>NC_060139.1:1012731626-1013356626 GCF_021461385.2 Schistocerca piceifrons
CTCTGTCTGGACTTAGCCGCCATTAGACGATGCGTTACGAATTAATGTGAGCTGTATTGTTGTTTGATCTAAATATATTAGAGTTTATCAAAAGTGTGAATTATTTATGTAAATTAGCTTGCCCACGTCATCTATAAAATTTCTTTAAGAATTTTTCAGCATTTTTTAGCGGTGTTGCTGGGCTGTGCCGCGACCAACAATAGGCGGCACATTTAAAAAATTATCAAACCCGTAAATCGGGAACAGAAGCATAAAAATCAATAGTGAACTAAGAAATTGTTCTTCTTTTTCAGTGATCCGGTGGCTGATAAAATTTGAATTAATTATACGTTTGTGCATTCGTAGGCGGATAGCTAATGTTAGTTAACATTGAAATTTAAACAGTTTGGTTCTTTCAAAATATCTTAAATGCATAGTGAAGTAGGTTTGATCAGTGGTAAATGTCGGCTTGGCAATAATTAAAACATTTTCTGCTAATAGAAGTAATCTTGTGTTCTATGGCTAGTGCCGGGATAAAATTCAGTAAAAATATTTAACAAAAAACCCACTGCATCTGGAAAGTGTATGCCAAGGCCGAAAGATTTAAAGGACTCAATTCTCAACCTAATATTCTTAACCAGTTCATATGAGTTCACGTAAATATAATTTTTTCTTCAAATGTACCTAATTCATAAGAAAGTAAAAATTTTTTATTACCACACGAAAATAAGAGAGTGGTTCTACAACAAAGTTCGCACGAAAGAAAATTAACTTAAAAGCAAAAGATAAAATTTATTACTCTTCTTTAACGAGATTTCAAATCAATTCCATTCATTTCCGACGATTTCGTTAAATTATCTTTCTTCTAAGATAACTCGTAAGGTTAGTATTGCCTCACGTGTTCCAACATTTCTACGGAATCCAAACTGATCTTCCCCGAGGTCCGCTTCTACCAGGTCGTAAGGTTAGTATTGCCTCACGTGTTCCAACATTTCTACGGAATCCAAACTGATCTTCCCCGAGGTCCGCTTCTACCAGAGTTAATTTATATTTATCTGCCTTTGCTGATTTTGGATTTTCATTTGTGTTTCCCGTTAAGTGCTTGCCCTTTTGACAATTCATTGCCCTCCTGAGTTTTATTTGAAAACTGTTTTATGATTTCAGTGTTTGTCGAAGTTATTTTGCGCATCAGTTTCAAATTTAGAGTAGTGTTTGATTCTGTCTATATGTGTGTGTTACGGGACGGATTAGTGTTTATATAATGCGTTATGTATCAGGGACCTCAGTGCATGTCTTACTCGATTCTGCCGGCCAGTGTGGCCAAGCGGTTCTAGGCGCTTCAGTCTGGAACCGCGCGACCACTACGGTCGCAGGTTCGAATCCTGCCTAGGGCATGGATGTGTGTGATGTCCTTAGGTTAGTTAGGTTTAAGTAGTTCTAATTTCTAGGGGACTGATGACCTCAGATATTAAGTCCCATAGCGCTCAGATCCATTTGAACCATTTGAACCACTACATTTTGCTTTCAGTTTTCCATTTACATAGTTATTTTGTTTTAATGCCATTTCTGTGTTATTATTTTAATTGTTGCAGGCTCAAATTGATCGCATAATTTATCATTTTTAGTCAGTATGGGATTACCTTGATTTCCTGTTACTTCACTGATTGCTTTGTTCTGTATACGAACGTTCAGGTCAGAGGCCACAATAATAAAATGGTTTTAACATATCTTGCCTTACATGGACCGAAGAACATAAAACTGTTCTGATTTTCAAGTTTATTCTCTTCAGGAGAACGTGTGGCTATTAAACTCCGTCTCCGTGTCACTACTTTCAGTATAAGCAGTAACATTCTTTCACATAAAACGGTTTAGCTTTCTAGCTCCCGTGGAACTCCACTATAATTAATTGTGTATTAACATCTTCAATTTTTGTAGTCCTGTCTTGCTCAGTTGCGTGTAATATTATGTTATACTGATAATTTTTACTTCTTGGGCTGTGTGACTATAACTGAGTGAGTAAGCAACCATGACAAACATTTTATTCAAATGCAAAAAAACTTCCACATTCAGAAAGCCATCACTTAAAACAAACATGTGATAAATGTACGAACACACATTAGCACAGGCTCCCTACTACACTTAATAAGATAAAAATCGTGCCTCTCACACAACCAGGAAAAATCTCTCCCCCCCCCCTCCCCTCTTCGCCATCTGGACACACACATACACACACAGCCCACAAAAAAGTATATCACACCAAAACACACACACACACACACACACACACACACACACACACACACACACACACACAAATGCATACACCAACAGATCAAAGATACTTAAAAAATTACACTTGAAAGTTGGCAATAACATTCGATCTTTGGCAGTAACGTCTGACAGTCGGCAACGCAAACCAAAACATTGCATCAAAACAAGTGTTCAATTCCTAGTGCTGTGAAATGTGGAAAAAAACCGCAAGTGGCATTTATAAGAATATTAGCAACACATAAAATGGAACAGAAAAGTAATATGTAGAAAATCGTCCACGCAGCCTGTAAGTACAGTTCAAAATATTACTAACTAATAGCAAAAACCAACCACCAGAATTGGTAATAACCTATAGGTACATTGACCAAAATGTAAACTAAATAGCAAAACATATACACATATTCCAGGCCACTGATGATGCATTGCAGAGATTAAACGGGTGTAGCACGAAAATTATGTTTCATTCAGTTGTAGTCAGACGGTCCAAAAAGGAAAAATTATCAGTATACCGTAATAATTGTGTATTGTCAGTTATTTTCGCCCTTGTTTTTGTTTCTGTAGTACAGCAACATCGAGCTCTTTACTAGACAGTACCCTATCGAAATCTTTTTCCTTACCTTCTGTGCCTCTCTCATTCTACGTTTCCAGCTATAATTTACCTTTAATTCCAAATCTCTTGTCTTTTGTTCTTGAGTATGTCGTCATGTAAAATTCATCTTGCTTCTGACGTTTACGAGTGAAGTTATGTGGAAGGGCCACTAGTCCTTCACACAACTCCAAATCTGAAGAACAGGGGCCTTTTTGTCTGGGTTGCCTTTCCTTAGTAGAACTGCCATGACTATGACTCTCCTACATCGGTTTCATACTTTCCAAAAGGCCATGTTGCCTCATCCACCATCTCAGCAGTTTTGATGATCTCCACCTTCACTGTCATTTACCTCTCCGCTGTAGCTCTGGCAAGGGCACCTCGCGAGGTACTATCATCCAGTCCAGGTGAACCAAGGATTTTTAACGAGATGTTACTCCCCTCCCTCCTCCTGCCTCAACCGGGCTTCGGGTCCATTGTGGTAGATGGCTCAAATGGCTCTGAGCACTATGCGACTTAACTTCTGAGGTCATCAGTCGCCTAGAACTTAGAACTAATTAAACCTAACTAACCTAAGGACGTCACACACATCCATGCCCGAGGCAGGATTCGAACCTGCGACCGTAGCGGTCACGCGGTTCCAGACTGAAGCGCCTAGAACCGCACGGCCACACCGACCGGCCCATTATGGTAGAATTCTGGCTTTCGTCACACTGAGTACTGATAGTAATTTAACTGATACATCTGTGTATTTGACAGGACTGAATGTGGAGTTATGCCACTTGTGTTTTGCTACGGGAGGAGGGTCCACAGCTACCATTCATTGTTGGTTACGTTCTTGGGCAATAGTTAAGACACTCGTCACACGTTCCGAAGCGGGTTCAAATTTCTAATTGCCGTCCTTCCGCTCAGATTTAAATTTCTCGTAGTCTCTTAGAGGATTGAAACTAATCCCGGAAGGGATCCTGCGAAAAGGACTGGGATCAGGGACGTTTGCCTTATCGCAATCCTCCACGCCCGCTCCCCATTTCCACTCAAGGAACATTAAATCCTAAACTTATCATCCTCTGTCCTTTAAATCTTGTTACGATACCAATGAGGAGCCGTATAAACTGAATTAGCTTTAAACTAGGTACCAAATAGTAGGCGAAGTGAGTAAATTCTCCTGCCTTGGAAGCAACGCATGATGGACGTAACAGCGAGGAAATAAAAAGCGGACGAAGAACTGAAATGAGGAATACCAGTAAGGAATTTAGGCGTAGAGGAATGTACGTCTGTAAAAGAAGAGGCTCGAAGCGTTTAGAAAACTGAGTAAACAGCTCAGATAAGGAATGAGGAGATTAGGCGAAGAGGGGAACATTTGGTTAACACTGGGGACAGGATGATAGGAAACGTGTTGACATATCAGGCGATAACTTTTCTGATACTAGACGGAACCGAAAAACGTAGAAACAATAGAGGGAGTCAGAGATCAGAATACATCCAACAAATAACAAGAGGATGTTGGGCGCCGGCCGCGGTGGCCCAGCGGTTCTAGGCGCCGCGAGACAGCTGCGGTATCAGGTTCGAATCCTGTCTCGGGCATGGATGTGTGTGATGTCCTTCGGTTAGTTTGGTTTATGTAGTTCTAAGTTCTAGGGGACTGATGACCGCAGATGTTAAGTCCCAAGTGCTCAGAGCCATTTGAAGGACGTAGGGCGTAAGTAATACTCTCACACAGGAATCGTGGTCGGCCGAATGAAAGAAGTCGGAAGACAGATGACCCCCCCCCCCCCCCCCCCCTAAAACAAGGCGATCATCACCAGTTTCTGCAATGATGGGCAAGAGTAATGCATTCTATGTCCAATTGATGGCAGTTCAGAGTTCAGACAGTACAGGCAGATGCTCAGTCAACGTGACTTAGGAATTTGTTTGACACGGCTGGGCGTGACCTGTAAATAGGCAGGGTGTACCGGGCCGGAACGTAGACGGGCACGTGCGGGCCTGCGCCAGGCGGTGCCTCCACGTGCACGCCCTATTGGCCCGTGACACCACGCTGCACGAGCGCGTGCGACCTACTTCCGCCCAGCTGCAGGGCGCGTTCCGCCTCATGGAGCACATCATCGGCACTCACCCGCTATTTCACACGGCGCTAAATTGCAGCGTAGCAGTATTGTCTACTACGTCAACATTCGTGAGATATTTATTTCCTTCATAGCTAATTGAGTCAAAGGTACGTCCGTCGTCTCGTGGTAACATCTTGGATTAGTAATCAAAACGTCTTCGGTTCTGGGTTCGAACCCTGTGGCTGCTTAAATTTTGAATAAAAATTATTATCAATGACGGTTGAAGACTTCCGGCATAAGACATCACGGCAACGGTATACTGTTATCCCGTGCTAGTCTTGAGAGGATGTCACATTTAGTCTTACTTATACCTTCTATGTTAATTTGCAGTACTCGGACTGATGGGCCGAGGTCTCTTGTCATTGGGTTTTGAGAAGACCCATTCATTTTATTGTTTGCTTCTATTTGCACTTTCAAGCTGCGAGATGAGTTCACACTCATAGTGCAGTGCCACGATAGTAGTAGACTTTTAGCTACCTTTCGGCATTGCCCAGGGTGTACCACTTGGAGGCAGTCTACTTTTACAACCTTCCAATCCATCAGGACATTGCCCCAAATCTTTCCCGACTAAGATTTAGAAGACCACCATGGAGAACAGCTCAAAACCTTATGGCTACGTCTTACGATGCTATGGATTCATGGAAAAATGAATGGTATCAGACTGGACTATCCAAGAACTGCAATGCAATAGCACCTGGTGGAAACCTGCCAAGAAAAACTTGGGTTATACTCAATAGACTCAGAACTGGTCATGGCAGAAGTGGCGAGATGCTCTGTAGATGGGGCATACGAGATTCGCCACAGTGCGATTGTGGACATCCAGAGCAAACGATCCAGCACATCATTCAGGAATGCCCTAAACGTGCGTTTAAAGGATCCATTCGAGAACTTTATGTAGCCTCCCCTGGAGCCGTCAAGTGGATGGTAATCTTAGACATAGAACTTTAAAGAGACTCTATAGATTCCATATATGTGATTGGTGAATGACCTTATAGCTACAGTTTCTGTATGATAATTTTATCTTATCTATGACAAGATACCTTATTGTAACAACCTGTGTATGCCTACTTTATCCTTAATTGAATGTCCATAAGACGAGACATTATTTATGTGTTATAATGTATGTTGATTTTATCTTTATCTGTCTGTATGTATTTGAACATGAAACCATTTGTACTTGAAAACCTCGCCTCGTGATGACTGGGTGTTGTGTGATGTCCCTAGGTTAGTTAGGTTTAAGTAGTTCTAAGTTCTAGGGGACTGATGACCATAGATGTTAAGTCCCATAGTGCTCAGAGCCATTTGAACTTGAAAACCACGTACGATAAATAAATAAATAAATAAACGCAACGGCCTTGTCGAAGAGGGCGGAGGAGCGGAAGAATTCAGGACTCTCTCTTGTCCTTCGGGTGAGAAAGTGCCCCCAAAAGGCTAAAGAATCAGCGATGATGAACGGCATGATGATGTAGAAGGCAATGGAAACCAATGCATTAAAGACACATAATCTGACTCCACAGTACAAGTCGCCTATAGTTGAAGAAGTGTAATGACGATCTCGTGACTGGCAGAGTTTCCGGAATAGTCCCCCATTCGAGTCTCCGGGACGCGACTGCCAAAGGAGAGGTGACCATGAGAAGAAGATTGAATAGCTAAAGGATGACGTTCTACGAGGCGGGGCTTGGCATGTCAGGAGTTTGAACATAGCAGGGAAGCTAGAAAATACAGGAAATGGAAATGCTGTGGCTCAATATAGATATAGTGGGAGTGGGTGTCAGTGAAGTGAAATGGAAGAAAGATAAGGGTTTCTGGTCAGACCAGTATACAGTAATATCACCAACAGCAGAAAGTGATACAACGGGAGTAGGATTCGTTATGAATAGGAAGATAGGACAGAGAGCGAGTTGCTGTAAAAAGTTCTGTGATACCGTTGTTCTCAACAGAATCGACAACAAACCAACACCACCAACAATAGTTCAGGTATACATGGCTACGTCGAGAGCGGAAGATGAAAACATGGAGGAAGCATATTGGGGTACTCAACGGGTAATTCAGTATGTAAAGGGAGAAGAAAAAATGGCTCTGAGCACTATGGGACTTAACACCTGTGGTCATCAGTTCCCTAGAACTTAGAACTACTTAAACCTAACTAACCTAAGGACATCACACACATCCATGCCCGAGGCAGGATTCGAACCTGCGACCGTGGTCACACCGTTCCAGACTGAAGCGCCTAGAACCGCACGGCCACACCGGCCGCCAAAGGGAGAAGAAGTAGAGCAAAGGGTTACACCGGAATATGGGCTTGCAACTAGGAATGAGAGAGGAGGAAGACTAACTGATTTCTGCAATAAATTTCAGCTAGTAACATCGAATACTCTGTTTAAACGTCACAAGAGGAGGAGGTATACCTGAAAAAAGGCAGGTATTCCCAAATCAGGTATGGCATTATAAGGTGTATCCAGGAACAGAAATCGACTCAGATGTAGTAGTGACGAACAGTAGACTGAAGTTCAAGAGACTAGTCAGGAAGAAACAATGCACAAAGAAAGGAATAAAGAGACACACTTGCAGTTTCTGAGGCTACAGATACTGCAGTAATAATTAGCTCAGTAGGCAACTCAGTTGAAGAGGGATGGATATCTTCAAAAAGGGCAGTCATAAAAGCTGGAAAGAGAAACTTAGGTACAAGGAAGGTAACTCTGAGGAAAGCGTGACTAAAAGAAGACACACTTCAGCTGACTGATGAAAGAAGAAAGTACAAAAATTGAAATCTGTGTTTCGCAGGACAGAGCGGATCAGGTTGTGGAAAGGGGCCAAGATCAGTTACTGTTAGTTACACAAGAACACAGAACTTAGTTCCTCGAAACACAATGCACAGTTCTGTCTTTAAAACAAAAAGGTTGAATTCACGGCAGAGGGCCCAAGTAACTTCTCAATAATAAGGTTTAAACAGTTCCTTTTAAAACACAAGGATTTAGAAAAACGGCAGAAGCCCTTACTTAAGTACAGCTAAACTATCCTTAAATAATTCCTTTTAAGGCACAAGAATATAGACAAACGGTTGAAGGCCTTACTTAAGTAAAATTAATATCTTCTCGGCCAAAGGCAAGCATTTACAAATTTCGGCTACAGGCCATATTAAGGAAAATTTAAATTAATTCCTCGGCTGTAAGCCCAATCCTATTTCAACATAATAAAAGGGACTCTTTAAAGATAAGCATTTACGCAGTACAACAGAAAACCATCTTAAGAAAAGTTGAAACATCTTGACGGCTGAAGGCCCAAACAATTATTCAAAATAATTAAACCTTAAGCATTTACACAGTATGGCTGAGGGCCATTTTAAGAATTCGAGATAATTAAAGAGGAACTTTACAGACAAGAATTTACACAATACGGCTAAAAGCCACAGATTTTAAAACAAACTCGGCTGAAGGCCTAAATACAGAGCAAACAAGAATTTTAAATAAAACACGGCTGAAGGTCTAATGTTAACATCCTTCACATAAGGTTCGGCTGAAGGCCATATACTGAACACACAACAGACAAAATTAATACACGGTTGAAGGCCTGGCACAGTTCTTGCGACAAAAGAAAATGACAATCACAAACAGCAGAACAGTGGTGCTCAGAAGTGTTGCAAGGGTCGACCTGGGGGGGGGGGGGGGGGGGAGGAACTCTAACAACAGTTTAGGTGAGACAGGCAGCCAAGCCTAACACTAAATAATCGGGTGGCAGCACGACCTAGGGACGGCTGAAGAGCCAACCAACAACCTAATCAATTCCCTTCCACCCGACCAACGGCACGAGAACCGGAAATATCAGCAAGGACGAAGATCCCAGCAGCACTACGTCTTGAGAATTGGCGTCTAAACACAGTCAAGGCACAATAACCACTCAAAGACAAAAATGAAAAACACCAAAGCTGTCGAACTACACGCCGTGCCGGGCAGCATCAACACGGCGGAGGCTTTCTCGCTGCTCTGTCGCAACCGACCGACTGGCTACTTCGGTACCCAGACAGCATTCATCTGCTCAGCGGAAATCACGGAAGCTACACACAGTTCCACGTAAACACTTGCACCAAGAACTCCGAGAATCCTAAAACCAATCACCATGGAACAACAAGGAGAAATGACAACACACACACACACACACACACACACACACACACACACACACACACACGGAGTTTTCATAAGCGGTCGGCGACCAAATACACGTCGTCGAATGAGACGACCGACCGAACGACCAACCAAGGGGCGATCGGAGGACCAAATACACGTCGCCCGACCGAACGACCAACCAACGGTCGTCTCCGCTCAAGTCTCCTTCCGTCGGACAGTGCATGTGTCTCGCCAGCGGTCGGCGAGTATGCGCTGCCCGCGTCTCACTGGCGCTTCGTCCCCACTGAACCACCGACACAAGACGACCGGAGGAAATACTAGCGGTCGCTTCAAAGATAATACGACAGTCCTCTTATCGATACGCGCTGCTGCCGCCACTCACGGGCAGGCAAGCCAGCAACTTAGTGACGCCAGTAAATCGAATGAGAAACGAGGTGACAGTTCCGTAAGGAGAAACTGTCAAGCAACAAACGACATGAACACGAGCCGCGCACGGCTCTAAAATGTTCCGGGAAATTCAGGAATACAGTAATACAAGTCCCTTAGGAACGAAATAAATAGAAAGTGCAGGAAAATTAATGCGAAATGGGTGCGTGAAAGATGTGAGAAAATCGAAAAAGAAGTAATTGTTAGGAGGACTGAAACAACATGTAGAAAAGTAAAAGCAAAATTCGGTGAAATGAAAAGCAAGGGTGGTAACACAAATAATGCAGTGGAAATTCCACTGTTAAAGGCAGAGAAGAGAGGGGATGTGTGGAAAGACTACAATGAATGCGTCTATGAGGGGTATGGGGGGGGGGGGACTTGTCTGAAGATGTGATAGAAGAATAAAAAAGAGTCGACAGGGAGGATATAGTGGATCCAGTACTGGAATCAGAATTTAAAATAGCTTGGACAGTTAAGATCTGTGGTATCGATAGCTAAGATGCCACAGCGTAGGTGCAAATTCGTAGGTCGGCACTACGACACCGACATCGACGACAGCGCCCTCTAGCCGCTGCTGTTCAGCTCTACGAGCGCCGCTGCAGATTATGCCCATTTGATCAAGATCAGACGGCTGGGACATTTCTCTTCATATAGAGACTTTGCTCTACTTACGACGGGTCTAAGGCTTCGCACCTAAGTGCTCCTCAGCGCAAAGTTAGGTGTTCACGTTGTTATGTATTCAGTTAATATTGTGATATAGTAAAACCATTTCTAAGAGCAGCGCCGAGAGATTTTCACCTTTTCCTGCCCTTACTTCCTGCATTCGGCCAACCATTCTGCTTACAGGAGCAGACCCACGCGGCGCCTTCCAAGCGGGATACAAAAAGATCAAATAAGGCAAAAGGAGTTGATAACATTCCATCGGTCGGGAGGGAGGGAGGGAGAGTGTGGCAACAAAACTACTGTTCTCGTTAGTGCACAGAATGTATGGGACTGGTGATGTACTAATCAAAATTTCGGGAAAACATCATCCACACAATTCGGAAGATAGTAAGTGTGAAAACTACCGCACAAACAGCTTAATAGCTCTTGCATCCAAGATGCTGATAAAAATATTTTACAGAAGAAATGAAAAGAAAATTGAGGAATCGTTAGATGACAGTCTGTTTTAATATATTGCCCATACTGATGAATTATCGAAGACACTTTAAAAGGACAACTGTTTATTAAGAAAATCTGAGTTCAGTTATAACGTTCTGTGATAGCCGAACACCTACAGGCAACAGAAATACCGGGTGGTTATAATAAAACTTTTCCTGTTTAACACGTTATAACACGTAAACTTACTACCGCACGAGGACCAAACTTGGTAGCAATAATGTCAAGGACATGGGGAAGAGAAGTAATGCAGAATCAATTCAATTGAAACACTTTTGATGTGCTGCTACGGTACATCGTACCATTACATACTGGTATCATTACTGTTACAAAAGGGGCTCAACACGGCGCCCACTAGTGTTCAGAAGAGTCTGAAAGCGCAGGACTGCATTCTGAACAGCAGAACGAATCATGTCCGTAGATATTCTGGCCACTTCTCTTGACATGCTGCCCTTCAGATCAGCACATGTTCGAACGTTCCCCTGGTAAACCCTGTCCTTAAGGTAGCCCCACAACCAGAAAAAAACAGGGAGTGAGATCAAGTGATTGTACCGGCCAAGCAGTTGGAAACGATCGGCTGATAATTCCGTCGTTTCCAAATGTGTTTCGGAGAAGCAGGTGAATTCCACGAGAGATATGCGGCGGGGCCCCATCTTGTATAAAAATTATTGAGTTCAATGCGTCTCTCTCCTGTAGAGCGGGTATGACATGCTGGCGAAGTGTATCGCAGTAACGCTGAACAGTCACACTGCGCATCTTTGGTCTTTGAGCGCCAACCTGTTCAAAAAAGATTGGGCAAATGATGAACGTAGCTGTGAAGCCACACTATACGGCGACACGGTCACTATTCAGAGGAATTTCATGCACAGTGACTGGAGATGATCCCCAGACTCGGCAATTCTCTGTGTTCACCTCACCCGTCAGATAAAAATGAGCTCCGTCAGTCCATAGGATGGTCCAGGGCCAGCCCTCGTCAACTTCAATCCTTGTGAGAAAGTGGAGAGCGAACTCAACACGTCGTTGTGCGTCCTGTGGTGCAACCTGCTGTACGAAATGCATCTCGTACGGATACCATTCGACACTGGTTCAATCTTCCGTTCAGTGGACCACGGGATGTTCAACTGCCGTGACACAGTATGAGCACTGCCTGACGACTGGAAATTGCGCTCAGCGTTGTCTGCCACAGCAACAGCAAATTTCATCAACCACTTTGTGGTGCAAGCTGTCGTCGGTCTCTTTCCTCAGCGACGCCCAGTTCTCCAGTTGAATCGAACTATTTCATCATGCTCCGCACAGCAGATGGAGAAAGAGGGACGATATTCTCAAAATGCAGCTGCAGTATTACTGTCGATTTGATAACAGAGCTTCACCAATAACGCCCTGCTCCTTTTTGTTGACACATCAACAAGTGCACTGCGAGTGGTCAGATGTGTGAGACCATGAATCACGATGACTGATCACAGCACCTGGTGGCCATAGCTGGGACTTGACGGTGACAATGTAACACATGGAAATCATGCACCCATACTCTGGACATTAATGCTACCAAATTTGGTACTCGTACAGTAATTAGTTTCCGTGTTATAACGTCTAAAATAGGGAGTGTTTAGTTGTAAACACGTTTTCTTTGATTTGGTTACACGGCGAACACTAGTGTCGAGGTAGGTGGCGGCTACGTGAGACCTTGGTCGTTACTGGGCCTGTGCCGCTAGTGTGTAACGGCTGATGTCCTGTTGGTGAACACGTGGGAGGTTACTCGGCTGGGTCTGCCGGCGTGGAGAGCTGAGACCTAACAGCTGTTAGTGCCGGGTTGAAGCAGTGAGACTGAACTGCTGATGCGACTGGCCGTAACTGCTGGTACTGCCGACTTTAGGCGTATGGCGTAAATCACTTCACACGGTCCGGCGGTGGATATCCACGAGGCTCTACGAGGACTCATGACCCGGCGAAACAAAATACTGCCCTGCCGACAGCGCTCTCTGCTGCGACAGGCACGCCGCCAATCGGCGAGATTGACGCCCACAACCGCCGTGGAGACAACTCGTAACCCCGTGGTAAGCAGCCCTAGCCATACAAGGAGAAAATCTCGGTGTTTATGAGAGTCGTTTACACATGTCTTCCTGGCGGGTCGATTGCCCACACGGCCTGCCTGGTGTGTGGAGTAATCGACTACCATCTGGATACAACATCCCTCCCCCCTTGAAAAAGAGATTGCCATCTAAAAGAAAGCTGCAGGCTGACCGTCGCCAGCGCTGACTGCCTAGGGAACTGGAACGATCAATATTACAGTCAGAAAAAGGAAAACATATGCCCGGGAGCTGACCATAAACAATACAATAACTGAACCTTGCATTCCATATGCATTGAACTGCACAAGAACACTATGAGTATACAGGGGTCCCACACGAAACTGATGTGTCTCTTGTTCCAGTTAATCATCTCTAGTCGATTTGCTTATGAAATGGCAACATTGCAACAGTGTCTTGAAAGTCAGTGAAATGCATGGGCTAGCAGGACAGAGCGGATTAGGTTGTGGAAAGGGGCCAAAATAAGTTGCTGTCAGTTGAACTGAACGTACGAACTTTATTTATCGACACACAATATTACAGTCCGCAGCTCGTGGTCGTGTGGTAGCGTTCTCGCTTCCCCGCGCCCGGGTTCCCGGGTTCGATTCCCGGCGGGGTCAGGGATTTTCTCTGCCTCGTGATGACTGGGTGTTGTGTGATGTCCTTAGGTTAGTTAGATTTAAGTAGTTCTATGTTTTAGGGGACTGATGACCATAGATGTTAAGTCCCATAGTGCTCAGAGCCATTTGAACCATTTGAACACAATATTTCAACAAGGATGCAAAGCACTCAAAACTTTAATCGACCTCCTTTGATTAACTTTAGATCGGCTGAAGGCCACACTCAAAATACAAGCCACAAGGCCTAAACACGAAATTGAAACACAAGGTTCTTCTGGACGTTTCACCCAAAAATATTTTCTAAATCTTCAATCTAAAGAAGCTGAAGGCATTAGCAATTTAATTTTCATGGATCTTGGCTGGAGGCCGCATATTAAGCAATAAGAAGTGTCTCAATCAAAAGGCAGAAGGCCTTATCTTAAAACATTTCATGCAAAATTCGGCTTAAGGCCCCATACAAAAACATAACAATCTTATCCCTTAAGGCCAAGACAAGAACATTAATTTAAGAGATATTAAAACTCGGCTGAAAGCCACACATCAGCAAATAGTTTATCGGCTTAAGGCCTAGAAAGAAGAGTTTTAATTTTAAAAGGCAGAAGGTCGTATGTTAAAACATTTCATATAAAATTCGGATGAAGGCCCCTATAAAGAATAATAATCTCATGCCTTAAGGGCAGGGCAAGAACATTAATTTAAGAGATATTGATACTCGGCTGAAGGCCACACATCAACCAAATAACTAAACACAAACAGAGAAATTAATTTGTAACACACAAGGAACGGCGCTGAGAAGTTTCCAAGGGGCGGTCTGGGATTGTAACACTAACGCCCGTTTAGGTGAGACAGGCAGCCTGTCCAACGACTTCTTAATCTGAAGGCAACCCAACCGGCAGACAGCCGATCGACCAATCAACAAAATCAGTTCCCCTCCCCGCAACCATTAAAACGACCACAAGATTTCAAGATAACAACACACAGAATATTGGCGCCCACAACGACCAACAACACCTCAGCTGTCGAAGTACACGCAGCGCCGGACAGCAACAACGACGAGGAAAACACACTGCCAAAAATTACGTCAACGAGCAGGGAAGGCAACCGGAACTTCAACGGCCACAAGGCAGAAGATACTGCTGATCAACTGCAATACCAGGTAATAAATTAAGTTAAACTCCAGAGGAAGACGGCTGAAATCTTAGCCGACTTGAATACACACATGTTGTTGCTCGCGGGGATGTACTAAAAGCGACACCAGGATCAAAACTGGTTCAAATGGCTCTGAGCGCTATGGGACTTAACATCTGAGGTCATCAGTCCCCTAGAACTTAGAACTACTTAAACCCAACTAACCTAAGGACATCACACACATCCATGCCCGAGGCAGGATTAGAACCTGCGACCGTAGCGGTCGCGGGGTTCCACACTGATGCGCCTAAAACCGCTCGGCCACAACGGCCGGCACCGGGATCAAACTAAGAAGTGTAAAGAGGCTCGATAGTAGGTTAGGTGAGGACTCAACTAGCATGTCCAAGATCGGTGGGCGACGAACTTCGTAGCACTCACAAGCAGCACCTCACACTCCAACCATGCGTGCACACCGGTCAACGGCCCCGGCCAGAGTACGAGCGACGGATACTTCCTTGCTGCTCCACGCCACCCGACCGACTGTCCAGGCCCGGAAATGATGAAAGGACCAAATATACGTCGGCCGATGAGACGACCAACCGAACGACCAACCAACGGTCACCAGCGGTCGGCGAGCACTGGCTGTCGGCACCTCTCCGGCGCTCCGTCCCCCGACTTCACTGCTGCTGCGTCCCGACTGCACTGCTGGTTCGTCTCCAACTGACTGGCAGACACACGACGACCCGGAAATACCCTCGGTCGCTCCAGAGATGGTACCACAGTGCACTTATTGATACGCACTGCTGCTGTCGCTCACGGGCAATTAAGGCAGGAAGTTAGTGACGCCAGTAAATGGAATAAGAAAATGAGGCAGCACTACCGTAATAGAAGAAGACAAACAATAAATGGCATGAACAAGAGCCGTGCACGGCTCAGTTAGCTACACTATATTTTACTGGGTAGATGAGAGGAGCTGTGTATTTGTGTGTCAGTTGTTGGCAGAAGCTCGTAATGTCTAGTTTTTACAGAAATGGGACAGTTTGCGTTAGAACAGTGAACTGATATTGTGAAGCGTTGCATAAAGACAGGCTCGGCTCCATCAAGGAATGTAAAGCAATGTAGAAATGTTTCAAGAGAAGTATCGCGGGGGGGGGGGGGGTGGAGGGGGGGAGGGGGGGAGGGGGGGAGGGGGGAGAGGGGGAGAGAGACGCCCGATGATCAGCACTATTCCAGATGTGTAGACGAAATGGGGGGCTGCAGGATCCATTCAGACTGTAATGAGAAATAGGCGACCGACAGTGACGACGCCTGAAACTATCGACAGAATTTGCATGGAAAATTCGAGAAGTTGCTGCAAGTCAGTAAGGAAGCTATCACAGCTTTTAGGTGCATCTCGTACGTCGTGTCATCGTCTACCACAAGATACGAAGTTACAGGCCTATAGTTTAAGAGTGGTGCAAGAGCTGAAATGTGAGGATCAGGAAAAAAGATTTCATTATTGTAACTGCCTCTTCACATCAACTGATAACCATTACTTGCTTTACTTCATGACTGATATAACCTGGTTTTGTTTGTCAGGTAATCTCAGCTCCCAGAACTGCGGATACTGGTCACAGGACAACCCACATAATCTGCATGAAGAACCTCTCCACTCAGAGGAGATAGGTTTGGTGCGCGCATTATTGGCCTCATATTTTCTGATTACATCTCAAACAGCGCCAGATATCTAGAGATCTTTGACTCTTTATATCCACAATTAACAGATGCAGAGAAGCTGTGTGCAGTATTCCAACAAGATGGAGGAACTGCTCAAACATCCAACCCAGTATGGACCAATCACCAACGTGTTCAGTGAAGACAGACATGTCAACAAAGGTCTCTGTCCCCAAGATGCCCGGGCATAACGTCCTGTGATTTTTATTTATGGGGCATAGTAAAAGCGGAGTGGAATGTCAGAAGTTTAAACGTGGTAGGGAAGCTAGAAGATATGAAACGGAAAATGCTGAGGCTCAATCTAGCTATATCGGCGAGGTGGAATGAAAAGAAGGCAAGGATTTATGCTCAGATGAGTACAGGGTAATATCAACAGCAGCAGAAAATGGTATAACGGAAGTAGGATTCGTTACGAATAGGGTGGTAGGACAGAGAGGGCGTTGAAGTGAACAGTTAATTGATAGGACTGCTCTCATCAGACTCGAGAGTTCAGGTATACCTACCGACGTCGCAAGCCGAGGGTGAAGAGACAGAGAAAGTATATGAGGTTACTGAATGGATAGCTCAATACGTAAAGGAAGACAAAATGTAATAATCACAGGGGACTGGAATGCGGCTGTAGGGGGGGAGGAGTAAAAGGAAGAGCTGCTTGAGAATACTAGAAATCAGAAAGGAGAAAGACTAACTTAATTCTGCCATAAATTTCAGCTAGTAATAGCGAAAACTCTCTTCAAGAAGCACAAGAGGAGGAGGTATGCTTTTAAAAGGCCGGGAGTTACGGGAATTCATTTAGATTACGCACTGTTGGGCAGAGATTCCTAAATGAAATACTGGATTGTAAGGCGTCCCCGGAGCAGATACAGGCTCAGATCATTATGTAGTAGTGATGAAGAGTAGGGTGAGTTTTAAGAGACTGCTTAGGGAGAATCAGTGCTCAAAGAAGTGGGGTACGAATGTTTTAAGGAATGAAGAGGTACGCTCAAAGATCACGAGGTTATAGATGCTGTGACAAGAAACAGCTCAGTAGGCAGTTCAAAGAACAGCGCCGGACATCTCTAGAAAGGGAAGTCACAGAAATTGGAAAGAAAACCGTAGGTACAAAGAAGATAATTGAGAAGAAACCATGGGTAACACAAGAAATACTTCAGTTAATCGATGAAAGAAGGAAGTACAAAAATGTTCACGGAAATTCAGAAATACAAGTCACTTGGGAATGAAATAAATAGGACGTGCAGGGAAGCAACGGTGAAAAGGTTGCGTCAGAAATGTGAAGAAATCGAAAAAAAAAAACTGTCGGAAAGACTGACTCAGCATATAGAAAAGTGAAAACAGCCTTCAGTGCGGAAACAATAAGAGTGCAATGGGAATTCCGCTGTTAAATACAGAGGAGAGAGTGGATAGGTGGAAAGGGAACACTGAAGGCCTCTGTGAAGGGGATGACAGAAGAAGAAAAAGAAGCCGATAGGGAAGAGACAGGGCATCTGGCAGAATCGGAATTTGAAAGAGCTTCGTAAGACTTAAAATAAAAAATGAGGCAGGGGGGATAGATAACATTCCAGGAGAAATTCTAAAATCATTGGCGGAAGTGGCAATAAAACGACTGTTCATGTTGATGTGTAGAACGTATGCGTCTGACGATATACCATCTGACTTCAAGGAAAACGTCATCCACACAATTCTAAAGACTGAAAGAGCCGACAAGAGTGAGAATTATCGCACAATAAGCTTAACAGCTCTTGAAAGCAAATTGCTGAGAAGAATATTTTACAGAAGTATGAAAAACAAAAATGTGGATGTATTAAATGACGAATAGTTTGCCTTTCGGAAAGATAAAGGCACGAGGAGGCAATTCTGACGTTGCGGGTGATAATGGACATAACACTAAGGAAAAATCAAACAAGTCCATAAGATCTGTGGACCTGAAAAAAAGCATTCGACAATGTAAAATGGTGCAAAATGATGGAAAATCTGAGAAAAGTGGGGGTAAGCTATAGGGAAAGACTTGTAAAATACAGTACGTATAAGAACCGAGGAGAACAGTAAGAGTGGAGGACCAAGAACAAAGTGATCGGATTAAAAGTGGTGTAAGACAGGGATGTAGTTTTTCGCTCGTACTGTTCAATCTATACATCGAAGAAGCAATGTCGGAAATAAAAGAAGAGTTCAAGTGTGAGATTAAAGTTCAATGTGAGAAAATATGTGTTAAGATTCGCTGATGGCATTGCTGACCTGAGTGGAAGTGGAGAATTACGTGATTTGCTGAATAGAATAAACAGTCTAATGAGTACAGAATGTGGATTGAGAGTAAATCAAAGAAAGGCGAAAGTAATAAGAAGTAGCAGAAATGAGGCCAGCGAGAGACTTATTATCAGGATTGATGGTGATGAAGAAAATGAAGTTAAAGAATTCTGCTAAGTAGGCAGCAAAATAACCAATGAGAACGGAGCAAAGAGGACATCAAAAGTAGAATAGCACTGGCAAAACGAGCATTCATGGTCAACAGAAGTCAACTACTGTCAGAAATAGGTGTTACTTTGAGGGAGAAATTGCTGGGAGTGTAAGCGTGGAGCACAGAATTGTGTGGTAGTGAAACTTGGTCTGTGGGAAAACCAGACAAGAAGAGAAGCGAAGCATTTGAGATGTGGTGCTATAGACGAATGTTGAAAATTAGGTGGACAGATAAGGTGAGGAATGAGGAGATCCTCCAGTTGGCGAGGAAAGGAATATATGGAAACACTGAGAAGGGACAGGATGTAGGACATCTGTTAAGAGATCAAGGAATAACTTCCATGATTCTAGAGGGAGCTGTAGATCGTAAAAGCTGTGGAGGAAGACAAAGACTGGAATAAATTCAGCAAGTGACTGAGGACGTAGGTTGCCAGTACTGGTTCGAGATGGAGAGGTTAGCACAGGAGATGAGTTTGTGGCGGGCAGCGTCAGAACAGTCGGAAAAAAGGCAATCGTCGGACAATAGACGATCTTAACGGAACGCTACTAGAGACACTAACATCACGACTGCAGAATTACAGCGTCTTGCTGGTAACGTCATCACACAAAGTCAGCGATGCTTGGAAGCTCATGACCACCATTTGTAGCATCTCTTACGAACAGATGACTACATGTTCTTTAAAGCTGTTGTTATGTGTTCTTGTTTAACTGGTTCAATGTTACTTGATTCTCAGGCGTAATGTGTACCGGTTTTATGTGGGACACCTAGCAAGACATTGGAAACTACATGACTACTGAAGAAGAATGCGAGAGACCATTAACAAGACTGCTGAGTATGAGGTGTAAGACTTGTGAATTCTGGCTTGCGCCAGCCACTTGAAAATACCAGTAAGTAACAAAAGGAAACGATCCCAGACAAAAAGTCTCGTGCCGTGTGAGTGAACGGCATGTGGCCTCCATCGCAGGTAGCGACGCGGAAGGGCTGGGCGACAGTCGGACTTGGCGGTGATAATTCCAGAACGACGCAACCTAGGGCCCGGCAGGACACTCGAAGGGATCAGCTGCACCAGGGCGAACCCTGAAACTGGTGGCTGGGCCGGTAATAACAACAGAAGCGGTCACTTGGACGAGTGCGGCGACGTTTTATGTGCGAGTTGGCCGGCCGCAAGGACGTCGGCGGCGAGAGGGCCGGAAACGTCAGGAGGTCCGGCCGGAGAAGGGCGGCGACGTCGCCGCAGACACTAGGGCGGTCGGCCGATGAGGCCGAGCGGTTCTAAGCGCTCCAGTCTGGAACCGCGCGACCGCTACGGTCGCAGATTCGAATCCTGCCTCGGGCATGGATGTGTGTGATGTCCTTAGGTTAGTTAGGTTTAAGTAGTTCCAAGTTCTAGGGAACTGATGACCTCAGATGTTAAGTCCTATAGTGCTCAGAGCCATTTGAACCATTTTGAACACTAGGGTTGCCTGTGACAGGAACGGAGCAGACAGTGAAACAGGCTCGATGACGTTACAGGCAAGGGCTGGGCCAATAGTGGCGGCACTGGCGCCATAAAACACTGAGATCAAAACACCGAGCACCAAACGGCACGTGATGAAGGTGGTCTACATTGTCACACTCAAAACTGATCGATGCCCTGCCAGGACTCTGTTCACGAACGAGTTCACTCGAACACTGTGAAAAAACTGTCCTACATTAACTAAGTACGAGGCACGTGCACTGCTCTGCCGGCGGGAATTGACAGAACGAAAATACACCGATCAGACTGAACGTTAAGACCACCGCCCACTGTGAGATTGAATGCCGCCTAGTGGTGTTGGTGGTTACATGACGTGGTAATAAAAGTATATAAGCGGAGTAGAGACGACTGGGGAATCATTCTAGCTATGGTATGGCCCGCAAATGGGGAAATCAGCTAATGTAAACGACTTTGCAAAGTTCAGATTCTTCCGACCCCCCACCTGGGCACGAATATCTCAAAAACTGTGAAGCTCGTCGGGTGTTCGCATATTATTGTCATGAGTATCTGTGAAAAACGTGGTGTCACCGCCAGACACCACACTTTCTAGGTGGTAGCCTTTAAATCGGCCGCGGTCCGTTAGTATACGTCCGACCCACGTGTCGCCACTATCAGTGATTGCAGACCGAGCGCCGCCACAGGGCAGATGTAGTCTAGAGAGACTCCCTACCTCACGCCCCAGTTATACAGCCGAATTTGCTAGCGATGATTCACTGTCTACATATGCTCTCATTTGCAGAGACGACAGTTTAGCATAGCCTTCATCTATGTCATTTGCTACGACCTAGCAAGGCGCCATATTCAGTTACTATAAGAACTATCTTCAAGAATGTATTCTGAACAGATAATATTGTGAATCATGTACCGTCAAGAGGACCTTCCTCATTAATGGATGACTGTTAAGTATCAAACTAATTACGTCCGCTTTATGCTCATTCCTTGTCATGTTCCAGACCTCACGTCAGTATCGTTCTTACCTCCTCACGCGAGCCTGCGTGAGCCAAAACGCGTGCATTTCGGCCTCCACTCCTAACAAGGTGTTGGCTCTTCTGCTAACACAAAAAAAAGTATCTGAAGGTCGGCGAAACAACGATTTTGCGACAACGTGTTGGGACACCCACGCCTCATCACAGAAGGTAGAGCTCGGAGACTTGCCCGTTCTGTAAAGTAGGACAGGCGGCGATCTATGGGAGTTCGACGACATCTTACAATTCCGGTGCAGGTACAGGTGTTTTGGGTCACACCGTTGGAAATGAAATGAGCGTTTGGCGTCAGTGACCGGGAGGCCCCTTGCGGGGCAAGTCAGGCCGCCTTGGTGCAGGTCTTATTACGTTCGACGCCACATTCGGCGACCTGCGCGCCGGATGGGGATGAAATGATGATGAAGACAACACCCAGTCTCTGAGCGGAGAAAATCTCTGACCCAGCTGGGAGTCGAACCCGGGTCCGTAGGACGGCAATCCATCAGGCTGACCTCTCAGCTATCGGGGCGGACATCACACCATTGACATTATTGAACAGGTGGCTCTGCAGCAGACGACCTCTACGTTTTGTCATGTTGACCCAGCTATAAGTCATTTACGATTGCAACAGGTACGGGATTACCGAGGTTGAACAGTAAACTAATGAACAGTGTCCCCCGGTTAGAAAAACCACGTTTCTTGTTAACACCAAGTCGATGGTCGTGTTCAGATACGTTGTCATCTAGGCGAAAAGCTGTCCGATACATGTGCCGCACCAGGGTTACAGGCTGATAGGAGCAGAACAAGTCTGGGAAGGACACTGACGTGGGCTTCCATGAGAGCTGTTGTGGCGGTCAAAGGCATCGTCACAGCTGTGGAGTACACGAACATTATTGCAGCTAGCTGCTTCCTTAAAGGGAGATGTATTCCACGATGACGAAGGCATCTTACGGCAGGATTACTGTCCATGTCACAAACCCAGAATCGTGATTTGAGGAACACGACAAAGAACTCAAGCTGATGTCTTTACCACCAAAGTCGTATGGTATGAACCCAAAAGAAGAAATCTGAGATACTGTTGCGGGGTTGTTGGGATGGTCGAACTCAGGGCTCCAGATGGCCGAGCTGAAGCTGGGACCCACCACTGTCTTTCGTCAGGAGGCCGAGCAAGTTCAAGAGCGTCAAGGGGCAGTGCAGTGAGATACAGCGGTATATGGTGGCATTACTTTATTAACATAATTTTCAGTGCTTCAGAGAGTGCAGCGAGCATAGGTGTGCTGCCCGCGCGCTGCCCAGCGAGTCCTGCCGGCTCAGCAACTCCTGGTATGCTGAGGCTATGCTGACGCCACTGCTAGTGTCAACAAGGCCGCTCGCTGCTGCAAGTAGGCCGCTGCTCTCCTGGTCGCCGCCTGCCGAGGCGTAGTGGCTAGCGCCGCGCCGCTGCTCGCTATTTCGGAGACTGATACAGTCCCCGGTCCTCACCTCCCTGTGCCCTGTTTGACCTGCTCTGTCTGATCATGGGACGAAGGTGGTTGTACTGGTCACCCGTGGCTCTCGGTTGCTGCTGCTGCCAGGACAGGACTGGACTCGAAACCCGCGCCCTCCTGTGCCGCAACTTGCCTCTAGTGGTGCTTACCTGATGGCAACACCCTCTGCCGTCTCCAATGCTGCTCCAGCACTGCTGCGCCTCCCGCAGCGTATGCCTCGCAAGGACCGCGGTACGCCAGGTGGGAAGCGAACGTGGCCCGTCCTGGATTCACTGCAGACCGCTGTCACTGCCCTCCTTCAGGCAGACTGTGCAATCTGCCGTTCCGTCCTGCCCCTTTGTTGCATCCCCGGAGGCGTAATACAACCCGAACAAGAACATAGAAATAAAGTTCAAATTTACATAGAATATTTACAACATCACTGCCAAACTGGCCCCTACAAGCGTAGACCAGCACAGGTCCGTCCCGATGCTCGACTGACCTGGCACACTCTGTCCCAAGGTAAAAGTACCTGGCTATTTAAACTGCCTTTCCCCTCGCTTCTGACGTAGTGTCAGAGAGAGACAGAAACTATGGCAGGGATAAATTCCCAAACGTCAGCCATCTACAACCCTTCACTTGGCTTTGGCCTAGTGCCTTGCCTCATATCGCAATAACTTTAAGCAACGCTGCGGTTTGCTGCCTCGTTGCTTCACACAAAGCAATTTGTGCGCGCAATAGCGCCGTAGCAGCACTGCGTTCGAGAGTGCCATGTTTGCATTTCCTGGCCTATTAGCTGTCGACTGTTTGAACACTCTGCCAGCGGCCCCAGATTCCTTCGTCCAACCGCGCGTTCATTGACTTTTGATAAAATTTCCTCTTTCCTACGACTAAGACTGACATTAGCGCAGCAATGCTATTGGGTGTCGACTCCTCACCGACAAATCACCAGTCAGTAATTTACGGCAACTGCATGATCTGTGCATTTGTATATACCACAACATACCTCCGGAAACCTTCTAACAATTTGCCTAATCTATCTCACGCACAATCGTTGCTGTATTGCGTTACAAAGATGGACTAACATGCCATGAACGAGGTAGTCATAATGTTTTGGCTACTCAGTGTTCCAGCAACAAATTATGGTCTGTTCTCTGCGTGTCAGTCTGGGAAAAAATCACAACACAAACGACAAATTTGTGCACTCATACTGGCAAGAAAAATAACACTGAGGAGCGAACTCTTTATGCCGTAGGCTTTGAGGTGCAACTCCAGCAGTTGACGGTACAGGTTTCAGTCTTCTTTCTGACCGTCAAACACACGAAAAAGCGGTGCAGGTAGGGAAGCAGCGTACCGAGACGCAACTGTAGTGCACAAAACCAGTGAGCTGAGTGTTGTGTGCGACTTCATACACAATGGTAAGGAGAGGTAAACAGAAGTGGGCTACAGAGTGGCGCAGCGACTGTCGTCGAAAGAAAGCTGGGCAGCAGTAGAAATGATTAGCGAGCAACGTAACACGACAAGCAGAAGATTTACTTAACTTCCATTTCTGCAGGTATACGAAGACTCATTAAAAATAATGCGGTAAGAATTAGAGTCCAGCTCATACAACAGCATCTAGGATGAGGCTCGCTGTACTAAGCATGATCGATTGTATTGTGGCGATGGGGCTCCAAGTGGAAGTGGGCTGTCTCGCTGCCGCCATCCATTCTATATTGTGGCGGCAGAGGGCGCTCATGATATAAAGCCTCTGGAGGCGTGGCTCAGCGGATGTGCAGCATTGGGTCTGCCAGGTCCCACGCAACCAATGTCTGCGTTGCTATTCCGTTGCCAGCTGTGACAAAGCAGTAGAGTGGTATCGATACGTGATACCACACTGAGTTACATCCTATAACAAATGTGCTGCTCGTGCAAGCGAACGACTGGAGACAACAGCAGCTCTAAACATACAATGAAGGCTTTCACGACCGGATGTTTCAGCAGCTGAAACAGCAGTTCTGTAGATGAGAAAGACATTACTATTCACTTGAACACGCACAATTTGTGGACGAGAAAGTTTAATCTTGCAACGCTAAAAACAAAGTAGACCAAAGGTAGGAATGAGAATTCATACTGGTACACACTTTAACGAACTATTTGAACTATGCAGAAAGGACAACAACTACTAAGAAACTTGCCGCATAGATTGAAAGTGTAACCAGGTGTAAAAATCGCGAATGTGAAGAACACTGCCCTCTGACTGTGGGAACAGAACAAGTGGGAAAACACAGCCCCAGCAAAATTAACTAGCGCACTTTGAATAATGCAAAAAAACAAAACTTATTCCAGCAAACCAACACACAGAAAAACTCTAAAACCAGACGGGAAAACACTGGAACACGAAACCTGTGCGAGACTGCAACATCAAAACGTACTTTTACCTTGTCGCCATTGAAGTATGGGTGACGAAAGGAGAGAAGGCAACAACATCAACAACAACTACAATAAGAACGTACAACAGACTCGCCGCCAATAATGTGTGGTAGACGAGATCAAGAGAAAACAACAACAGTCCATGACACTAAAGCACTGCAAGACCCCCCAAAGCATTTTTCCTCGCCGCCTGCAAAGTGTGCTCGTCGTGACGGACGGGCGGCTGTCCGCAATGCCTGCCTGGTGTGCGGGAGAATCAACAATCAGGCGGATACAACAAGTTTGGTTCCAGGAAATGTTAAGATACTGAGGAGGCAATTCTGACGCTGCCGTTAATAATTGAAGCAAGACTGAAGAAACATCAGGACCGTTCACAGGCTGTATCGACGTACAAAAATCGTTCGAAAGTGTAAAATGGTGCAAGATATTCGAAATTCTTAGAAAAACATGATTTAGATGCAGGGAAAGACCTGTAATACACAGTATGTGCAAGAACCAAGAGGGAACAGTAAGACTGGAAGACTAACAAAGAAGACAGGGATGTAGTCTTTTGCCCCTACTGTTCAACCGATACCTCAAAGAAGCAATGACGAAAATAAAAGAAAGGTTCGAGAGTGGGGTTAAAATTCAGTATGGAGGATATGAACAACAAGATTCGCTGATGACACTGCTACTCTCAGTGACAGTGAACGAGAAATGCATGATTTGTGGAGTAGAACGAACATTCTAATGAGTACAGAATATGGATTGCGAGCGAGTCGAAGAACGGCAAAAGTAATGAGAAGTAGCACAAATGAGAACAACCAGAAACTTTACATCCGAATAGGGGATCACGAAACAGACAACATTAAGAAATTCTGCTACCTAGGCAACGAAATGATGCACGGAGTAGGAATGACATAAAAAGCAGACTAGCACTGACATAAAGAGTATTCCCGGTGGAGAGAAGTCTGCTAGTTTCAAACATAGACCTCAGTTCGATGAAGAAATTTTTGAGAATGCTCGTTTGGAGCACAGCATTGCGTAGTAGTGAAACATAGACTGTGGGAAAACCGGAACAAAAGGGAATCGAAGCATATGAAATGTGCTACAGAAGAATGTTGAAAATTAGTTAGATAAGGTAAGGAATGAGGAGGTTCTCCGGAGAATCGTCGAGAAAAGAATAGATGGGAAACACTGAGAGGAACAAGGGACAGGATGCTAAGACATCTGTTAAGACATCACAGATAACTGCAGTGGCACTAGAGAGAGCTGTAGAGGGTAAAAAGAAAGATATTGGAATACATCTAATAAATAATTGAGTATGTAGGTTGCAATTTCTATTCTGAGGTGAAAATAATATGACTAAAAAAAAAGTCTTCGTTTGAAACCCAGCACCCAACTTGCTCTGTTCGTCCACGAGACACAGAAAGCAGTAGATACAGGCGCCGACATAAATGGCGTGTTTCTTGACTTCCACATGGCATTTCAAAGTTCTGTACTGCCACTTAACAAACAAAGTACGAGCACACGAAACATTAGACCGTGTGAGTGGACTGAAGAGTTTCTAGAAAACAGAACGTAGCATGTCATTCGCAACAGCGAGAAGTATTCAGACGTAAAAGTAACGTCGGGTATATTCCAAGAAATTGTTAAAACGAGTTTACGTTTCACAATATAAACTATCTAGAGGACGACATTGGAAGTTCCATGAGGCTTTCTGACAGAGGCCGCCATTATATATACATAAGTCGCAAAGCTATAAAATTGTGGAGAAACGCAGAAAGATCTGCAGAGGATCGACATTTGGTGTGGAGATTGCCAGCTGACCCTCAGCGTACTGCACATAACCATGCGGGATGATACGTTATTGCACGATTCCACAATTAAAGAGCAATTTCACAGATAACTTCACATTAAATTATGTATTGATGATAGCCTCCTGGACAATGCAATGTTATGCCAGTCCCGCCTGGATATCCGCCTCCCCCCCCCCCCCCCCCCCAAACAAAAAATTCTATAAGTCTCTCCAGATCCTCGAGCGCCTTCCATATATGGGTCCTCTACAATCTGATTCCTTTCCCCATCTGTTCCTTTTCCACGAACATATCCGTGTCCTCTACATCTCCCGCCACCTTGATCCCCCTCATACCCTGGTTGCTCCTCTCCAATCCCTGCCCTTTGCCGCACCTTCACCGTTGTGTCCTCTCCCCCTCCCCTTCCCTCCACCCACCCTCCATCTCCTTTCCCAGAGTGGCTTCCATCAACTCCCCCTCCCAGATGATGCCCGCTTTCTCTCCATTTAACCCTCCTATCAACTCTGATCCTCACCTTCCTCTCCCTCCCTCTGTCCTTTTCCTGGGCCCCCTCTCCTCCCCTTCCCTCCTGTTTTCCCCTCCTACCATCTCTCTGCCTCCCTTCTCTCCTCCGAGTCCTTTTGCTCTCCCCCACCACTGCGTTTCTCACTCCTCCTCGCACCTGCCCAGCCCCTATTTTTCTAAGTCCCCTCCCTCCATCGGCTCCCCCTTTTTTCTTTTCCTCTCCTCTCCCCCTTTGCCCCCTCCTCAGTCCAGGTCCTCACCACTCCCCTCATCTGCCACCGTGTCGCCTGTATAGTGCTGT
The DNA here is from genome assembly GCF_021461385.2 of Schistocerca piceifrons. Taxonomy (NCBI): domain Eukaryota; kingdom Metazoa; phylum Arthropoda; class Insecta; order Orthoptera; family Acrididae; genus Schistocerca; species Schistocerca piceifrons. The sequence goes on from NC_060139.1 coordinate 1,012,759,212, forward strand.
TTTAAGCGAGTGCTCAGTGTTGTGCATCCCCTGTCAGTGTTGTGAACGGCCACCATACTGTCGCTAGTTGTGTTTTTTACCTCATGTGAACAGAAACCAGGCTGTTGCCGTGTTTTTTAATTGTGCCTGTTATTTCCTATGTGTTTTAATCATTACCACCAACCCTTTGTTTTTATATTTTCTTCCATATATGAATCTTTTTTTGCATGTTTCAGTTTTTAACAGTCACCGTTTTATCGCCTGCTTTTGTTTGTTTTCATATCTCGTGATTCTGTTTTTTAACTTTTCTGTAGGCTACAGAGCGGCGTGTTGTGCTGTTGCCAGCCCCGCCCCCCCCCCCACCCCCCTCTGGGAGGAAATGGAAATCCAGTAAATAAAAAAAGAAAACAGACAATGCGGAGGAGGTAGAAGGTTCTTAATAGGACGTTCAAAGATTTGGAGATCGTACATTGAACATTGTGCCTCCCCCAGTGGAAAGCTCTAACTGCCGTGGATAGTAAAAATTTATTCTGCTTTTGTAAAACTGCGTGTGATCATTATTTGCTTGGTACTGCATCATATCAATCAAACCTTTCTTCTTTTCTTCACAGATGTCGCTTATAACATCCAGGGCACGTAGATACATTTTATTGACGTTCTATATTCGTACAAGTTTTCTGGAAATAGGGCTACAATCTTATGCATCAATTTCATTTAAGATTCTCCTGTCATCAACTATATGAGGCTCATGTTTGTCTAACCATGGCCACTATACTTTGGATACGTTTAGATCTGCTGTATTTATATTAAAATCTCCTGCTTTCTTGAAATCTAAGAAGTCTGAGGCATTCGTGTTACTGACGATAAACGGCCTCATTTGTCTTGATTGCTGCACCATGCTCTTTATATCCTTTGGAATAATACCTTCAGTAATTCAAGAATAAACAGTTTGTTCAATTACGATGTGGGTTAGACATCAGAAATGAGACTTACTTTCTGTGCTGGATGGGGTCTGCAGGTATACAGTTATTACTTGCACTTATGTATTCATTCTTTCCATTTCTTCATTGCCACTACAGTACATTCTCTTTAATTTTCCGCTTCTTTCCCCTAAACTGTTGCAAACAACTGTTGCCTCCACCATTATATCTAAGACTCAGGAGTAATCGCGATGAGCATAATACCTTATGGGTGATGCTGAGGGAATTAGATTAGGAAATGAGACACTTAAAGTAGTAAAGGAGTTTTGCTATTTGGGGAGCAAAATAACTGATGATGGTCGAAGTAGAGAGGATATAAAATGTAGACTGGCAATGGCTAGGAAAGCGTTTCTGAAGAAGAGAAATTTGTTAACATCGAGTATAGATTTAAGTGTCAGGAAGTCGTTTCTGAAAGTATTTGTATGGAGTGTAGCCATGTATGGAAGTGAAACATGGACGATAAATAGTTTGGACAAGAAGAGAATAGAAGCTTTTTAAATGTGGTACTACAGAAGAATGCTGAAGATTAGATGGGTAGATCACATAACTAATGAGGAGGTATTGAATAGGATTGGGGAGAAGAGAAATTTGTGGCACAACTTGACTAGTGGAAGGGATCGGTTGGTAGGACATGTTCTGAGGCACCAAGGGATCACCAATTTAGTATTGGAGGGCACCGTGGAGGGTAAAAATCGTAGAGGGAGACCAAGAGATGAATACACTAAGCAGATTCAGAAGGATTTAGGTTGCAGTAGTTACTGGGAGATGAAGCAGCTTGCACAGGATAGAGTAGCATGGAGAGCTGCATCAAACCAGTCTCAGGACTGAAGACCACAACAACAACAACAACAACAACAACATGTTAAATGCAGTGGCTATTAAACTGCTAGCCATTTTTTGTTCACATTTGGTAGTAGATTTTCTTTCGTGGCAGTTTGACCCTTTTCTACATTATTGGGCTTGGCATGTAGATGCTACTTCACACAAAACTTCAAACTTTCTCATTATGATATTCTTTTTTTATTTCATGTCTTCAATTGCGGAAGTGTTGCCGGTGATCAATCTTGTGCACGAACTAACCTCTCATTATGTCCCATAAATGTTTTATGCGATTCATGTCGGATTATCTTGGTGGCCAAACCATGCGCTCGAATTGTCCAGATTGTTCTTCCAACCAATCGCAAACAACTGTGGCCCGGTGTCAAGGCCCAAAGTCGTCCATAAGATTTCCGTCATTTTTTAGGAAACTGAAGTCCATGAATGACTGAAAATGGTCTCCAAGCAGCCGAATATAAACATATCCAGTTAATGATCGGTTCGAATGGGCCAGAGGACGCAGTCCATTCCATCTAAGCACAGTCCACATCATTATGGAGCCACCATCAGCTTGCACTGTGCCTTGTTGACGATTTGGATACATGGCTACGCGAGGTATGCGCCAGGAGAAGTGCTGCAGGCGATGTCGTGCTGTTAGCAGAGGCATTCGTGTAGGTCGTCTACTGCCATAGCCCATTAACACCAAATTTCGCTGCATAGCCCTAATCGCTATGTACATCGTACGTCCCACATTGATTTATGCGGTTATTTCGCGCAGTGTTGCTTGTGTGTTAGCACTGACAACTCTACGCAAACGCCGTTAAGGCCATCGGCCACTCCGTTGTCCATGGTGAGGAATAATGCCCGAAAATTGGCATTCTCGGCACACTCTTCACACTGTGGATCTCGGAATATTAAATTCCCTAACGATTTCCGAAATGGAATGTCACATGCGTTCAGCTGGAACTGCCATTCCGCCTTCAAAGTCTGTTATTTCCCGTCATGCGGCCATAATCACGTTGGAAACCTTTTTACATTTATCACCTGAGTACGAATGACTACTCCGCCAACGCATTGCCCTCTTATATCTTGTGTACGTGATACTACCGTCATCTGTATATGTGCACATCGCTGCCCCACGACTTTTGTCACCTCAGTGTATATTTTTGTAATTGCAAATTTTTTGGAAATTCGTGGTAAGCTCCTATAGGACTAAACTGCTGAGGTCATTGGTCCCTAGACTTACACACTACTTAAACTAACTTACACACACACACACACACACCCACGCCCGAGGGGAGACTTGAACCTCCGATGGGGGCAGCCTCGCAAACCGTGACAAGGCGCCCTAGACCATGCGGCTACCCCACGCGGCATTGTAATTGCCTAACAAGTTATGCTGGCATCTTTGAAAAATCATGGCTGCTTGTTGTTGTCGTCGTTATTCATAATTGTGATTCCTATGAACAGTGTGTGCTAACAAACCACGTACACTGAATAAATGTTATGACTTCTTAATTTTGCTCATGAAATGAAGCACATTTAGCACAGGGCTCAGTCTCCTGGAATGGACTGCAGCCAGGTTAATCCATAGTTGTTATCGACGAAATACATTAATATTTGGGGATTCAGAGTTGAACCATTTGTTGACATTTGATAGGTAACGCCTCACAAGGAACTGTTTGATCGCAATAAGCATCAAGTCTAAGTTAGGGGGAAAACTTCGGCACTTCAAAAAATGGCAACTAACCACTCCAGGAGGAAGACAAGTGTACAAAGGCGATATTATAGCAGTCGCGGGAGACACGTTAATAGATAAACTAATTGGAGAATGATGGCCACATGAGTATTCTGGTTTCTCCATCGTATGTTTCGAGGGAGGTGCACACGTGCAAGATAATATAATAGAAACTGGAGCGAGCGCGGGGGGGGGGGGGGAGGGAGGGGGGGGGGATAAAGTTACATTCCGCCGTCGACGTTTGCGAGCGTGGCATGAAGTATAACCGCTAACCATGGTAGGAGGTACTCCTCGAAAAACACTGCACAGTGGCCTCTAGCAAATAGACGGGCACGAACTGTATAATTCGACGCTGCCTTCGTGCCTCTAAGGTCCGGAGGTTTCTCGTGCACCAGTTCAAATTGGCGGAATTAGTTTCTGCAATTCAATCGACGTTTCCATAGCGATCCAATATATGTCGGACCTACACGACCGCGTGCGGTGCTGGAAATCGATAGGACACGGGAGTCGTGACCCGAATGCAAAAGAGACCGTTAATTACGGAATAGCAGCGGAAGCAATTTCATAGAGGGTCGCAAATCCACGGTCTGCCTGCAGATCCTGTGGGTAGGGTAGGGGGGCCTAACGAGCACAGAGAGAGGGGTCCGTACATCTCGCACCGCAGGGTTTACCACGAAATATTCATCACGAGAAGCTACTACAGACGCTACAAAGGCACGTTTTGAGGCAAAACAGATTGCATTTGGTGCTTAATGTTAGGGGCATGTCACTAAACATGACGAAGCGTTGAAGTGTGAAAATTAGGAGGAAACTGATCCATAATCACAGACACAATTTTACAACAGAATATTTTGAAGTGTTTCTTATGTTTTGTGTCGTACCTTAGTTGCATCTATATTCTCTGAGATGTGGTCCGGTTGTTTGTTTCGTCCAATACGCGTTTCGCCTGTTTTTATTTATGAAGCATCTTCAGTGGACAGTAGTACATGTTTGTTTTACGTATATAATATTTGATTAGAAATATGCTACTATGCAACAGTTTTTCAACATATCATTATACAATTGTTGACAGATCAACCCACTTTATATATCCTTTGACCAAAATTTGACCGCTTCCAGTGCATTTTCCGTTACCTGGTGAAGGTCATCTTCTGTGTGGGTGGCTGGACACAGTCGTCACTGAAGCATATTTTGAACAGTCTGTTTTTCCCAGCAGTCGCATTGGGTTTTGTTTTCTTCAATGTATGTCCATTTTACCTGGTTATCCCGTGATTTGTCCGCTCCTGGCCTCAGACTATTGAAGTATTTGGTTAAAGGCGCTGCAGTCTGGAACCGCAAGACTGCTACGGTCGCAGGTTCGAATCCTGCCTCGGGCATGGATGTTTGTGTTGTTCTTAGGTTAGTTAGGTTTAACTAGTTCTAAGTTCTAGGGGACTAATGACCTCAGCAGTTGAGTCCCATAGTGCTCAGAGCCATTTGAACCATTTTTTTTATTGAAGTATTTCCAGACTGGCCAATTCTCATCATGACCAAGGAGTAAAGGTTCTGAAAATCTTTTACAACCAGGAGGATGGGATGTCTCAGCCCTTCACAATTGCAGCCTGGCTTCTTTATCAGTGATTGTTAGTTTCTCTGATGTTCCGAGGAAACTTTTCCTTGACCTTAGTCGTTGTGGGTAGGGTTGTTGCCCATTCGTTGCCCATTTTTCCTGCTCCAGTTTCGTTCTTTCCCTCTTTACTGCTATTTCTCTTCGAACAGTATGTGGTGCAATTCCTCAAAGGTGACAGAACCATTCGACTGGAGTTCACTTCTTGTATGTGATGACTGATACCAAACAGGACAAGCATATTCTGGAGCGAAGTAGCATAATGCTGTTGCAGATGTTCGGATGGTTTCAGTTTGAATGTCCCACTGTGATCAGGTCAGTTTTCTCAGTAGGTAAGCAATCGGACATACCCTGGGCGTCAAGAAATGACGGCTGGTCCTTTAACACTTTGTTCCCCTGCATACTCTAGTATGTACGATTTTAATGCGTTTTTTAATACATTTCAGTTGAACATTTCACTTTCTCTGTGTGTTGGTTCTATGTGCATATTATAAATAGTGTTGCCAATTGTCGCTGTGTGTTTTTCGTTCTACTTTTGTTTGTGTCGTGCTGTCCGCATGTATTGTGATACTAGTTTGTTTGTTATGTACGTAAGTGTGTTACTGTTGGTGCTCTGGGAATACGGGGTATTTTTTAGGTGTATGTTGTGAAAAATTAATTTAATAATTAGTCTGGTTATGCTCTTCATGTCTATTTGTTATTTTCTTAGTGGCTCAGATGATCAGTGACTTGGTATCTGTATTTATTTAGTCATTTATTACTTCCTTGATCATTCCAACCACTCTTTGTATGTGAAAGTACTCCTTAATGTTAAGAGTTTTCTGTTGTAATTGTTGATTGTAATAATTTTCGTATCCTGTTCCACGTTGGCTGGTTCATGGCCATGCTTTATTAGCTGCTCAGCAAAGATAGAACAGGCATTCTCATTCTTTCACGTTCTTGTATGTTTTTGTCTCTAGTTTTGAAATTTCTGCCTGTCATCCCCAGATACACTGATTTCCAATATTGGCATTACATGTAGTCTTTTTGTTGGAGTTTGTAAATATGACTGGAGAGTGTTTCTTGTTCTGTATGTCATGTGTGATCCTTGTTTCTTAAGTACGTTAAAGTCTATCATTTCTCTTTGATAATCAGGTCATGAGTGTTACTGTTCTGTGTGTTTGCGTGTATTGCACTGTCTGTGTAGTTTGTAAGATTTTGTGGTGCTTGTGTCATCAGCGTATTTCCATTTCTCTTCATCTGTATTTTGATTTTGTGGTTGATTCTCGGTGTTATAAGACTGTCGTATAATTGTTTTTGGCCACGAGCATGTTGCTTCTAATTCTTTTTCATACCTATCACCATTTAGTGGGATTTCGCTCAGTCAGTGCATTGTGTGTTGGAGAGAGTTGCTGGTTTATAGTTTTATTGGTGGTCTGGTTTGGTACATATAGTTATGACTGTTGGTGTTGGCTTTCTGTAAATGTCAAATCTTTGATTATTGTCTCTCTTTATTGTTAGATTAAAAAAAGAGTATTTGGCGATCGTAATATTTCACCAAACAACTACAGCTTGCCAGAATGAGATTTTCACTCTGCAGCGGAGTGTGCGCTGATATGAAACTTCCTGGCAGATTAAAACTGTGTGCCCGACCTAGACTCGAACTCGGGACCTTTGCCTTTCGCGGGCAAGTGCCCTACCAAGTGAGCTACCGAAGCACGACTCACGGCCGGTACTCACAGCTTTACTTCTGCCAGTACCTCGTCTCCTACCTTCCAAACTACAGCTTGGCTAAATTTGAGAGAATAGTGCGCCACATTGCCGTCAACACAATTCGTTGTTGGGTGTGAGGGCCTTGCTACAACAAGTAAACGGAAATAGTGCCAAACACCATTGACAATAAAATAACAAAGTTAAATGAACATTTATTTTGAAAGTTTACTTTACACACTACTTATAATAAAGTGATTTAGATGTTGGCTGTAAACTTTTCCCAAAAAAATACAAAATCAAATTTAGAACAAGAGTCTTTAAATAGGCGCCATGTCAGACAGTTACAACCAGGCGGGCCCAGTCGCCATTGCAGGATCACCCAACAGGGCCCACAGGTGCAGGTAGAAGGGCAGTTACATGCAGATCACTACAACAGACTATAAGCTAAGATTCATTTCAAATACAAACTGAGTCCAAAGAAAAATTGTTTTGAACTAGAAAGCTTTTAAATCTTGAAACATATCAAAAAGTTTTGGATATTCAGCTTGGCTTGCATAAATGACCACAAATAATTTAAACCTTGGTATTTCTTCTTAAATTGAATATCTTTAAGAAAATTCCAATAGCCTTCCTGAAGGCCTCTAGTTTAAATGGAACTGCTCATAGTAAATATATTACAAATAATTAAAAGGTTAACTTAAGGACAAATACCTGTTTGCGGTTTAATAACTATAAGCAGAACAGCAACGACCAGCTGTGGAATAAAAATTATACTGATTTTGTTAACCGCAATTAAATGAAAAATGCCGCATAGCAGCCCTTGATCAACAACTGTCGTTTGTGAATTAAACTACTTTGTGGAACTGGTATTAAACCCACAGCATAATGCGCTGTAGTGATTCCAAAATCTGATTCAGATTCACACCAGCATTATAAGTTAAGAAACACGTACGTTTTCTATGCTACAAAGGTGTTTTAAACATTTTTCCCAATCTGTGGAAGATACATAATTCTAAAGTTTGCGATAACCAAAGACTGAAACAGCTTTGCTCTCCAAAATAAAATAAGGTAATATTTTTTAACTGCTCTTATTGAGCACAATGAAATCTGATCACCGACACTAACAAAGTTAGCTCAACAACTTGGCCTCAGTTCGCGTTCAAACGTTAGTTACAAAACGACAAACACTCAAAAGAAACTGTGCGTGTGTCCTGTGTTGCCTTAATTCAAACTGACAACTTCCGTGAGAACACGAACGCGAGCGAAATCAATCACCGTTTGAATTTGTAGTGTTCTCTAAAATGCAATAGGACAGGCTGCTACAGTAAATCTAAATTTGAGTCGCACATCTGCAAACCACATGGAAACTAGATCGCCACGTCACACAAACAACAGAATTGCTCACCAAATCAACTGTAGTCTTGACAAATAGACAGCTGGATTATGACATGCACATTCATGGTACAGGCAGTTGACATCAAAGTGCATGAAATCCAGAGCAAGGCATTCCACCGTTGTGTTACATCCCAATAACCATGGAGATAACTCAGTATGTGATCCCAACAGCCTAAAATCCACTCCTATAGACGTGTCACAATCGGCTTGTCACGCTTAACTCGGTATTACTGCTCACATCCTGGTGCCTGGCCGAGTCGTCATTCCACAAGCGCCACTTGCCTATCCAAACAATAGCAACATCACCCTGATCCCGTATGTCGAACTTAGAGATGAAGGCTCACTAACTGACTTTTAGGTTACACTTAGTATACCGCTGTGGATCTTTTGGTGTGCGAGATCAGTTTTATTCGAGACTTCCAGAGATGATTTTGTATGGAAGGCCATCGTTCATGGACCACAAGTTGCAAAGTCAACAGTCCCCTGACTGGTCTGATGCAGTCCTGCACGAATTTCTCTTCTCTGATAACGTCTTCATCTCAGGGTAGCATTGCACGCTACGTCCTCAATCATTGCTGGATGTATTTACCCTCTACCGCTCCCTCCAATGCCATGGAAGTTATTCCGTGATGTCTTAACAAATGTCCTACCATCCTGTCCCTTCCTGTCTGTGTTTTCCACATATTCGTCTCCTCGCCGATTCTGCGAGGAACCTCCTCATTCCTTACCTTATCAGTCCACATAACTTTCAACATTCGTCTATAGCACCACATCTCAGTTCTCTTCTGTTTCCATTTTTCCACAGTGCATATTTTACTAGCATACAAAGCTGTGCTCACGACATACTGGTACATCCTCATAAATTTATTTCTCAATTTAAGGCCTCTGTTCGATACTAGTAGATCTCTATTGACCAGTAATACCCTTTTTGCTAGCACTGGTTGTTTCTTATGCCTCCTTGCTCCATATGTCACGGATTAATTTGCTCCTTAGGTAGCAGAATTCCTAAACTTCGTCTACTTAGTGATCACCAATCCTGATGTTAAGTTCCTTGCTGTTCTCTTTTCTGCTGCTTCTCTTTCCTTTCATTTTCTTCAATCAACTCTCAGTCAATTTTCTGTACTCATCAGACAGTTCATTCCATTCGGAAGATCCTGTAATTCATCTCCATTTTCGCTTATGATAGCAATATCACCAGCGATTCTTATTATTGATATCCTTTCACATTGGATTTTAATCCCCCTCTAGAGCCTTCCTTTTAATTACGTCATTGCTTCTTCGATCTATAGATTAAACAGTAGGGGAGAAAGACTACATCCCTACCTTACAGTCTTTTTAATCTGAGTACTTCGTTCTTGATCATCCACTCTTAGCTCTTGTATACAGCGCATATTACCCATCTTTCTCTATAGGTTGCTCCTATTTTTCTCAAACTTTCGAAAATCTTCCACCATTTTACATTGTTGACCGCTTTTTTCCGAGCCTACATATCCTATGAGCGTGTCTTGATTTTCCTGTAGTCTCGTTTCTATTATCAACCGCAACGTCAGAATTGCCTCTTTCATGCCTTTAGCTTTCCTTAAGTAAAACTGATCGTCATCTGACTGATCCTCAATTTTCTTTTCCATTGTTCTGTATATTATGCTTGTCAGCAACTTGGATGCGTGAGCTGTTAAAGTGATGTGCGATGATTGTCGCGCTTGTCGGCTCTTGAAACCTTCGAAGTTGCGTGGATGATGTTCTTCCGCAGATCAAATGATATATCTCCAGTACCATGCATTCTACACATCAACATGAATAGTCGTTTTGTTGCCACTTCGCCCCAAGGCTTTGGTGGAAATTTTGGTTGAATGAATGTCACCTATCCCTTCTGCCTTATTTGATATTAAGTTTCCCAAAGCTGTTTTAAGCTCTGATTCTAATACTGGATCACCTATCGCTTTTGTATCTACTCGTGTTTCTTCTTCTATCACGTCATCAGACAAGTCTTCCATCTGATAGACGCCTTCAGTGTAATGTTTTCACTAATCGGTTCTCTCCTCTGTATTTAACAATGGAATTCTCATTACAGTGTTAATGTTACCACCATTGTTTTTAATGTCAACAAAGGTTGTTTTCATTTTTCTATGTGCCGAGTCTGTCCTTCCGACAATAGTTCCTTTTTCGATTTCTTCACATTTTTCATGCAGCCATTCCGCCTTTGCTTCCCTGCACTTCCTATTTATTTCATCCCTACGTGACTTGTATCTCTGTATTCTCTATTTTCCCTGAACATTTTTGTACTTCCTTCCCTCAAAGATCAGCTGCAGTATTTCGTATGTCACTCATGGTTTCTTCGGAATTATTTTTTTTTTTTTTGTAGCTATGTTTTCTTTCCAACTTCTGTGACTGCCCTTTTTTAGAGATGTCCAATCCTCTTCAGCTGTACTGCCTACTGAGCTATTTCTTATTGTTGTATCTACAGCTGAGATGGTGCGCCGCTGGCGCCAGTCTTCATCGATTCTCATCACGATCGTCTGAGTCGATTTTCGATGCCTGCTTGGCTTCGTATCTTCGGCGGATAGCTCTTTAATTGCAGCGCGCGCGCTCTCTGGGTCTTCAGTTCGGGTATCAGCTGTCAGCGACAGTCACGTGTGGCGCTGTGCCTGTAGGCAGCGTGGTGAGTGGCCGAGTCGGTTCAACGAAGGAGCGTACATTCAGTACAGTCGATGGAACAAAACAACCAACAGTTATATCTTGGATGTGATATCTGAATATATTCGCAGCACACGCACGGGCCGGACGATCCATTTGTTGTGGGTACCTTCCCACTCTGGTATCCTCTATAATGATGAAGTTGATGCATTAGCCAAACAAGCGGCAACCTTAGGCACCGTCCTGGATCTGCGCCTTCCTTATACAGACTACTTACGTGAAGTCAAGGATCACGCAAGACAACAATAGCAGGAAATGTGGAACGTTCCTCAACAGACAAAAGGCGGTTATTACGCAGTGGTACAACCTCGGATTCCTTCACAGCCGTGGTTCATGAGGACACATCTGGACCGATCCACGATTTCTGCCATCATAAGACTCCGCTTCAATCATGCCTCTTTCCCACAACATCTACATCGGATCAACGTTTACAGTTCACCAGCATGTGAGTGTGATCCTGAGTCGGAAGCTGATGTCAACCACATCATATTTATGTGCCCCAAATTTGACCGTGAACGGTTGGTCTTTCTGAAGACATTGCTGAGTGTGGGCTACCATCTTCCTCAATCAGCTTCTTCTCTTTTGTGTACTAAAGACGTTCGTTTATATAAAGTAATAGTTAACTTAATCAAGAGTACTGGTTACAATCTGTAGGTTTTAATGGTGTACGTAAATTGTAAATGTGTCTTGCTGATGAAGATATTTCAGAATTGGTGTGAATTGTAAGCCAAGACAATTTTAATTATTTTCCAATCCAATTCAATTCAATTTTTAAAACATTATGTACAAAACTGTAACAGTTAAGCATTCTTGTAAATATGCATTTCTGTATTTGTTTATTCAATTATGTGTACATTGTCACTATGTGTTGCCGATGGCTAAATTAAGTACACACTCAAAGGCCAAATGAACAAAAAAAAAAAAAAACAGAAAACAAAAAAAAAGAAAAAAAAAACGAAGGAGCGTGTTTAGTCATTGTAATGCAGATCTGCAGCCAACAGTGATTGGGGTTTCTGGGATATGTGAAGGACAGATTTCCTTCGTGTCTCTTGCGTGTGATTCAAAGTCAATGAACTGGAGTCGTCGAAGTTTTCATCGGTGGCTTGTGTTCATGGTAATTGAATACCCCTGTGCACTGAAAACTATCTTAGCTGTTTCGGTTACCTTTGATCTTGTTGTCTGATATGTTGACGGCATTTAAGGGAGTGCTAGTGACGCACAACCAATAGACATGAAGCCGTGTTTAATGCATACCAAGCAGTGCGTCAGTTTGTGCCTGGCGTTCAGAAGCGGGCCGAAATATTTTCCCTAATTCCTTTTCTATTTTATTATTTTATTTGTTGTTTTAGAGGTTGTCTAATCAAATCTTAAGACCCACTGTCACGCATGTTAAGTCTGCTTAAGGTTCATTTGTGCCGCGTAGAATTAAAGGTATATTGATAATTGGTTGAGTTAATATCCTTCTGTACCTGTTGCGTCAGAATGTTGTCTGCCGCTGATGTGTTTATGTTTCAGATAATTGGTGGTGGTCGACGCGAGCAATCTCCGATCGGGGTATCACGGTGGAAGAGTGAAAATTAAGGGCGTGGATAGGTGTCTATGGTTACGTTGTTAACGTGCGGTAATTCCATCTTGCCGGTGGAGCGTTGTGGTTTTCCGCAAGCTTACTTGTAGATCAAAGTTTTTATTTGACCTTCTGGTCCGTGCATCTCCTGTATCTGTTAGAACCTTTCGGTTTGCTCGCGTCCATCACCAATTTATCGTAAAGTTCAGGCGGTCCCATGTTAAGACGATTTCATATGTTATTATTATATTGAATGTATTACAATCGTGTTAATTTGTCAGAAATTTTAAGACCGCTTGTGGAAAGATCTGAGCTTATTGGACTTAAATGGATTAATGTTCTTAGCCAGGTCCTGAGTTACATGGAAACCATTTTCTATGTTAGGTGAAGGATGTTTGGGATTTGATTAATTGTGGGTTTATGGAAATTGTTTTAACTAATGAAAGTTGGTAAGCAAATTTAGAAAGATTTGTATTTGTTGTACTTAATACACCCCCTAAGTTGTGGAAGTAGTTTTAGAGTTTTGATGTGAGTTATATGAAAATCAGTTTCAGTGTAAGTTATGAAGCTTGTGAGGTTTAGTTATGCAAGTTATATTTTATTAATAATGGTTTTATGAATATTTTTTTATTTAATGAAAGTTGGTTAAGCAAATCTTGAAAGATCTGAGTTTGTTGGACTTAATGCATTCTTTAGCTGTTGCAAGTATTCAGAGTTTTGATGTGAGTCTTGTGAGTCACTTCAGTTTCCTCTAAGTCATGAAGTTTGTGTGATTTAGTTCACTCAGTCATATTTGATTAATGATGCTTTTATGGACATTGTTTTAATTAATGAAATTTAGTTGAGACAATTTTGAAAAATATGTCGTTATATAAGGCAAGTCCCTTTCTATAATCGTTGCTACTGTTAATTTGATAAGAGCAATATGTTTGTAATAAAGAAGTGTGTGGCAACTGCAGACTGGTTATGTGTTTAATTTCGATGTGTCGAAAGAGTTCCACACATCAATAGCCTTAAAGAAATCAAGCGTGCCTCGTCATTCCTTAGTACTTCCGTATCCCACTTCTTTGCGCATTGATTCTTCCTGACTGATATCTTAAACTTCAACCTACTCTTCATCACTACTACATTGTGATCTGAGTCTATATCTGCCCCTGGGTACGCCTTACTGTCCAGTATCCAATGTCGAAATGTCAGCCAGGTCATGATGCAACCTAACTGAGATCCTCCCGTATCTCCCGGCCTTTTCCCAATATACCTCCTCCTCTTGTGGTTCTTGAACCAAGAATGCGGACATTACACTAATGACTTCGTGATGGGCCGATTTCAATGCTACATTCATCCAAGGGCTCGATGTATCCCATTTGTTCTAAGTGCGTGCGTGGAGTATTATCAACGTTGATTTGAGGTTACGGTTGACCTTCTCCTCAAATGAGGGTTGGGGATAGCACGGAATCGTTGTGAAATGTTTTATCGCGTTATCAAACTGGAACTTGTTCTTGAAGTTTTTGGATAAAAGTGCCGCAGCATTATCACTGAACAATTTTCTGGGAGGGCCAAAGACGGGAAAGGTTTTAGAGAAATGGTGGATGTTGAAGGCGGCAGGTACTCCATGACTCGGACTGAGCCACGAAAACTTGTGAAAGCCGTTTACAGGATCGAAAATATAGCGGTTCTCGTTCCCAGTCCGCGGAAACAGCTCAGCATAATCAATAAACTACTTCTCCATAGGATTGCACTCGTGCATAGACTGAAGATGGTCTTTCCGAGAGTTAAGATTCGGCTTAGCAGCCTTACATTCCTCGCACTCCCCATAAATCTGCAGGTATCCTTATATAAGTGCGGTCATGTCAAGTGCTCTTTGGCCTTCATGGTCATTTTATGGACACCGAGCTGCCCCTAAAACAACGAATTGTGAAAAGTTCAAAAAATCGCGGACACTAATTCCACAGGTAAACAAATCATAAACTTCTTATCACTCTCGATCATATAGCATAGTGTCTTTATTCAAACTACACCCCGGCACCAGCACCTTAGCGAGGAGATTTCGTTTGATCTGCTGTATTAAGCGGTACTGACTCTTTTTCTCTTTCAGATTACCAAAGAGTTGCGGTACCTCTGTTAACACGGCCAAAACCCAACTACAATCGCGTCATGACCCTGATATTTTTTATCGCCGACTGAACATACGACTAAGCACATCAGCTATTACATTACCCAAATCCTTAATACGCTTCACAGTGAAACTAAATGCAGAGATGCGTACGGCACACTGTTCTATTATTCTAGATTTTCTGGGGTGGGTCAGATTAACACCTGACTGTCGGTCTCAAAAGTGAACTGGCGGTGCTCTAAATAAAACTTAAGTTTTTCCCGGGCGAACAACATCGCCAGAACCTCCCATTCATAAACAGAGTACTTCAACTCAGAGTCCTCAAGGCGTAAGCCACTGACGGACGTCCACCATCCAGCTCTTCCGAGAGAACACCAGCAATCCCAAATTCTAAACGTCAGTTTGAACAACAAAAGATAGTTCGAAATCCGCGATGGGGAGACTGGCGGACTGCTGACTTCCTGGCCACTGAAAGATTCCTCCCTTCTCACGCAAACTATTCAACACAGTGGCGAATGGGTTAAAATAAGTACAACCTTCCTAAAGAAGTTGGCCATGCCCACGAAATGGGCGACTTCCTTCTTATTCTTGGGAAAAGGCAATCTATGTGAATCGTGCATTCCTTCCTGATCTATTCTGATACCGTCGGCTCATATCAAATGCCACAAAAAGGAATTGTAACAATCAATCCAAGTTCTATATGGTTTCAAATGTTAAATCCCTAAATACGGCATGTAAAAGTCGCTGCAGAATTGCTGCCCCCATGGATGACCTGAAAAGAACTTGATTAAATTCAAATAAGTTCCAGTCAGTGCAAAATGTTATTACATGATTGGAATCTACGGTGAGCGGGATTTGAGGATATGCCTGGTTTAGATTCAAGACAGTGAACCAGAGCGCCAGCAAACCATGTAGAAAAGTTGAATAGGCACTAGCCAAGGTGTAGGAGTAGCATCTTTGACTAGTAATCAAAACGTCCTCGAATCCAGGGTTGAACACGGCCATAGCTAAAACGTTGAATGAAAACCATTAACAATGGTGGCCGAAGAGTTCTGTCACAAGGAACAGAGTGGGTGGAAGAGTGGACTGAAGCTCAGGGTGCTCGCGTGCCCTTGGGGTGGGTAAGTGCCCATAAAAGGCGGAAGAACCAGCAATGATGGCAGAAGGATGCAAAAGGCAGTGGAAACCACTGCATTAAAGACACATTATATATATCCATAGGGCATGTGACCTGTAACTGGAAAAGTGTCGTGATGGTCTCTCCATTGGCAAAAGATTTCGGTCTCTCGGAAGGGACTGCCAAGGGGGAAACAATCATGAGAAAAAGACTGAATAACCAACGAAAGCATAACTTTTAACCAAATGTTTGAACGTGGTAGGGAAGCTAGGAAATCTGAAAAGGGACTTGCTGAGGCTCAGTCTGAATATAGTGGGCATCAGTGAAGTGAAATGGAAAGAACACAAAGATTTATGGTCACATGAGCGTAGAGTGCTATCAATAGCAACCGAAAATGGTATAACAGGAGTGTGATTCCTTATGAGTAGGAAGATTAGGATTGTTCTGATCAGAACCGGCAGCAAACCAACACCAATGATAATACTTCAGTTATAAATGCCGACATAGCACGCAGAAGATGAAGAGGTAAAGAAAGTACAGGGTGGGGGAAAGAAGAGTGACTCGGAGAACAAAGTTCCAGGTTACATATACACACAGCAGAGGAAATAGGTACTAACATGGCTATAGCAGATTTTGAAAGTGACCACCATTCATCTATTGGCACGTTTGGGCCCTGGTCAGCAAGTAGCTGAAGGCATATCGAAGCTTTGCTGCTGAAATTGTTGCAATCTCATACGAAATCTTCTGCTGCAGTTCTTGAAGACTATGAGCGTTATTGTGACACACTTTAGATTTGAGGGCTCCCCACACAAAGTAATTGTACACTGACAGAGCAGGTGACCTGGGTGGTCAGATGGGTACGTGACCAGACTGGTGTCTGCTAACAACTCTTTGAGGCGTAAAGATTATGCATATGTGTTCCAAGTTTCAGCCGGCGTATGGCCAGTTGCTCCTTCCTGTTGGTCGTTTCTCCTTCGTCAATGTTGCCACAAATAGTTTCAAAATGTTGGCAAAGTAACGCATCGAGGTCACCGTCTGATGAAAGAAGATGGGACCAATAATGCCCACACTGCAGACCAAACCCCAAACATCTGATCATGCAATGGTGTTCCGCGGAAGTTTTGTGGATTCTCCGCTCCCCAGAACCTCTGATTCTGTCAGTTGAATAACTGCTCAGGTGAATCCACGCTTCATCAGTAGTAAAGAAGACATTCATGTCCAAGCCATTCGTTGTTATCTCAGAGAATAGCCTTTCTGAAAAGTGCTGGTTTTAATGGATGAACAACAGACTCTCGTTATGGATACATTTGCAGGTCCACGTGAAGTATTCGTCCGCATGATCGACGTGGTAAGTCGGTCTCTTGCGAAAGGCGTCTGGTTGATTTGGTAGGACTCTGAAGCTTTTTATGGTAAACTGCACCCACATATTCTGGTGTGCGAGCACGTTTCGGATTGTTTCTGACTTGTCCAAAATTTTCTGACTTGTTTAAATCAGATCCTATCTGATTTCTCAGCAAAAAACTGACCACACCGTCTCCTCTGTTTTATTGTAACGTAACTTTTCACAACGAAAACCCTTTGTACTGCTCCACTTACATTGAAACAGCCCGCACTATGCTCTTAACCCGCATGGATTACGTTGTGGGAGTACACGTGGTGTGCGCGTCCCCAGGAGTGGTTATATACATACATCCATGTCCAATCGTATCCACTCGTCTGGAAGATTTTTATTTGCCCCAATCTGTATATGAGGAAACTGAATAGATAATTCATTATGTGAAGGGAGATGAAAGTCTAATAGCCATAGGGGATTGCAATGTGATTGTAGGGGAAGGAGTAGAAGAAAGGGCTACGGGAGAGCATAGCATTGATAGCAGAAATGAGGGAGGAGAAAGATTAATTGAGTTCAATATCTTTGAGCAAATAGTAGCGAATTCTCTATTCAAGAATCACAAGAGGAGGGTATTTACTTGGGAAAGACCGGGAAATGTGGGAAGATTTCAGTAAGGCAGAGATTCTGAAACCAGGTATTGGGTTGTAAGGCATGCTCAGGAGCAGATACAGACTTAGATCATAACGTAGTAAAGGTAAGGGGTAGGCAAAAGTTTAAGACACTAGTCAGGTAGAATCAATACGCAAAGAAGTGGGATACGAGAACACAAAAGAATGAAGAGATAGGCTTGCAGTTCTCTGAGACTACTGACACTGCGATAGTGAATATCTCTACAGAGGGCAATCACAGAAGTTTTCAAGCAAATAATAGGTACAAGAATGATAGCTGCGGGGAAACTAACGGTAGGAGAGTAAACACTTCAGTCGATCGACGACAGACACAGGAACAAAATGTTCAGGAAAATGCAAGAATACAATAATACAAGTCATTTAAGAATGAAGTAAACAGGAGGCGCGGGGAAGCTAAGGCGAAATGGCTGCATGAAAATAAATCGAAAAAGAAATGATTGTCGGAAGGACTGACTCACCGTTTATAGGTTGGTTGGTTGGTTTGGGGAAGGAGACCAGACAGCGTGGTCATCGGTCTCATCGGATTAGGGAAGGATTGGGAAGGACGTCGGCCGTGCCCTTTCAGAGGAACCATCCCGGCATTTGCCTGGAGTGATTTAGGGAAATCACGGAAAACCTAAATCAGGATGGCCAGACGCGGGATTGAACCGTCGTCCTCCCGAATGCGAGTACAGTGTCTAACCACTGCGCCACCCCGCTCGGTACCGTTTATGGGGGGAAGGAAAAATCACCATGCGATTTCTCATCAGGATTCAAAAGTTTATGTAGCAAACTCATATCGGGGACACTTTGCAGACACATTTATGAAAACGAGTAGCTAGCAACACTGTCACATCTTGCAGCACATCGGAATGTACAGAGGGACCTGTATCACACCACACTACGGGAATCCGGTGACCTTTGTCCACTAGTGACTGACAAATGTCATCCAAAGACTAGACGTACTCCTCTTCGGTGAAGTACCCGTGATACTGCATGGCAATTCCAGATATCTCAAAAAATGGTTCAAATGGCTCTGAGCACTATGGGACTTAACATCTTAGGTCATCAGTCCCCTAGAACTTAGAACTACTTAAACCGAACTAACCTACGGACATCACACAACACCCAGCCATCACGAGGCAGAGAAAATCCCTGACCCCGCCGGGAATCGAACCCGGGAACCCGGGCGTGGGAAGCGAGAACGCTACCGCACGACCACGAGATGCGGGCCCAGATATCTCAAAGACAGGTTGTTGAAGTGTTGCAAAATGAAGCACTGCATCCACAGCATTACCAGTTAGCTCAACATCAACGGCCAGAAGACCGCTTTCGACGAGTAGGTTTTTGTGAACGGCTTTTGCACCAAGTGGAAGACAACAAACATTTTATAAATAGCGTGATGTGGGCTGATGTTTGTTGCACTCGTGAAGGTCTTTTCAACCTCCACAACAGCCATGATTGGTCGGAACACAACCCACATATCATCCGCGAACGTGGCTTTCAGGCATGCTTTGGTATAACCCTGTGGGCTGTACTCGTACGAGGAGTGCTTTTTGGCCCATGCCTATTGCTGGACAAGCTGTGCGCCCATCTATCGTATGGTTCTTCGCAATACTTTGCCTGAAGCATTAGAAAACGTTCCACTTGGTGTTCGACGATGGTTATGATTTCAGCATGGTGATGCACCGCCACACTTCGGAATGAATGTGCGTAACTATTTAAATGAAGTATTTCAAGCCAAATGGATTGATCTTGGAGGTCCAGCGTTGTGTCCCACACGTTCCCCGGACCTAAATGTACTAGATTTGTATTGTGGGGTCACCTGAAGGAACAAGTTTACAGTACTCCACCCATGCATGGACACGACCTAAGAGCACACATGCATGCGGCTTCCGCAATTGTGGATACAGGTGTGTTGCGTAGGGTTCAGCAATGTGTGATCCGGCGAGGAGTGAAGTGTTTGCGAATGCAAGGCGGTCTTTTTCAATATCTTCTACAAAGTGAACGTTGCTTGTATATCGACGTGCCGGCTGTGTGAAGATGAGCCTGGACGTCAAATATTGTTTTTTGAGTCATCGGTCGTCTGATTGGTTTGTTGTGTCCCGTCACGAATTTCTCTCCTGTGCCAAGATTTTGTTCTCGGAATAGCAAATTGCAACCTATCTCCTCAATTGTTGGCTAGATGTATTCCAGTATCTGCCTTCCTTTACAGATTTTACTCTCTACAACTCCCTCTAATACCCTGGGAGTTATTCCTTTGTGTCTTAACGGATGTCCTGTCATACTGTCCCTTCCTCTAGTCAGTGTTTTCCATATGTTCCTTTCCTCACCAATTCTGTGGAGAAGGTCCTGATCTCTTACCTTATCAGTCCACCTAATTTTCAACATTTTTCTGTAGCACGAAATCTCAAAGGCTTTGATTATATTCCATTCCGGTTTTCCCAGTCTAAATTTCACTTCTATGCACGTTGTATTCCGAACGAACATTCTCATAAATTTCTTCCTCAAAGCAAGACCTATGTTTGGTACTAGTAGACTTATCTTGGTCATGCATGCCCTTTTTGTCAATGCTAGTCTGCCTTTTTTAGATTTGTTTTACTACATAGGTAGCAGAATTTCTTAACATCTCCCACTTCGTGATCATCAATTCGGATATTAAGTTCCTCGCTGTTCTCATTTCTGCTACTTCTCTATACTTTAGTTGTTCTTCGATTTTCTCTAAACCCTTATCTGTACTCATTAAACTGTTAATTCCTTTTTACAGCTCCTGTAATCGTTCTTTACTTTCACTGAGCTTAGCAATGTCATCAACAAATCTTATCATTGTTATCCATTGACCCCGAATTTTACTCACACCCTTGAGTCTTTGTTTTATTTCCCTCATTGCATCTACGATGTATGCATTGAACAGTAGGGCGTAAGACTACATACCTGTCTTACACTCTTTCTATTCAAGTACTTCGTTCTTGGTCTTCTAGTTTTACAGTTCCCTCCTGACTTTTGTACATACTGTATATTATCCGCTATTCCGTATAGCTTACCCCTATTTTTCTCATCATTCGGGACACCTTGCACCATTTTGCATTGTCGAACGATTTTTCCATGTCAAAAAATGCTTTCAATGTGTCTTCATTTTTCTTCAGCATTGCTTCGATTATCATCAGCAGCGTCAGAACTAAAGCCTAACTGATCGTCAGGTAACACACCCTAATTTTCTTTTCCATTCTTCTGTATATTGCATTTGCGATGTAAAATATCGAATGAGGTGTGCGCCCATGTTGATACTAGGTAGGAATATGGGAATAGCTATTATGGACGCTACGATGGAGTCCCTATTCGACATGGCACACTTAATAAATTGTATGGTGTCTGTTCCTTAATTGAATCTGATGATGATATTTTCGAAAAGCGTAATTGAAAAGAGTGGTAAAAAATTATGTTGCTATTTTACTATTTATCATAGCGTCAATAATAGTTATTCCCATACTAATATCTTCTGTATATTATTCTTGTTATCAACTTGGGTGCGTGAGTTGCTAAGCTAATTGTGCGGTAGTTCTCTCATTTGTCGACTCTAGCTATCTTAAGAATTGTGTGGATGATGTTTTTGTGAAAATCTGAGGGCATATTGCCAGTCTCATACATTCTACCTACAAATGCGAATAGTCTTTTTTTGTCACTTACCTCAAAGATTCTAGAAATGTCTAGGGAATGTTGTCTGTCCCTTCTGCCTTATTTTATCTTAAAACAAAGTCTTCCAAAGCTCTTTTAAATTCTGATTCTAGTACTCGATGCCCTACCTCTCCTTGTCACCTCCTGCTTCTTCTTCCACCACGTCGTCAGACAAGTCTTTTCCCTCGTAGAGACCTTCAGTGTACTTTTTCCACCTATACACTTTCTCCTGTGCATTTAACAGTGGAATTCCTGTTGCAGTCTTAACGTTACAGCTCTTGCTTTTAATTTCAGTGAAGGTTGTTTTGACTGTTCTATATGCTGAGCCCATCCTTCTGACAATAATTTCTTTTACGATTTCTTCACATTTTTCGTGTAGCCTTTTTGCCGTAGCTAACCAGCACTTCTGTTTTATTTCGTTCCTAAGAGATATATATTTCTGCATTCCTGAATTTTCCTGAACATTTCGTACCGCTTTCTTTCGTCTATCAGCAGAAGTATTTCATCTGTTATCCATGGTTTCTCCACAGTCGCCTTTCTTTCACTTACGCTTTTCTTTCCAACTTCTGTGATTGTCCTTTTCAGATATGTTCATTTCTATTCTACTGAAATACCTCCTGAACTATTCTTTATCGCATAACCAACCGTTTGTGTTTGAGAGAAGTTAAACAGTATACTCTCTTTAGCATATAAATTCTCTCTTCCTAGCTAACAAGCCTATGTATAATGTCTTGTTATATACTTCTTCTTCTTAAGAATAACTGAGCTTTAAAAACACGTCCCTTTCATTAAATTACTGTAAATATTTCCTCTGAGCTACTTTCCAATAATTTTACTAGTAACACCTAGAAGTTGTTTAAAATTAACTTGTTCTTTTTCAATACCTTTAAAATATTATGTTGGCAAGATGTGTGGCTCACAGTATAATCAAGTTTTGAAATCACTGCACGTGCGTGGGTTCTGAAAGTTTGCCAACCCGTGTTTTAATCGCTCTGGAGTTAAACCAAAGTACACTGTAGCATATGAAAATAAAGGAGTCATGGGATAAAAAATAATTTGTAGGATTTTCATGACACAGACTACAACATACGGCACTTGTTTACTGTAAGAACATGTGGTACAAACTGCTTAGTAATTTTAGAACATGTTATTTTTGTAACTCTTCAGGCTTTCCCGGCGATCTAATGACATCTTGGGTTGTCGGGTGTTCTGCCGGATATCAGTGTCGTACTTGCACGATATTTCGGTCACGTAGCTCGTAACCTTCATCAGGTGCGACCTGAGACTGCTCCTCGAGTGGACCCGGTCCAGTATTTATGCCTATGGCCTTCCCCCTCCACCAACGGCTGCAGGCGCTTCCTCTGTGGTCCGCGCTCATTCCCTGCGACCTGCTAGAGCGTTGCTGCTCCCTTTTCCGTCCGCTGCGGTTCTAGGTGTTCCCTCTGCGGTCCGCGCTCATCAAACCCGCTCCTGGGGGTTTCATCTACAGTCTGGGGTACCAAGCGTTCCCCCTGCGGTCCGCGCCCGCTCACCATGACCTGTTGGAGCGTTGCCGCTCCGTTTTTCGTCCGCTGCGGCTCTGGATGTTCCCTCTGCGGTCCGCGCCCACCAGTCCCACTTCTGGGTGTTCCATTTTCGGTCTGGTGCGCCTGGCAGTCCGTCAGGGGCTCGTTTTCCATCTCCATGTCTCTGGTTCTTCTGTTCGTGTAGAGTTGCAGCTGGCCCCGTTGCTCCTTTAACAGTTCCAGAGCCGGATCCCAGGCTCTGCTTATGAACCGTGACACAAGGTACCAGCTAAGCAGAGCCTGGGATCTGGCTCTGGAATTGTTAAAGGAGCAACGGGGCCAGCTGCAACGCTACACGAACAGAAGAACCAGAGACATGGAGATGGAAAACGAGCCCCTGGTCTCAAGCATTGCGACAGCGCTCCTGCTCTTTTGCTAATTTGAGATTAATGTTGGAAAACAGATAAAGAATAATAAGATAGCACAATGACAGACAGGTAATCTTTGTGAAAGACAGAATGAAGAGCTTCTTGATCAGATTATAAACGACTGATATTAAAGTTTTTTCATCATGTTATTTGAATGTTTTGCAAGCATCTGCCCCAGGCCAGTGACATGATGTGATGAATGGAAAATTGATTCCAATGACGTATTTCTTATTTGTAACTACAGAACAGAGCCCTGTTAGGGAAATAGTCCTTGATGCTAAAACTCTTCTTTAAACTTACCTGTATTTCTGACATGCACAACATTGTAAAACCATTCTATGACCATTAGATAACCAAGCGCTTGGCAGGTGATGTTGAAGATGTTTGGTTTGTGGGGCGATCAACTGCCCGGTCGTCAGCGCCCATACAAAATCCCAATGTTGTTTTTTTTTACAGTCCAATTTCTTCACAGTCCAATTTAGCACTGCCAAGAATGATGATCGATGATGATGAAATGATGAAGACAACACAAACACCCACTACGCGGGCAGAGAAAATCCCCAACCCGGCCAGGAATCGAGCCCAGGACCCCGTGATCCAGAGACAGCAACACTAGCCAGCACTTGGCTGGCGAAAACGCCTCGTAAAACAAACGACTCACATACTGTTGCAATAATGCATTACGTGTATATCAGCAGGAAAACCGGAACAGAAGAGAAATGAAGCATTTGATAGTTGGTTCTACAGAAGAATGTTGAGAATTAGGTGTATTGATAAAATAAAAAATTAGGAGGTTATCTGCAGAATTGGCGAAGAAAGCACATATAAGAAACACTGACAAGAAGGAGGAGTAGGATGATAGGATGTGTGTTAAGGCATCAGAAACTAACCTCTATTAGGATCCAACAAATTGGGCATGCAGCCAGTCGTCGTTTAATGTATTAAACAAAGATCGATTGAAAGCCCGAAATTTGAATATTCAGTTTACTGAGTAAATTTTAAAATGTAGAACCTCTGTTATGGCCAGACAAAACTGCAATCGTCCAGTGATGGCCCAACTTATCTACAGCGTATGAAATATTAATTCACTTTATTACATGAATGACTAAAAAGATTTACTTACCTTTATGCACTCCTTTGCTGCAGAAGCACTTGAATATTTACAATTGTCATTGACTATTAAAGCACAAATTAAAAAACTCTTCTCTTAAAGTGCAATGTTCACCATTTACAAACGTACATATCCGTCAGAGATTTGATAACACTTCAGTTCTACTCGATGATGTTGACTCCTTCAGCCAGGCAGAGCATTTCCATGATCGGCTCTATATTGACCTCTGTCTGATGGCACTGCTGTGCTGAGAGAGAGGGCGTGTCTTCTATAGCCTCTGCCAATCGTCGTTGCGAATCTGCAAAGTATCGCTCATGTATGTGGTATCGATGAATATTGCCGACTTTGGTGTGGAATTGTGAACTCTGTACAGTACCACACCTCCACGCTACTACGGTGAGCTATAGACATTAAAAACTGGAGTGGAAGAAAGATGTTTGAATACATACAACATATGAATGAGGACGTGGGTTGGAAGTGGTAGTCTGAGCTGAAAAGGTCAGCGCAGGATGGGAATTCGTGGTGGGCTGCATCACACCAAGAAGACTGATGATTAAAAAAGTTGGTCTGGACCATCACACACATGATGGCAAAGACCTAAGTATCCGGCAAGTAATGTAAAAACAATGACTCTTGAAACCAAAACTCTTTTGTGTAGCTGTCCACTGTTCAACTAAAACACTTCATCTACATCTATATCTACGTTATTCGAATCACTCTGAAGTCTTTGGCAGAGTGCCTTATATTGTACCATATATTAAGGTTTATTCTAGTTCCATCCATAGAACGTGAGTAGAACTGATTGTAAAATTCTATGCGAGTTGTATATTTCGTAAATTAATTTATATGATACACCCAGAATACATATGTATAAAGCTGACAATTGTAGCCAAAACACTGAAATCATACAAGATTCCCTATTATGCGAGACACACCAGAACACAATGTATTTTCAGTACCAGACACAGTTACTGCCTGACTGTGGGATATAAAAAATTACTTGTCCTGATTGTGATAAAATTTATGTTGGTGAGTCAAGGAGAGACAGAGTAATTAGGCTGGCTGAACATAAATGCAGCTGTACATTGCAGAATTATGACTCAACATTTGCTGAGCATGTACTGTGTGAGGCCCACAACAATCATTCATAATTCCGTGTCTACCACGTAGCAAACAAAGGCAAAAAATTAATCTATTGGTAGTCTTGGAGAGCAATAGACATCAAGCTCACAGTCTTAAGTTAATGTACTGTAAAATGACCAAACGCAGTTCAATACTTCACCTCTTTTGAAGTTATCCTTAAAGCTTACATTTCCCAGTTTCTTCCCACATTCCCATTTTATTTCTCCATTTTTTCTGTGTTTATTTTATTGTGATTTTCTATGTACTCCACATATTCTGTTGTTTTGTTATATGCACATGGTCCCTACAGTGAGAGAAATTCTTCTTACAGGTGACATAAAATTCATATCTTATGTATGTTACGTATCGTATTTACAGTTGCCATTCTATCTTCGTTTCTGCATCACTTTTCACATGTAATACCTCTTCAAGCTCATTGGTTAGTTAGTTAGTTTCAAATTTCGTGGATCATCTATATGATTAATCCCAACGTTGCTGAATGGGTCATTTTACATTCACATTACACAGTCGGGTGAAAATATCGTTACGCACTGACCATTTGTAGTTTTTTCTTTCTTAATACAGTTGTGAGTTAGTAATTTTTACCCATCATATTTTACACATTACCAAAATAGTAATTCTTATACTTCATAGAAAAAACTGTGAAGGAAAAATTTTTCTCAATTTGTTTCAAAATTTTACTTTTCTGTCTGTCAGACATTTTATATCATTGGGAGAGTGATCAAAAACTTTGGCAGAAGCGTTGTGTACCCATTTTTATGCTAATGTCAGCCTTAATGTGGAGTAATGAACGTCATTTTTTGTTCTGCTATCATTATTATTTACATACTTGTTCCTTTTGAAGTGCCGTGGATTGTATTCAACAAATTTCATGAGGGAATAAATTTACGTTGAGGCAGTAGTCAAAATGCCTAACACCGTAAACACATGTCTACAAGATCATGGGTGAGCGCCACATATTATTCCTACATCACGTTTCTGAGCAGTGAACATTTTCTGTCTTAGACACGAGTTATCGCAGAATATTATTCCATACAACATTACTGAATGAAAATACGAAGAAAATGTCAATTTACTGATTTTCTCTCCCCAGAAAGTGCACTGATACGAAGCGTAAATGTGGTTGACTAAGTCCTTTTAGGAATTCCAAAAATTTTTTCACCTACTAATTATTCCCTCGCACTGTGTTATACTTTTCATTGTTGTAGTACCACTAATGGTACAAAACTGAGTGTGTTGTGTCTCTTTGGAATTGAGAGACCATTTGCAGAAAGCCACTGAATAATACACTATTGATCAAAAGTAGCGGACAACTCCAAAAACATACGTTTTTCAGTTAGGTGCATTGTGTTGCCACCTACTGTCAGGTACTCCATATCAGCGACCTCAGTAGTCATTAGACATCCTGAGAGATCAGAATGGGGTGCTGCCTGGAACACACGGACTTTGAACGTGGTCAGGTGATTGGGTGTCACTTGTGTCATACGTCTGTAGGCGAGATTTCCACATTCCTAAATATCCCTAGGTCCATTGTTCCCGGTGTGATAATGAAGTGGAAGTGTGAAGGGACACTTATAGCACATAAACGTATAGGCCGATCTCGTCTGTTGACTGACAGAGACCGCCGACAGTTGAGTCGTAATGTGTAATAGGCAGACATCTGATAATGCTGTCAGAAGTAATTTAACTTGTCGCGAAATTGAAGTAGATACTTTCTGTTAGTTAGTATGGGCAGAGGTTATCGTTGGAAACAGGAATAAAATAATTATTGCATCCTTTTATGGACCTCCAAATGCAGATGATACAATTCCTGAAATGTTCAAAGAAAATTTGAGTTTGATTTCATACACGTACCCGACTCATACGATAATAGTTGGTCGTGACTTTCATTTACCCTCGATATGTTGCCGAAAATACATGTTTAATTCCGGAGGTACGCATAAAATATCAAATGATCGATTCCGTATATCTGGATTTCCGGAAGGCTTTTGACACTGTACCACACAAGCGGCTCGTAGTGACATTGCGTGCTTAAGGAATATCGTCTCATTTATGTGACTGGATTTGTGATTTCCTGTCAGAGAGGTCACAGTTCGTAGTAATTGACGGAAAGTCGTCAAGTAAAACAGAAGTGATTTCTGGCGTTCCCCAAGGTAGTGTTACAGGCCTTTGCTGTTCCTTATCTATATAAACGATTTTGGAGACAATCTGAGCAGCCGTCTTCGGTTGCTTGCAGATGATGTTGTCGTTTATCGACTAATAAAGTCATCAAAAGATCAAAACAAACTGCAAAATGATTTAGAAGAAATATCGGAATGGTACGAAATGTGCCAGTTGACCCTAAATAACGAAAAGTGTGAGGTCATCCATATGAGTGCTAAGAGGAACTCCTTACTTCGGTTACACGATGAATCAGTCTAATCTAAAAGCTGTAAATTCAACTAAATACCTAGGTATTACAATTACGATCAACTTAAATTGGAAGGAACACATAGAGAATGTTGTGGGGAAGGCTAACCAAAGACTGCGTTTTATTGGCAGGACACTTAGAAAATGTAACAGACCTACTAAGGGGACTGCTTACTCTACGCTTGTCCGTCCTCTTTTAGAATACTGATGCGGGGTGTAGGATCCTTACCAGATAGGACTGACGGAGTACACCGAAAAGTTCAAACAAAGGCAGCACGTTTTGTATTATCGCGAAATATGGGAGAGAGTGTCACAGAAATGATACAGGATATGGGCAGGAAAACATTGAAAGAAAGGCGTTTTCCGTTGCGACGGAATCTTCTCACGAAATTCCAATCACCAACTTTCTCCTCCGAATGTGAAAATATTTTGTTGACACCGACCTACATAGGGAGGAACGATCACCACGATAAAATAAGGGAGATCAGAGCTCATACGGAAAGATGTACTTGCTCATTTTTTCCGCGCGCTATACGAGATTGGAATAATAGAGAAGTGTGAAGGTGGTTCGATGAACCCTCTGCCAGGCACTTAAATGTGATATGCAGAGTATCCATGTAGATTCTATGAAAAGCGCCATGTTGTATAGATTCAAAAGCTCTCAGAAATTCTACCAACACCGAATCAATTTTGTCTCCTGCGACTATGGGGATATCATGTGTGAAGCACACGAGTTGAGTTTGCATGATAGATGTTTCCGGAAGCGATGTTGATTTCCAGGACGAAGGTTATAATTAAACTTCTGCTACTTGATAGGGCCCCCATGAAAATCAAGTGACCGTAGGACAGTGAACCTTTGTGAAACCATTTGTAAGGACATGCGGAAAGAAATAACGTATAAACTACAGAAAGAAACAGTTTAATTTCTACATTAGAGGGCAATATTGCTGTACCACCGAAGCATCTCAGGATGGATATTGCCTACTTTCCTCGCTTTGCTCGTCTTAAACCTACAACGTGTGTTAGTATTTCACTGATAAATCCACCCCTTAAGTACGCCCACAACCAGTAATGGCACCGGGTCAAATCTGATGATCATGGTGGGCGCACAGTTTGGAACGATCGGCCACCGTTTCGGTTTCCTCCAAATGTGTTACAGAGTAACCAAGCGACCTCCGAGGTATATGAGGTGGACCTACATCGTGCACCAGAAAAGTTGAGTGCAAAACGACTCTCTCCCGTAGAGCAGGGACCACCTGTTGGCAAGCAGGTCACTGTGATCGCTGACACTCACGCCTTGGTCCTTGGGGTCCGAGTTCCTCAAAGAAAAATTTCCTTAATGTGTCGACACTCGCGAAGAGCAGCAGCACTGTTGTTTTAATAAAACAGCTTTATGCCTAAGGCCCATCTGACCTTTTCTACATCCTTATTGATTGTCTGCAGTACTGGCACCTATCGGCAAATCATGTCACTAACAATACTAACAATGAAAATACTGCATCGCGAAGTCTCAACATTCATACAGATTATAAAAATGTGTGTATGTATCTATGTGTATGTTCCACATCTCGTCTTAAACCAGTGAACCGATTTCAATCGAACTTTATATATACATCATTTACTGTCTGGAAAGAATTGCTGTGGAAGTAAGAACCAAAAACCCATCAAAGAGGAGGATGGAGGAAAAAAGAGAAGTGTAGGTCACGACGCGCGAATACTCAGACTTCATTCATCTTGTATCTGAGAATGACAGAACTTAGCGACTTGCAACAAATTTTACAGTAATGTCAAACTTTTATGAAAATTTTTCTCGCTGAAACTCCCCACAAAAGGATGAAAGGGAAAGTGTTTATCATTTTCTACTGCCACATTAAAGCATGACATACTACTTTATTTCTTCTTTACGATTAACTGTATTTGTGACACATTAGCAGGGAGTATTCAGACGTACCGCTGAATGTACATACAAAGTAACATCATTGTACGACACACAATTCAGGAGATACGACGTCATACATACGGTGACAGGTCAAAAACCACCTCATCATCCATGATCTTTAAATTTATTACTTCTTTGGTACTATCTCTGTTGTTAACACACTTCTCTGATAGTATCCACATAAGCCGCTGAATGCATTTACAAAAGTACATCATATTATGACACATAGTTCAGGAAACATGACATCATAAACAATGAGCTGCTTGAATACGAAACTGCAGTGAAAATTTGCTAGAGATATAGGTGAACTATGTTAAATACACTCCTGGAAATTGAAATAAGAACACCTTGGATTCATTGTCCCAGGAAGGGGAAACTTTATTGACACATTCCTGGGGTCAGATACATCACATGATCACACTGACAGAACCACAGGCACATAGACACAGGCAACAGAGCATGCACAATGTCGGCACTAGTACAGTGTATATCCACCTTTTGCAGCAATGCAGGCTGCTATTCTCCCATGGAGACGATCGTAGAGATGCTGGATGTAGTCCTGTGGAACGGCTTGCCATGCCATTTCCACCTGGCGCCTCAGTTGGACCAGCGTTCGTGCTGGACGTGCAGACCGCGTGAGACGACGCTTCATCCAGTCCCAAACATGCTCAGTGGGGGACAGATCCGGAGATCTTGCTGGCCAGGGTAGTTGACTTACACCTTCTAGAGCACGTTGGGTGGCACGGGATACATGCGGACGTGCATTGTCCTGTTGGAACAGCAAGTTCCCTTGCCGGTCTAGGAATGGTAGAACGATGGGTTCGATGACAGTTTGGATGTACCGTGCACTATTCAGTGTCCCCTCGACGATCACCAGTGGTGTACGGCCAGTGTAGGAGATCGCTCCCCACACCATGATGCCAGGTATTGGCCCTGTGTGCCTCGGTTGTATGCAGTCCTGATTGTGGCGCTCACCTGCACGGCGCCAAACACGCATACGACCATGATTGGCACCAAGGCAGAAGCGACTCTCATCGCTGAAGACGACACGTCTCCATTCGTCCCTCCATTCACGCCTGTCGCGACACCACTGGAGGCGGGCTGCATGATGTTGGGGCGTGAGCGGAAGACGGCCTAATGGTGTGCGGGACCGTAGCCCAGCTTCATGGAGACGGTTGCGAATGGTCCTCGCCGATACCCCAGGAGCAACAGTGTCCCTAATTTGCTGGGAAGTGGCGGTGCGGTCCCCTACGGCACTGCGTAGGATCCTACGGTCTTGGCGTGCATCCGTGCGTCGCTGCGGTCCGGACCCAGGTCGACGGGCACGTGCACCTTCCGCCGACCACTGGCGACAACATCGATGTACTGTGGAGACCTCACACCCCACGTGTTGAGCAATTCGGAGGTACGTCCACCCGGCCTCCCGCATGCCCACTATACGCCCTCGCTCAAAGTCCGTCAACTGCACATACGGTTCACGTCCACGCTATCACGGCATGCTACCAGTGTTAAAGACTGCAATGGAGCTCCGTATGCCACGGTAAACTGGCTGACACTGACAGCGGCGGTGCACAAATGCTGCGCAGCTAGCGCCATTCGACGGCCAACACCGCGGTTCCTGGTGTGTCCGCTGTGCCGTGCGTGTGATCATTGCTTGTACAGCCCTCTCGCAGTGTCCGGAGCAAGTATGGTGGGTCTGACACACCGGTGTCAATGTGTTCTTTTTTCCATTTCCAGGAGTGTATATGTGGAATGTGGACAGTCACTGGCAAAAGCCTGCTCCTAAACACCTGGATCGATTTCAGCCAAACTTGTTACACACACTACTTTCTATCTGGATGAAATATTGTGGGTGTAGGAACAAAAAACCTCCTATTGGTTTTATGGGTTATACAGTGGAGAGAGAAGGGCTTAGAAAGAGATGGACAGAGAGAGAGAGGTGAAAAGAGGAGATAGACACAGATGGGGGGAAGGGAGAGATGGATGGGAAGAGGGGAGGAGGATATGGACAGATGGACAGAAAGGAAGAGGAAGAGACTGACAGAGAGATGGAAGAAGAAGAGATGGACAGATTAAAGAAAGAGGAGGAGACAGAGGGAGGGTGAAGGAAGAGATAGAGAGAGGGGATGCGGAGATGGACAGCGAAAATGAAGAGAAGGACAGAAAGAGGGGAGAGGAGGCAATGGACTGCGAAAGGAAGAAGGAACAAGTGTACAGAGAGAGAGGGGAAGAGAGAGTGAAATTATAGGGGGTGTAGAAAATAGAGGAAGAGGTCATCGTGGTTTAGGGGTAGCGTCTTTGATTCATAATCAAAACGTCTTCGGTCCCGGGTTCGATCCCCGCCACTGCCTAAATTTTGATAAATAATCAGCATTGGCAGCCGAAGACTTCTGGCATAAGAAGTCAGCCTCATTCTGCCAACGGCCTTGTCAAAGAGGGCGGAGGAGCGGATAGAGGTTCGGGGCACTCTCTTGTCCTAGGGGTGCGAAATTGCCCCTAAAGGCGGAAGAATCAGCAATGATCAACGACATGAGGATGCAGAAGGCAATGGAAACCACTGCATTAAAGACACGTAACGTGTATCCACAGGACATGTGGCCTGTAATTGAAGAAGTGTCATGACGATCTCTCCATTGGCAAAAGATTCCGGAATAGTCCCCCATTCGGATCTCTGGGAGGGGACTGCCAAGGGGGAGGTTACCATCAGAAAAAGATTGAATAATCAACGAAAGGATAACGTTCTACGAGTCGGGGCGTGGAATGTCAGAAGCTTGAACGTGGTAGGGAAACTAGAAAAACTGAAAAGGGAAATGCAAAGGCTCAATCTAGATATAGTAGGGGTCAGTGAAGTGAAGTGGAAGGAAGACAAGGATTTCTGGTCAGATGAGTATCGGGTAATATCAACAGCAACAGAAAATGGTATCACAGGTGTAGGATTCGTTATGAATAGGAGGGTAGGGCAGAGGGTGTGTTACTGTGAACAGTTCAGTGACCGGGTTGTTCTAATCAGAATCGACAGCAGACCAACACCGACAACGATAGTTCAGGTATACATGACGACGTCGCAAGCTGAAGATGAACAGATAGAGAAAGTGTATGAGGATATTGAAAGGGTAATGCAGTATGTAAAGGGGGACGAAAATCTAATAGTCATGGGCGACTGGAATGCAGTTGTAGGGGAAGGAGTAGAAGAAAAGGTTACAGGAGAATATGGGCTTGGGACAAGGAATGAAAGAGGAGAAAGACTAATTGAGTTCTGTAACACGTTTCAGCTAGTAATAGCGAATACCCTGTTCAAGAATCACAAGAGAGGAGGTATACTTGGAAAAGGCCGGGAGATACGGGAAGATTTCAATTAGATTACATCATGGTCAGACAGAGATTCCGAAATCAGATACTGGATTGTAAGACGTAACCGGGAGCAGATATAGACTCAGATCACAATATAGTAGTGATGAAGAGTAGGCTGAAGTTCAAGACATTAGTCAGGAAGAATCAATACGCAAAGAAGTGGGATACGGAAGTACTAAGGAATGACGAGGTAGGTTTGAAGTTCTCTAACGCTATAGATACATCAATAAGGAATAGCGCAGTAGGCAGTACAGTTGAAGAGGAATGGGCATCTATAAAAAGGGCTATCACTGAAGTTGGGAAGGAAAACATAGGTACAAAGAAGGTAGCTGCGAAGAAACCATGGGTAACAGAAGAAATACTTCAGCTGATTGATGAAAGGAGGAAGTACAAACATGTTCCGGGAAAATCAGGAAAACAGAAATACAAGTCGCTGAGGAATGAAATAAATAGGAAGTGCAGGGAAGCTAAGACGAAATGGCTGCAGGAAAAATGTGAAGACATCGAAAAAGATATGATTGTCGCAAGAACAGACTCAGCATACAGGAAAGTCAAAACAACCTTTGGTGACATTAAAAGCAACGGTGGTATCATTAAGAGTGCAACGGGAATTCCACTGTTAAATGCAGAGGAGAGAGCAGATAGGTGGGAAGAATACATTGAAAGCCTCTATGAGGGTGAAGATTTGTCTGATGTGATAGAAGAAGAAACATGAGTCGATTTACAAGACATAGGGGATCCAGTATTAGAATCGGAATTTGAAAGAGCTTTGGAGGACTTACGGTCAAATAAGGCAGAAGGGATAGATAACATTCCATCAGAATTTCTAAAATCATTGGGAGAAGTGGCAACAAAACGACTATTCACGTTGGTGTGTAGAATATATGAGTCTCGCGACATACCATCTGACTTTCGGAAAAGCATCATCCACACAATTCCGAAGACGGCAAGAGCTGACAAATGCGAGAATTATCGCACAATCAGCTTAACAGCTGATGCATCGAAGCTGCTTACAAGAATAATATACAGAAGAATGGAAAAGAAAATTGAGAATGCGCTAGGTGACGATCAGTTTGGCTTTAGGAAAAGTAAAGGGACGAGAGAGGCAATTCTGACGTTATGGCTAATAATGGAAGCAAGGCTAAAGAAAAATCAAGACACTTTCATAGGATTTGTCGACCTGGAAAAAGCGTTCGACAATATAAAATGGTGCAAGCTGTTCGAGATTCTGAAAAAAGTAGGAGTAAGCTATAGGGAGACACGGGTCATATACAATATGTACAACAACCAAGAGGGAATAATAAGAGTGGATGATCAAGAACGAAGTGCTCGTATTAAGAAGGGTGTAAGACAAGGCTGTAGCCTTTCGTCCCTACTCTTCAGTCTGTACATCGAGGAAGCAATGATGGAAATAAAAGAAAGGTTCAGGAGTGGAATTAAAATACAAGGTGAAAGGATATCAATGATGCGATTCGCTGATGACATTGCTATCCTGAGTGAAAGTGAAGAAGAATTAAATGATCTGCTGAACGGAATGAACAGTCTAATGAGAACACAGTATGGTTTGAGAGTAAATCGGAGAAAGACGAAGGTAATGAGAAGTAGTAGAAATGAGAGCAGCGAGAAACTTAACATCAGGATTGATGGTCACGAAGTCAATGAAGTTAAGGAATTCTGCTACCTAGGCAGTAAAATAACCAATGACGGACGGAGCAAGGAGGACATCAAAAGCAGACTCGCTATGGCAAAAAAGGCATTTCTGGCCAAGAGAAGTCTACTAATATCAAATACCGGCCTTAATTTGAGGAAGAAATTTCTGAGGATGTACGTCTGGAGTACAGCATTGTATGGTAGTGAAACATGGACTGTGGGAAAACCGGAACAGAAGAGAATCGAAGCATTTGAGATGTGGTGCTATAGACGAATGTTGAAAATTAGGTGGACTGATAAGGTAAGGAATGAGGAGGTTCTACGCAGAATCGGAGAGGAAAGGAATATGTGGGAAACACTAATAAGGAGAAGGGACAGGATGATAGGACATCTGCTAAGGCATGAGGGAATGACTTCCATGGTACTAGAGGGAGCTGTAGAGGGCAAAAACTGTAGAGGAAGACGGAGATTGGAATACGTCAAGCAAATAATTGAGGACGTAGGTTGCAAACGGTACTCTGAGATGAAGAGGTTAGCACAGGAAAGGAATTTGTGGCGGGCCGCATCAAACCAGTCAGTAGGCTGATGACAAAAAAAAAAAAAAAGAAAATAGAGACGGAGGAGCAGATTGACTTAGAGGAGCGGAGGACGAGGTAGTCAGTGAAGGAAAGAGCAGATGGGCAGAGAAAGGTAATATGATGGACAGAGGCAGGGAGGACGGAGAGGTGGAGTGAGAGAGGGAGGAGGGGGAAATGGACAGAGAGTGGAGGAGGAGGAGGGGGAGGAGGAGGGGGAGGAGGAGGGGGAGGAGGAGGAGCTGGGCGGGGTCAGGGAAGTGAGGAAAGCACTCATAAGAGGGGAGATGGACAGAGAGAGGGGAGAGAAGGAGATGGAGAGAGAAGGAAAGAGGAGGAGATGGAGAGAGTGAGATGGAGGAGGAAAGAGGGAGAGAGGGAGAGTAGGAGGAGGCGAAGGAGATGAACTTAAAGGGGCGAGGAGATGAAGGGAGCGAGGACAGAGGAAAGGAGGAGACTGACATAGAGGAGCAGATGAAGAGGTAGACAGAGGGGAAGGGGTAGATGGACGAAGGGGGGAGAAGCAGATTGACAGAGAAATACAGGGGAGGTGGAGTTGGATTGAGAGGGGGGACGGGAACAGTGAAGGGAGGAAAAGGTTTAATAGAAGAGTAGAACAAATACATACCCGAGCAACGCCGGGTAATCAACTAGTCATTGCTATAAATCTGGGTAACCACACCACAAATAGCTTTCCATATACACTGGCTCAAGTAGCGAAAGTTTAATAGCAACCATCCTGCATTTTGTTACAGGGACGTCATAAAACGGGATGTTTCAAACAAATTTTTACGAGAGTTTATCTTCGGCATGAAGGAAGAGAAAAACTAGGAAATTACACATCCAAACAAAAAGCTCACATTTGAGCCAGTTAGAAGTCACCGCTTCATGTGTTTCATGGTAGAGGTCTCCCTTTAGCAGATTCCTCACTCGCTTGTTCTTTCATTACTCAGTGTGAGAGGAACGGAGATGCCGTTAACACAGAAACAAAATGCGTTTTCCTTTCTCCAATTTGATAGTTCTGGTTTAAGTACAACTACACTTCGTGACTATTATCGAGAGAATGGACTCAACGTGGCCTGTCATTTCACCATTGGCCCCCCCAAGGTCACTTGATCTCAAGCAACGTGATTTTTTGTGAGGCATTTTGTTTACGTGCTTTCGCTTTCAGCAACCGTAGATGTGCTGTGGCGCCACACGGCAAAAGCAGCAGTGAATGCTCTGAATTCAGACGTGATGGCAAAAATGTGGGACGAGTTTGACCATGATCTGCATGTTTCTAGTACATCCTTTGAAGAGCAAACGGAACGTATGTGAAAGGTAAATCAAAACTTTGATCCGAAAGGTAATTATAAGAAGGACCACAAGATTGTATGTGCATGAATTTCAAGGTCTGACGGTTCTCTTTTTTTGGAGTCCATACCTCAATCAGTAAGAGCGGAACCCTTATAGGATCACTTTATTGTTCGTCCGTCTGTCTGTCCGACTGTTAAGAACTCTTCTTCTTAGGAATGGATAGACGCACCAATCTGAAATTTATGTCATGTTACGATTTGCTGGTGGTGTAAAAAACTGAAAGTTCTAAGTTAACGCAGTCAAAAGATACGGCCGTTTATGTTCCATATTTTGGTACTCGAAAACTCGTTCGTCAAAACATGTAGCGTACTTCTAGTTTACCTAGAATCGTGAAATTTGGAAAAAATAAGGTTTTGCAGGACAAAAAAGTAAAATCTCGAAATATGTTTATTTGTGACCATACCTCATGAAAAAATTCTTTTTTTTTGCATTTGTTATTCTACTGTCTATTTGCCCCTCCATCTCTTAAGACCCCATTTTCTCAGGAATAAGTTGGTATACGAAGTTGTCATTTTGTCAAATACTAATGTCTATTGTTCCTAGGTGATGTAATAAAGGTAGCTTTGCAGTGTAAAGATTTGACCATTTATGTCACATATTTCGATTTCTTACCTCTACTGATATCGATAACGGACAAAAATAGTCGAACTTCTGGATTCCCAGGATGGATGAACTAACGATATACGTAATTACTATCGTACAGAACCCTTGGTTCGCGAGTTCTACGCGCACTTATACCGATTCATTTATAAAAGGTTTTGTACTCCTATTTCTAGGTTAAAAATTTTCCCATGTTTCTCTCGTTATGGAAGATATACTCTTGTGAACTATGATGATTGTTAAAAAATATCCCTTATTTGGTTTCAAAAAGTGATCAATATTCTGATATAAACAGCTCTCTTACGCCACCACTACTTTCCGCTGATGAACATAGCACAGCGGTATGTTCAAATGTTAAAAGTTGTAAGAAAGTTAATAATTCTGATAAGTAAAATGGAAAACCTCAGTCTAAATATAGGAGATGAATTCTGGGCAGAAGAATTCAGGATAATATCATCAGAAACGGTATAACGTGAGTAGGATTCGTTATGAATAGGAAGGTAGGGCAGAAAGTGCGTTACTATGTACAGTTCAGTGCTAGGGTTGTTGCCATCATATTAGACAGCGAGCCAGGCCGACAACAGAGGTTCAGGTATACACGCCGACGTCGCAAGTTGAAGATCAAGAGATAGAGACAATATAAGAGGTAATTCAGTATATAAAGGAAGATCAAAACCCTAATGATGATGGGGAACTGGAATGCGGTTTTATGGAAAGGAATAAAAGAAAGACTTACAGGAGAATATGGGTTTGGAAGCAGAAATGATATGGAAGAAAGACTAATTGAATTGTGCGATAAATTTCAGCTAATAATAGTGAATACACGGTTAAAAATCGCAAGAGGAAGAAAGGACTGGAGATAGGGAAAATTCCATCTAGGTTACTTCATGGTCAGACAGAGAGTGTGAAGTCATATACTGGGTTGAAGAGGTACCTAGGAGTGGATATAGCCTCAGATCACAAAATTTGGTAATGTTGAAGGGTACTCTGAAAGCCTAAAAGTCTAAGAGAATGTTTGCTAAGAATCAGTATGGAACGAAGTGGAATACGAAAATATTGGGGAATGATGAGAGGCATCTGAAGTCTTCCAAAGATGTGTAAATTGCGATAGGGGATACCGCAGTAGTCAATTAAGTCTAAAAGATGTCGACACCTCTAAAAAGAGCAATCACAGTTGCTAGAAAGAAAAACATAGGTATTTGGAAGGTAACTGCGAAGAAAACTTCGATAACAAAGGAAATTGCTAAAAAAAGAAGGAAGAAAACTGGGTTGTTTTGAAAATCAGCCTTATGGAAACACAATTAGAAGGAAGGAAGTAAAAAAATATTCAGGAAAGAATGAAATAAATAGGAATCGCAAGTCAGTCACGGCGAACGGCTGCAAAAGAAATGTGAAAAATCGAAACAGAAATGAATTTCAGAAGGACTGACTCAGCACACAAGAAACTCAAAACAACATTCGATCGAATTAAAAGCAAAGGCGGCAACGTTAAGAGCGCAATGGGAATTGCACTGTTAAACGCAGAGGTGAGAGAGGAAAGGTGCAAAGAGTACACTGAAACGAAGGGTGAGTAATTGTCTAAAGACGTGATAAAAGGAGAAATATGGAAGAGATAGGGGACCCAGTATTATAATCAGACTTAAAAATATCTCTGGATGTCTTGAGGTTAAATAATGCTGAAGAAGGTATAAGGCAGAGGAAAAGACAGCAGTTCATCGGAACTTCCAAAATCGTTGAGGGAAGTATGAAATAAACGAGTTCAAGTTGGTGTGTAGAATCTATGAAACTGGCGACATTTCGGAAAAACATCACACATTCAACTCCGAAGATAGCAAGGGCAGATAAGTTCGAGCTCTATTGTACAATGCTCTCAACAGCTCATGCTGCGAAGTTTCTGACACGAATGATATACTGAACAATACGAAATAAAACTGAGGAGCCGTCAAACGACGATCAGTTAGTCTTTAGGAAGGGTAAAGACACCAGAGAAGCAGTGTTGACACAGCGTTTGACGACAGATTAAGACTGAAGAAAATTCTAGACACGCTCATAGGACTTGTCGAATTGAAAAAAAGTATCGACAATTTAAAATGGTGCAAGATGTTCGAAATTTTGAGAAAAATAAGTGGGACCTATAAGGAAGGACGAGTAATATACAATGTGTACAACGACCAAGAGATACAATCTTTCGCTCAAAGTGTTCAATCTACACGCCGAAGAAGCAATGACGGAAATGAAAGAAAGGCTCCAGAGCGGGATTAAAGTTCAGAATGAAAGGATATCAGTGACAGGATTCACTGATGACACTGCCATCTTCAGTGAAAGTAAAGAAGAATTACAGGATGTATTGAATGGAATGAAGATTCTACTGAGTACGGAATATGGACTGAGAGTAAACCGAGGAAAGACGAAAGTAATGAGAAGTAGTAGAAGTGATAACATCGACAAATTTAGCATCAGAATTGTGGTCCGAAGTAGACGAAGTACCTGTGCTACCTTGGAAGCAAAGTAACGTATGACTGACGAAGTAAGTAGGCTATAAAAAGCGACTAGCACAGGCAGAGAGGACATTCCTGGCTAAAAGATGTCTAATAGTATCACACATAGGCCTTAATTTGAGGAAGAAAATTCTATGCACAGCACTGTACGGTGGTGAATAATGTACTGTAGGACAACAGGAAATGAAGGTAATCGAAGCGTTTGAGACGTGGTAAGGAATGAGGAGGCTCTCCTCAGAATAGGCGAAGAAAGGAACATGTGGAAAAGACTGACAAGAAGAAGGGACAGGATGATAGGACACCAGAGAGTTACTTCCTTTGTGCTAGAGGGAGCTGAAGAGGGTAAAAACTGTAGAGGAATACAGAAACTGCAGTATGTCCAGCAAATACTTGAGGACCGTAGGGTGTAAGTACTGCTCTGAGGCGAAGAAGTATTCACAGAAGTGAATTCTTTGGAAAAAAAGAAAAATAGGCATTTCATGTCAAAGGGAAACTCGTATTTACATTTTTGTTGAACATGGATAGGTGCTGATGCCTTGTTGCATATTGCAGCGATGTGATCAGTCGATGTTAGCCTTCCATCTGTTATTCCTAGACTCTCTTCTGATGGAGAGAAGTTGATGTTTGCCCCATTTAGGATTCAGGCATTCAGGGATTCCAGATATTTCGGGCTATTGAGCCTAGAATGATCAACCAGCACTTCTTGGGTTAAGCGTTGTTGAGATTTGTCTTTATATCCTGTGTCTATTGTGATAGTCGGCATGGACCAGCATTGAAATTGTCGACAGCTATGCTCAGGTTTTATGGTTCTGCATTTGTTATATTCAGCTGGAAGTCATCAACTTACATGTGATATTTACAGTAGGGCAAAACTGACAACACTTAATTGACATGAAATGAAAAGAGTATATGAGCTGATACTGAACCCTGGGGCTCCTGACAGTACCTGTGACTACTGTGGATTTATGCTGCCGGACATGACGCATTTCTGACAAGACAACAGGTATGAATGGAACCACTGCATTGCACTTGGAGAGAAATTTGGGCTGCTAAATTTGGCAAGTAAAATGTCGAATCCGACAGTGTCAAAAGCTTTTCAAAGTCTATAGCCATAGGCAGTGCAGAAAAAATGCAAGTGTGTCGGTAATCAGACGGTGCTGTGACAACGTCCCCTTTAGGTAGTGGCTTAACTAGTCCCTATTTGCAGGTCTCAGAGGAACACTTGTCGTTAATGAGTGGTTGACGATATCTGTTACAGTGGGCAGCAGTGTATCAATAATAAGTTGATGGTATTGCCAGTAACCTATTCAGTACAGATTTTTTGTGACTACCTTCGTTTACGCCCATTAAGTTATCAAGGAGTCTCTGTATCATTTTAGAGTCAATTGTGGTTTTAGCTAATATGAAGTACTGGTTCGGGGGCAATGGGACGGTGGGATCTGCTGCAGGTTTTACTTTGCCTACACAAAGACCACCTTAGTTTTTCTATAGCAGAGATGATCTATGTCTGTTGTCGGTTAATGTATGGCCTTTACTGAGTTGAGTATTTCTCACACCTTGACTGATCTTACCCCGCTTTGCTTGTAAGCAATACGATTTTCGTGTATAGGGCATAGCTTGTATGCATGATGTGCTGTGTTGCTGAGATTAATTATTTGTTTTAGTTCATCAGTTAGCCAACGTGCAAGTTTCCTTCTCACTTTCTCTCCATCTTTAGGGGGGCGTATGGAGCAGAAGTCGTTTCACAAACTTTTTCTTACGCCTCTGCTGAAAGTTCAGATATGCTGACATGTTTAAAGTCTCTATACGTAATCAGTTGTGGCTTCATTCTTGGACATTCTAGTCAGCACTTTACAAAAATTATGTAATGGGTAGCATGTTAGGAGCAGATGTGTGAGAGGTTCGATTTACTCTGTTTGGGGTTTCGTTGTGAACAGAACTATGAGTGTCG
Organism: Schistocerca piceifrons; assembly: GCF_021461385.2. NCBI lineage: Eukaryota > Metazoa > Arthropoda > Insecta > Orthoptera > Acrididae > Schistocerca > Schistocerca piceifrons. The sequence continues at coordinate 1,012,801,098 of NC_060139.1, forward strand.
CTACTAGCCGTGTGAAATAGCAGCATATCTGAAGATGGAAGCATGCGCTTGAATTAAGCACTGGAGAAGCCGTTGTACAACAGTTTATGTTAGTGTCACCGGCTATAATTGTCTGTTCATATGCCGATACGAGACTTGACAGGGGAGTTTTAAGTAAGATCAACATTTCTACTTTAGGCATTTTCTGTTGAGGGATTTGATCTCTAGCAACATGTATTCCATTTGTTTGCCTTCAGTATTGTTGGATGTGTGTAACATGTTATGTAATAGATCAGTATGTGTGTACACCTTACTCCATCTCCTCATCTGTTACATTTGTCATGTTTTAGAAAGACATCATCCTCAAGATTTAACGAATTGGTTGTAATGCATAATTTGAGGAAGATACACATTTAAGCGGCAAAGAACTGGTATAGGCATGCATATTCAAATACAGAGATATGTAAATATGCAGAATATGGCGCTGCGATCGCAATGCCTATATAAGAAGTGTCTGGCGCAGTTGTTAGATCGGTTACTGCTGCAGGTTATCAAGATTCAAGTGAGTTTGTACGTGGTGTTGTAGTCGACACACGAGCGATAGAACGCAGCATCTCCGAGGTAGCGATGAAATAGGAATTTTCCCGTACGACCATTTCAAGAGTGAATATCAGGGAGCCGGTAAAACACGAATTCTCTGACATCTCTGCGATCGGAAAAAAATCCTGCAAGAACGGGACCAACGACGATTGAAGAGAATCGTTCTACATGACAGGAGTGCAACCCTTCTGTAAATTACTGCAGATTTCAATGCTGGGCCATCAACAAAGTGTGTGAGCCATTCAACGAAACATCATTGATATGGGCTTTCAGAGCCGAAGACCCACTCGTGTACCCTTGACGACTGCACGACACAAAGCTTTACGCCTCGCTTGGGCCCTTCAACACCAACATTGGACTGTTGATGACTAGAAACATGTTGCCTGGTAGGACGAGTCTCGCTTCAAATTGTATCGAATGGATGGACGTGTACGGGTATGAAGACAACCTCATGAATCCACGGAGCCTGCATGCCAGCAAGTGTCTGTTTAAGCTTGTGGAGGCTGTGTAATGGTGTGGAGCGTGTGTAGTTGGAGTGATATGGGATGGTTGATACGTCTAAATACGACTCTGACGGGTGACACGTACGTAAGCATCCTGTCTAACGCTTGCTTCCATTCTTGTCCATTGTGGATTCTGACGGACTTGGACAATTCCAGCACGACAACGCGAAACTCCACAAGTCCAGAATTGCTACAGAGTGCCTTCAGGAACACTCTTCTGAATTTAAACACTTCCACTGGCCACCAACCCCCCCCCCCCCCACTTTCACCGATATGAAAATTATTGAGCATATCGGGAATGCCTTGCAACGCGCTGTTCAGAAGAGATCTCCATCCCCTCGTTCTCTTACGGATTTATGGGCAGTCCTGCCGGATTCACGGTGTTAGTTCCCTCCCGCACTATTTCATACATTAATCGAGGCCATGTCACGTCGATTTGCGGCAATTATGCGAGCTTGCGGGGGCCCTAGGGTATGAGTGTTCAGAAACAGGATGCGAGAGGATACCATTGGTTGATACTATATCAGGCTCTTTGTCATTGCCGGTGTGGGAACAAGCCATGTGGAACGCACTCGTGAAAGAGAGAAATGGGGTACGAAAAGCGAAAGTGAGTGAGTCATGTATTTGGTGGGAGAAGAGAAATGTTGTGGCCAAGGTCAGCTGGGTCTGCAGCAGTCATGGGAAAGCGAAGGTAGGAAAACTAATCTCGCTAAACAGAGATAAAATAATATGTAAAATACAGTGTTTAAAGCAACACAAGAAAAACAAAATCAGAGTGTACTATTAATGGTGTTAATGTAACACTGATGAAGTGACAATTAGGAAATAAAAGTGTCTGTGGTATTACGAAGTGCGATGCAGTGTTCCTACAGACAGGCATGTATGTCTGCAGAAACATTGCTTCGTACGTCTTAAAAACGGCAGGCCCTGCTATTTCATATTAATTTGCCGATATCATCCCTCTACTCACATTAAATATGTACTTTCTGGATGTCATTATACGTAACATACGAGTGCAGGTTGTGACACATGGGCGATGACATACTGAAGTTTCTGAAGTTTGGGTCTGGCCGTGATTTGTGCTCTGATGGCGGAAGAGATTAAGAGGAACGCTCGCGTAAAATAGAAAATCCGGGTTAGAGTCGTGGTCCGGGACAAATATTCATTGTCGTTGTACCAAAATACAGGCGAAGGTGGTTCTTATTAGCAACCACAAATATATTGCCTGTATATTGCAATTAATTGCTAAATAAAAGTAAGACTAAGCTACTGCAGTAATTGATACCCATGAATAAGAAATAAAAAAGGATTTAGTAATAAGGTAAAAAATAAAATTAACACGTTAGTAAATTATGGCTAACTATGTTTCACAATAACGATGTAAACAGAGCAGAGACTTAGTGGCAGCAAAAGCTGACATGCTATTAGCTTCAAAAGCACAGGTTCCGATTTCATTTGCATTGCAAACCGATCTTTTCTCATTGTCTATCTTCACCTTTATATTCCTGTCATTTGTCAATACGCTGTGAAGCCCAGATCTCGAAATCACGCCTTTCAGAATCTATAAACTTTCAGAGGTGAGATCCTCTCGAATTGTCAAGCCTGACTTCTCGAGTTTCATCTTCGCTCAGGAGATTTTGTGTCTTTTTCTTTGAAACGAGATGTTCACTATTACGGGGTTGCATTTTGTAGATCCTTGCGTCCTACGTCCTTTTCTATGATTCCTGTCCATGTCATTCAGTGTCATCTGCATGCCTAGTTTCCGTTGTGTAAGACTCATCACTAATTCTGCCGTGTCCTCCCTGCGGCTACCTGGAACACCCAACAGTCTGAGATCGTCTCTGATCGTCAGATTTCTCAACCAGGATCTGTTAGAGTAATTGTACTCTATCGTCAGTTGCTTTTAATGATTTGTTCAGAGCGGAGACATCGCTCGAGTTCATCTGAACCGTTTTCTTTACGTATTCTTTCACTGTTGTAGTGATAGCTGTAAGTAGGCTGTTTAGGTTTTTATGTTGGTGACGCCACGTAGCGCTCTGTATTAAAATCTCTGACTGCGCTGTGTGCAGTCTGTAGCTAGTTGGACTCATTGTTGGAAGTTTTTCGCTAGGGTAGTGTTGGGCAGTAGGATTTGAACAGCCCGGAGCGTTGGGCAGTCGGATGTGGGGAGAAAGATGCCAGAGTTCTGACATGTTAATATGAGTGGATGATCTGGACGTGTGTCCGATAGAAAAAGAAATTTGTTAAACTGGATATATATATATATATATATATATATATATATATATATATATATATATATAACGATTTTTGAACACTGTAAAGGTAAATACATTGTTTTTTCTCTGTCAAAATCTTTCATTTGCTAACTATATGCCTTTCAGTAGTTAGTGCCTTCAGTAGTTAGAATTTTTTATTTAGCAGGCAGTATTGGCGCTCGATGTATTGCAGTAGTTCGACTAACAAAGATTTTTGTGAGGTAAGTGATTCATGAAGGGTATAGGTTAATGTTAGGGATATTCTTTTGTAGGGATTATTGAAAGTCAGAGTGCGTTGCGCTAAAATATTGTGTGTCAGTTTAATAATGATCAGAATAAGCAAAGAGAATACTGTTTCAGTACGTTAAGTTTCACTTGGGAGTTTGAAAATCAAGTAACGTAGAATTTTTACCAGCATAGTCATTGTTTACGTTCAAAGGAGAAGTTCCGCAGCGTAGTAGTATTTTTGTTGGTAATAGACCATCTTCAGTTGCAACTATTTTATTTTTCTGTTTCAGTCTAACGCGTTCCGCATCTATGTTCTTCGGTATCACATAGCAGCAAATTAACTACACACTTGTTAGATTTCTGAGAAAATCCGTCTCTGGCCCGATAAACGAAATAAATAAAATGCACTGATTTTGAAAACTTAAGAAGTGTTTTTCGCATGACGTGTCACCGCCAAAACGTTAATGGGTGCCTATGAGTGCCCACATCTCGTTATACGTAAGTACGTCCAGTATTGTCGAACACCATCGTTTTGGTGATCCTGGTGTAGTGGTGTAGATGGAGATGCAGATGAGGCGCAGAAGAGCTCTTGGAATTCGGCGAATGGACTGGTCTGTCCGGCATTTTTATTTATTTATTTATCTTTTGAGCCATCAGTCTTCTGACTGGTTTCATGAGGCCCGCCACAAATTCCTCTCCTGTGCCAAGCTCTTCATCTGACAGTAGCACTTGCAACCTACGTCCTCAGTTATTTGCCGGATGTATTTCTATCTCTGCCTTCCTTTACAGTTTTTGCCCTCTACAGCTCCCTCTAGTACCATGGAAGTCATTCTCCCATGTCTTAACGGATCTTCTATCACCATGTCCCTTCTCCTTGCCAGTGTTTCCCATATATTCCTTTCCTCTCCGATTCTGCATAGAACCACCTTATTCGTTACCGTATCAGTCCACATAATTTTCAATATTTGTCTATAGCATAACATATCAAATGATTCGATTGTCTTCTGTTCCAGTTTCGCTCAGCCCATGTTTCACTATTATACAATGCTGTGCTCAAAACGTACATTCTCAGAAACTCCTTCCTCAAATTATGGCCTATGTTAGATACTAGTAGACTTTTCATGGCCTTTTTGTCAGTGCTAGTCTGCTTTTCATGTCCTCCTTGCTCCTTCCGTCATTGGTTATTTTGCCGCCTAGATGGCAGAATTCCTTAACTTCATCTACTTCGTGATCATCAAATCCTGATGTTAAATGTGGTGTCAAAACTGTTGTGGCGTAACAAGTAACTGAAGTAGCCGAAAGGCACGCGTAATCTCACTTAGGCTAGATAGAGGTCTGAAACAGGATACTTCATAAATGATATAAAGAAAAGTACGTTGCTTTGGGAATACTTAACTTTTAATCCCAGTTGTACTACGACTTTGCTAGCGACTACACTGACGAAGCCTTTCTCTCATTTGCCGAGAGACAGTTGAATAGCTTTCAGCTAAGTCCATGGCTACGACCTAGCAAGGCGCCATTAGCCTTACATAGTTTGATAGTAATCGTATGAAATGTCTCATCAAGAACGATGTATACAACAAGGATTAAAAGTTAAGTATTCCCAAAGCAACGTACTTTTCTTTATATCATTTATGAAGTATCCTGTTTCAGACCTCTATCTAGCCTAAGTGAGATTACGCGTGCCTTTCGGCTACTTCAGTGTGGCGTAGCTGTCTTGTTACGCCACAACATTAAGTTCCTCGCTGTTCTCATTTCTGCTGTCCGTTACCCTGAATTAAATCCCATCGAACATGTGTGGAATACGTCATGGAGACGTACTGCAGTTGTGCACATGCACCAACGACCATCCACCAGGCACATTGCAGAGCATGTTTTGCCGGCAGAAGTGATCACATACCCTATTGAGAACCATGACTCGCCCAGCGGACCATCAGAAATGGCGGTAAATTGAGAGTAATAATTGTCTTTACATAAAAGTGTCATTTCTGTTCGTCTCAATGATTATTTCTTTCATTTACCTGCCGTATTTTAGTGCAGCAGTTTCATCGAGCTATGTTACTTGGCAGTGGTATGACACGAAACTTGCCTTCGTCCTTAAGTTTCCCACACCAGTGGATTATTATTGGTTACCATCGTTTGGCCACGAAATGTTCACCTGTATCGTTTAACAGCTTTTACATTTTCACATATACTTTGATCAACGTGTTTATGGGTGGACTTCACTGACACACAATGAAAACTGTTCCACAGCCATAAACATGCTACATTATTTGAAGCGTCTTTACAAAGGTGCAAATTTTTCATCGCTGCACATGAATATTTCGTGGTCAAATGAAGGTGATTATTTATTTGTTTACCTCATCCAAGATGATTCCTCCCGTGAAATTAAGAAGTGTGTCGTAAATGATACACTGAAGCTATTTAGTAAACCTCAAAACAGTGGATGAGATCGTTAATCCAAAACACTTTGGAATAAAACAGGAAAATAAAATATTGTATGTGAAAACGTGATTTTTATAACAAAAATATTCCTAACCTAGGCGCTTCAGTCCGGAACCGCGCTGCTACTACGGTCGCATGTTCGAATCCTACCTCGGGCATGGATGCGTGTGATGTCCTTAGGTTAGTTAGGTTTAAGTAGTTCTAAATCTTTGATGACCTCGAATGTTAAGTCCCATAGTGCTTAGAGCCATTTGAACCATTTGAATTCCTAACCTATAAGTTACAGTCATCGGCAGCAAGTCCCATAGTGCTTAGAGCCATTTGAACCATATGAATTCCTAACCTATAAGTTACAGTCATCGGCAGCCCGTAATGAAATGTCTTAACGATACACGGGCGCTGAAGATGTTGTCGTGCGGCTGCCTCACCATATTATAATATTAACAACAAACTATGTGGCATGCTGCACTGCACTCTCGGTATTGACTTAGTGGAGGCAGCTTTCCGCTCGAGTCCTTTAATAATGGGATGATGTATCATATGTGTGTTATCGACGTTACCGTGTAAAGAGCTGAGTTAGTGTTGTTTCTCGAATAGCGACTTGGTCCCCAACATCCGACGGATCAATATCAACACTACCACCCGTCCTGACTCTAGTAGACAATGCGGAAGATTTTTGAAATTTAGTCAAGAACATTGGTACAGTCTGTTAGACCTGTCCTACGCCTGACGACGAAACTTTCCTGCTGCACCAAAGCTTCGACGTAGCTCTGTGCTCATTAACGGTCGGTACCAAGAAGGCAGCCTTGCGATGTACCTTGACTGATTAACTCCCTCTTGAGTGTATGTGAATTCAAGATAAATTTCCGTCATTCAGCCCCGAGTAGCGTCATTGGGCTTCGAAAACAACAAGACTTTCTAGATCGTTATCAGCACCATTCATCCTTTTCTAAGAAGTCATGACCTTCTACTCAAGTGGCAGTCTGAATTGAGTGATGACATATCTTATCGACGGCAAGTTTTGACTGTTTTTCTCAATTACACTTATCGCCAAAGTAATCTCTGCACTTGTCTTGCCCGCCGCAGTGTCGCAAACGGCTTTCTGAATGACATGAAATTAAATTGCAACTGCGAATATGGACTAACATCGGCTGTGTAATGGAATGAAAATTTGTGTGGGACTGGAACTCGAACCAAGATTTCCCGCTGATCACGAGCGGTCGCCTTACCGTTTGGCTAACGGAGCATCACGCACAGCCACCCCCAACTTCCATATATTGTCAACCACGCGTCCACACCTATACTCGTACATCCGTTATGTACGTTTATATTCTCGTGCAGTGAAGACATTAAATTTGAAAGTCGCTTGCTCGGTATTGGCGGTTAAATACGATATTTCAGTGCCTGTGTTATTTCTAATTACCTTACCTTCGGACATGCATGTAAGTGTTTATCCGCCGACACCGGGCAATCGACTTTCAACTAATTTGTCTCCCCCGTACGGGGATATGTAAATGGATGTACGGGTACTGTTTCTGGACGCATGATTCACTATAGTCAAATGGCAAGACAGGAGCTGGCGATAAGCAGGAAATACGGGTTCGATTCCCAGACCGGCACAAATTTTCATAGTCGTTTTTCCATTGTGTAGCTGATAGTAGTTCATATTCGAAATTTCGAATTCATTTCATGTATTTCGTAACGATTGAAGTCACCGCAGTGTCTGTTCCTCCAGACAGAAATGCATACTCGAAGGAACTTTTCATTGTAATTCGGAACAACAAGGGCACTGCAATATTTTATATACGTCTTTCTGAGTGGATTAAAGTCTCTGGCAGGTGTCTTATGACGAATATTATGTACACATTTGGGACGTTCATTGTACAAAGGAGGTGATACACATTTGGAACGTTCATTGCACAAAGGAGATGATTTTCATGTATAAGTTATAAAATACGTGCGATCAAATATTGTACATTGCACTTTTTATAGCCGTTTTGATGTGTTATGAAAGGGAAAGTCAGGTTTTCTGAGGTAGAAAAAGAAATGTAGATTGTATTTACGCCTGGACGACTTTAGCAGTACGGCTGATGCCTCTTTGATTCCGCCTGAAGTGATCTGGGAACGTACTGGGAAACTTATATCGTTACTAGTGGCTAGGAGCTTAAACCTGGCGTACCAGTAAAAACGGTTAAATTGCTCACAATTCTCAGTTTTTCTTAGGTGCGAACATTCAAAAGACGTGTACACGCTAGAAAATCTAAACATTTATAATGAGCGAATGCTAATAAAATATTAGAGTTAGGATAGTGGTACAAACAGTCCGTCCAAAAATTTTAATCCTGCCGTATAGACATCAGCGCAGTGACCACGGTGTCAGCTTGAACTTGTGAACAACAGACATGTGTTGGGCCAAATGGTTATAAGCAGACTGTGTTAAGCAGTAGAAGTGAAGCTTTCGCGTGTCGTTGTTCTTGTGTCACAGATCTAAATGGAGCAACGTCTCTAAATAAAGAGTTCAAGACATTCTTCAGAACGTTTCGAAGAAGAGAAAAGTATGTGGGTAGTTTGTTCCGCACACCTTGAGCCCCTTCATGAAAAACTCATCGTGGGTAACGAGACTTGGCGTTATCGGTACGAACCCCCCGCCCCCCCAGAGAGCAGAGTGCAGAAGTTCACATGAAGGGTCAACACTTTGACGACATAACCGACATTCAAGCCAAATATGACGCGCGAACTCAACAGTAACCCAAGGGAGGACATTTCTGACAGTTTCACATAGTTCTATGAATGTTCTGTGCTTTGTACTCAAACAGGTGAGTGTATATAGAACACTTGCAGCATTGAAACAACCATCTTAAATTTTCTCTATCTTTTTACTAATCCAGTCTCAGAACCTTTTGGCCTTATTGGATAATTTTGGCCCGACCTTTCTTGGGCGATGCAAAGAAGAATGATAGCAGTTGTGACAACTAATGTAGAATTCAATAAAGATAAAACAGTTTATGATATGACATAAGCACCGCACACTGACACGTAGTATCATCAGACGAGAAATTCACGTTTAGTATGAGAATGGTCTGTCAGATGGGACATAAATGTTGCTTGTTCCCACCTCCGCGGACGAAATCGGTACGGTTTGGATGGACGGTTGACTTAAAGACTACAGCTTTTTGTCTGTTCCTTACAATCATGCCTCCCCAACTGTAACATGATCCTGCGCTTGAACAGCTCGTAGGGGATGCTAAATTGTGACACAGAATCGCTCGTGCAGGTTTGTTATGCTGCTTCCTGCGGCCGACTTTCTCTCTGTGTCGAAATACTACTTACACAGTTTCTCAAAATAAATGGAATTAATATTGGCCTTTCTTGCTTTCTGCTGGTTAGTACTGAACAGACAGAAAGCACTTACGGAGCAAGATTTAAAGCCTTTTCTACTCTAGGGCCTCAAGGCGGCCTAGACCACATCATATACCCTCAGTTAATTTGGTAATAAACGAAGACAGATTTAAAATGTAATATAGAGTAAATACTACCTTCAATCTGGTTCAAAAAATGTTCGAATTTGTGTGAAATCTTACGGGACTTAGCTGCTAAGGTCATCAGTCCCTAAGCTTACACACTACTTAACCTGAATTATCCTAAGGACAAACACACACCTATGCCCGAGGCAGGACTCAAACCTTCACCGGGACCAGCCACACAGTCCATGACTGCAGCGCCCTAGACCGCTCGGCTAATCCCGCGCGGCCTCCAATCTGGTACTTATGAAATTACTCTGGACCTCTTTAATCAACAGGTTGATGAATGATTCGACTCTCAGTCATCATCATCATCATTTAAGACTGATTATGTCTTTCAGCATTCAGTCTGGAGCATAGTCCCCCTTATAAAATTCCTCCATGATCCCCTATTCAGTGCTAAAATTGGTGCCTCCTCTGATGTTAAGTCTATTACTTCAAAATCATGTTTAACCGAATCCAGGTACCTTCTCCTTGGTCTACCCCGACTCCTCCTGCCCTCTACTGCTGAACCCATGAGTCTCTTGGGTAACCTTCTCCCATGCGTGTAACATGACCCCCACCATCTAAGCCTGTTCTCCGTGACTGCTACATCTATAGAGTTCATTCCCAGTTTTTCTTTGATTTCCACATTGTGGACACCCTCCTGCCATTGTTCCCATCTACTAGTACCTGCAATCATCCTAGCTACTTTCATATCCATAACCTCAACCTTATTGATAGAGTAACCTGAATCCACCCAGCTTTCGCTCCCATACAACAAAGTTGATCGAAAGATTGAACAGTGCAGAGATGACTTAGTCTTGGTACTGACATCCTCCTTGCAGAAAAGAGTAGATCGTAGCTGAGCGCTCACTGCATTAACTTTGCTACATCTCGCTTCCAGTTCTTTCACTATGTTACCATCCTGTGAGAACAGGCACCCTAAGTATTTGAAACCGTCCACCTGTTCTAACTTTGTTCCTCCTATTTGGCACTCAATCCGTTTATATCTCTTTGACACTGACATTACTTTCGTTTTGGAGATGCTAATCTTCATACCATTGTCCTTACAGTTCTGATCTAGCTCTGAAATATTACTTTGCAAACTTTCAATCGAATCTGCCATCACAACTAAGTCATCCGCATATTCGAGACTGCTTATTTTGTGTTCACATATCTTGATCTCACCCAGCCAGTCTATTGTTTTCAACATATGATCCATAAATAATATGAACAACAGTGGAGACAGGTTGCAGCCTTGTCTTACCCATGAAACTACTCTGAACCATGAACTCAATTTACCGTCAACTCTAACTGCTGCCTGACTACCTATGTAAAGACCTTTAATTGCTTGCAAAAGTTTGCTTCCTATTCCCTAATCTCGTAGAACAGACAATAACTTCCTCCTAGGAACCAGGTTATATGCCTTTTCTAGATCTATAAAGCATAGATACAATTCCCTGTTCTACTCGTAACACTTCTCCATTATTTGCCGCAAGCTAAAGACCTGGTCCTGACAACCTCTAAGAGGTCTAAACCCACATTGATTTTCATCCAATTTGTCCTCAACTAATACTCGCACTTTCCTTTCAACAATACCTGAGAAGATTTTATCCACAGCGCTAAGAGATACCTCTGTAGTTGTTACAATTTTTTCAGTTTCCATGTTTAAAGATTGGTGAGATTACTGCTTTCGTCCAGTCTAATGGAACCTGTGCCGACTCCCACGCCATTTCAATTATCCTGAGTAGCCATTTAAGACCTGACATTCCACTGTATTTGATGAGTTCCGACTTAATTTCATCCACCCCAGCCGCTTTATTGCACTGTAATCTATTGACCATTTTCTCCACTTCCTCAAATGTGATCCTATTTCCATCATCATTCCTATCCCATTGTACATCGAAATCTGTAACATTACTGATCGTATTCTCACCTACATTGAGCAACTCTTCAAAATATTCCCTCCACCTGCCCGAGGCATCAACAGGATTCACCAGCAGTTTTCCTGACCTGTCCAAAATACTTGTCATTTCCTTCTTACCTCCCTTTCGAAGACTGCTAATTACACTCCAGAACGGTTTTCCAGCAACTTGACCCAAAGCATCCAGCCTGCTTCCAAAGTCTTCCCAAGATTTCTTCCTTGATGCTGCAATTATCTGTTTGGCTTTCTTTCTTTCTTCAACATAACTTTCTCTGTCTACCTGAGTTCTAGTATGTAGCCATTTTTGATACGCCTTCTTTATCCTTTTACAGGCTGCCTTGACTGTGTCATTCCACGAAGCTGTTTGCTTCATCCTACCTCTACACACTACTGTTCCAAGACATTCTTTAGCCACTTCTAGTACTGTGTCCCTGTACCTTGTCCATTCCTTTTCCAATGACTGTAATTGACTACATTCAACTAACAGGTACCTTTCTGAGATCACTATTATGTACTTCTGCCTGATTTCCTTATCCTGAAGTTTCTCCACTCCTATCCTCCTACATATGGACCTGACCTTCTGCACTTTCGGCCTCACAATGCCAATTTCACTTCAGATTAAATAGTGATCAGTGTCATCAAAGAATCCCCTGAATACACGTGTGTCCCCCACAGCCTTCCTGAATTCCTGATCTGTTATTATATAGTCAATGACAGATTTGGTTCCCCTGCCTTCCCAAGTATACCGGTGAATGTGCTTATATTTAAAAAAGGAGTTTGTGATTACTAAGCCCATACTGGTACAGAAATCTAAGAGTTGTTTCCCGTTCCTGTTGGCCTCCATATCCTCTCCAAATTTACCCATAACCTTTTCATACCCTCCTGTTCGATTTCCACTGAGTGCGTCATAAAAACTATCCATCTTATCTTGATCTTTCCCTTCACAATGCGAATATACTGACACAATCCCAATTTTCTTGATAGACACTGTCAAATCTATCCACATCAGTCGTTCGTTTACATACCTTATTGCAACTACGCTGGATTCCAGTTCTTTCCTGATGTAAAGCCCTACACTCCATTGTGCTATTCCTGCTTTGACTCCTGACAGGTAGACCTTGTATTCTCCCACTTCCTCTTCTTTCTCACCCCTTAACCGAATGTCACTAACAGCTAAAACGTCCAACCCCATCTTACTTGCAGCCTCTGCCAGCTCTACCTTCTTCCCAGAGTAGCCCCCATTGATATTAATAGCTCCCCATCTCGTTACCATTCGTTTGCCGAGTCGTATCTTAGGAGTCCCTGGTTTGTCAATTAGAGGTGGGACTCCGTCATCTCCATAGGTCCGAGGCATTTTGCTCTGATTGTTGCCAGCATCATATTTAAAGTATCAGGGAAGCAGGTTGCTAGCCTTACTTGCCCCGGGTCCCATTGAGTTTTACCCCTAACGGTTGAGGGACTAACCGGTGGATTTGGTAGTGTTTGCCGTCTGAGCACAAAGGTGACCACGACTCAGAATATGTCCGAGATGCCCAGCCTTATTCCAAAGTAACTGGTATCCCGACTGTCAGGACCACTTACGTGGCCACTCATACGTTGCCCGTGGTTCATGAGCTAGGACATGACAACACCCTCAGTTTAAGAGGAAAATTTGGGCTCACTAGGTTCTGCTTTGTGTGAACACCATAAGGCAATGTTGGCCATGGGTGATTTGTGATATGATGCACTCAGCTGCAGAGCAGCCAGTGTTATGGGTCGAAGGCAGCTATGGAATGGCCGATAGGCTGTATGTCCAGTGCGCTACAAAGGCGTTTTGCAAAATTGCTTGTGGCCAATCTCAGCAGGATCGGAGTATAGGACTCATAATAAATAACCGGGTTTGTAGTCATAATCCAAGGTAAAGAAAATAATTCTAAGATTTGAAGACTTCTTCTGACTCCTTAATGGTGCAGCCAAAATTTACCCAGCACCTCTCGAAAGACATGAAAGATCGAGTTTCCAACAACTTGTAGCTACGGTACTTTAAAGTAATCGGTGTCTTTAGCAACAAACGCTGTTTCCCCTACTGAGAACACGGCTACAACTTGCCCAGTTCCCTTACAGTGAGCTCCATCTGTCATCTGGTAATTTCAAGGGTAGAGATGGAACAAACCGTACAACAGTCGTCCACAAACAGAGCAGTGGGCTACATGTCTTCTTACGATGGACGTTATTTCGTTAATTGTGTGATAGTTAGCTGATGATCAGTTTGGCATCAGGTAAGGTAAAGGCACCAGACAGGCAATTCTGAGGATGCGGTTGATAATGACAGAAAGACTAAAGAAAATCAAGAGACATTCATAGGATTTGTCGACCTGGAAAAAGCGTTCGACAATGTAAAATGGTTCAAGCTGTTCGAAATTCTGAGAAAAATAGATGTAAGCTATAGGGAGAGACGGGTAATATACAACATGTACAAGAACGAAGAGGGAATAATAAGAGTGGACAACCAAGAACGAAGTACTCTGACTAAAATGGGTGTAAGTAAGGTTGTAGTCTTTTGCCCCTACTGTTCAATCAGTACATCGAAGAAGCAATGATGGAGATAAAAGAAAGGTTCAGGAGTGGAATTAAAATTCAACGTAGAAGAATATCAATGATACGATTCACTGATTACATAGCTATTCTGACTGAAGGTAAAGAAGAATTATATGACCTGCAGAATGGAATCAATAAATGAGTACAGAATATAGATTGAGAGTAAATCGAAAAAAGGCGAAAGTAATGAGATGTAGCAGAAATGAGAACAGCGATAAGCTTAATATCAGGACTGACGGACAAAAAGTTAAGAAATTCTACAACCTAGGCAGCAAAAAACCAGTGATGGACGGAGCAATGAGGACGTCAGAGCAGACTGGCATTGCGGAAAAGGGCATTCCTGGTCAATAGAAGTCTACTAGTATCAGACATAGGCCTTCATTTGCTGAAGAAATTTCTGAGAATGTACGTTCGGAGCACCGGAACAGAAGATAAGCGAAACACTTGAGATGTGGTGCTGTAGACGAATGTTGAAAAATTAGGTGGAGTGATAAGATGAGGAATGAGGAAGTTCTGTTAAGAATCGGAGAGCAAAGGAATGTGTGGGAAACACTGACAGGGAGAAGGGACAGGATGATACGACATCTGTTACGATATGAGGGAATGACTTCCATGGTACTAGAGAGAGCTGAGAAGGCAAAAATTGTAGAGGAAGACAGAGACCGGAATACATCGAGCAAACAGTTGAGGTTGAGGTGGCGGCCCGCATCACATCATTCAGAAGACTGACGAATAAACAAAAATGTTAAAAGGTGTGACATCAGTTTCCTGCTCAAAGTGGTTTGTATGCGCGTGAACATTGCGGTTGGAGGGTACCTGATGTGTAGAGGAAAGACTGCATGAATACTGGGCACGGAATTTCCACTGGCGGAATTATGGTAAGATTTTTTTCTTCAGTCATCAGTCTGCCAACCTCTTCATCTCAGAGTAGCATTTTCACGGAAAGTCGTCAATTACTTGTTGGATGTATTCCAGTTTCTTCTTTCCCTTAAAGTTTTAACCCGCAATACCTCCCTCTACTACCAATGAAAGTTATTCCTTGGTGTCTTAACAAATATCCTGTCATCATGTCCCTTCTTCTTGTCGGTGTTTTCCACATATTGGTTCAAATGGCTCTGAGCACTATGGGACTTAACATCTATGGTCATCAGTCCCCTAGAACATAGAACTACTTAAACCTAACTAACCTAAGGACATCACACAATACCCAGTCATCACGAGGCAGAGAAAATCCCTGACCCCGCCGGGAATCGAACCCGGGAACCCAGGCGCGGGAAGCGAGAACGCTACCGCACGACCACGAGCTGCGGACTTTCCACATATTCCTTTCCTCGACGATTCTTCAGAGAACTTCCTTATTCCTTACTTTATCAGTCCACCTAATTTTCAACTGTTAAGAAACTAAAACTAAAACTGTGATTAACCTTCCCTTGCTGTAGGCGTGTTTACACTTCCTGCTACGTCGTTCCCCAGATATTGCGGACGTGTATATGCGCGAAATTTGTATTTTCCTCCAGCACTATGAACATCTGAATGCGTTCGGAGCTGCCGATATCTCACTGCTGCGGGCGACTTACTTCCATATGACGGTGACTAAAAAAGTTTCGAGTATTTATCATGCAACATATGTGCTTCATTGAGTGCAATCATTTGCAAAATAACCCTTGCTTTGATATCTTGAATCTTTTATGAAATGCAACAATTTTTATGACCACTGGACTTGCGATGCGCAAGGACGTGAATGGCCGAGTCGCATGCGACCGTTCTCCTGACATAAATCCCAATAACTTGAGAACGAAATGAGATATCCTTCCGCTGTCAACTTTAAATAAAATTTAAATACCTTATCTACATTTTATTGACTAAAATCAACCATACACAAAGCTCCTGCAATGCGCTTTTACCTCTGCAAAATCTTTAAAATTCTCCTGAATGTTTTACTAATTTCATGCAGTACAGTAACTGTGGTATATATATATATATATATATATATATATATATATATATAAACAGTTCAGTCCCTTATGAAGCGAAGACATCAGGCTGTAAGATGTGCAGAAATCAGAGTTTTTCACCCAATAGTTTTCTTAAAAAATTAAGTATTTCATAGCAGCCGTCAAATTCGCATGGACGGAACTGGGAGCATCGAACACAACCGGCCATCGGATATAATCCCATTAACTCGTGAACGAAATGAGATATCGTTCTGCTCTCAATTTTAAATAAAATTTCTATATATTATATACATCTCTTTGACTATTCATATTCAGGATCTGGATCGTGTGTTGGAAATAATTATCATACTTAAGTAGAAATAGTTGTTCTTTGAACTGAGTTCAGGTACTCCTGCCATGCAATTTTCATTTTCTCCCTAATGAATCACATCATTTTTATCCTCACATCACTAAATTTTCCGAGGTTCTCTGTGGCTGATCTACACTTGAAGTTTCGCAGTGCACCCTGCCACGCCACTGGTGGATAGACTATCGGTTGTGTCATCCTGAAGATTTTAACTGTTTGCGGGAATCGGCTTCTGACGTGACACACTGATTGCTGAACGCTGTCTGAATACACCTACATGGTTGTTTAACCTTCCGTTTGCCGTGCTGAGCGACAGCGTCCTTTTCGGTGCCGCTCTGTGCTGCTTGTGAATCCATGTCAAACAAATCTTGTAGATGGTCGACATGTATGAATGTGCAATGAATGTAAAATGACTCGTTCCACTTGAATGATTTGGACAAATTATCTGAGGAACATGAGACCAACTAAGTGTGCCCCTAACTGAAGACGGGCACATGTTTCCCACTGAACAGTCTCGCAGATGGTTAGACCGTACAACAGACAGGTCAGTATCACAGAACGGGTCAAGTGTACTGAAATAAGTATATGGGGCGATCAAAAAGTTTCCATTTGGTGGCGTTGCTGCAATGTACACTCCTGGAAATTGAAATAAGAACACCGTGAATTCATTGTCCCAGGAAGGGGAAACTTTATTGACACATTCCTGGGGTCAGATACATCACATGATCACACTGACAGAACCACAGGCACATAGACACAGGCAACAGAGCATGCACAATGTCGGCACTAGTGCAGTGTATATCCACCTTCCGCAGCAATGCAGGCTGCTATTCTCCCATGGAGACGATCGTAGAGATGCTGGATGTAGTCCTGTGGAACGGCTTGCCATGCCATTTCCACCTGGCGCCTCAGTTGGACCAGCGTTCGTGCTGGACGTGCAGACCGCGTGAGACGACGCTTCATCCAGTCCCAAACATGCTCAATGGGGGACAGATCCGGAGATCTTGCTGGCCAGGGTAGTTGACTTACACCTTCTAGAGCACGTTGGGTGGCACGGGATACATGCGGACGTGCATTGTCCTGTTGGAACAGCAAGTTCCCTTGCCGGTCTAGGAATGGTAGAACGATGGGTTCGATGACGGTTTGGATGTACCGTGCACTATTCAGTGTCCCCTCGACGATCACCAGTGGTGTACGGCCAGTGTAGGAGATCGCTCCCCGCACCTTGATGCCGGGTGTTGGCTCTGTGTGCCTCGGTCGTATGCAGTCCTGATTGTGGCGCTCACCTGCACGGCGCCAAACACGCATACGACCATCATTGGCACCAAGGCAGAAGCGACTCTCATCGCTGAAGACGACACGTCTCCATTCGTCCCTCCATTCACGCCTCTCGCGACACCACTGGAGGCGGGCTGCACGATGGTGGGGCGTGAGCGGAAGACGGCCTAACGGTGTGCGGGACCGTAGCCCAGCTTCATGGAGACGGTTGCGAATGGTCCTCGCCGATACCCCAGGAGCAACAGTGTCCCTAATTTGCTGGGAAGTGGCGGTGCGGTCCCCTACGGCACTGCGTAGGATCCTACGGTCTTGGCGTGCATCCGTGCGTCGCTGCGGTCCGGTCCCAGGTCGACGGGCACGTGCACCTTCCGCCGACCACTGGCGACAACATCGATGTACTGTGGAGACCTCACGCCCCACGTGTTGAGCAATTCGGCGGTACGTCCACCCGGCCTCCCGCATGCCCACTATACGCCCTCGCTCAAAGTCCGTCAACTGCACATACGGTTCACGTCCACGCTGTCGCGGCATGCTACCAGTGTTAAAGACTGCGATGGAGCTCCGTTTGCCACGGCAAACTGGCTGACACTAACGGCGGCGGTGCACAAATGCTGCGCAGCTAGCGCCATTCGACGGCCAACACCGCGGTTCCTGGTGTGTCCGCTGTGCCGTGCGTGTGATCATTGGTTGTACAGCCCTCTCGCAGTGTCCGGAGCAAGTATGGTGGGTCTGACACACCGGTGTCAATGTGTTCTTTTTTCCATTTCCAGGAGTGTATATGCAATGTAGCGCGACTCTGAAGCGGGTATATAACCATTGGCACGTTGGTAAGGGATTAGTGTGGCATTCGTGTTTTTTCGAAGTGTGTGTGTCAATGGGGAAACGTGAACTATGGCGATGTCATTACCAAATGCGTCCAAACAGAACCAACGTGTTGTTATTCTTTTATTGGCTTCGAAGGGCAAACACCTATAGGTATCCACTGGTGAATGGTGAGTATGTATGGGGTGGCACGTCAGTCAAAACCACTGTTGTGGAATAGTACGGAAAATTCCGTGCTGATCGCGGTTCCACGCTAGACACTGGTCGGTCTGGGAGGCCTGTCTCAAGTGGTGACATTTGAGCACCCACCCTATGAGTCCTGATCTCTGTCCACACGATTATCATGCCTTCAGTCCGCTGAAAAAGGTCTTGGAGAGTCAGTGACTTCTGTCGGACGAGGATATGCACCAGGCAATTACGGACTTCTTCATGCAACAGGACACTGTGTTTTACAAAACGCGTGTCTTTACCATGGTGCGGCCATGCGTTGCCTCAATTCTCACGGCGATTTTGGCTCATGGGCGTAACGGTTCTGGACAGTGCGGCCTTTGAATGGAAACTTTTCGATCGCCACTTGTAATATGCTAAGTTTGGAGACGTCCTCAGAATGGATGGGACTATGATTATTTTCTTGGAGTGGCTAGAGGATCAGCCCCATAGAGCATATGAAACGTTAATGTCATTAATGACCCGCAGAATATTGCATGGCTCGGGAGAATTTATCAACGAGATCCTTTGGAGTCTTGATGTTCACAAATTCATTTGGTAGAAAGAGCAGCAAGCGTAGTGTATTCTTTCTCTAAACAAATCAGTATTCAGGGGGACAGCTGATACAATATGGAACTCACAACATTCATACTGCAGACAAAGATTTCTCCAAGTGCTTCAGCAATTGTATCATATGTCTCTCCATGACTTAATTTATAGTAGAACTCATTTACATTAAAGACTAAAACAAGCCACTGATGATGCAAAAGTAAAAAGACAGCTTACTTGGCTGACCACAGATGCGAAATATCATATAAAATAATGCTTTTGGTCATTCCTTGAAGGTAGACGCTGCAAAAGATGACTGCACTGAGAGGTGAGGAGGAGACAAACCTTAACTACTTCTTAAGGTAACTTTTTACACTGCTGGCACCTCGATGCTTCCTGCTGGAACAATGTACCTCGCTGCTCGCCCGCTGGAGCCTTGTTTACATTAAGCTCTGCAACCTCACTGCTCGTTACCTTGCAGTTGTTGGCATAGCTAGCAGGATGCTTGCCGAGTCAAACACGGCCCTGCTGGAGTGACAGCAATTCAGCCAATTATGGCTCATGTTTGACGATATATGGCAATGGTCGTGGCGCGAAACACACACCAACTCGATACCATCCCCCTGGCGGCGATCTTCGCGATCAGAGGGCCAATTAGTGATGGTGGGCGTGTTTCATCATCGACGGGCCACGCAGGCAAGTAGTGAGCAGCCAGGTGGCAGCATAAGGGCACACTTTCAGAGGATTAAGGTAAACAAACAAGGTAGAGCTCCACATTCACTCCAAATGTTTAAGCCGCGTAGCTGTTAGTACCTGAAAGGTAGCCATCGATTTACAGAGAGTCAAATATGGACAGACAACCCACCAAAGTGCATTGCAGATTGGATAGTGATCCAGTTTGTTTCCTTCTTGAGAGCATGTAATGCCAATGACGAAAAGAGGACGTGACTGTTAGATACTTACTGCAGACTTGGAGGCTATATTGAAGGCATGAAAGGTTTAGTTGAACTATCCAGATTGTCTTGGTATTATTTTACGGAATGACTAAAATAACTTATGTGTTCAGTCCGTTACACTTCCTGTAACTTACTTGGTTAATTGTACCCAGGAGCAATCCGACAGGCAGTCATTAAAAATTGTAGGCATTTGTATAGCCAGTACTGATGTCCGAATTTGTCCCTGTCTTACAGAAACATAATAGTTTGATAGCGCCCCACTGTAGGCCTACTTCAGTACTGTTTTGTGTAATACTTTTACAACTGAACCTCCAGTTACACAGCTTAGGAGACGGCGCAACTTAAGCAGCATTTAGTACTGCAAAATCGATTGCACATATTCCGCAACGAGCCGTTCCCTAGCACGAATGCGAACAGATGATATTAGAAAACATGATGGCACTACATGGGTGCGTTCAGCTAAAGTGTGCAGTGTGGAGGAAACCTGGAATCCAGCAGTGACTGTTCTGTTAAATGAGCGCCTCCTACACTGAGAGATGGTGGCGCGACTCAGAGATGGCATAAAACCGCCTAACGATAGTGGGTGAACGTATGAAACTTTTTCGTGAGTTTGGACACAAATTACACTTCCTCTTTTTACGTGTATCTACTTTAATTTCTGCGTTGAATGTTGTAATAGACAAGCAGACAAAAACCACGTTACATCCTTCTTCCAAATGACACGAAGTCGTGGTTTATTCCAAACTAAGGAATTCACTCAGAACTATTATCGTTAGTAGATTAGAGACGAGTCACTTCAACTCGCCTGTAGATCGTCATTGCTCACTATAGGGAACGCTGTTCATCTAAGAACTGTTTTACATATAGATTGCCGCGAGGGATTAGCCGAGCGGTCTCAAGCGCAGCAGTCATGGACTGTGCGGCTGGTCCCGGCGGAGGTTCGAGTCCTCCCTCGGGCATGGGTGTGTGTGTTTGTCCTTAGAATAATTTAGTTTAAGTAGTGTGTAAGCTTAGGGACTGATGACCTTAGTAGTTAAGTCCCATAATATTTGACACACATATGAGCATTTTTGAACATATAGATTCAACGCGTGTGATGCATATCATACTACATGAGGACTGTGAAATACGTCTGATGAAAATTAAAATGTTTAATTAATGAATTTGTAAAGTATAAACGAAGGGAAATGACGTTAACGTCGATATAGATCCGTGAGTGGTTTGTGTTATTACAAAAGATTTGTACCTACTAACACATTTATCTTAAGAGTCTCAGTCGCAGATAATTACAAGTGATCACTAGTTTTAATCACTTAATGGTCATCTTTAGCTCTTTTCTGGCTCGGCAATGGTAAGTGCTGTGTTTGTATGCAAACGTAATGCGAGTGTGATAGAACCTAAAAAGATCATTAACTGATCGGAACACAGTTGAGAGTTTGCAGCTGAGTGTTTAAATAAATCTTTTTAAAAAGTAAAGTGTTTAGGCATCACGCATGAAAATGTAATCTTTTATTTATTCTTATGCGCGTGCTGTTTTATTTACGTGTTACAAGCCCACAAACAGTGGAGAGTGATCTCGTGACTGGCCAGCTGTTACAAATTTCGATTCAAGTTACATAATCCAGCACATTCTTAAATTTGTACAGAGTTGCAGTAAGTGGCACCATTAAAGAAACCGATTGATCAAACGTATAAAGATGCAGTCTATTTGTTTTAAATTTTTATGCCATATGTTTTTTAGTCTCACGTTTACGTAATCGAATTGAGGGTTTTCATTCTGTTTCAGTGATCCGATATTCAGCACTATCTTCGAATGCGACTAGTGGCTTCGGCATGAATATGCATGTACAAAATTTCATTTATGTGAAGTTGTCTGTAGTTCTTATAAAAGAAATGATAGCTAACTTTTCCTTCAGACGTTCGTCTTAAAAGGGAAGCACTAACGCATAAAATGGATAGGAAACGCATGTGAAACAAACCGCTGTACCTGTTTGAATGACAGTCAATGTAAACGTTCGTATGCGCCTATTAGCACTATCTGAAGATCGTTGTTGCGAATGAGAGTGTTCCTGGTTTTGACAGTGAAGAGCGTATAGTTTCTGTTTCTCTATTCTTCTTTTACACCTTTGAATGCCATTCTCGTAACGGTAGAGCGGACCGTTCTAGAACTTTGTTCTTTTGGGCCACGTACGAAGGTAGGGCTCCGACTGGGGTACAAGGAATCCATTTCGTAACGTTGAGGAGTTTTGATAACTGAAAATTTAACGTAATTTATGACGATTATATAACTGAAGTTTTATTGTCATAAAGGACAAATGAACCTGTAATTCATTCGGAGTACAACTGCAAGGTAATTTTAAATAACTTAACTCGCTTACTGTAAGTTCCAAATCACTTCAAGAGAAATAAAACACTTTGATAGAAGGCTTTAAAAGAATCTACAAGACCACGATTTGACACAGCTAGAGGCAATGACTCAGTAGTATACTACTGGCGTATTAAAGCTTCCTTGCATTTCGTCATGGCCTTCAAAGAATAATATATCATTTCATCCAGGCGTATGACTATGGGCATGATTCG
Organism: Schistocerca piceifrons; assembly: GCF_021461385.2. Taxonomy (NCBI): domain Eukaryota; kingdom Metazoa; phylum Arthropoda; class Insecta; order Orthoptera; family Acrididae; genus Schistocerca; species Schistocerca piceifrons. The sequence continues at coordinate 1,012,823,808 of NC_060139.1, forward strand.
AAAAGAGATGAAAGAAGACCGTATTATTATGGAGGCAGAAGGAACATGTGTGACAGATGTGAACATGTTCTTTAGACACGAAAGGACAAACAAGGAATGTATACAGGACAATAGCCGGAACCACTATCACGCAAACGGGAAAAATCAACAGCTGGTGCTGTATAATTGTTCACAGGTCTGCACAGCAGTGCACAATAGATGTAACTGTCCACATGAAACGTGGATTAGCGAACAAACTTTACATTTTTTCGCAGGAAGCACAGCGAACGTTTGGTCTGTAGGTACTAGATATGTCTTCCTGCGACACTACAGTTGAAGCGGGTAAAAGTGCAAAAATCACTATTGAGCACACGAAAATATCTTATGCATTGGCTCTGTGAACATGTTGATGAGGTATGTCTACCACATTGCGATTCTTGCTCAAGACATAAAGATTACAGTGTTACTGAATAATATTTTCCTAACAAGGACATTACGTTAAAAGTTGTGCCACCAAAGACAACGATTTTCTGCAGCCTGTGAATGTACATAGTGACTCAGAACTCCTTTAACATTGACTCATAAGCCTGAAATGAAATGGAATTTTATTGAAACCGAAAACGAGTGCAAAAACCCGCCATAGGCGCTGGACCGACGAAGCTCATTTCACAATAAAAGGCTCTGAGCACTATAGGACTTAACATCTGAAGTCTTCAGTCCCCTAGAACGTAGAACCACTTAAACCTAACTAACCTAAGGACATCACACACATCCATGCCCGAGGTAGGATTAGAACCTGCGACCGTAGCAGTCGCGCGGCTCCGGACTGAAGCGCCTAGAACCGCTCGGCCACCGCGGCCAGCCTCATTTCACACTCCGAGTGTCAGCCGTCACCCACAACTGCAGAATCTGGGGTACCGAAAGAACTAGGACTACATGGAGAGAAATTCACGGTGTGATGTGGATTTACTACATTAGTCGTGATCGGATCAGAGGCCACGCTGGGCTGCTTTCCAAACTGTCAGTGTGACGGGTGCGAGGTACGCCGAAATGTTAAGGACTCATACACAGCCTTGCTGATAAACACCTGCTGGAGTGTAAGACGTTTAAGCAGGATGGTGCTCCACCCCCTATTGCTACACGTCTGAAAGATCTCTTGCGTACATCGTTTGGTGAGAATCGCTTGCTGAGCCGCCACTTCCGACGTGCTTGGCCTCTCAGGTCATCAGAGGCCTCAATCCGTGTGATTATTGGTTGTGAGGTCACCTGTCACAAATCTAACGCGGTCGTCTGACTTCAGAAGGGATGCTAAGAGGAAACAACAGAGGGCAGTTTCTCACCATACCTACTGATACGCTATACAGTGCCATTGACAACATTATCCTTCCTACAGGTACTGTTGACGAATGGCGGCCGACTAGTTGAGCATCTTCGCTAAAAATCAATTGTAATGCTAATTATTGCTTTTGTGTCATATGATGCACTATCTGTTGATCATTTTGTGCACTATTTTTGGTCTCAATAAAACCTCATGTCATAATAACCATGTGTGTCAATTCTTACCACTGTACCTGCATTATTCCGTACAGCATTTTTCAAATTCCTTCCGGTTTACGAAGTATATTTGTTTAGACAGTACAAACTTTATATCACACGTCTTGTTAATTTTGTACGAGTAAGCCTGCAGCTTGACAGGCCGCAGGTCTCGTTACGTGATCGATATTTCATCACCCGTCTTCACTACAACCATATTCTCGCACAGAGATCTGGTTACGAAGGTGATATTTACGTTGCATCATTTGATAATGTGATCACTGAGGCTTTCGTTGCTGGAAGACCGCAGTGTAGATAACTCGGAAGGGATGTAGCATGTCCAAATCTCACCCTTAGCAAATGCGCATAATGTTGCATTACGCTGTGTTTCAATCACTTCATTATAATCCATATTTTTACTTCGGTGCTGAATGAGGGAAACACGCACAACATCACAGCAACTTGTATTTTGGGAAAACATGAATGTGTAGCCGTGCGGGGTAGACGCGCCGTCTATGGAACCTTGTCACGGTTCGCGCAGCTCCCCCCTGCGGAGGTTCGAGTCCTCCCTCGGGAATGGGTGTGTGTGTTGTCCTTAGCGTAAGTTAGTTTAAGTTAGAGTAAGTAGTGCATAAGCTTACGGACCTATGACCTCAGCAGTTTGGTCCCATAAGACCTTACCACAAATTCCCGATTTATCAATGTGTAAGTACTGTAGGTGTTACGTTGCTGGAAACAAATGTTTACTTTGCCTATGTTTGGTGATTGAGGTCCGCGACTATGGATTAAATTATTCGAAGGAATTCAGCAACCGGTCACTTTTTGTGCAACTTTACAAATGCCAAGTCGAGTTTCGAGCTTCTAACCAACTTCAGTTGGTTTAATACATTTATATCTTCATAGATACCACTTTTTTATGAACAACATTTTGAACATGATAGCTGCCCCATGTAAAATATGTAATACTTCGTTTGGCTGCGACGATTCGGTGGGTCCGTATTGAACAAATGGCGGCAGAATTAAAAAAAAAGAAAAAAAAAAAGAAAGGTTGCTCGACAATTGGCTAACCGAAAGACACTAAACTAACTGGGATTACCGTAAAACGCCCGGTTAATAGACATGTTTGAACAGAATTCAGCGAAAAATTTCACAAGGTGGGTGCCTCTCCAGTCAAAAGACATTAGAAAGGTGGGATGACCATTTCTCAGGCCCTCGCCAGGTTACCGAGGATATCTGAACAGGACTCAATGGAAAACTTGCACGACTATATACAGGAAAAGGACTGACTACTCTATCTATCTACCTGTACAAATATGCAGTCAATTACATGCACACGCACACACTAAAGAGCTTGTTCGCGATGGGCAATATAGAAAGAAAACAGTTGCTGATATAAGACACAAAATAAAATATATCGGTCCCTATGAATTCTTTTCCCAGTTACAGGCTAGAAGTACGACAAACAATCTCAGGATAGTAAGCTGCTCAGGTAATGAGATTTCACCTAGACTCCGAGTGACGGGCTGTCGTAAATAATTTCATATCAACAGCACATGTTACCATTATTATAATATATTATTTGTAGTGCCATGTCATAGCGTAATTTTTGTTGCTGATTTGATTAATTCTGGAATAAAATTAATCAATATGAATTATTACATATACAGCATGCCACACTGATGATGTATGAATATACACTGAAGCGCCAAAGAAACTGGTATAGGCATACGTATTTAAATACAGAGATATGTAAACAGGCAGAATACGGCGCTGGCCGGCCGGAGTGGCCGAGCGGTTCTAGGCACTACAGTGTGGAACCGCGCGACCGCGACGGTCGCAGGTTCGAATCCTGCCTCGGGTATGGATGTGTGTGATGTCCTTAGGTTAGTTAGGTTTAAGTAGTTCTAAGTTCTAGGGAACTGATAACCTGAGAAGTTAAGTCCCATAGTGCTCAGAGCCAATACGGCGCTGCGGCTTCAGTGCCTATATAAGACAACAAGTGCCTGGCGCAGTTGTTAAATCGGTTACTGCTGTTGCAATGGCAGGTTATCAAAATTTAAATGAATTTGAACGTGGTGTTATAGTCGTCGCACGAGCAATGGGACACAGCATCTCCGAAGTCGCGATGAAGTGGGGATTTTCCCGTATGACACTTCAAGAGCTTGCCGTGAATATCAGGAATCCAGTAAAACATCAAATCGTAGTCATCGGTGCGGCCGGAAAAAGATCCTGCAAAAATGTGAACGATGACGACGGAAGAAAATCGTTCAACGTGACAGAAGTGCTTCTCTTCTGCAAATTGCGTCAGATTTCAATGCTGGTCCATAAACAAGTGTCAGCGTACGAATCACTCAACAAAACATCATCGATATGGGGTTTCGGAGCCGAAGGCCCACCCATGTACTCTTGATGACTGTACGACACAAAGCCTTACGCCCCGCCTGAGCCCGACAACACCGTCATTGGACAGTTGACGACTGGAAACATATTGCCTTTTGACGAGTCTCATTTCATATTGTGTCGAGCTAATGGACGTGTACGGATAGGGAGACAACCTCATGAATCCATGGACCCTGCATATCAGCAGGGGAGTTTTCAAGCTGGTGGAGGCTCTGCAATGGTGTGGGGCGTACGCAGTTGGAGTGATATGGGACCCCTGGTACGTCTAGATACGATTCTGACAGGTGACACGTACGTAAGCATCATGTCTGATCACCTGCATCTGTTCCAGCAGGACAATGCGACATCTCAGACGTCCAGAATAGCTACACAGTGGCTTCAGGAACGCTCTGCTGAGTTTAAACACTTGCGCTGGCCACCAAACTCCCCATAACTGAACATAATTGAGGACGTCCGGGTTGCGATGCAACGTGTTATTGAGAAGAGATCTCCACGCCCTCGCACTCTTACGGATTTATGGACAGCCCTGCAGGATTCATAGTGTCAGTTCCATCCAGCCCTATTTCAGACATTTGTCGAATCCATGCCACGTCATGTTGCGGCACTTCTGCGTGCTCGCGGGGACCCTACACGATATTAGGCAGGTGTATCAGTTTCTTTGGCTCTCCAGTGCAACATTTATAGCAAACAGATATACAGGGTGTTACAAAAAGGTACTGCCAAACTTTCAGGAAACATTCCTCACACACAAAGAAAGAAAATATGTTATGTGGACATGTGTCCGGAAACGCTTACTTTCCATGTTAGAGCTCATTTTATTACTTCTCTTCAAATCACATTAATCATGGAATGGAAACACACAGCAACAGAACGTACCAGCGTGACTTCAAACACTTTGTTACAGGAAATGTTCAAAATGTCCTTCGTTAGCGAGGATACATGCATCCACCCTCCGTCGCACGGAATCCCTGATGCGCTGATGCAGCCCTGGAAAATGGCGTATTGTATCACAGCCGTCCATAATGCGAGCACGAAGAGTCTCTACATTTGGTACCGGAATTGCGTAGACAAGAGCTTTCAAATGCCCCCATAAATGAAAGTCAAGTGGGTTGAGGTCAGGAAAGCGTGGAGGCCACGGAATTGGTCCGCCTCTACCAATCCATCGGTCACCGAATCTGTTGTTGAGAAGCGTACGAACACTTCGACTGAAATGTGCAGGAGCTCCATCGTGCATGAACCACATGTTGTGTCGTACTTGTAAAGGCACATGTTCTAGCAGCACAGGTAGAGTATCCCGTATGAAATCATGATAACGTGCTCCATTGAGCGTAGGTGGAAGAACGTGGGGCAAGACATCACCAACAATGCCTGCCGAAACGTTCACAGAAAATCTGTGTTGATGACGTGATTGCACAATTGCGTGCGGATTCTCGTCAGCCTACACATGTTGATTGTGAAAATTTACAATTTGATCACGTTGGAATGAAGCCTCATCCGTAAAGAGAACATTTGCACTGAAATGAGGATTGACACATTGTTGGATGAACTATTCGCAGAAGTGTACCCGTGGAGGCCAACCAGCTGCTGATAGTGCCTGCACACGCTGTACATGGTACGGAAACAACTGGTTCTCCCGTAGCACTCTCCATACAGTGATGTGGTCAACGTTACCTTGTACAGCAGCAACTTCTCTGACGCTGACATTAGGGTTATCGTCAACTGCACGAAGAATTGCCTCGTCCATTGCCGGTGTCCTCGTCGTTCTAGGTCTTCCCCAGTCTCGAGTCATAGGCTGGAATGTTCCGTGCTCCCTAAGACGCCGATCAATTGCTTCGAACGTGTTCCTGTCGGGACACCTTCGTTCTGGAAATCTGTCTCGATACAAACGTACCGCGCCACGGCTATTGCCCCGTGCTAATCCATACATCAAATGGGCATCTGCCAACTCTGCATTTGTAAACATTGTACTGACTGCAAAACCACGTTCGTGATGAACACTAACCTGTTGATGCTGCGTACTGGTGTGCTTGATGCTAGTACTGTAGAGCAATGAGTCGCATGTCAACACAAGCACCGAAGTCAACATTACCTTCCTTCAATTGGGACAACTGGCGGTGAATCGAGGAAGTACAGTGCATACTGACGAAACTAAAATGAGCTCTAACACGGAAATTAAGTTTTTCCGGACACATGTCCACATAAAGTCTTTTCTTTATTTGTATATGAGGAATGTTTCCTGAAAGTTTGGCCGTACCTTTTTATAACACCCTGTATATGAATCAATAGAAACATTAGATCACGGGTTATTTTACGAACATTTGTAGTCTGAAGAGGCTTATAACTATGCGCTGAATGTAGAACACAATGGAAGTCATTTGACCTACACATCGGGTGACGTGTTTATACTTAGACGCCGGGTCACCTGAGTTCACCTAGACCTCTTACAAAGTGTTGTTGTAAATAAGTTCATTTGTGCATTACAGCTTATGAAAAGAAAAAAAATTCTAAACGCATAGTTCACGAGTTCAGTTAGGAGCAATCGCAATCCCACGTGATAAATTAATTGTACACTGATAAAGCAAATGTGGAGAGATTTGACCTAGACATTGGGTGACGAAATTGCAGGAAGCCATCGGGCAATGAGCTCTCACCTGGACTTCGAGCGACATATTGTTGTGTACAAGCTTGTTGGCTAACAAAATGAAACTATTAATTGTAGCTCCACTGGTAAATAGACTCAGTGTATATTTTCCAGATAAAAAAAATCATAATGTATTCATTGCACCTTTAATTTCGAGTATTTATGAATGTAATAAAACTAGCTCACATGTGCCATTATAAGATATAAATAAGAACTTTAAAATACAAATTTAAAAAAATGTTTTATGTTCATTCTGTGTGATTTGATATTAAGAATAGTTAAAAACATTAGTAGATATATTATTTAAAAAACTGTTTGGATGTGGACTGGTATACATTGTAATTCTGAATAAAATGTTGACTGAAATTATGATCATTTTGGCACTGGCCATATTTTGTTACATGACGGCATTTTGACACTAGTAATCTAAGATGAATATCACGCGAACGTAATTTTCTAGCAAAGGCATATGGAAGAGTCAGCTGATAGTGCTAGATCATGGACTCAGTTTAAGAACGATTGCAATCCCACATGGTGTAATAATCTTACATCGGTTACATTAAACATTGGAAGAGCGTTCACCTAGATATCAGGCGATAGACTGCACGTAGGCGTCAGGTGGCGAAATTACACCTAGAGCTCTAGTAACGCGCTATCTTTGATAATCTAATGTGAATATCGTAACTAACAACAAAAGTAAAAATATGAATAGCTCAATTGTTAGTACACATACCTTGAATGTATTCTTGGTTAAATATCGTATCTGTGCCTTTAGACATAGAGCTATTCGTGTATGTATTAAAATCAAACTACATACCGTACCATTAGTTATACATAGAGAGCTTGTAAGTGGTTATATGTTGTCGTGTTGGCTATGATTTTGTATAAAGGAAAATTTGGTAAGGAAGTATTAAGAAGTGTATAGAATATTTTCAAAAATGTTCTTAAATAATATAGAAAAGTCTATACATAAATTAGGTTTTACAAATGTTGCTCATTATTTTATAGACAATTTAAAAAATGTAGAATTCTGACTTAGCTTATACATGTTATGATAATAATTTAGGCATGTGTAATTGTAAGGATAATAGATCCATACCTTAATCTAATGTGAGATCATAGTATCGATTTGTAGTTCTACTGCGCCATCTGATGTACTTACGTATCACCAGGAATGTTTATGCTGGGATCTGTCAGTTGTAAAGTGGTGATGAATGTGAGCACTTGTTATCGGCACAATATTATGTGTGTACAGTCGTGGACAAAACGAGCGAGACCCCTCGCCTTTTCGTTATGCTGATCCGCACAGCTTTAAAGTCTGCTACACCACATAACAGGCAAGGCGACGAAGTGCTACCAACATACTATGCACAGGCGTGAAACTAAAAAACTATCTGACCTTTGTCAGACTGTTTTCAATCATGTGTAAGATTATATTAATGCTGATTAGTGTGTTAAGCACAACACGTAAATGTAAGATATAAATGAAAGCAGAGAAGCTAATTAGTATGAACTGTACTAATAAAAATGAATTTCAGCTTATCGAGATAACATACCTGTTTTAGTAAGACAAGTTACCTCAGATCGTTACGAATTAACAAAATATTATGCCATTTGGCCGTGAAACGGTCTCTGTCAACGTTCAGACCAGTCATAATGGATTATCGTTGCTGACATAACATGAATGTGTGCAAATTTAGTAATGCGTGAGGATTCATAACGAAATTCAATTAAAAATAATTCAGTGCCTCACTTAAGTCAATTCAATTATTGACAGAAGCGGAAAAAGTAGGCAGTAACAAGTATGAAATTCTACAAGAGTTTCATATTGACATCCACAGGGCGCCGGTACAGAATAAAGGTAGCAATAAAACGTATTGGGGGCGCAAGAGTTTCTTAAAATTGCTTTACTGATAGTCTATCTGCCTCCATCAAGATTAGAACCGAAAACAAACCAGACCTCCTCTGCAATAGCAAACACCTTTCACTACGCTAGCAGACAACCCAGGCAAAGAGCCCTCTATAATTACCCCAGACATGAATAAGCCAGCAATTTCGCAAAGGGAATTGGCAGAGTGATCTGCAGTTTCTGTTGCATAGAGCTTTCTGGACTCAAAAACATGAACTTTCTACATTTATGTCACCGCTTATATGACAGTCATTCGAGATGTTTATCGAAATAACTAAATACTGTTATCAGCGAGTAAATTTAGTAGGATTATTCTGCACCACCACAGGAAATAAACGGCGACATAGCTGCCAAATGTATTCTACAATGTTTCGAATTCTCCATTAGACTCGCCACAGCCAGAAAACGTTCATTAGCCGAAGTGTTTTTTAAGCTAGCTAGCAATGGGAATGCTCGTACTTCTAAAACGTGGTGCCATTATTACTGGGATCTGAATTACCACGTGTATAGACAAGCGGATTTTATTTGCATTCCTCTAAACGTGATTTGGATCGAAAGCGTAACTACGATTAATATGCTGATGTATCGACTGCAGCTAGAACATTTCGAATGAAGAGCAGGGAGGATTATTTATGCGGCCCTCATCTTCAGCAACTGTCGTAGCCAATTTCGTTGTTAGGATTTCGTGGAACCCCACGTCTCATTTTCTTTACCGTCTATCTGTCTACCCAACCCTTAAAACCCGTTTACCTCGAGTAAGGGTAGACATAATAAGCGGAAATGTATCGCACTTCCTGCGGTATACGGTCCCTTGGTGGTGTAAAAAAGTGAGCTTCTATGTCAACGCAATCTAAAGATACGGCCATTTATGTAAATAACATTTACGCGAAAGGTAAAAAAATGCCTCTAAGAACTATGTAACCAAACTGCTTAGGTCATCAGTCCCGTAGACCTAGAACTACTGAAACCTACCTAACCTAACACACATCCATGCCCGGGTAAGGATTCGAACTGACGGCGGAAGCAGCCGCGCTGTTCGTGACTGAAGCTCCTAGAACCGTTCGGCCACCGCATCCAGCGAAACCCTTTTCACCTCACGTATAATGATAATATATACTGCCTAGTGAGGATAAACTGTATTCACCAGCAACTCAGATCGTTTAATCACGGAACTTCTAAGAGCTACATTCAAATTTTGTTCGAAGTCGTCTGCAATATCCACTTATAAACAACCTAGGAACGTCGTATGCGATATCCACTTCTGAAGACGCTGGCAGATACTGCAGTACCATAACATGTAGTTATGAATTTATTGTTATTGGTCCATGCATGACACTTTATTTCAGTATCAATTTAACGCACCTAGGTGTTTGTCTATGGCTGAAAATAATGAACAAAAAATAAATAAACAGCAAACAACTTCGATTTTCAAATCATATGTAACTCACATGACGCAATTACAGCGTAATTTCGTTGTTACACCTACATGACTACATATACAGGATTACTTTGTAATCCAGACTTAGGTGCCCGGCAGAGGGTTCATCGAACTACCTTCGGACTATTTCTCTACCGCCCACTCTTTCACAGCGTGAGGGAAAAAGGACCACTAAAATCTTTTCTTACGAGCCCTGAATTACATTATTACCACGGTCATTTGTTCCTGTGTAAGTTCCCAAGAAAATAAGGTTTTGGCATTCATAACAGATGTTGGTGATTGAAATTTCGTGAAAAGATCTCGCGGCAACGAAAAATGCTTTTGTGTTCATGAATGTCACTCCAACTCGCTTATCTAATCTGGGACTCCCTCTCCCCTATTTTGTGACATTACAAATCGTGCTATCGTTTTGGCGTGCACCGTCAATCACGTATGTCAAGGATCCCATACCGCGCAGAAATACTATAGCAGTGGACGGACAAACGTAGTGTAGATAGTGTTTTCAGTAAACCTGTTGCGTATTCTTAGTGTGCGGCCAATAAAACGCAGTCTTTCGTTGGCCTTCCCCACAAAAGTATGTTTGCGATCGTTCCAGTTTAAGTTTTACTTGGTACTGAGATGAACTGACAGTATTTCGACTTGTGTTTTGTCATGTACCCGAAAGTCAGTTATTGTTACTGGACGCAGCTTTCGTGTTTAATGTATTCCTCATCCAACAGAGTACACTCCTCGTACACCGCACGTAACAGTTTCAAAGTATTAAATTGTTACTGATGTTACCAAATTGCAATGATCATCTAATCTTGCCGTTTTGAAACAAAGGAAAATATTATAGCGAAATATGGCAACTAAGAAGCGGAGTATCCAAATAAAACAACATTTCCGGTTCAAGTCGTTGCAGTAGGTCTACTACACAGTAACGTAAATTAGGAGCAAAGTCCATTAGTAGGTCGTTATCAGTAAAACCGGGCTTCATAATGGAAACTGCCACTGCAAGAACGAAAGTTTCCAAACATGTCAGTGAGTGGTCGAGGAAAGTGGACGCATTCTGTCTACTGAATCGCAACGCACACAGCTTAAGAGGGGACCCGCCAAATGTCATACCCCGATCTTGCTGAAACTTCGCTCGATGAAAGAGGGGACAAAATAAGCGAACAAGTGTCTCGGCTTATCTCCATACACTCGACCGCTTCTGAGAAAACGGCGGTCGAAGTTTTCAACGCGCTGTTGCTATAATGTAGATATCTATTAGTGTCTAAGAATTCAATTGAAGCGGTGGCTCAGCCGCTACCGTCGCGACTTCCGAGCTTTGCGCGCTGCGAGTTCGAAAAACCCCGTGGTTCCTCCCCCCCTCACTCTCTGAATTATCTACGAATGTTTATTTCAATTTATGTTGAAACAATGTTGTCGTTATTCGCCAATTAATTTACTGTGTAATGAAAGAAGTAAAAAAAAATAAATGAGAAAATGATGTGAAATGTTTGTGAATGTCCTTGCAACCTTACAGGTTGTAAGGAGGTTTAAAAGTATTTCACATGATTTTCTCATTCGCGTATTATTTTTGTAATTCATTTATTACACAGAAAGTTTATTGACGAATAACGACAACACTATTTCAACATAAACTGGAAGAAAACATTCGTAGATAATTCTGATAGAGAGGGAGAAAAAAATAATAATACAAAAACCAATATAGTCTCGAACTCGGGAATCAAAGTTAAGGAGGAACGACGGTAGCCACTGAGCCACCGCTTCAATTGGATTCTCGGCCGCAAAAGGTATCTACACTATAGCAACAGCGCGTTGCTAACTTTGACCGTCGTTTTCTCGGAAACGGTCGAATGTCTGCAGGTAATCCGAAACACATGTTCGCTTATTTTGTCCTCTCCTTCACTGAGCAAAGTTTCCCGATAATCAGCTTATCGCACCTGGTGAGTTCCCCTCGTTAGTCGAGCCGCTTCTTACGCCCGGCGAGAACTAGGTATGCCTCAGAGTAAACTGCGCCACTTGGAAACACAGTGAGCGAGGATAAACAGATTTTCCTTCTTATAAGGCAACCTTCTACAACTAAAATTCACGGAGTGTTCTTCCGGTTGCCTCAGATATTTCAGAAATGTTTCTGGCGCTGGCCTGTCGTATATGCAAAACGTAAACGTTTCATTTCATGTAATATTTGTCAGAATAAGACATGACAAGAGCGGACCAGTCTCTTCTGAGAAAAATTAAAGATTGTAAGTTGCACCACTATGTAATGACACGGGTACGGGCTTGCGATCTCTCGTTTATGCCATCGATTTCCGTGTTACACATACTTGGCCATTGCGTTGTGGGTGCAGTCGTGGAGGAGGCAGTCTGTTTCCCACTAGCGCTGTTTTCGCAGCGGATATTAACCGCAACGAATCATTCAGTCAACGCTAAATGGCCCATCTGGCTGGGGCAGACAAGGGCGCTATAATAGCACTCCATGCAAAGGGATTTTCAAATGGCTATATAGCAATAACTATGGGTCGTCACAAGTCGACAGTAGCCAGGTGGATCAGACGAAAGGAAGAGAGTGGTAACGTGAATGGGAGGCCTCATGGCCGTCGCCGCAAAACAACAGCAGCTCAGGATCAGCAGATACGCCGTTTCAGTGAGAACCACCCATTTGTCAACGCACGACAAATTCAGCAGATTTTGGGCCTCCGTGTTAGCAATAAGACCGACACTCGTCGTCTAAGCGAAGGTGGACTGAGAGCAAGAAGCGCTGCTGTCAAAGAGACATTGACTGTTTCCCACAGTGAAGCCCGCCTTGCTTTTGCTGCTGAAAATGTCGACAAACCTCTCCAGTATTGGAGGCGAGTGATTTTCACGGACGAAAAAGTTTTCTGTACGACATCAACCGGAAAAGTACTTGTTTACCGGCCAAAAGGTGCTAGGTATAATCCAAAATATATTTACAGTTGCCGAAGGAGTGGCAGGGAGTCGGTGAAAGTATGGGCGTGGATATCGGCCGAAGGGTGTGGGTTCCTTTGGGAAGTGGAAGGAAGACTCGATGTGCGCAGTTACATATCAGTTCTGGAGAGCGTGATGTTGTCTTCTGTGACAGCAAGATTTGCCGATGATCAGATCATGTTCGAACAAGATCGCTCGCCTATTCGTATGGCACGTGTGGTTAAGAGGTCGTTCGGCGACCACAGTAATAGTACTGTAATGGAATGGCCACCTAAAGGAGCTGACATGAATCCAATTGATAATATTTGGGCAGAAATGATCAGAGTAATACGGGAAAAGGGACAGTTACCGTGGACTCTCCGGTATATCTTATATTTACGGGTTTTGTTTAACAGGCCAATCAGCATTAATATAGTCTTACACATGATTGGAAACAGTCTCACAAATTTCTAATAGTTTTTCAGTTTCACGCCTGTGCATATTATGTTGGTAGCATTTCGTCGCCTTGGCTGTTATGCTGTGTAGCAGACTTTAAAGCTGTGCGGGTCAGCATAACGAAAAGGCGAGGGGTTTCGCTCGTTTTGTCCACGCCTGTACATAGTTGGTATTTTAAAAGTGACATGCCAGCTTCTAGCTCGCGATACCGAAGTCGACCTGCATAGTAGAGCTGTACTGAAGGAGAAGATTATGTGATGATGTAAACATAGGTGTGTTGCCTTTCGATGTTTTGAGAATTTTGGATATAATTGTGTGTGCTGTTATGTTTGTTTCTGTATTCTTACATTTTTGGCCTATGTTTTGCAGAACCGAAGAAGGCAACAGAGAATTGTCGAAACCGGTCATCTATATGAATAAATAAGTTTAGCGATCTTGGCACTTGAAAATTTATTCAGTGTTCAGATAAGTAAAAATCAATAAATGATAGAGGTATAATTCCTACTGATACAGTATTGTTCTTATGAAATCCAACATGACCGTGGTAGGAGGTTGACGGCAGTCTTGTGGTTACAGGCTAGGTACAAGACCAAATATTAAAAGTTGTGAAGTGAGCAGGACGCTGTAGGGTTATTGATACTTGAGTAATACTGTCGAGTAGGTTGTAATTGCTTTAGAAACTTATTTTTATTAGTTATTACGCTGTTAGAATCCATGCAAGATAGACTCCTGAGCCGTGCGTGGCTCGTGTTCCCCCCATCATGTATTTTACACCCTGTTTTTAACGTACTTCCACCTCACTACGTTAATTTAAATCACTGAGTTGCTACTTTGCCTGACCGTGAGCGTATCGATATATCCCCTCTCGTAGTATCTTTGCTCGAATGCTATTACTTCCCGGTCGTTGTCGTAAGGGAGTTCGGGTTGCGGGTTCAGGTCTGCCAGTCAGTTGGAACGCGTCTCGAGCGCAGTCCGGACCTGCCAGTTGGGAGTCGCAATGCGGCACTAGTGCAGTCGGGTTGGAGCTGTGAGGTCTGCGTCGACATGACCGCCCGACCATTGCCGCCACACATCACCTGAGCCAGGCCACGGTCTTGGTCGATCGTAGGTCGGTCGTCCTACCGGACGGCGCGTTTTGGCTCGCCGATCGTTCACCAGTCAGCTGTGTGTGTGTGCATCCACTCCCGATTTGTTTTCGTGTGTGCTTAGTTACTGTTGGATATCGTTCAGCTCTTCCAGCAAGTGTTTGTCAGATTGTGTGTATAGTCGGCGTTATTTCCACTGACGACTATTTTAGTTGTTGTCGGCATTCTGAGAGGAGTCGGTCGGTTGTTGCGGACCAGAGAAGTTATTTCCGCGCAGTGCAGTCGGCTGGGGCCGCTGGCAGCCCCTGCACAGTGTCGGAGCGTGTGTGGAGCTGTCCGATCGCTATGAGCTTCGAGGTTCACCGACCCAGGACGTCAAAGTTGAGTAGTGGTTTCAACTACCCAAGCCACGTCCATTCTTGTTGCGGTGGTTCGTTTCGGTGGTTTTCTGTTGGGGAGGTTTTCCTGTGAGCGACACCGAGTGGTTCTATTGCTGAAATTTAGCCACCATGCGATGCAATTAACTATATTGGTTGACTACAGTTGGAGTGCACCAGCGGAATTTTCTTCCTTGTGGCCGTTAGTGTTCCGGTTACTGGCCACTAACGTAATTTCAGGCAGCGTCCTTTCCTCACCTGTTGTCGCTGTCCAACATGGAGTATTATTTTGACAGGAAATACATACTCCATTGTGGATTATCACGTTTGTAACCTTTTATGTTTGAGTTCTCATGTACTGATTGACGGGAAGCAAGTCGTTGTGTCGGTCGGTCCGTGGCTGTCCCCTGGTTGGGTTCCGACGAATCAAGTGTAGTTGGGTTTACCACCTGTCTCGCGTAAGTGAACGAGTGCAGACCGACCTGCAGACCGACCTCCCTGGAGGCTTCTGAGTGCCACCGGTGTTTAATTACCCGCTTTCAGCAATTTAAAATTTAAGGCTTTTGCTTATTTTTTCTTCTTTTCTTAAAAATTTTGCAAAATTAATTCTTAAATTTATCTTTCAAGCTTAAACATTGCGGCCGTCTGCCTTTAAAAGATTACACTAATACATTTTAAAATTTTGAAACTTAATTGTGGCCTTCAGCCGTTGGTATTGCACCTAGCATATGTATGTTCTATCTGTTTTGCCTTGAGGTTTTCCACTTTGTCGGGATACGTTTTTTAATTTGTTTTATTTGCCTCTTTAATTGCATTTTTATCTTGTTGATTTTTTAAGATCTCTTGTTTTTAAACATTCTGGCCTTCTGCCTTTAAAAGTCGGTGGTAATATATTCTGAAATTTTGAAATTTAATTTTGGCCTTCAGACATTTGTATTGCACCTGGCATACGTTTGTTCTATCTACTTTGCTGTGATTTTTTAAAATTATTTTATTGCTATCTTAATTATATTTTTATCTTGTTGATTTGTTAAGATTTATTGTTTGGAGGCCTTCAGCCGTGAAACAGTTGCATTCGGAAAAGTCCGGCTATGTGTCGCTTTGGTTGTAAAATTTATTAAATTACAATAAATTACAATTAGAAGGTGAAACCGACCTCAACTTATTTGGCCCTTTCCACAATTCTATTACCTGTTCTGCCCAGCTGGTTTAGCGGGCGTATCAACTACTACGACGGTATTGTATAATTGCCTAAAGTTTTGCCGCTTCTGTATTCAATGTATTTTTTTTACAGTGTCAATATGTCTCTGTTTTTCTTGTGTAGTAGTTTCTATTAACTGTAAGACAGTAAAGAAACGGCTTCGCATGTTCTACTCGTACAGCGAATCACAGGCACCAAATTGAAAAATCGTTAAAGTTTTGAGTAGCTTTTCCAGTTTGTGGTATTATATGACGTGCTGAAGAATATCCCTGTAATCTTCACTTAAATTAGTTCTTGAAAATATGCAAGTAGTCTTTCGCGGAGTGACTGGTGTCTGTCTTCAAGTGCTGACAAATTAAGTATTTTTCATGTTCTCAGCGCTACTCTCCCATGAGGCACGTTCGTGCTGCCCCCCCCCCCCTTTTTTTTTCTTTGAATAGGTTCTATATCCACCTGTAAGGTATTTGCAAGCAAACCCTTTGTTAGACTGGCTGCATTTTCCCATTATAATAATTTAGTGTGGAGCAACGGCGTGGTGCGAATCTGAATTGGACGCTAGTGCGACGTCCTTGTCCTAGTGTCCTGCCAGTGAAGCGAAGTCTTCTGGCTGCTTTCCCCGCAGGTAAGCCTACGTGGTGATACCATTTCATGTCTCGAGAAGTTGTTACTCCCAGGCCAGTTGACGATTAAATTTGTGACTCATTGTTATTGTAGTTATTGAATGCTGTGAGTTTTTCGTCTTGTAAAGTGAGCTAATTTATATTTAAAACAAGTTCAGAGTTCTCTGGTGAATTATCTCGTGATGTCGAACCTGACAATAACGTATTAGGTTTGTGCTTGAGTTGGTAGCGTTTTTCATAAGTTTAGTAAACACAACAGATACACGTAACAGAGACTTTAGTTATCAATAATATATCCTTCTTCATCATTTACATCAGTCTGCCAACGCTGAGGCAACTTTTCGAGGCCACGAAATAACGTGGTTTTGGTGCGATGAAATCGTTGAGCCATATACGGAGCGCATATTTCATCTGGAAAGGAAGTTCCTTGAAGGTTGCTCTATAAGGAACGGTTAAGGTGAAAATCTGAGCTCAAAATGGCTCTGAGCACTATGGGTCTTAACATCTGTGGTCATCAGTCTCCTAGAACTTAGAACTACTTAAACCTAAGTAACCTAAGGACATCACACACATCCATGCCCCAGGCAGGATTCGAACCTGCGACCGTAGCGGTCACGCGGTTCCAGACTGAAGTGCCTAGAACCGCACGGCCACACCGGCCGGCTCTGAGGGCTCAAGTTCAGGTAAATAAGGTGGGTACGGAATGAATCCCCAGCACAATTCCTGTATAGTATTTTTTGTCACTCTAGCAGAAGGCAGGAGGGCGTTATCGTGGAGTAGCTTCACTTCGCACCAGTCTTCCTGGTCGTTGTTCTTGGACTGCGTCATCAAGACGTCTCAGTTGTTGACAGTAAATGTCAGCAGTGGTAGTTACACCCCGGGGAAGCAATTCGTAGTACATCACATCGTCGCTGTGCCACCAAATGCGTAACGTCTGTTGTGGATGAGCGCAGGTCTTTGTACGGGGAGCATTGTTTGGGCTCAACCTTTCCTCTTATTTCCGTATGTAAGCATAAAGACAATTTCTCGTAGCGAGTAACGGTACAGGTTAGCAGTGGTCGGTGTTGTTCTACATCTACATGGTTACTCTGCAATTCACACTTAAGTGTCCTGCAGAGGCAGTTGTTTACGAACCAATTGACGACAAGCAAGTAGAGACGCTCATGTAGCCACCTGCTGACTTTTGTGGTTTTGGGTGAGACCGTGCGGTACCCATACACTCGATTTTTGAACCATAACTGTTACATGAAAATGTCACACGATCGTGGAATGATCACATTTCGCCATATTTGTCACTTCTCGAGCACACTGTCGTGAATTTTGGTGGATTAATGCGTTTAAACGATCTCCATCAACCCCGTAGGTATCCCTGAACGCGGAGAGTCACTAATGTAAAAACGATCCTCCTTAAAACGAGTAAACTATTTTCTGGCCGTGCTCTGTCCAGCGGCACTATGCCCAGCACGATGCAAATGTTTCTGGCTACCTCCGCTGCTGTCATCCCTCTGTTGAACTTAAACAGGAAAGTATAGAGGAAATGTTCCGTTTTTTCTACTTGGCACTCCGAACTGTGATTTATTTTCAAAGAATATTCTTAAGAATTTATTTTATTTACTAACGATTCATCAAGAACATTAACACATCTAATCACGCAAATGTAAGCGTGAAAGTAGTTGCCAGGGAGTAACTGATGAAATCATAACCTAATTCCTTTTGACAAATGGGAATATTATTCACTTTAATGGTGCCTAAAAGCATTTTTTAAAAGAAACAGATTTAAAATTATATTCAGAAACCACCCTCTAAATATCAAAGTTACAAGTTATTCAGAGACAGAAAAAAAACAAGTTTTGACTGTATGATCTTTCGGGAGAGAACCTTGCTGCTCCCTTTTGACACGGCCGTAGTTACGACCGCTCACAACAGCCTCTGAAAGACTACACTGGAGCAAATCTGCAACACACCAGATAACTTTAAACTAAGAGTTTTAACAATTTACACAAGCACACAAACTATGCACCCCCCGTAGGAGGGATGGAAATGGTACAATACACTAACAATTAAAATATTAACCTTGCCACCAAAGGTGCAACTTTATTTTAACTTCTAAGAAAAGTCTTACGGTGAAAGGGTGGCAACTTTACATACTAAAATGATCATTTAAATAAAAGCCCGTGAAATGCAATCTTATATAAAATTCTACAAGGTTGGCCAAACAATAGTTAAGATGCTCTACGGTACACACACACCGCCTCTCAAGATCATAGGCAATGATATCAAAGTTTCCAAAGATCAAAACATATTTCAGGTATTAGGGCGTTACACTCCAAGCAATCAATTCGTTAACACACCAAATCCGACAAACATGACAGAGGCAGCTACTAACCTACGGTAGGTTGATAGGGAGATTACCGAACAACCCAAACCGCAGGTTGTTCTAACCCGCACCTACTCCACAGGGGAAAAACGGACCACCCAATTTATAAACCACCACCTTCACGCGGGTGGCCAAACGGAGAAGAATGGTGGGACGACCCCAAAGCAAAACGGCTGGTGACCTCACTAAGAAAATTTAACAAGAGTAAATCAAACAAGATATCACCAATCACTTAACTTCTAATAAACTGCGATTTCTCGAGAAGTCCTGGCGCAGCACCCCCAAATCGCTCTCCCGAACCGTCCGCTGTCAGCCGTTTCAACGTACGCAGGAAGGCGCGCCTATCTCCCGTCTCACGGCGTCACTGCTCGCACCGGCCAGGCTGATGTCGTGGGTTGACTCCTGTTGCTCTCGTGTCGGCCGCGTAGTCACTACCCCCTCGTTATACGCCCCGGCCCACTGGGCTTACGTGGCGACCTCACATGCGCCGAGCTCAAGACGGACAAGTCATCTTGTGTCTCAGTGCGCGACCGACCAACCGATCGATCCAACCCGCAAAGACCATTGCCTGAGCAAACTCGAGCAGACTGGCGGCCTAACGCGCAGACTCAGATGCAGGAACTAAGCCCCGAACAACTCGCTGAGTTCTCTTACTGGCGGAGTGGAAAGACTCTCATTTTGCCGGCTTTAAAGGTTGATCAGAACGACAGACATACTTGCACTCCGAACGACAGACAGACACTAACTGCCTAATAAATGCGGACGAGAGACAGACCCAGACTGACTGACTGGCTAGCTCATAGCGCCCCTTAAATGCACGTGAACAGGCAGCCTTCCCCCTTTCCCACCAGAGGGAGACACCAAAGCTGCGATTGCCACAACGGCGCCACCGCCAGAAATGGAGGGCGACTGCTTCACACTACGCGCTGCGGCGCGCTCTTCAAAACAGCAATTTTTACCACGGCTCGCACTCCATTTTCTTGCGTCCACAGCTCCACTCGCTATCTCATTATGACAAAATTACTGCATAGCAACAGTGAACAACAAATAAAAAAGACAATCGATAAATTAACCCACACCAATTGGAATACCAACATGCCAAAGAAAAACAACTATGAACTTATTCACGAACTTAATATTTACTCTGGAAAAGTGCGAAACAACCGCTTCCCCTGCCTAAACTCTTTGTGAAAGAAATATATCAGTATCTTGATGGCAGCTTGATGGTATTGGCTGGAATCATTACTGGTCTAGAGACAGCCATCCGGTCATGCCAAACGGTTATTTACTAGCGGAGCGTTTTACGTAGACACCATCCTTCCTAAGTACATGCTGGTGCCATTGCCGATTCTTTCACTCTTCTTGACTGTAATGCTCGTGCTCATGGTCAGTATATGAACAACACCATAAACGGCTTGACAACGATGTTTCTCAACGTTAATCTACTTTAGCTTGTCTGGTATAGTATTACAGCACTTCCGAAAATTCTTCCAGAGCTGTTGATTGTAATTCAGAAGAGTGGAAAAATGACAGCACGTGCATAGCCACAGTAATTCACACACCATGGAAAGGAGGGTACTTATTTTCATATTTTATATCCACATGGAGATTTGGAATCTCTCCGTATACATTGCAGTCGTCAGGGTATTAGCCAGGCGTTCTTCTTCGGCTTTCGCTTCTGTTCCCAAAACTTTTTCATTCTTTCAGACATGGTTGCCCTTTCCCCGTTACTAATTGAGTACTGTCTTCGTTGAAGCGTTTGATTTGAAGTCTCGTATCTCTGATACTTAGAACCAACTTTTCGGTCTTCTAAATCGTCCTGAAAGATTTGAATAAGTTTTGCTTGCTCTTTTTTCCATAAAATTGTTGAATGGTTGTTTAAATAGCCTCATTTTTTATAATTGTCGTGGTACTTGTAAGAAGCCAAGATTACGCGATTCCTGTGTTTGTGATACCATACTCCTTTTATAAAAAAATGCCGATTGTATCTCTTTCTTCGGTAATGTTCTTTCTAATAAAAGTGAATAAAGTACAGGATTCATGCATATCGGACTAATGCCCCATACTAAATTATTTACAAAAATTGTATGCTTTTCCAAATTATTTATCAACGTACTAAAACACTACTTTTATCTTTCAGTCCAAACTTTTTGGTTTTAAATATTAGTTATCCTACATATTTCACTTTACGTGAGCTATAACAAGTGCTGCATGGTTCGAGTGTTCCAAAAAACGTAATTTACGTAATATTTAATGAAATTTATTTTTCACTAAACAGAAAACCATTAGTATGTTCTAAAAATGAAATTAATTTTCTCACAAATAATTTAATACTTTGCAAAATCTAAATACACTCCAAGACATAAAACGACGCATCACGAATTAATTATCCGAATGGGACGGAAATCGGTAGAGGTGAAGTACGTGTGCAAATAAACAAACGATTTCCTTTTCAGAGGAACTGGATGATTTATTCAAGAAAAAGAGCTTTACAAATTGAGCAACAGAATGAGACATTGGTCCACCTCTAGCACTTATGCAACCAGTTATTCAGCTTGGCATTGACTAGAAGAGTTGTTGGATGTCCTTCAAAGGAATATCGTGCTAAATTCTGTGCAATTGGCACTTTAGATCGTGAAAATCCCCAACTGGGTGGAGGGTGCTGCCCATAATGCTCCAAATGTTAACTGTGGAGAGATCCGACGCTCTTGCTAGACAAGATTGTGTTTAGCAAGCACGAAGGCAAAGAATAGAAACTCTCACAGTGTGCAGGCGGGCATTGTCTTGCTGAAATCTAAGCCCAAGAAGGCTTTCCAGGAAACGAAACAAAAAAGGGCACAGGATATCGTCGAAGTGTTGTAAGGGTCCCGCTTATGACGAGTAAAGGGGGGCTGCTACGAAAAGAAATGACTTCCCAGACCATTACACCTGGTTGTGGGGCGTACGGCGAGGGGCAGTCAGCTCGGTATCCCACCGCTGTCCGTCGGCCTAGAATCTCAACGACTGGACTACAGTTGTCTTCAGTGATGCGTTCCGCTTCCAACTGAGCCCTGATGAGCAGCCAAGACGTGTGTGGAGACGCCCCGGTTACTAATGTGACTGTTGCTGGCCATACGGCCCGACAACCAGGGGTAATGATCTGCACTGCCATTTTTTTCATAGCAGGACCCCTGTGGTTGTCATCCGCGGCACCGTTGCAGCACAGAGAATAGTCGCTGAGATTCTATGGCCCGTTTCGATGCCCTTCGTGTCAAGATGTCCTGAGCTTATGTTTCAGCAAGACAATGTTCGGTCGCACTCGGTGAAAGTCTCTATTGCTTCTTTTCGTGCTAGCCAAACCCAGCCTTGGCCAACAAGGTCGTGTGATCTCTACAATACAGAAGGTTTGGAGCGTTATGAGCAGGGCGCCCCAACCAGCACGGAAATATGACCATTTAACGCCCCAGTTTGATAGAATTCGGAACGATGTCCCTCAGGAGGACATGCAACAACTTTATTAATCGATGCCAAGCCCAATAACTACTTGCATAAGGGCCAGAGGCGGACCGACGAGTTCCTCAGTTTGTAAAGCTCATATCGTGAATAAATCAAACAGTTTTTCTGAAACTGTAATCCCTTATTTGTCTGTACATGTACATCACATTTACCGATTTCAGTATGATTCGGGTGGTGATTTTTTTTCCAGCAGTGTATGTACTGTCCTTTACATGTGACATTTTTGAATCCGAATTTTGTAATTTGCATTTTTATAAAATAAATTTTACCATTATTTCATTCCTTTGAATTTTGAAAGACTGGAAAAGGTAAGTTCATATAAAAAAGTTGTTGTTGTTGTTGTTGTTGTCTTCAGTCCTGAGACTGGTTTGATGCAGCTCTCCAAGCTACTCTATCCTGTGCAAGCTGCTTCATCTCCCAGTACCTACTGCAGCCTACATCCTTCTGAATCTGCTTAGTATATTCATCTATTGGTCTCCCTCTACGATTTTTACCCTCCGCGCTGCCCTCCAATGCTAAATTTGTGATCCCTTGATGCCTCAGAACATGTCCTACCAACCGGTGCCTTCTTCTAGTCAAGTTGTGCCACAAACTTCTCTTCTCCCCAATTCTATTCAATACCTCCTCATTAGTTATGTGATCTACCCATCTAATCTTCAGCATTCTTCTGTAGGACCACATTTCGAAAGCTTCTATTCTCTTCTTCTCCAAACTATTTATCGTCCATGTTTCACTTGCATACATGGCTACACTCCATACAAATACTTTCAGAAACGACTTCCTGGCGCTTAAATCTGTACTCGATGTTAACAAATTTCTCTTCTTCAGAAACACTTTCCTTGCCATTGCCAGTCTACATTTGATATCCTCTCTACTTCGACCATCGTCAGTTATTTTGCTCCCCAAATAGCAAAACTCCTTTACTACTTTAAGTGTCTCGTTTCCTAATCAAATTCCCTCAGCATCATCCGACTTAATTCGACTACATTCCATTATCCTCGTTTTGCTTTTGTTGATGTTCATCTTATATCCTCCTTTCAAGACACTGTCCATTCCGTTCAACTGCTCTTCCAAGTCCTTTGCTGTCTCTGACAGAACTACAATGTCATCGGCAAACCTCAACTTTTTATTTCTTCTCCGTGGACTTTAATACCTACTCTGAATTTTTCTTTTGTTTCCTTTACTGCTTGCTCAATATACAGATTGAATAACATCGGGGAAAGGTTACAACCCTGTCTCACTCCCTTCCCAACCACTGCTTCCCTTTCATGCCACTCAACTCTTATAACTGCCACCTGGTTTCTGTACAAATTGTAAATAGCCTTTCGCTCCCTGTATTTTACCCCTGCTACCTTTAGAATTTGAAAGAGCGTATTCCAGTCAACATTGTCAAAAGCTTTCTCGAAGTCCACAAATGCTAGAAATGTAGATTTGCCTTTCCTTAATCTATTTTCTAAGATAAGTCGTAAGGTCAGTATTGCCTCACGTGTTCCAACATTTCTGCGGAATCCAAACTGATCTTCGCCGAGGTCGGCTTCTACCAGTTTTTCCATTCGTCTGTAAAGAATTCGCGTTAGTAAAAAAGTTAATAATTCAAAAACCGGATACCATTATAATCATTAACGTACCATATGTTCACGCTTTAATATATAGGACTGAGTACGCGCCAAATAACCAGTCAGTTGTTCGGAATCTGTATATGCGTTAGTCTTAATTTTACCACGAAATTCTAAATGGAAAAACATTTCAAAATATGTTAATCATTGTACAAAAATATTTACAGTGTTTTTCACACTAAATTGTCAGATTTCTGCAAAAATGAAGAATATGAACTTTTAATGTGTAAATGAAATGTCTTCGTTGGGTCACATTCTAAACGTTGTTTTCGTTGTACTAAACTATTAACACAATATTCCATTATGCCGGTATTAGTATAAACCTTCCCAATTGTTTAGTATTAGTGATTTTTAGTCAGACTTTTGAAAATTACATGTGTAGCGATTCTTTTCGAAACTAATTTACTTTAGCTCACTTGGTACTGTGTAGTTTGACAGAAAAACAGTACAAAAATTTAGTCAACGGCGACAACCTGGAAAAAATTACTCCGCCTTCCATTTCAGTCCTAGAGCAAGGCAACCCCTAGGTAAGGAGGGAAGCGATGGGTGGACCAGTGAAAGGGGGACATGAAACTGTTGAACTTGAGCATACTCTCGACTGGAAGAAAAAGCTTGCTCCCACCAAACAAACGTATCCTGACACACGTGAGGGACTGGTGAAAAGAAAGAAAAGCTGCAATGCTGGTATAATCAATGTCTTTTTTTAAATTTTTTTATTGGCTTTCAGAACGTGCCCATACAGCCATCCCAACACTGGAAATCTTACACTGCATTTTATTTTGACAGTTCAGAGTGTATATTAGTTGACGTCGTAGTCTGGTACGCAGTTACACAGGCTTAACAAGGGACATATTCGGACGTAAAACAAATTTTACATCCACAATATTCCGAAACGAGTAAACAAGATGAAAACGTAATACAGGATACGCAGAGGTAGTATGCTATAAAAATCCTGCTGGCAACACAATGAGAAATAATGAATCACTGTTGGTACATATTTCGGATATTCAAAATTCAATCTGTATTTTAACCCTCTTTGTACCAGCGAGGCCAATATAATACCATAAGCACATTGGATGTATGAATCTCCATTGTTTTCAATACCATTTTTTTTCAAAATATATGACTTTCTCATTTTGTCTCAAGTGTGTCGAGTGCTGTTTTTTTTTTCATTGTTATATTTGCAACACACTGGGGCAATACGACCCCAATTTAAACTGTATGAATCTCCATTGTTTTCAATACCATTTTTTTTCAAAATATATGACTCTCTCATTTTGTCTCAAGTGTGTCGAGTGCTGTTTTTTTCATTGTTATATTTGCAACACACTGGGGCAATACGACCCCAATTTAAACTGTATGTTGTTTCTTGAACGTAACATTGATGGAAATAGAATGGTCACTGTTAAGTTTAACAACTGTAATGTATTCGTTTATTTGATTTCATTAAAATACCGCCAAAATACCCTGTGTTAATTAATATTGGTAATTATGAACCCAGTGGTACTCAGTGAAACAAAAAATTCTGTTAGTAGAACGGTTAATAACTATATATCTAAATTAGCAATAAAATGCCCTTTCTATGTCCTGTAAGAATTGTTTCAAAAGCTGTGGGTAGAGAATGTTTGTGCAGGTCTGTAAGTACCATCTAGACACATCTTGAGAACAGTACACGAGAACCAGATTTCTTTATTACAGCCATACGTTAGATACACAAGTATGTCAATGTCATTGGTTGTACGCTAATGGGTACGTTGCTGAGTGACTTAATACAGCACATATTCAGTGGGCAACCTGTCAGTCCAACTGGCACCCTAGAGAACAAGCGATATATATCGTACTACGAAGTAGGCTGTAATATTTCAGGCGATATAATGCATATAATACAGGTCTCAGAGAAATCTGAGGGTGTTGTTGCAACTCAGGTGTGTGTGTGTGTGTGTGTGTGTGTGTGTGTGTGTGTGTGTGTGTGTGTCTGTGTGTGCGCGTGCTAGAGAGTACGTTCAGTTGGAATAGAGCAACAATGATGTCCGGAGCACACTACGTCCTAACTGTATAACACTTCAGAATTCGTTCAAAATCATATTGGTCTTTCATGGGAAATAAAAGACATTTTCTTCAGTACGTAGTAATAGAAACTGGTATCCCTGCGTTTTCTCACAAGATGTGCTCAATTAGATGCTGATTGTTATATTCAAATGTCAATAATAGTCCGAGGCAGCAAAATATACATTATGCGGTACTGAGGTTGAGCAGTATAATTCTTACGCATGTTGGAAAAGGTTATGTGTAGCGCTTGATGATAACGACTAGTACGGTTCATATGTAAGCGCAACGGCATTCACTGAATCATTGAAAGCGAGAAGACGACAAAATTGCTTGCGCTCTTCCTGTATTATTGCTGGTAAATCTTTCGGCCTATAAGGTCGTGGTCCGCGAAACTCTTCTGTTCCTAATGTTTCGTCCAGAACTTCGCTAGACTAGTCGACAAGACTTAACGAAGTAGGAAACACTTGTCTTTCGACCTGTCCAATTACTAGGCACATATCCGATTGGACATATATCGACATTAGTCATTCGCCAAACTCAATGTTACCAACTGTTGCTGGCTATAAAATGTGGATACCGAAAAGAAGCGCGGAGGCCAGCACTAATTACAGAAGCGCTGCAAACACCAAGTGATTGGACAGAGCGGCTTACTGTGATTTTTATTTCACCCGCTGTGGTTTGGTCGTATTAGTCTGTGAGAACCAGGCTGAATCCTTAGTCTAGACTAGCTAGTTTTCTGGAACAAACCGCTCGGTCGCGATGAAGCCATTTCAAAATTCTTTTTTAGAAAGTTTGTTGTTCAGCACAATCACATACAACTTAAAAATGGATATTGCCGTTTTCGGCTGTAACCGGCTATCTTCACATAATACGAGAAAGCAGTGGTTGACTCACAAGCACGTTAAGATAACGACATTGTCAGTCCAATGTGCCTGTCAGTGTCATACTGCCTCCCCTGTATGTGACTGCGCCGGGCAATAAGTAATTTTAAATAGATTTGTAACCGTCTGATATACTGGCAAGCCATGAAGTAGTTTTGAGACGGTTTCCTAAGGAAATGAAAGGATTACAAATCTTTGTATCAAAAACATATTACACAAGCAGCTGAAGCCCCAATGCACACTGATCAGTTTACCTAGTATACCTATTATACTAGATATAATCGCTATTTTACTGCCAGTCTCACATTGTCACTGCAGATCGTTTGCTTGCTGTGCCCCGTTTATTTATATTGGCTAAAGTAAATTTGCGTGCCATCTTTGTATACAGGAATTTGAAGTACGCTCAGTCTTCAATCCGCACGATTAAATGACTCGCTTCGTATTGTCAGATCTTTACATGTATTATCAATAAGTTTGTTGTGCTCTTCCTTATAAACATTGTACATTGTACGTCAGGATATCTCCTTTCGTGTTAAGTTTACCACGCAGCTTTCGATACCATTCCATTTTGTATTTGATGTTAAGCGTGAATGTAACACGCATCCTATGACTGTTACAGTTGCATCGAATAGATGTCCAAGAGACAAGATCTACCCTGAACAACAAATTTTGATTAGTTTTTTGTATGGTTTATAATCAGTACTTCTTCTTAGTAGTCTCATTATTTTCAAGCGCATGTTGCATGTTAGATATTTTACTTATTTGAAGAAGTTATTGAAGTACTTCAAGATTACGTAACTGTCTATAATGTAAACTGCGAGTATATGTTATGCTTTGCACTGATTAATATAGTATTTTGTGTTACAAATATTAATGTAGTATAATGCAGTTGTACTTTAATTAATAGTAGTACTTTAATTTACTAAAATTTATATCGTTATGTTGAGACTTAATCTTTATTTCATATCGTTATACAACAGTGCTTCAGAGCAAGACTGCGAAATCGAAAGTGACAGATGTGGAACAGCTGTCAAATTGCCGTTTCTAGAAAAATTTTCACCTTTGGGCTCAAAAATTAAATTCTCCAAAAATAATGGAGAATTAGCTGTAAAACAGTTTGTGCAAATCGAAAACAACTGATAGAGAGTACTTCGTTCTCTTAGACTAACTGTTGACGGTAGTAATGGGAATGACACTTAGGCGCTGATTTAAAATTGCCATATCATAGATGAATGATTGTGCACCGTCGGCGCGAACTGCCACTGGATGACTTATAAAGCAAGTAATTGGTTTTGTGTGTCTGAAAAACGTCAAGCTCTTTTCTTTCATGGCTGTTGCATATCCCAGAACGAGGAAGAAACACCAAAATAACAATAATACTGCCATACATTCCAAAGTGATAATTTATGAAATAATTTCTACTAGTTCAGTCACTTTTTACTAATATTTTATTAGCACTACGCTTTTAGGCAGCTTGCCGCCTTCATCAGGTGCATTCCAGTTATGTGTTCATGGCCTTTATCTGAAGTGTAATTATGTTCATTAGCTATGTGTGCCAATAAGCTTGTTCATGAAATATAATCGTGCACAGAAAGATCCATATATTTTAGTGTGTACATCAATCGATTTGGATGTTTAGTTCATTTTATTAAAGAATTTACGTATGTTTTTGTTGGAAATTTAGTTGTCTGGCACAGAGAGCTCAGTGAAGAGTCACTGCTCAACACTTTAACATAAAGTTGTTTACATCATTGCAAACAGTATACACTAGTTTCAATAGCGAAAGATAGTAATATGCGGTGGAGATTAAAACTTGTCTATCCAGATGCATTTATATCATGGCACATGTTAGATAATATGATTACTTGGTAAAGACAAATTTGTATTGTTAATAACAATATTTTCAATAAAATAAGCGTTCAACAATCGAGAAGCTTTTGAAGAAACTAGTATCTTTACTTTCTAGCTTATCATTTAGTAACATGTTACCATGTACTGCGTCATGAGTAAGAATTTCTAATTCTTCGTGTAAGTATATTTGGTTTCCCTTGTCCATTTTTATGTAATACACAACGTCATAGACACACACACTTCAGATTAGTGTAATGGTTCAAATGGCTCTGAGCACTATGGGACTCAACTGCTGTGGTCATAAGTCCCCTATAACTTAGAACTACTTAAACCTAACTAACCTAAGGACATCACACACATCCATGCCCGAGGCAGGATTCTAACCTGCGACCGTAGCGGTCGTGCGGTTCGAGACTGTAGCGCCTTTAACCGCTCGGCCACTCCGGCCGGCTTTAGTGT
The DNA here is from genome assembly GCF_021461385.2 of Schistocerca piceifrons. Lineage (NCBI taxonomy): Eukaryota > Metazoa > Arthropoda > Insecta > Orthoptera > Acrididae > Schistocerca > Schistocerca piceifrons. The sequence goes on from NC_060139.1 coordinate 1,012,853,088, forward strand.
AATGTACATGTACCTGAAATACACCTGATGATGGCAGCTTGCTGCCGAAATCCGTCACGCTAATAAAAAGATAGAAAAAGTGTCGGAAGCAGTAGACATAATTTCAGAAATTTACAGTACGGTACTCCCTAAAAACATTCCAAATAACACAGATAAATTTAAGCTGAAAAAGAGCATATTGTAAGCTCTCAATAACTGTCAATGTGATCAAAGACATTCGTTGCAGAATGATGCATTTATTTCTTTAAGCATGCCAGTAATCATCAGTGGTTGCCAACATTCTGGCCAAGATCAAATACAATGTCTTTCCCGCAGCTTGGTTGGCAGTTGTGTATGTTTCTGTCATTATCAGTTGGAATATTTTTCTTGTCTTCAGGCACCATCTACTGTAGGCATACTACATACAACCACAATGCGAGCAGAGTACAATGAGTAAAGAGAGAGCCACGCTCAGGCGATTTGACTCTAATACACATCATGCCTTCATTATGGTCTCGAGAAGCAGGGAAAGAAAGCCCACAAGTCTCTCCAGCTATTCTGTTTCCAGCTAAAGCCACTCCTCGATAATTAGATCTCATAATCAAATTGTGGTGTTACTGACTGCTGACTTTCAACCGCTGTTCCAAACAGTTCCAGCAATTTTCTACAGGTTTAAGATCGAGCGATTTGACATGTTAGTCGAGTTTCGAAAGGGTATCCGACAGTTTGTCACACCAGGAACATATGCGTGAAGTCCTGTGAATGTGGTTGCTTATATCTTGTAAGACGGGATGGTCAACAGTATTGTCACCGTGAAGATGTAGAGGAAAGTGCAACATTTGATCATGAAGAATGCTGAAAGCATTAATTGGTAGGTCTAAGTCATGGTATGAAAAACACCCCCAAAGCATCACAGAAGGAGGAAGGGATTTTAATGTTTAATGTCCCGTTGACAGTGATGTCATTAGAGGTGAAGCACAAGCTCGGATTAGGTAGGGATGTAGACGGAAAGGGGCTGTGCGCTCTTGAAGAAACCATCCCTTAAGCGATTTAGGGAAATCACGGAAAACCTAAATCAGGACAGCTGGACGAAGGATTGAAGCTTCGTCCTCCGTAAGGCTAGTTCAGTGCGCTAGCCGCTAAGCTAACCCACACGGTACATCGCAGAGCCATCTACAGTCTCAACTACACACTAGGCCTGGCCAAACTGCTCTCCGCGAACACGACCGCACCGGCCGTGCTCCTGCCAAGCGCGATGGCGAGTCGTGCTGAGGGGTGAGGAGAAAGAGGAAAAGCAAGCCAGCAGACCTGTTAGTCATCAGGTGGTTTGCTGAGAGTACTATTCGTGTCAAATCATCCACAGGAACGCTATGTTACAATTATTCATTGACAAACGACAGTGAATGGTGGATGAAATTAAAGTGGCCATTATGAAAATATCTGAGTTAAGGGTAAGTAGAGTGATGACAAATCTTTTATGGTCGACTACACCAGTTATTTGAATTCATTAGTGCCTTAAGCAAATGGAGGATCATTTGGTAACAGTTACGACGCACAAGATTGATGCTATCAAACAAAAAATAATCATTTAGAAAAATCAACTGCAAGTTCGTGACATACACTATTGGCCATTACAATTGCTACACCACGATGATGACGTGCTACAGACGCGAAATTTAACCGACAGGAAGAAGATGCTGTGATATGCAAATGATTAGCTTTTCACAGCATTCACACAAGGTTGGAGCCGGTGGCGGCACCTACAACGTGCTGACATGAGGAAAGTTTCCAACCGATTTCTCATACACTAATAGTAGTTGACCGGCGTTGCCTGGTGAAACGTTGTTGTGGTGCCTCGTGTAAGGAGGAGAAATGCGTACGTACCATCACGTTTCCGACTTTGATAAAGGTCGGATTGTAGCCTATCGCGATTGCGGTTTATCGTATCGCGTCATTGCTGCTCGCGTTGGTTGAGATCCAATGACTGTTAGCAGAATATGGAATCGGTGGGTTCAGGAGGGTAATACGGAACGCCGTGCTGGATCCCAAGGGCCTCGTATCACTAGCAGTCGAGACGACAGGCATCTTATCCGCATGGCTGTAACGGATCGTGCGGTCACGTCTCGATCCCTGAGGCAACAATCGGGGACGTTAGCAAGACCACAACCATCTGCACGAATAGTTCGACGACGTTTGCAGCAGTATGGACTATCAGCTCGGAGACCATGGCTGCGGTTACCCTTGACGCTGCATCACAGACAGGAGTGCCTGCGATGGTGTACTCAACGACGAACCTGGGTGCACGAATGGCAAAACGTCATTTTTTCGGATGCATCCAGGTTCTGTTGACAGCATCATGATGGTCGCATCCGTGTTTGGCGAAATCGCGGTGAACGCACATTGGAAGCGTGTATTCGTCGTCGACATACTGGCGTATCACCTGGCGTGATGGTATTGGATGCCATTGGTTACATGTCTCGGTCACGTCTTGTTCGCATTGACGGCACTTTGAACAGTGGACGTTACATTCCAGATGAGTTACGACCTGCGGCTCTATCCTTCATTCGATCCCTGCGAAACCCTCCATTTCAGCAGGATAATGCACGGCCGCATGTTGCAGGTCCTGTACGGGCCTTTCTGGATACAGAAAATGTTCGACTGCTGCCCTGGCCAGCACATTCTCCAGATGCCTCACTAATTGAAAACGTCTGGTCAATGGTGGCCAAGCAACTGGCTCGTCACAATACGCCAGTCACTACTCTTGATGAACTGTGGTATCGTGTTGAAGCTGCATGGGCAGCTGTACCTGTACACACCATCCAAGCTCTGTTTGACTCAATGCCAGGCGTATCAAGGCCGTTATTACGGCCAAAGGTGGTTGTTCTGGGTACTGATTTCTCAGGATCTATCCAACCAAATTGCGTGAAAATATAATCACATGTCAGTTCTAGTATAACATATTTGTCCAATGAATACCCGATTATCATCTGCATTTCTTCTTGGTACAACAAATATTAATGACCAGTAGTGTAGAATATTTCATGGAACTGAAGGCAGTCATTCTTGGACAAGAGATGACGACGTTTGAGTAATTGAAACATTTCGTCACGATTCGTGAAAGAGATTCCAAGGCGCCGAAGAAAGATTTCAATTTATTATTGAGACCGTTCTCGTTTTTGGCTGCTGATTTACTTGATTTGGTATACGTGCAGTGTAGCATCCAGATCAATGACCTGTTTGTCAAAGCCACAAATTTATAAAACTTTTGTATAATGATACTCCAAGACCAAAATCTTCGACTGCACAGATGACCCGCTTAACTTATTTCAATGTTTGGTTCAATATATGTGTGCGATGCCTGTCTGTAAATATTTTTGTAGTTCCGCTCACCATATTAGCACTATCTCGTGTACCTTTTTAATCAAATAATATGAGTTATAGTTTTGGCAAAAAAATCAAACATTGAAAATAAACACACATGATAAACTGCCACTTATAAACGGATGCTGCAATATTCGCCTCTTACAAGTAGTGGCACTGTGTTGTACACATATTCTCCAAAGTTTCCCGCATGTGCAGCTTTCGACATATACTGGTCACACCTCACACAGCTGCTCGGAACAGCGCAGTGGTGGGTGGAGTTGCGTCGATGAGCAGACTCCGCTGCGTTCGCCGAGGGCGAGTGAGACCCGGGAGGGCAAATCTTGGCCAGGCCTGCTCTACACCCACTGCGAGTTAAATACCTTTCTGGGTCGCCAGTCCATTGGATGCCTTATATCATTTGGACATAGGCAAAATCGTGACTTGTGCGACCACACTTCATCTGTACCGTCATCTACTGTCCCTTTTCTGCATTGCTTGGCCCACTGAAGACATGCAACTTCGTGTACCAATGAGCAATGGCCTTTTGAGAGACAGTGAACTTAAAATGACCATTCCATGTAGGTCCTTCTGCAATTTTATCCCGAGAACTGGGAGCAGCAGTTGAAGCCGACTGCTGTTGCAAAGATCGAAACGAATTGCTGGCTGTGGAGATCCCATCTGGGTTTGTTTCACCGTTTCTTTGATGTCTCTTTGCCAGTTTGTTTTTTGTTGAAGATGAAATAAGATTATTAGCACAATATCCAACCCAGACAGGAATCAAACCCGTGATCGTGCAATCTAGAGGCGATAATGCTAACCACTGGACCACAAGCTGTGGACAACGATTTTCACTGACAAGAGGTAATACTCATCTCCACGGTCTGTTGGTTATGATTTATTTCCTGACCACTGTTCGTATGCTGCGTTATATGACTGTGTGGGTATTGCTTGTAGACATGTTGGACTGCCAGTGTCGATACACTGACATAATAGGCGACTTCGTTCATTTTGTGATCATGGGTACATCCAAATACGGTAGCTCCTTTCTGACATATTGTCACTTCTACAGGTGGACCCATATTATTGTGCTGAATCCATATATCCTCATGTACAGACCACTTCACTGCCATGGCTTAAATCAGTAGTGGATGACTACCACTTTGTCAGATGAGTTTACATTCCACAGCAAACTCCACTCTTATTCCACGTTTTACATATAATGTATTGTCCGCCCCGGTGGCTGAGTGGTCGCCGGCACGGTAGCTCAACGTGTTCGGTCAGAGGGATAGCTGCCCTCTGTAATAAAAAAAAAACTGAGTTAATGATCAACGATAAATCTGAACAAGCGTCATGGGACGTTCGCCCCGAACAAATACAACGAACAATAATGAACAAAACAAAAAAAAATGGTCAGCGTGACAGAATGTCAGTGCTAAGGGCCCGGGTTTGATTCTCGGCTGTGTCGGAGATTTTTTCCGCTCAGGGATTGGGTGTTATGCTGTCCTAATCATCATTTCATCCCCATCGACACGCAAGTCGCCGAAGTGGCGTCAACTCGAAATACTAGCACCCGGCAGTCTACCCGACGGGAGGCCTTAGTCACACGACATTTACATTTCATCTAATGTATTTTGAAATTGGTTTCGCCTTTATCGTTTTAGGGAAGCCAAGTCAACCATAAAGGTATAATTTTGCATCTTGTAAGGTGTGGCAATAGTGTTTTATTATAAGGTGATTTTGTATAGTTGGAACGATCGAATGTAACTTGTTCTTCCAGAAATCATGAAGGAAGCGAAGATGGAAGTATTAGAGTTCAACGCTCTGTCGACAGCGAATAGGATGAAATTGAACAATGTTGATCCCAAAAAACATCACACCATAGCCACCCACTTCATGTAACCCAGTCTCATGGAGTCCTTAGTCTCTTCCTGTCTAGAGTGTCCAGACTGCCTACAGACACCAAAAACCTATGTTTCATTCCGTTGACTATACTCACCAGTCAACATTCCGTCTCTGTAATGGGTTTTGCTATATTCCATTGTACCGAGGACGCCATTCGACGGTTGAGGAACTCCCACTGGCGTTTATGGAACACTTGTTCTGACGCTGTTCATTCTGATTTTTTCTATAAGAATCACGAAACCGATGGCCCACCGTCCTACATTCATAATAAAGGGGTTGACCACACTGCTTCTTAACGTGGCCCCTGCGCCCACATCTATAACTTCACCTCGAAAGAAAAATACATCCCGTTTCTCCAGTCCCCACCTCACAATGTCGACTTCTTCAAGTTGTGTAGCAAACACCATTGTCTTTCGGTTTTTCCGTCCTCATGCTCCTTTACATACCTGCTGTCAATCCCCTTAAAAACACATCCATCGCCCTGTTCTCAGCTTCTCGCAAAATGACTTTATTTACTTCTACAGTTTGCTCTGATTCATATGTATTTGCATTGAATTTCCGAATTCTATTTGAAAATGCATTTACTGGTACACTATGGTTTTGGGGGAGACCGTTAAGTTACTTCCTAAGAAACCTTGCACTGTTTTGTTTGCGCTATAGCTGATAAAGCCCTTCTCAAACCACTCAAGCGTCTGTGCCTTGCTCAGTCCGTCATGTATGTAGCGTACGGTTTGGCTTCAACACCCGACACCCAAACGTAGTTAATGTTAATGTGTGTGAAATCTTATGGGACTTAACTGCTAAGGTCATCAGTCCCTAAACTTACACACTACGTAACGTAATTATCCTAAGGACAAACACACACACCCATGCCCGAGAGAGGACTCGAACCTCCGCTGGGACCAGCCGCACAGTCTATGACTGCAGCGCCTGAGACCGCTCGGCTAATCCCACGCGGCCCCAAACGTAGCTTGGCCGTATTAAAGCATGTTTAATTCGACCAATTCCCCAACTTCGAGACAGCCTTTAGGTTATTCGCCAATACTGACACATTGTTTGTCAACTTACCAGCAAATGGAGACACCAGATTAGCTATAACAAAATCTGTAGAAGGAATGGAGACAGCCTCTACTGTCTCAGTTTGTCTATGCCCATCTACAGTTTTCTGACTGCCTGCTTGGCTATGCAATGCCTCTGCATTCATTCACTCGCCTCCTGCATAGTCACTGCTCGTGTTTCCACCATTACAGCAATTACACGCCTGCGCACACAGCTATGGTATAACATATTAAAGTCCTAGCGTCGTACCATGGACCAACAAGATTCAGAGCACTGATCAGCTTCGTTGAAAATCAGTCTGGATGTGCTTCATATGGCTGACACAGCCAGCGTACTGGGCAGCTCATGTTCAGCCAAGATATGGAATATGCACATATCGGAATCTCAACAATCACAAGTAATCCTCACTAGAATTATCTCTATATTTAGATTCCTGCACCTTAACAAATGAGAAATTGAAGGTTCTGCGACACCTACGATATCCTACCATGGCTCCAAAGAAAACAACAAGAGAAAAAGCAGAGGACAACACGAAAAAGAGCCACTCACCACCTGTTACTTCTGACCTGGATGGTGCTGCTGAAGATGTGTTGCTAGACCAAGCTGACGCTGGCATTGGGCAACAGCCAACGCCAGATGACTTCTGATGCTGGATACTATGGAGCGAGAGCAGACCACTTCTGACACCAATTATAATGCCCGAGGGACTAGATGCTATGTTGGTGAAGGTGGTGGGTTGTCGAGATGTGGAACTAAATGGTCAACATGCTTGGGCAAGCTAGTGTGAGGTGGCCTGTCTTGCTCCTGTAGGTGCTAATGAAACCTCGTTAACAAAATAAACATTAATGTTCAGAGATACACAATTGCCCTGACTCATGGTCCGCTTGCAAAGGAAGTGAGAAGATGTCACACGCTACTTAAAATGTGCCGAAGCCAGGGTGCGGCACACTTTGTCGTCCAGGGTGGCAGAGGGAGCAATGGAGTCAACACCCAACGACCTCACAGGTTCATTGGTCATTTTAGTACTGGCGTTATCATGCCTGTACCACGTTTGCTGGCAGCTTAGGGAAGTGGATAATCAGGCCGTACTTGATCGTTCGATAGAAAGCCCTCCAGAAGGCATCTAAAAATTCCGCATGAAGTGCATGTACTCGTGCTGAGATACACTCTGGCCTCTCGATACGAGAAAGGCCAGCAGCATCGAAGTCTGCTCTCGAGATAAGAAGGCAGACAATGGTATCTATATACCCCCACGATGACGGATGATTGTCTGCTGTACCTGCAAGCTAGGCCCTAGAAGGCCTGCCGGATGATGGCGCCCGCAGCTCCATGTTAATTATGACTCAGATGGCAGTGCTCCAGCTCATGTCAAGTAAGTCCCCCAGATGGGATTTGCCGTCCCATCAAAGAATGTAGACAAATAGACGAATAGAAGACAGTTGATCATACGGCCGAACTCCAGATTTGATGGTTGCAAGCTGAGTAGATCCTCCACTAAGCAGTACTACTTATAAAGGGCCGACCTGCGCTACTGTGAGGCGAAAATGGCACCAGCTGGTCTGCTTTACTTGTCCAGTTGGCCTGGTTGCAACTGAAAGGCGTTGCATCTTTCAGGAGTCGTAGACTGCGTGTTTTGCAGAGTCATTGGACTGAAGAGTTGTTTTTGCATCTGACTTACGCCTTCATACTTAGCTTTGCTTGATCAGACGGCATTGTCCTCTCTTTATGATTTCATACAGCAGCACTAAGTGTTACGTCGCACGGCTGGCTCCACTACCTCTTTCTTTAGTGTCATATTTGCTACCGATTTCGCTTTGGCCGGCCGCGAGTCAGTTGTCCATCGCGGGTTCGGGTATTTAAGTCTGCAGCGTCGAGGCAGGTGGTCTGACTGTGTGGTCTGTCGGTTGCGTTTACAACTCGGTCGGGAGGATGACCCTTACTTGACAGGTATGCACATTTCGCGTGGTATTACTGGAGTGTTGCCGCCGGAGACGGTGGATAGGTTTTTGGTTTCGGCACGGGGCGTGGTGTTTGGGTTTTCTCGCCACGCTGTGCATGTTGATAGGAAGAGCTCGCCGGAGCGTCGCCTAACCGTTCGCCCGGCCCTATGGTGTATGTTTGATATTTGATTTGAACAGGTGCAATTGTGAGCTTATCTGTATTTGTTAATGGTTAACTATTGTTGTCTTCAGGGTGAATTTGGCGACGAGTCTGATATGTCAAAGTTATATCACGCGTGACATGATAACGGAGCTGGGGCTTTCCATCTTCGTTTCCTACCACTTGATGAAGGATCTGCAGCTATGTGTACGGAAGCCCGGTGAGCTCCTCATCACTGAGTGATGGTATATCTAAGATTCTTGTAACCTTGGTGATTAAGTACCAAAATTTGCACTTTAGTTTACGAGTAACGAAATACTATACTGTCTCGTAAAAGCTACATCAGTTTCCATGAAGGTGTAGTTCTGGTGGGCTCTTGCCCCTTTAAAGTAATACTCAGGTGTTACTATCACGTTTCAAGGAACAATTTTATTTACGCGTGTATTCTAGTATTTAAACGAATTCTTAAGGGTTGAGTTAAAAGAAAATTTTTTGCGAGCTTTCCCGTTTTAATGTTATATTTTATTCTTTTATGTAATACGAATGTGCAATTGCAAGTGTGCTGTTGTAGTTGACTTATGTTTCAGTTGTGCGGAGCGCAGTGTATTTCGTCCGATACGGTGGGGCGTGGCACCGGGGCTTTACGACTTGTTCGTTGCCAGCGGAACTGTGATTCGTTAGACCTGGCTCCATGTTGCTGTCCTACTGTCTCCATCTCGTCCTTAAGCTGAGTATTGCTGTTGTCTTTGTTCCTGGCTCTGTCAGGTCGTTAATGTTTGCACCTAGTTCCTCCGCCGCTTTGGCGAATGCACCTTTCGCTCGAAATATGAATGTATACCTGTAAAACTGTGTTTCACTCTAATTAGTGCCCGATCTGATTGCAGGAGGCTCAACCTTATTGATTCTGTATTCCTTTATCAGGCATTTGTTTATGGTATTTGTACTTTGTACGCTGGTTGTGAAGTCTAATTTTTATAAAGGTGTACGTTCTCAGGGAATGTTTAGATGCTGAATCGTTGTTTTTTATTGGTTGTTTATTATATAATTAGAGCCCCCCACCCCACCCCCCTGTACTGGCATCAACTGGTTTATTCCTTAGTCATAGGTCCGTGTGCCCGGTGTCTTCATTGCCGAGCATTGAAGGTTTAGAAGTTGCTTTTATTTTTTCTTGTGTGCCTTATGATACATACCTTGGTATGAATATGCAGGGTGAGTCACCTAACATTACCGCTGGATATATTTCGTAAACCACATCAAATACTGACGAATCGATTACACCGACCGAACGTGAGGAGAGGGGCTAGTGTAATTGGTTAATACAAACCATACAAAAATGCACGGAAGTATGTTTTTTAACACAAACCTACGTTTTTTTTAAATGGAACCACGTTAGTTTTGTTAGCACATCTGAACATATAAACAAATACGTAATCAGCGCCGTTTGTTGCATTGTAAAATGTTAATTACATCCGGTGATATTGTAATCTAAAGTTGACGCTTGAGTACGACTCCTCCGCTGTTCGATCGTGTGTATCGGAGAGCACCGAATTACATAGGGATCCAAAGGGAACGGTGATGGACCTTAGGTACAGAAGAGACTGGAACAGCACATTACGTCCATATGCTAACACCTTTTTATTGGTCTTTTATTGGTCTTTTGTGGTTTACGAAATATACCCAGCGGTAACGTTAGGTGACTCACCCAGTATATTGCAAAAGAGAAGTCATTGTTCATTGTACAGAATAGTCTTGCGGTTGACACTTTGGCAACTGTTGATTATATTAAGTATTTTCACCAATAGAATTTTTGTTAAAGCTTTATGCATTTGTTATACAGATTTTAACAGGGGCTTAAGAAAAAGTCTGTATTGTGCTCCTGTGAAGTTGTTAAATTTATCTGTTTGTATTGTATTTAAATTGTGCAAGGTAATAAACATTGTTTAAGACAAGCTGTGTATACTCGGTAATTATGACCCTGCAGTTTCCTGTCGTATTGTTGGACGCAAATAGCACGTTTCACTGACATCTTGGACACCCTCATCTTTCGGTGTGTAGCAGTAATTCCTGCCGTGCATCTGTATTACATGCAACATCAACAGAATTGGTTCCACCTGGCTGTTGAGTACTGCTTTGTAATTTTTCCTTTAGGAATTGTCAGTTTCCTGAGAGATTAAAGTACTCAGTAGTAAAGCCACTTTATAAAAAGGGAGAAAAGGATAATGTAGATAAGTTTAGATCAACTTCTATGCCATCAGTGTTTGCAAAAGTTATTGAAAAGGCTGTGTATGTAAGGATAGTTGATCGTTTTGTATCATACGATTTGCTATCAAATGTCAGTTCGGCTTGAGAAGTCGTTTAACAACTGAAAGTGCTATATTCTCTTTTCTCTGTGAGGTACTGGATGGGCTAAACAAAAAGTTTCGAACGCTTGGCGTATTTTTTGCTTTAACTAAGGCATTTGATTGTGTTGATCACAAAATATTTCTCCAAAAGTTGGACAATTACGGAATACGGGGAGTAGCTCACAACTGGTTTACCTCTTACTTCAGCAACAGGCAGCAAATGGTCATTATTCACAGTGTTGATAACGGCTGTGATGTGGGACCTGAGTGGGGTACTGTGAAAGGGGGGGGGGGGGTGTGCCCCAGGGATCAGTGTTGGGGTCACTCCTGTTCCTTATTTATGTAAATGATATGCCCTCCAGTATTACGGGTAACTCTAAAATATTTCCGTTTGCTGATGACACTAGCTTGGTAGTAAAGGATGTTGTGTGCAACATTGGCTCGGTTTCAAATAGTGCATTACATGACCTCAGTTCGTGGCCTGTAGAAAATAAACTACCGTTAAATCACAGTAAGACCCACTTTTTACAGTTCTAACTCACAATCCAACAAAACCTGACTTTTTAATCTCACAGAACTGGCATATGATTAGTGAAACTGAACAGTTCAAATTTCTAGGTCTTCAGATAGATAGTAAGCTGTCGTGGATAGCCCATGTTCAGGATCTTTTTCAAAAACTTAATACTGCCATTTTTACTATTCGAACGGTATCAGAAGTGAGTGACACTTCGACACGAAAATTAGTCTACTTTGCTTATTTTCATTCGCTTATGTCGTATGGTATTATATTTTGGGGTAACTCTTCCCATTCTACAAGGATATTTTTTGCTCAGAAACGGGCGGTTCGGGCAATAAGTGGTGTGAGTTTACGAACCTCTTGTCGACCTCTGTTCACGAGTCTGGGTATTTTGACATTGGCCTCTCAATATGTATATTCCTTATTGTCGTCTCTTGTTACCAATATTAGTTTATTTCCAAGAATATGCAACTTTCATTGGGTTAATACTCGGCAGGAATCAAACCTGCATTTGGATCGGAGTTCCTTAACTCTAGTGCAAAAAGGTGTGCAGTATACGGCTGCATCTGTTTTCAATAAGCTGCCACTCGAATTCAAAAATCTTAGCAGTAATCCACGCGCATTCAAATCGAAACTGAAGAGCTTCCTCATGGGTCACTCCTTCTATTCCGTCGAGGGGTTCCTTGAAAAATTAAGCTGATTCGTATTGTATGTCTGATAGCGTTTACTTAAACTTATGGGTTGACTTCTTTTCAGGTTCATGAACATTTATTTTTATCTGTTATTACTTTTATGTTGTAATTTCATGTACTGACACGTTCCATAACCTTGGAGATTTGCTACTCAATTTGGTCCTCCGGAACTTGACGTGTAAATAAGTAAATAAATTGATTTGCTCGCCCCTTGCGTTACGAGCTGAAGACTTACTTTACCCAACTGTGCAAAGCTCATTATTCCCTGGCGCTTCACTGCGCCGACTCCATCCATTTGCATCCACACATTTGCATGCTAATTCACTGTCATGATTTATATCAGTGGTGGAAGGTAATAAGACTACGTGGTGGAAATTCTACACCATTTACAGCACTCCAAGGCGACCAATCTTCTCGTTTGTGTGGACGATTAGTACTTCGTAGGTTAGGCTTACGTTCCACAACAAAATCCATTGTTTATACATCTACATCTACAAACGTACTCCGGAAACCACAGTGCGGTGATGGTACAGTGTATTACTACTAATCATCCCCCCCTCGTCTTCCACTCACAAATAGAGCGAAAGAAAAAAGACTGTCTGTATGCTTCCGTATGTGCCGTAATTTCTCGTATCTTATTTTCGCGGTCCTCATGGGAAATGTATCTTGGTAGCAATAGAATCGTTCTGCAGTCAGCTTCAGATACCCGCTTTATAAATTTTCTCAGTAGTTTTGCTCGAAAAGAGCATCTAATTCCCTGCAGGAATTCCCATTTTAGTTCCTGAAGCGTCTCCGTAATAGTTGCATGTTGTTCGAACCTGCCGGTAAAAATTCTGACAGCCCACCTCTAAATTTCTTTAATGTCTTTCTTTAATCCGACCCGGTATGGATCCTACACACTAGAACAGTACTCAAGAATGGGTCGTAGTAGTGTCCTACCCACGATCTCATTTACAGATGAACCATACCTTTCCAAAATTCTCCCAATAAACGGAAGTCAGCCGTTCTCCTTCTCTACCACAATCCTCACACGTTCGTTACATTTCATACCGCTTTGCAACGTTACGCCCAGATATTTCAGCAACGTTATTGTGTCAAGCAGGACATTACTAATGCTATATGCGAACATTACAAGTTTTTTTCCTACTTATCTGCTTTAGCTTACATTTTTCTGTGTAGGCCAAGTATTACAGCTAATGTGTTTCGAAAAAGGTTGTGTCATTATCCATTTAGAGAATCCACGTCAACCCAAAAGAGAATAATTTTGCACGCTTTACATTGCAGTAATGTTGTTTTATTATAAGATAATTTTCTATAGTTGGAACAATCGAACTTACCATGTTTATCCAGGAAACATTAGGATAGGAAGGAAATAAGATTAGATTTTAACATCGAGGCGACAGTACGGTAATTGGAGGTGGAGCAGTAGCTCGGCTTGCAAACGGATGGGGAAGGAAAGAGGTTGTGCCCTTTTCAGAGGAACCACCATGACATTTCCCTTGCGCGATTTAGGGAAATCCTGGAAAACCTAAATCTCGAAGGTCAGATGGGGATTTGAACTGTCATCCTCCTGAATGCGAGTATGTTTCTCTCAGTCGGCAAACATGATGAGCCACCTAAGGTTACTGGAAGTTTTCTTATTTAAAAGTATAAAGTACAAATAATTCAAGGAATTTCGAAATTAAGAGTCTAGATTAAACGACTATCTTCAAGTCTGTCAATGTCTACTAGACAATCGAACACGATTTCAATGAGAGTCAAGGCAGGATGCCATCAAAAGTATGTTATCAAATTCATTGATCAACTCAGTCTAATATTGAGAAAGCACAACACTGCGACCGATGGAGAAGTTTACAATGATTTGCCTCACTTCTTATAAAAATTTTGTTCTTCCAACGTGGAAACAATTACTGAACTCTATTACTGGTTTCGCTTATCTGGCTGCTAATCTTTCCGAAACAGAAATTTTTGCAAAATATTTTCATTTATTACAAAACAAGAATTATGAAACAGATGAAAGAAGTTCTGTCACACCTATCACCAATCGAATCAGTTTTATTCATGAAAACATTTTTAAATTATTTTATTAATTTTATTTTTATTTTTCTTCTTCTCATTGTACTCCTATTTCATTCATCTTGTTCCGGGATTTCTGTGCAACGATTCTTAAGAAAATTTCTTATTTAACTGTACAATGATAGCTGCATTTCCTCTAAAAAATTAACAAGAATCGACTTGATACACAGACTCCAGGTTATCTATACTGATTTAAACTCCACGTTACTTTTTTAATATTGTTGTGATCTCCACAATCCATAAATTGCAGAGATTTCAACAAATGGCATCAAATTTGGGTCTTGATGGTTTTGTTTATGTACGTCCTCCACAGGCTGAGTACGGTGTTACACGGTGTCCAGTCACATTTGTGTGACCACCTGCCAGAGCCAAAATAACCACCTTTTGCAGTGCGGATGGCGGCGAGTCAATGAAAAGTCAATGAAAGGTACCGACAGAGATTTAGAGCCACGTCGTCTCCAGTGCAGTGACAGCCACGGTAGGTTCCTCGGCTGAGGATCATGGCATAAACAGCCCAATATAGCTGGTCTCATAGATTCTCTATTGTGTTTAAATCCAGAGGTTTGATGGCTATTCGAGTAAAGTAAATTCGTCATGGTGTGCTCTTCGAACCCCGCACGGGCATTGTGAACTGTGTGACACTTTTCAGTGTGCTGCTGGAAGATGCCGCCACACCGAGGAAAAAAAACTGCATATAGAGGGGAAAGGCCCCAAGGATGGATGCATACTTATGTTAATCTATTGCACCTTCTAGAATTACAAAATCACCCAAGGAATGATGCGAAAACATTTCTCAATCCGCTTCGACGATTGTTTGTGTTTGTTTCAAACGCCAACGGCCATCTGTCCGAAGGAGCATAAAACGTGATTCGTCTATGGTCACCTGTTACCACAAAGCGGACGTACATTTGCGTTTTTATTTATTTTTTGTTTTTGTCATCAGTTTTCTGACTAATGTGATGCGGCCCGCCACGACTTCCTCTCCTGAGCTATTCATCTCAGAGTAGAACTTGCAACCTACATCCTCTATTATTTGCTGGATGTGTTTCCGTCTCTGTCTTCATCTACAGTTTTTGCCTTCTACAGCTCTCTCTAGTACCATGAATATCATTTCATCATGTCTTAACATATATCCTATCGTCCTGTCGCTTCTCCTTATCAGTGTTTTCCGCTTATTCCTTTCCTCTCCGGTTCAGCGCAGAACTGCCTCATTCCTTATCTTTGAATATTCGTCTGTAGTATTATATCTCAAATGCTTCGATTCTCTTCTGTCCGGTTTTCCCACAGTCCATATTTCACTACCATACAATGCTGTACTCCAGACGTACATTCACAGACATTTCTTCCCCAAATTAAGGCCGATATTTGACATTAGTAGACTTCTATTGTTCACAAATGCCCATTTTGCCACGGCTAGCCTGCTTTTGATGTCCTCCTTGCTCCTTCCGTCGTTGGTTATTTTACTGCCTTCCTTAACTTCATCTACTTCGTGACCATCAATTATGATGTCAAGTTTCTCGCTGTTCTCCTTTCTACTACTTCTCATTACCTTTGTCTTTCTTCGATTTACTAATGGTTCAAAAGGCTCTGAGCACTATGGGACTTAACATCTGAGGTCATCAGTCCCCTAGAACTTAGAACTACTTAAACCTAACTAACCTAAGGACACCACACACATCAGTGCTCGAGGCAGGATTCGAACCTGCGACCGTAGCGGTCGCGCGGTTCCGGACTGCAGTGCCTAGAACCGCGTGGCTTCGATTTACTCCCAATCCATACTCTGTACTCATTATACTGTTCATTCCGTTCAGCAATTCAAGTAATTCTTCTTCACTTTTACTCGGGATAGCAATGTCAACAGAGAATCGTATCATTGATATCCTTTCCCCTTGAATTTTAACACCACTCCTGAACCTTTCTTTTATTTCCATCATTGCTTCCTCGACGTACAGACTGAACAGTAGGGGCGAAAGGCTAATCCTTGTTTTACACCCTTGAGCACTTCGTTCGTGGTCGTCCACTCTTATTATTCCCTATTGGCTGTTGTACATTTTGTATATGAACTTTTAGCTTACCCCTACTTTTCTCAGAATTTCGAATTTTTGCACCAGTTTATATTGTCGAACTCTTTTTCCAGGTCGACAAATCCTATAAACGTGTTTTGATTAAATTATTAACAGCAACGTCAGAATTGCCTTTCTCGTGCCTTTACCTTTCCTAAGGCAAAACTGATCGTCATCTAGCGTATTCTCAATTTTCTTTTCCATTCTTCTGTATATTCTTCTCGTAAGCAATTTGGATGGATGAGCTGTTAAGCTGATTGTTTCGTGCTTCTCGCACTTGTCAGCTCTTTCCGTCTTCAGAATTGTGTGTATGATGCTTTTCCGAAAGTCAGATGGTATGTCACCAGACTCATACATTCTACACACCAACATGAATAGTCGTTTTGTTGCCACTTCCCCCAATGATTTTAGAAATTCTGGTAGAATGTTATCTATCCTTTCTCCCTTTTTTGATCTTAAGTCCTCCAAAGCTCTTTTAAATTCTGATTCTAATACTGGATCCCCTATCTCTTCTAAATCGACTCCTGTTTCTTCTTCTATCACATCAGACAAATCTTCCCCTCATAGAGGCTTTCAATGTATTCTCTCCACCTATCCGCTCTCTCCTCTGCATTTAACAGTGGAATTTCCGTCGCACTCTTAATATTATCATCCTTGCTTTTAATGTCACAGAAGGTTGTTTTGACTTTCCTGTATGCTGAGTCTGTCGTTCCGACAATCATTTCTTTTCCGATGCCTTCACATTTTTCCTGCAGCCATTTCATCTTAGCTTCCCTGCACTCCCTATTTATTTCATTCCTCAGCGACTCTTATTTCTGTATTCCTGAGTTTCCTGGAACATTTTTGTACTTCCCTGTTTCATTAATCAGTTGAAGTATTTCTTATGTTACTATGGTTTCTTCGCAGTTACCTTCTTTTTACCTATATTTTTCCTTCCGAACTTCTGTGTTGGCCCTGTTTAGAGATGTCCATTCCTTTTCAACTGTTGCCTATTGCGCTATTCCTTATTCCTGTATCTATAGCCTTAGAGAACTTCAACCGTATCTCGTCATTCCTTAGTACTTCTGTATCCCACTTCTTTCAGTACTGTTCCTTCCAGACTAATATCTTAAACTTCAGCCTACTCTTCATCACACCTATATTGTGATCTGATTCTATATCTGCTCCTGGTTACGCCTTAAAATCCGGTATTTGATTTCGGAATCTCTGTCTGACCATTGCGTAATCTAGCTGAAATCTTTCCGTATTACCCGGCCTTTTCCAAGTATATCTCCCCCTCTTGTGATTCTTGAACAGAGTATTCGCTATTGCTAGCTGAAACGTGTTACAGAACTCAATTAGTCTTTCTCCTCTCTCATTCCTTGTCCCAAGCCAAAATTCTCCTGTAACCTTTCCTTCTACTCCTTCCCCTACAACTGCATTCCAGTCTCCCATGAGCATTACATTTTCATATCCCTTTACATACTGTATTACCCTTTCAACATCCTCATACACTTACTCTATCTATTTATCTTCAGCTTGCGACGTCGGCATGTTTACCTGAACTATCGTTGTCGGTGTTGATTTGCTTTCGATTCTGATAAGAACAACCCTATCACTGGACTGTTCACAGTAACACACTCTTTGCCATACCTTCCTATTCATAATGAATCCTACTCCCGTTATACCATTTTCTGCTGCTTTTGATATTACTCTATAGTCATCTGTCCAGAAATCATTTTCTACTTCACTTCACTGACTCCTACTATATCGAGACTGAGCCTTTGAATTTTCGTTTTAAGATTTTCTAGTTTTCCTACCATGTTCAAGTTTTTGACATTCCACTCCCCGACCCGGAGTACGTTACCCATTCGTTGATTATTCAATCTTTTACTCATGGTAACCTTTCCCTTGGCAGTCTCCCCCCGGAGATCCGAACGGGGGACTACTCCGGAATGTTTTGCCAATAGAGAGATCATCGTGACACTTCTACATCTACATCTACATCTAAATGATTACTCTGCAATTCACATTTAAGTGCTTGGCAGAGGGTTCATCGAACCACAATCATACTATCTCCCTACCATTCCACTCCCGAACAGCACGCGGGAAAAACCATCACCTAAACCTTTCCGTTCGAGCTGTGATTTCTCTTATTTTATTTTGATGATCATTCCTACCTATGTAGGTTGGGCTCAACAAAATGTTTTCGCATTCGGAAGAGAAAATTGGTGACTGAAATTTCGTAAATAGATCTCGCCGCGACGAAAAACGTCTTTACTTTAATGACTTCCATCCCAACTCGCGTATCATATCTGCCACACTCTCTCCCCTATTACGTGATAATACAAAACGAGCTGCCCTTTTTTGCACCCTTTCGATGTCCTCCGTCAATCCCACCTGGTAAGGATCCCACACCGCGCAGCAATATTCTAACAGAGGACGAACGAGTGTAGTGTATGCTGTCTCTTTAGTGAACTTGTTGCTTGTTCTAAGTTTCCTGCCAATGAAACGCAACCTTTGGCTCGCCTTCCCCACAATATTATCTATGTGGTCTTTCCAACTGTAGTTGTTGATAATTTTAACACCCAGGTGCTTAGTTGAATTGACAGCCTTGAGAATTGTACTATTTATCGAGTAATCTAATTCCAACGGATTTCTTTTGGAACTCATGTGGATCACCTCACACTTTTCGTTATTTAGCGTCAACTGCCACCTGCCACACCATACAGCAATCTTTTCTAAATCGCTTTGCAACTGATACTTCTTGAATTACAGGCCACATGTCCTGTGGATACACGTTACGTGTATTTAACGCAGTGGTTTCCATTGCCTTCTGCATCCTCATCCCGTTGATCATTGCTGCTTCTTCCACCTTTAGGGGCAGTTCCCCTCCCCTAGGACAAGACAGTGCCCTGAACATCTGTCCGCTCCTCCGCCCTCTTTGATAAGGACGTTGGCAGAATGAGGGTGGCTTCTTATGCCGGAAGTCTTCGGCCGCGATTGCTGATTATTAACCAGAATTTAAGCAGCGCGCTTCAGTCCGGAACTGTGCGACTGCTACGGTCGCAGGTTCGAATCCTGCCTCGGGCATGGATGTGTGTGATGTCCTTAGGTTAGTTAGGTTTAAGTAGTTCTAAGTTCTAGGGGACTGATGACCGCAGATGTTAAGTCCCATAGTGCTCAGAGCCATTTGAGCCATTTTTTTAAGCAGCGGTGGGATTCGAACCCGGGACCGAAGACGTTTTGATTATGAATCAAAGACGCTACCCCCTTTTTTTCTCATTTTGTTCGGTCTTGTTCGTTGCTTTTGGTCTGGGCGGACGTCACAAGACATCCGTTCAAGTTGGTCGTTGATTCATTTTTTTTTTAAGTACAGAGGGCGAGCAGCTCTCTGACCGAACACGCTAAGCTACCGTGCCGGCAACCCCTAGACCACAAGTGCAAAGTATTTGCCGTATTGACGTGCAAACTCTAGCCTTCGTCGCCGATGAGCAGCAGTCACCACGGATACGTGGAACAAGCGCTTCCTGCGGAGGCCCAAAACACAATAACGTTTGCGGATCGATTGTTGCAGAGACGCTATTGGTAACCCTTTGGATCATCGTCCCGGTCTGTTGCTCAGTAGTTGCAGACCTATTCGCCCGTGCACAGCATCACAGCCGCTGCTCACTCTTGTCGTCTGTGGCCCATGGTGCACCTTAATTGCCTTGGCGCCGGTTTCGGATAGGGCCATTCTGCCATGCACGGTATACTTTAACCACGGCCGCACGCGAATAGTTTAGACTTAGCTGATTCCGTAATGCTTCCACTCTTCGCCAGAAAGCCAATGATCATTTCCTTTCGGACGTCAGGTAAATCGCTCCTTTTCCGCAATACAACAACGAATGCACTGTTTTCCACGTCTCATCGACGCCCTTCACACACCTTCCACTGCTGGTGCTGACATCTGCCGTCTGTAAATGGTTATTGCACTTTGGCGTCGATCATAGGCAGCGGTCACATTAACGTGACTCTAAAACTCCTCTCGAACAGGCCATGAAGTGCCAACGATACAGACTGGCCGCCGCGTCATCCTTAGCCCACAGGCGTCACTGGATGCCGTATGTCAGTTTACGACACAGGAGTCGCTACTTCTCTATCAAGCAGCTCCTCAGTTTGCCTCGCAAGGGCTGAGTGCACCCCGCTTGCCAACATCGCTAGGCAGACAAGATGGTCACCCATCCAAGTGCTAGCCCAGCCCGACAGCGCCTAACTTCGGTGATCTGACGACAACCGGTATTACCACTGCGTCAAGGCCGTTGGACACATTGTTCTTGTTGTTGTTGTTGTAGTCTTCAGTCCTGAGACTGGTTTGATGCAGCTCTCCATGCTACTGTATCCTGTGTAAGCTTCTTCATCTCCCAGTACTTACTGCAACCTACATCCTTTTGAATCTGTTTAGTGTACTCATCTCATGATCTCCCTATACGATTTTTACCCTCCACGCTGCCCTCGAATGGTAAATTTGTGATCCCTTGATGCCTCAGAACATGTCCTACCAACCAGTCCCTTCTTCTTGTGAAGTTGTGCCACAAACTCCTCTCTTCCCCAATTCTATTCAATACCTCCTCATTAGTTGTGTTATCTACCCATCTAATCTTCAGCATTCTTTAGTAGCACCACATTTCAAAAGCTTCTATTCTCTTCTTGTCCAAACTATTTAACGTCCATGTTTCACTTCCACACATGGCTACACTCCATACAAATACTTTCAGAAACGACTTCCTGACACTTAAATCTATACTCGATGTTAACAAATTTCTCTTCTTCAGAAACACTTTCCTTTTCATTGCCAGTCTACATTTTATATCCTCTCTACTTCGACCGTCGTCAGTTCTTTTGCTCCCCAAATAGCAAAACTCCTTTACTACTTTAGTTGTCTCATTTCCTGATCTAATTCCCTCAGCATCATCCGACTTAATTCGACTACATTCCATTATCCTCGTTTTGCTTTTGTTGATGTTCATCTTATATCCTCCTTTCAAGACACTGTCCATCCCGTTCAACTGCTCTTCCAAGTCCTTTGCTGTCTCTGACAGAATTACAATGTCATCGGCGAACCTCAAAGTTTTTATTTCTTCTCCATGGATTTTAATACCTACTCCGTTTTTTTCTTTTGTTTCCTTTACTGCTTGCTCAATATACAGATTGAATAACATCGGGGAGAGGCTACAACCCTGTCTCACTCCATTCCCAACCACTGCTTCCCTTTCATGTCCCTCGACTCTTATAACTGCCATCTGGTTTCTGTACAAATTGTAAATAGCCTTTCGCTCCCTGTAATTTACCCCTGCCACCTTTAGAATTTGAAAGAGAGTATTCCAGTCAACATTGCCAAAAGCTTTCTCTAAGTCTACAAATGCTAGAAACGTAGGTTTGCCTTTCCTTAATCTTTCTTCTAAGATAAGTCGTAAGGTCAGTATTGCCTCACGTGTTCCAATATTTCTACGGAATCCAAACTGATCTTTCCCAAGGTCGGCCTCTACTAGTCTTTCCATTCGTCTGTAAAGAATTCGTGTTAGTATTTTGCAGCTGTGGCTTATTAAACTGATTGTTCGGTAATTTTCACATCTGTCAACACCTGCTTTCTTTGAGATCGGAATTATTATATTCTTCTTGAACTCTGAGGATATTTCGCCTGTCTCATACATCTTGTTCACCAGATGGTAGAGTTTTGTCAGGACTGGCTCTCCCAAGACCGCCAGAAGTTCTAATGGTATGTTGTCTACTCCTGGGGCCTTATTTCGACTCAGGTCTTTCAGTGCTCTGTCAAACTCTTCACGCAGTATTGTATCTCTCATTTCGTCTTAATCTACATTCTCTTCCATCTCCAGAATATTGTCCTCAAGTACGTCGCCCTTGTATAGACCCTCTATATACTCCTTCCACCTTTCTGTTTTCCCTTCATTGCTTCGTACAGGGTTTCCATCTGAGCTCTTGATATTCATACAAGTGGTTCTCTTTTCTCCAAAGGTCTCTTTAATTTTCCTGTAGGCAGTATCTATCTTACCCCTAGTGAGATAAGCCTCTACATCCTTACATTTGTCCTCTAGCCATCCCTGCTTAGCCATTTTGCACTTCATGTCGATCTCATTTTTGAGACGTTTGTATTCCCTTTTGCCTGCTTCAGTTACTGCATTTTTATATTTTCTACTCTCATCGATTAAATTCAATATTTCTTCTGTTACCCAAGGATTTCTACTAGCCCTCGTCTTTTTACCTACATTATTGTGACTGAATCGCGTAATATCTCTTTATGACTATATTAAGTCATTGTCGTGTTTTCCGTTTTCGTTCATAATGTAATTAAATGTTTCTATCTGTCTATAAAATCTTCGTGTGTGTCTCTACTGACCTGATATTTATCTTTCTGATACTTTACTTCCGATCACCGGCTAAATATTATTATGTAGCTTCAAAAGAACGATTTGGTCCCAGACACACATCATTTATGTATACGTTTCTCCAGCTCGTGCACCGTTTTGACTGCTTTTTCAGTGATTTAATGTGATCTAAACTTCAAGCATATCGTTATATACTTATGAGATGCCACAAAACGTTCTTATCTCCGTCTTCAGCAAAAGCTTTTTCCGTTTAATTTTATTGTGGAATTAATGTTGTGGCCCGTTTGTTTGATCACTGTTCATAGACTTTTTTCATGTAAATGTTTTGTACGTCCTTATTACGTTAATGAAGAATAGGTGATGTTCCGCTTCATGTTCAAGCCCGTTAAGTCGTAATTAATTTAATACAAACAAGTTTTCCACATATGATCTACGAGTCAGTTCATTTTATATCTTTGGTTCCGGTTCTTTTCCTCAAAAGTGTGCCATAGAGTTCAAGCATAGAGTTGCCTATATCCTACGTATTTCAGCACTTAGAGAAATTTTGTCTTAATATTTCCGTAGTATAGGAAAGCAATTTTTATCTATGGTAAGACACAGTGTTAAGTATTTTGTTCGTTTATACATGTTTGTAAAACTTGAGAAATACTACAAGTTCCTAGATAATTAAAGCTGTGTGTGTGTGTGTGTGTGTGTGTGTGTGTGTGTGTGTGTGTGTGTGTGTGCGAATTCCTAAGGGGCCAAACTGCTGTGGTCATGGGTCCCTAGACTTAC
Organism: Schistocerca piceifrons; assembly: GCF_021461385.2. Taxonomy (NCBI): domain Eukaryota; kingdom Metazoa; phylum Arthropoda; class Insecta; order Orthoptera; family Acrididae; genus Schistocerca; species Schistocerca piceifrons. The sequence continues at coordinate 1,012,876,320 of NC_060139.1, forward strand.
ACACTACTTAAACTAACTTATGCTAATAAAAGCACACACATCCCTGCCCGAGTGAGGACACGAACCTCCGTAACTAAAGCTGTCTGCTTATCGGTTTCACTCTTAAACAAAATTCCGTTAATAGCTTCATTTTATTTAAGCGAGAAACTGTCTTCTTTGGTTTTATTGTCAGCATTTATCAGCCGATACCGGACCTTACACACGCACACATCCTGCCTCATACGTACAAAAATCTGCATTTATTCCTCTTGACCAAATGTAACGTATGATTCTATGATTTCTGTAAATTTATGCTACAAAAGGTGTTCAGTCAAGCCGCTTCAGTTTAAACTTCCGAAATGAAAATGCATCATTGATAAGCCTTATGTACACAATGACTACCATCTACATTATTTATGAAAACTTTATCCCTGCAAGCACGGCCATATCTTCTGATTCCTGGAAATCTTTTTATGTCAAGTTGCAACATATGCTAAAGCCTAATCGCTGTGTGCTGTACTTCACAGATTATATAAAGAAAGCTGACGACACCGGGATGCTTACCTAAACAAAACACTTTAGCAATTTTACTGATAATATCTGAAGCAACAGAGATAAAAGTAGACTAGGTACTCAGAAGAAATGTTTCACTCTTCGGCGTAATAAAATATGGCCTTGAAATTTCACAACAGAACTGAACGATGTACTTCTCAGATCTGTAAAACTCTGGACTTTGAGCTGAGTTCTTCAGAAGATGTCCCCGAGCCTAGTCCACGAATTATTCAAATTTAAGCTTGTCACAGACATTTTTCCTCCCTCGACCTCATCCTGAGGTTACACTTTTCATTGTAATCTTTGTCCCGGAGGTGTTTCATACATACGAGAGCTCGTGGAGAGCTTTGAGTCTGCAAGTAAAGGATGCGGTTAGATGGCAGGCTTAAGTTCTGTGTCGATATCTCTGACATGTTAGCATGGATCTCTAGCAAGAATACGCCTCTGGATATGTACAGTCAGCATCTGAGTGCATCTCTGGATCATAACTGTAACCTTTTACAAATTATATCACTGTATCATGTTAATTTGCTGGCTACTGGGGGCAGGGATAATTTCTTTGTGTGCAAGTACGAAGTTGGTAGGGCATCTACATCTATCTACATCTATCTATATCTGCAAACCATTGTAAAGTACGCGGCAGAGAGTATTTCCCACTGTAGCATTATTTATCCCTTCTTTCCATACCATTCGCGTATGTAGTGTGCGAAGAATAGTTACGTAAGTTAATGGGATGAGAAGTTCCGCCTTATGCAAGACACCTTTTTTCTTTTCTTTCACCCATACATGTTTCAGCACTTTTGTACTATTGTCCGTGGGTTCTATTTTCATTTTTAACTGTATATTTGTTGTTAACATATTAACATTTGCGTTGTTTACAACATTATGTAAAAGTTGCATTTATAACTTAATTGGCGAAAAGTAACATACCTTACATTATGTTATTGTCATCTTGTTTTGGTAGCTGTTATGCTACACAATATACAACTTGTCATCTGCAAACAGCAAAACATAATTTATTTTCTGTTTGTTATGCATTTACGAACGTAAATAAGACTGTATCACGTTTTCTCTCTGTAACTTACAATTTTGAAGTTGTGGTACGTTTTCCTGTGTTGTTGGTGAAGTAAATAGGCTTACTTCTTTGCCTGTGTTCGCGTGGCAATGCAGTTTTTCGATTACTCAAAACATAGGCGGAGTTTTCGCTGCCATTATGTGTTGTTGTGGCTGTGTGGCGTTCATTTGTTTCACCCAGCAGAACACGCAGCACACAGCCACAACAACACGTAATGGCAGCGAAAACTCCGCCTATGTTTTGAGTAATTGACAAACTGCATTGCCACGCGAACACAGGCAAAGAAGTAAGCCTATTTACTTCACCAACAACACAGGAAATCGTACCACAACTTCAAAATTGTAAGTTACAGAGAGAAAACGTGATACAGTCTTATTTACGTTCGTAAATGCATAAAAAACAGAAAATAAGTTATGTTTTGCTGTTTGCAGATGACAAGTTGTATATTGTGTAGCATAACAGCTACCAAAACAAGAGAACAATAACATAATGTAAGGTATGTTACTTTTCGCCAATTAAGTTATAAATGCAACTTTTACATAATGTTGTAAACGACGCAAATGTTAATATGTTAAAAAGAAATTTACAGTTAAAATTAAAAATAGAACCCACTGACGATAGCACAAAAGTGCTGAAACATGTATGGGTGAAACAAAATAAAAAAGGTGTCTTGCATAAGGCGGAACTTCTCATCCCATTTTCTTAGCAACCACGGAGACAACAAGAAGAACTGCACCACAAGATGATTATTACGTAAGTTATTTAAGCATTCTGTAATTAGACAATGCCATCTTCGTGGTCGCTACTGGAGAGATACGTAGAGAACTATCATTTTACTAGGTTCCTCACTTAAAATACACGGACAGAAAAAGTCGCAACACCAAAAAATAATTAATGTAGAATAATGAAATTTCGGGAATATATTTGTCAAGGTAAGATATTTAAGTGATTAACATTGCAAGAACGCAGGTTAATGTAAGCGTGAGATAAGCCATTGCAAATGTGAGCTGTTGCTTCATTAATAACCTGTATAACCGCCAGAATGTTGGGTACAAGCACACAAAAGTGTATGCAAAGTGTCGTGCGGGTTTCGGAAGTCAGTTTGTGGGATGGAGTTCCATGCCTGTTGCACTCTGTCGGTCAATATAGGGACGATTAATACTGTTTGTGGGTGACGTTGGAGTCGTCGTTCGTTGATGTCCCACATGTGCTACATTGGAAAGACATTGCTGATCGATCATTCCAAGGCAACGTGTCTTCACTCTGTAGAGCGTGTTGAGTTACAACAGCGGTACATAGACGAATGTTACCCTGCTGGAAAACATACCCCCCCCCCATTCCTGTTCATGAAGGGAAGCACAGCAGGTCGAATCAGATTGCAGTAAGGGTGCGAGGGATGACCACGAAAGTGCTCCTGCTCTCATACGAAATCGCACCCAAAACGATAAATCTAGGTCCTGTTCGTGTAGCACGCAGACACGTTAGCTGCAGTCCTCAACTGGCCTCCATCTAACCAACACACGGCCATCACTTACACAAGACTCTCATCAGAAAACACAGCAGACCTCCACCCAGCCTTCCAATGAGCTCTTGATTGACTCCAATGAAGACGCAAATGGCAGTGGTTTAGGGTCAGTGGAATGTACGCTGCAGGGCATCTATTTCGGAGCTGTCCTTGAAGTAAACAGTTCTTTGTGCCACTGTGGTTCCCACTGTTGCTCAGACTGCTGCTCCAGATGCAGTGCAATGCCCACAGAGCCATGCACCCTCTCGGTAGTGCCACGTGGCTGTCCAGAGCCCGGTCTTCTTGCTGCCGTACATTTTCCTGAGCACGGCTCTCAGCAGTCACGTACAGTGGCTACATTCCTGCCAAGTCTTTCTACAATATATCAGAAGAAACGTCGAGCTTCTCGATCCACTAATGCACGACCTCGTTCAACCGGAGTAAGGTGCTGGTACTGGCATCTTTGTCGCCTTAAAAGTATTCTTGACTAACACCAAAAAAATGGTTCAAATGGTTCTGAGCACTATGGGACTTAACATCTGTGGTCATCAGTCCCCTAGAACTTAGAACCACTTAAACCTAACTAACCTAAGGACATCACACACATCCATGCCCGAGGCAGGATTCGAGCCTGCGACCGTAGCAGCCGCGCGGTTCCGGACTGCGCGCCTAGAACCGCTAGACCACCGCGGCTGGCGACTAACACCAACTCACCACGCCCCATCTCATAGGTAATGTTGTGGCGTAACAAGACAGCCACGCCACTCTGAAGTAGCCGAAAGGCACGCGCTAAGCTCACGCAGAATAGAGATAGGTCTGCAACAGGATACGTAATGAATGCTATAAAGAAAAGTACGTAGCTCCTTGAATACTTAACTTTAATCCATCATTTGTATACATCGTTCTTGATGAGACATGCTTCATACGATAACTATCAATTGCTATGGCGCCTTGCTAGGTCGTAGCCATTGACTTAGCTGAAGGCTATTCTAACTATCTGCTCTCCAATTGAGCGAGGCTTCGTCAGTGTGCATCGCTAGCTACGTCCTCCGTACAACTGGGGGCGAGTGCTAGTACGTCTCTCTAGACCTGCCTTGTGGTGGCGCTCGGTCTGCTATCACTGAAAGTGGCGACAGGCGGGTCAGACATGTACTAATGGACCGCGGCCGATTTAAAGCTACCACCTAGCAAGTGTGGTGTCTAGCGGTGACACCACAGGTAACTAACGCTCATGACCATTACAACGTGTATTTAAAGTAAACCTGATTTTTCAACGTTATAGTGCCGCTGCTAGCGCCACTCTTAAGCGACTGGCGTGAAATTTGAATAGACATCGTCTTTCAGATGTAGAAACACGCCAGCCAACTTTCGTTTATGTCGTACAAATCCTTCTTGGTGTTGCGATTTTTTTGCCAGCAGTGTAGGTTCTTGAAACCTACTAAGTAGGTTTACATAGGAAAGATAGTATCTTTCTTCAAGTGTGTGCCGGTTGAGTCTTTTCAACATCTCGGTGACACACTCCCACGGGTAAACAAACCTGTCAAATACATGTTGCCCTTCAATACCTCCAGTTGGTTTTATTTGGTATGAGTCCCATCTCACTTGCCGGCCGAAGTGGCCGTGCGGTTAAAGGCGCTGCAGTCTGGAACCGCACGCCCGCCACGGTCGCAGGTTCGAATCCTGCCTCGGGCATGGATGTGTGTGATGTCCTTAGGTTAATTAGGTTTAAGTAGTTCTAAGTTCTAGGGGACTAATGACCTCAGTAGTTGAGTCCCATAGTGCTCAGAGCCATTTCAACCAGCCATCTCACTTGAAAAGTATTCTATCATGGGTCGCAGGAGTGTTTTGTAAGCAAACTACTACCACCGGACCGATCTCCGTCGCCTACTTTAACTACGACTGATCTTTCTATTAAATATCCCTGCTCACTCATACACCCAGGCATTTGTATGAGGTGACATATTCCAAATGTGACGCATTATTACTGCAGTAACAGAATACTGTTTCTGTTTTTTTTTGTTTACTTTTTTTTCGTTTAGAGGAGAGCACAGTTTTATATTTCTGGACATTTGAAGCAAGCTGCCAATATTTACTCCAGTTTAAAAGCTTATCAAGATGTGATTTGATATTTGTGCAGCTTCTTTCAGTGCACACGTCTCTTGCAGCATCTGCAACTAGATTTGGACGAAGCATCTCCAATACGCTCAATACGCTTTCGCGCTTACCATGCGAACATGTGACGAAACTCGCTGGTTTTCTTTGGAGCCTCACTATTTCATCTCTCAATTCGAAACATCAGAAATTACTGTTGATATAGCCCGCCAAGTCATTAATGGACAACAACAAGCGGCAAGCGTGAAGTTACTTCTACGGCTGTCGATGACTGTACATCCCAGAATCCTCATTCCTGTTATGAATGTTGTATTACACACGATATGATAATACTTTCGTTAGTAAGCGTTGGTGTGGAAGTGAACTGAAGTCAAGAATACTGTATCTACCTGACTGCCTTGACCAACTGTTTTCAGGATGTCATGTGGCAAAAGTGAGAATTGCGTTTCGTATGATCGAGGTTTCTGGTATCCATGCTGTTTGTTATCAAGGATGTGTGGCGGAGCGTACTCTGTGTACCACTATCAACTCCTACAATTTTTGTTCGGTCGTGATACGAGCGTAGGGGAAAAGATTATTGGAAAACCTTCAGGTGAGTGCAATCTCTAATTCTCCTTCATGGTCTTTTCTCGAGATATGCCGTAGGAGGAAGCATTATGTGGGGTGATTGTTCGAGGAAATTGTGATCAGAAAAATTGTAACAATGAACCACAACGTGTCTCCTGTAACATCTGCGACTAGAGTTGGACTAAGCATCTCCATTGGGCTTTCGCGCTTACTAAGCGAACCTGTGGGGAAACTCGCTGCTTTGCTTTGGATCCCTACTTTATCATTTGTCAATTATTTCTTTTACGGGTCTCGGAATGAAGGGCAATATTCAGATTTTGTGAGTTATCTTTTTCGCGGGTGGACTACAGTTCCTCAGGATTCTCCCAATGAATCTGTCTGGCGGCTGTCTTTTCTAATATTAGTTTAAGGTGCTCGATCCACTTTATGCCGCTCTGTACGCTTACTACCAGATATTTAATAAATGTGATTGCTTTCATGGCATGTTTGTAATTGTGTAATCGTACGGTAATGGGTTTTCCCACCATACAGGGTATACATAAAGTCCGGGAACACTTTCAATTATTTATTGCACAAGAACGAAACATTGTACAGATATCATACATGTGTCATTTTGAAGAGAAACCCTGAAAGTTTTTTTTCATGTATACCGCCACAGCGTAGTTTGGTAATTTGCTGATAGTCAGCGCTAGTCGCAAACATGGCGAGTTCAGATGCGGAGGAAAGCTGTTTCATGAAATGGCCGTCCCGATCACCAGATCTCACTCGGTGTGACTTTTCTTTCACGGGGGCAGATTAAAGGGTGCTCCCTGCCGCCGTTGGATAAGCAGCTGCAGCAGCAAATCGTACACTCCTAGCTCACTCATTTGTTACATAGTTTAATTCTTAATTTCTTTGCGTGTTTTTGGTACTTGCATTGTTTAATTCATAAATTTCGTGCGTATTATAGTATTTGAGAGTTGTAGCATCGCGTTTTAGTACCTGAATAGTATAAAATCGCGTAGTCTCCTTCCGCCGCCGAGAAGTGTCAGCAGTGCGCAAGTAGCAGCATTACTGCATTTACTAGGCAATCTTGTATTTTAATAACAGTTTAAATTTTGTCGATTTGTTTGCGCTCTCTGTAGATTAGTTCAGACGTTCTTTGCAAAACAGTTTTTAGCATGGATAGGGACTGCAACTGCTGTGTTCGGATGCAGGCTGAGTTGGCATCCCTTCGCTCCCAGCTTCAGGCAGTGTTGGCTTCGGTCACACAGCTTGAGGCTGTTGCCAATGGGCATCACTGTGGGTGTCCGGATGGGGGTTTGTCGGGGACGACCAGCTCGTCCCACGCATCCCCTGATCGGACTACGACTGTGGTTGCCCGGGATACTGCCCGCATTGAGGCTGATCCCTCACCTGTGGTAGAGCGGGAGATCGTCTCAAGGTGTGGCAGGGGGCGAAAGACATTCCGGAGGGCTGAACGGAAGGCCTCTCCAGTTTGTCTGACGAACCGGTTTCAGGCTCTGTCTCAGGTTGATACTGATCTTCGGCCTGGCATGGCTGCTTGTCCTGTTCCAGAGGTTGCCCCTCAGTCTGCAAGATACGGGCGGTCGCAGAGGGTGGGCTTACTGGTAGTTGGGAGCTCCAACGTCAGGCGCGTAATGGGGCCCCTTAGGGAAATGGCAGCAAGAGAGGGGAAGAAAACCAATGTGCACTCCGTGTGCATACCGGGGGGAGTCATTCCAGATGTGGAAAGGGTCCTTCCGGATGCCATGAAGGGTACAGGGTGCACCCATCTGCAGGTGGTCGCTCATGTCGGCACCAATGATGTGTGTCGCTATGGATCGGAGGAAATTCTCTCTGGCTTCCGGCGGCTATCTGATTTGGTGAAGACTGCCAGTCTCGCTAGCGGGATGAAAGCAGAGCTCACCATCTGCAGCATCGTCGACAGGACTGACTGCGGACCTTTGGTACAGAGTCGAGTGGAGGGTCTGAATCAGAGGCTGAGACGGTTCTGCGACCGTGTGGGCTGCAGATTCCTCGACTTGCGCCTTAGGGTGGTGGGGTTGCGGGTTTCGCTGGATAGGTCAGGAGTCCACTACACGCAACAAGCGGCTACACGGGTAGCAGGGATTGTGTGGCGTGGGCTGGGCGGTTTTTTAGGTTAGATGGCCTTGGGCAAGTACAGAAAGGGCAACAGCCTCAACGGGTGCGGGGCAAAGTCAGGACATGCTGGGACCAAGCAGCAATCGGTATTGTGTCAACTGTCGAAGCTGCGTTGGTAAAGTACCGGAACTTCAAGCGCTGATAGAAAGCACCGAAGCTGAAATCGTTATAGGTACAGAAAGCTGGCTGAAACGAGAGATAAATTCTGCCGAAATTTTTACAAAGGTGCAGACGGTGTTTAAAAGGATAGATTGCATGCAACCGGTGGTGGAGTGTTCGTCGCTGTTAGTAGTAGTTTATCCTGTAGTGAAGTAGAAGTGGATAGTTCCTGTGAATTATTATGGGTGGAGGTTACAGTCAACAACCGAGCTAGGTTAATAATTGGCTCCTTTTACCGACCTCCCGACTCAGAAGCATTAGTGGCAGAACAACTGAGAGAAAATTTGGAATACATTTCACATAAATTTCCTCAGCATGTTATAGTCTTAGGTGATTTCAATTTACCAGATATAGACTGGGACACTCAGATGTTTAGGACGGGTGGCAGGGACAGAGCATCGAGTGACGTTATACTGAGTGCACTATCCGAAAATTACCTCGAGCAATTAAACAGAGAACCGACTCGTGGAGATAACATCTTGGACCTACTGATAACAAACAGACCCGAACTTTTCGACTCTGTATGTGCAGAACAGGGAATCAGTGATCATAAGGCCGTTGCAGCATCCCTGAATATGGAAGTTAATAGGAATATAAAAAAAGGGAGGAAGGTTTATCTGTTTAGCAAGTGTAATAGAAGGCAGATTTCAGACTACCTAACAGATCAAAACGAAAATTTCTGTTCCGACACTGACAATGTTGAGTGTTTATGGAAAAAGTTCAAGGCAATCGTAAAATGCGTTTTAGGCAGGTACGTGCCGAGTAAAACTGTGAGGGACGGGAAAAACCCACCATGGTACAACAACAAAGTTAGGAAACTACTGCGAAAGCAAAGAGAGCTTCACTCCAAGTTTAAACGCAGCCAAAACCTCTCAGACAAACAGAAGCTAAACGATGTCAAAGTGAGCGTAAGGAGGGCTATGCGTGAAGCGTTCAGTGAATTCGAAAGTAAAATTCTATGTACCGACTTGACAGAAAATCCTAGGAAGTTCTGGTCTTACGTTAAATCAGTAAGTGGCTCGAAACAGCATATCCAGACACTCCGGGATGATGAGGAATTGAAACAGAGGATGACACGCGTAAATCTGAAATACTAAACACCTTTTTCCAAAGTTGTTTCACAGAGGAAGACCGCACTACAGTTCCTTCTCTAAATCCTCGCACAAACGAAAAAATGGCTGACATCGAAATAAGTGTCCAAGGAATAGAAATGCAACTGGAAACACTCAACAGAGGAAAGTCCACTGGACCTGACGGGATACCAATTCGATTCTACACAGAGTACTCGAAAGAACTTGCCCCCCTTCTAACAGCCGTGTACCGCAAATCTCTAGAGGAACGGAAGGTTCCAAATGATTGGAAAAGAGCACAGGTAGTCCCAGTCTTCAAGAAGGGTCGTCGAGCAGATGCGCAAAACTATAGACCTATATCTCTGACGTCGATCTGTTGTAGAATTTTAGAACATGTTTTTTGCTCGAGTATCATGTCGTTTTTGGAAACCCAGAATCTACTATGTAGGAATCAACATGGATTCCGGAAACAGCGATCGTGTCACCCAACTCGCTTTATTTGTTCATGAGACCCAGAAAATATTAGGTACAGGCTCCCAGGTAGATACTATTTTTCTTGACTTCCGGAAGGCGTTCGATACAGTTCTGCACTGTCGCCTGATAAACAAAGTAAGAGCCTACGGAATATCAGACCAGCTGTGTGGCTGGATTGAAGAGTTTTAAGCAAACAGAACACAGCATGTTGTTATCAATGGAGAGACGTCTACAGAGGTTAAAGTAACCTCTGGCGTGCCACAGGGGGGTGTTTTGGGACCATTGCTTTTCACAATGTATATAAATGACCTAGTAGATAGTGTCGGAAGTTCCATGCGGATTTTCACGGATGATGCTGTAGTATACAGAGAAGTTGCAGCATTAGAAAATTGTAGCAAAATGCAGGAAGATCTGCAGCGGATAGGCACTTGGTGCAGGGAGTGGCAACTGTCCCTTAACATAGACAAATGTAATGTATTGCGAATACATACAAAGAAGGATCCTTTATTGTACGATTATATGATAGCGGAACAAACACTGGTAGCAGTTACTTCTGTAAAATATCTGGGAGTATGCGTGCGGAACGATTTGAAGTGGAATGATCATATAAAATTAATTGTTGGTAAGGCGGGTACCAGGTTGAGATTCATTGGGAGAGTGCTTAGAAAATGTAGTCCATCAACAAAGGAGGTGGCTTACAAAACACTCGTTCGACCTATACTTGAGTATTGCTCATCAGTGTGGGATCCGTACCAGATCGGGTTGACGGAGGAGATAGAGAAGATCCAAAGAAGAGCGGCGCGTTTCGTCACAGGGTTATTTGGTAACCGTGATAGCGTTACGGAGATTTTTAATAAACTCAAGTGGCAGACTCTGCAAGAGAGGCGCTCTGCATCGCGGTGTAGCTTGCTCGCCAGGTTTCGAGAGGGTGCGTTTCTGGATGAGGTATCGAATATATTGCTTCCCCCTACTTATACCTCCCGAGGAGATCACGAATGTAAAATTAGAGAGATTATAGCGCGTACGGAGGCTTTCAGACAGTCGTTCTTCCCGCGAACCATACGCGACTGGAACAGGAAAGGGAGGTAATGACAATGGCACGTAAAGTGCCCTCCGCCACACACCGTTGGGTGGCTTGCGGAGTATAAATGTAGATGTAGATGTAGATGTAAAGATCTGATGTACCGCCTCTACCACGTGATGTAGCAGAGCTCCGGGAGAGAATAGGGGAAGCGACTACCACAGTCGACGATGCCATGCTGGGACGGGTGTGGCAAAAATTCGACTACCGTATTGACGTTTACCGGGTCTCTCATGGTTCGCATATCGAATGTTTAAAAAAATCGCTCTTCAAATTTCAGTATGTATGACATCTGTGCAATGTTTAGTTCTTGTGCAATAAATAACTGAAAGTGTTCCCGGACTTTATGTACACCCTGTAGTTGTTCTACACCTTATATTTGAATATGTCGAGGGTCAGCTACCAAATCCTGCACCATGCATTGATTCTGTGCACGTTTTCCCGCACTTCACTACAATTTTCTAACACCGTCACTTTTATTTAGACAGCAGTAGCATCCGCAAGGTAACGATGTTATTCAATAGCGCATTTATATACATCGTAAACATTATTGGTCCTATAATACTGCCTTGGTTTGTGCCAGAAGTTACTCTCTGTTAACACTGTTTGCAAAGATCTCTTCGCTTATATCACTAAACTGGTCTTGTATTTCGTACGCACGTCTTTTGTTCAAAATGCAAACGTGAGAAACTATGTCGAACGGCTTCCGGAAGTCAACAGACAAGGCATAAGCCTAAGAGACGGTACCACTGAGTTCATCGATGTGCAGAAAGAAGTGGTTTCTCACAAACGTTTTTCAGAGAATCCTTCTTGATGCCGACAGAAGAGCTCCTCGGTCTCCAGTCAAGTCACAAAACGCAATCACATTACACGTTCAAAAATTCTATAGCAGACTGACACAGCTACATAGAGCTACACTTGCGTGTGTGTGCTAGACTACTGTTCCTGAAGACGGATATGACAAGTGAACTTATCGAACCAATATGAACCCTTCGTTCCTCCAGCAGCTTACAGTAAACTTCTGTTCGGAGAAGAGCAAGTTACTCTCGTGGTGGAGAAGCAGCTGCCGACTCCGACGGTTGCCTGTAAAATTCTTGAAATATATTTATTTATTTTTCGAGTCCAGGACATAAAATAATTACAAAAACTAATGTGTTGATTCACATAACAAATTTGCCAAATTAAATATGTACAGTAGTAATTATGACACAGATTCAATAGTATATACAAACAAGCAGCAGATAAACAAGTAGCAAGATGATTATATTTTTTGACAGGGCCAGTATTCGGCGGTTATCACAGCAGTTTCGCTGGCTGCAGCAAGATCACAGATAGTGCATGCAGCCTGTACGTTCCTGCAGACTAGCAGATGTTGTTCGTCCTGTCCGTCACCACACTGACAAGTTTCCTCCTCATTACTGAAGACCACTTCTTGAGGTTGGCTTTTGCACCTTGACACCTCAACTTGCGGTCTGTTGAAAGTCTTCCAGGTCACGATGACAGGTGTGAACTTTCGGCTGTTTCCTCCTTGACCGTTATGTGGTAGTCTTCAGCTAGGGAGTCTCGCCAAAGCTCCTCTCTGTGAGTTCTGGGAGATGAACGAATTGCCATAGTTTTCTGTAGGAAGCTTTTTCTTGACCTCAGTCTTGGCTATTGATGGTCATGTCCGAACAAAGGATGTCTAGGGTCGATTTCTTGTTTTTTTATTCTCCACTTCTGTTGCAGCTTACCTTGGAATGCGTGGCGGTGCTATACCCATAATTTGGTACAGCTTATTGACAGGAGTAGGTTGTAAGCAGCCTGTAACAATGCGTCCTGTCTCGTTTAGGGCTGTATCTACATGTTTAGCATGTGCAGAGTTTTGCCACACGGGTGCTGCGTATTCTGCGGCGGAGAAACATAGTGCCAAGGCAGATGTTCTAACCACTTTTGACTGGAGACTCCAGGTGGTTCCTGTAAGTTTACGGATGATGTTGTTCCACGCTTTTACTTTGAGGCTCGTTTCTTCACAGTGGGCTTTGAATGTGAGGGAACGGTCCATCTTCACACCAAGGTATTTAGGAGTTTCGCAGTGGAGTAGTTGTTCTCCTCTCAAAGTGATGTTCAGTTTCCTTTTGGTTTCCCTATTTCTAAGATGGAATGCACAGACTTCGGTCTTTCCAGGGTTCGGTTTCAGTTGATTTTCATCGTAATACTTGGCCAAATTTTCAAGCACTGTAGTCAGCTTCACCTCTACTTCCTCAAAGGTCTCACCTTGGGCAGCGAGTGCTGTATCATCAGCGTATATGAATGCCTTAGTTGAAGAGTTAATTGGCTGGTAATTTGTGTACATATTGTATAACAGCGGAGACAGCACCCTTCTCCGAGGGAGACCATTTTCCTGCATGCTCCATCAACTCTTCTTGTCTTGGAGAGAGACGAAGTATCTCCTGTTTTGCAGCATACACTGAAGGATCTGAGTTCTTCAGTAACTCTTTGTAGCTAAGTATACTTTTCTAAGCATCTTTTTGTGGTTAACAGTATCATAAGCGGCCGTGAGGTCTGTAAAGGATGACCCAGACAGTAGGGGATTTTACTTTATTATATGAGCCTCAAACCGGTAACTTCATTTTTCCATTACGGCCAAGCCACGGCCGGCAGTGTTAGCTGCCTGTAAATTCTTTCGTCCCACGGTCTAGTAACAGGAATCAGCACCGACGAAGGGCACCTTGATCACGCGCCTCTCTCGTGTGCTGACGAGGTAACGCCGCCCCAGGCGTCGCTTAGCAGGCAACGCTCTGGAAAGTTCCATGCCGCCCGCACGGTTTGCTCGGTCCTGACCAATCAGGGCGGAGGAAGCCGCGTGGTGCGTCGAATATACCCGGCCGCCCGTCGCCGGGCCCGCTCTCTTGTATTCTTGCTCACCCACGAGTCGGATGCGCGCCCTGTTGGATTGAACATCTCCCGCTTCTCCCGGTGCTGCGGCACTGTGGACTTAGTTTTGGCAGACAACCACTTTCGGTAGCTTCGCGAACAATGTTCGCCAAATTGTAAGCTCTGGCTCACCCTCACCTCCCTAGGCCTATGTAGCCCCTTTTCATCATGCTTTAGCCAATAAATGGCCTTTCTCTAAAAATTACCCTATTATTACACAACGCCCACCGCCTGCCCATACCCGCCATCCTGTACAGGTCGATGAAAGCCACACCTGTTATTTCGCCTCTCTCATACCCGTCCTCAATATGCTGTATCAAATTAAGGATCTGTCCACAGCAAGACCTTCCCGGTCGGAAGCCGGACTGCTCTTTTATGAGTATTTTATCAATATACTCTGATATTCGGTTTAGGATCAGCCTTTCCAGTACCTTGTACAAATGACAAAGGAGTGAAACCGGACGGAAACTTTTTGGGTCTGTTGGTTCTTTCCTAGGCTTTAAAAGTGCTATTACCTTGGGTTTATGCCAGATCTTGGGGATTTGCAATTTTGAAATGCAGGTGTTCATAGGGTTTAATGTCCACTGTTCTGTGGCAGGTCCAAATTTTTGATTTGCTCCGTCCGTATTTCGTCTAGGCCAGCAGCTTTATTACTCTTTATAGTTGTAATAAGCGTTTCCAGTTCTTTTAAGGTAAAAGGGGTGTTGAGATACTTCTTTTACATCTGCCTGTCTAATGAATTTAGATTTTTCTGATCTTCCTTTAGTCTTGCCATTGAGAAGTAATTGATGAGCAATTTGGTCATGGGTTACCTTTGGGAGGTCAGGGGGATAATGGTTGGGTCATTGTTGAGGGTATTCAATAATTTCCACGTTTTTCGGCTATTCTGTTTCATATCTAGGTTTGATACCAAATCACACCATTTTATGCTCCTGGAAACTGATATTGAATTTAATAGGTCCTCACCTGTTTTTATTGTTTCATCAGAGAGTTGGTGTATTTCAAATAGTTGTTCATATCTCTCCAGCAGAAATTTGGAATATAAATCGAGTCCTGGGATATAGTTCGTTTTGCATCCTCTCGGGATGTATTTACGTGAGATGGCTTGGACTGTTTTCACAAAATCATCATACCTGTCTGGTGATGCGTTGAGATTTAAGACGGCCATATAAAGTCCTTGTGTGAAATTCTCTAACTTTGCTTCCTTGAAGTTGAATTGTCTTTTGGGCTGGACGCGCTCTAGTTTCACAGCTGCTTCATCAGAACAAACAATAGGTTTATATTGTGTGCGTGGAATTACGTCTGTAACGTACTTCTTTACTTGTTGGGCAATATGTTCACTGGCGAAGATGTTATCTGGGTTATAACCTCTATGCCGTCTGCCACTATTGAAGGATGGTAGTAGCTTCGGGTCATGGATTAACATCAGTCCCATTCGTTCACTCCAATCTTCCAGATCTTCTCCATTTTTTTCAGTTTCCTTGTAGCCCCATCATGTACTGTGGCACTTAAAGTCACCGACAACTAATTTTCTTGTTTGAGAGTGAAAGTTATGTGGTTCCTTGAAACAGAATTTAACGTTAGGTGGTTTACATATGGAGGTCACTGTACATGATTGGATTTCCAACGTCAGGATCTCTATGTCGTTATCTGACGTGGAACCTACTGAGATGATGTTTTGTTCTTTTTGGTTCAGGTGGTGGAAGGATTCACCGCTAGGATTCTTCCTAAAGCCCAGCGTACGCCAGATCGTGCTAAAACTCTCTTTGTCGATAATGACCCTTGCAAGATCTTCGTGGAGGCTTCTTCTTGTACCACATTCTTGAAATGTAAGACAAAGAAAACTTCTATGGGATCTTCTCGAATTGGAACGTTGCCATTCGCATTTGGTCATTTGTCTGCTAGTGAAATGAGTCCTTGATATCAGAGAAAACTTTGTCTTTGCTTTGACCGTGTGATGGCAGCAGGCTCCACCGCAAACATCGACCACCAAATGTTCGAAGTCCTTAGGGAGCTTGTGGTGCATAATAGTTCTTTAGAGAATCCTTTTATAAAAACTAAATACGTGCAGTTACCTTTAAAATGTAACAGACTGTATTCTGGCCTTACTAAACTCCACATTAACGTTACATACTGCTTGTGAATCTCAAAAACACAAAATCTTTAATATGGCGGCTAACAATGACTGTTTTATTGCACACACTTCTTATAAGTCGTCTCGTTATCGTGTCTCGTAACGAAGTCCAATCACATTCCCATTTTCTTACTTTTCTTCGCTCGCCATGGTGCACCGCGATGTCAAAGAGACAATGTTTCGCTACTGCAGGCGAAACGTACCACTTCGTGATATATATTCACTTTAACCGATATTCAACCGAGCGAGGTGGCGCAGTGGTTAGACACTGGACTCGCATTCGGGAGGACGACGGTTCAATCCCGCGTCCGGCCATCCTGATTTAGGTTTTCTGTGATTTCCCTAAATCACTCCAGGCAAATGCCGGGATGGTTCCTCTGAAAGGGCACGTCCGATTTCCTTCGCCATCCTTCCCTAATCCGATAAGACCGATGACCACGCTGTCTGGTCTCCTTCCCCAAACCAACCAACCATCCAACCGATATTCACTTTAACCGATCTCTTGATCCGGCCAGCACTGGCCAAGAGATGTTGCATCATAAACTGTGAGCAAGCGCAGGACGCTAATATATGTGCGTGGTGATTGAGGAACAGCGCGATGACTAGCCGGTCAGTCGAGTAGAAGGCGGGGCGCCGCCTCTGGTGACCCCGAGACAGGCCAGCGACGCTACAGTTCTCAGGGAGGCCCGCCGCGGCTGCCAATCGGCTGGGACGCATCGCAATGCTGTAGACCAAAATCACATACGGCCAACTGTACATGTGTGAAGCAGATTAGCACAAAGTGTCGTATAAACGTTAAATCGAATGTTTTTGTCCGTCAACTGGGACCAAACTTTACTTGTAAAATTTTGTGGGAGGAAATACAGTTCAGTTGGAGTCTTTGGTTGAACTAGCGACACTACAAAAGAGCTGTTTTCGTTTTCCCGAATTTAAAGATAATTAAATACAGCAATCAGTTGGGCACACTACTAAAGCCCCAAATTTTTATTCTTCAAACTGTATAGCTAACAGGAAACGAGGAATACTGCCTCGTCTCAAATTCAAATGGTTCAAATGGCTCTGAGCACTATGGGTCTTAACATCTGTGGTCATCAGTCCCCTAGAACTTAGAACTACTTAAACCTAACTAACCTAAGGACATTACACACATCCATGCCCGAGGCAGGATTCGAACCTGCGACAGCAGCGGTCACGCGGTTCCAAACTGAAGCGCCTAGAACCGCACGGTGCCGGCGACTCAAATTCAGTCACGACCTACTTTTTCATGTCAGAGTACTGGTCGAAACGGTCATCTGTCAGTTGTTCTGGAGAGCCAGTACGGCCGTAGCTTATTCGGACGTAGCTAATATGAGGCGTAATTGGGCTTCGCCCATCTACGGCTAACAACAGCCTAACGCGATAATGTTTATCGCGATAATGTTTACCATTCTTGCAGCCATTGAAGGCAACCATGGATTTTAGCAACTGTTGCGGCAACGTTGTCTGCCTCGCGGTTGAAAGGTTGGGACAGTGCTGCCCCCCGTTGCGGATGTCCTCTCACCAGGGGGATGTTTTTCTTTTTTTTTTTTCTTTTTGAACGCAACTGTTTCGTTCTTCTGTACGGTACAGCCGGCACTGATTAAAACTTTGTTATGGAAGGAGGCGTGCAAAATTTTGACAGGAAGTGCATCGCCCATATACAACAATTTGATCATGTTAAATATTTTTCATTGATGGATAATTAGCATACACTGTATGCTTTGATTTTTATTACCAATTCATACGTTAAACGTTAATATCAAAACGACAAAAAAACAGGGATGTATTACGAAAAACAACAAACCCTTGTGGAATAACACAGATAAAATGTTGCACACGAAGTAAACGTCGACAAGGAATTTGATAACGTCTGCTTCCTTTTGAATGTTATTTCTTTATCTTTACAGCAGGACTTCTTCGGTCAGCAGTGTTAACCATAGTCGTCAGTGTATTTCACTTATCAGCGTGTCTACTCCGACAGTTGTACAGCTGCTGAATCTTTCGCAAACAAAAGAACACTGTTTAGGCGCACAAATTCCCCTCCCAACAGACAAAAGCGTTAAAGACGTATAAGGTGCACCGAACATAATTGCGAAGCACGAAAGTAAATATGGATCCGGTACAGAGCCGGCATTGCTCTAGAGTCCAGAGTCTGTCCCGACGGTTTCATGGAAATGCACCCATGAGAAGGGACAGGGAAGGGGAGACAAAAGAAAGGGGGAGGAATCAGGGTAGGCCAGCTGAGAGCTCCCTGTGTCCGCCCTATAATGGGCGCTTTCCACTTTTTTATACTTTTATTTGGCATTTAGCCTTCGCCACAAAGCCATCCATCACATTTATAACGGATCTTTCTTAATGCTTATTCTACTAGACACTTCGTGAATTGCTAGTTGCAAAAATATTTAGGGTATGAATAAATAACTGACTCATGTCATCACTATAACCTACTCATAAAGTGGTTGTACCACGGTAATTAAAGAAAACAAAATGTAAACTAACAACGTACACACATCATCTACACACTGTGCCTAGATAGTTCAATTATACACACATCAAACAAAAATTTTGCATCACCTCTGATCCGAGTGTTCCGGAACCTGTACAGAAAACTGTAATAGAGATAGACATAAAGACCATTTCCGCCCTTTTTATTACTCATGAAAACCACACATAGCATGTTGTAACACCATACAGTGATACCTTCAGACGGTGGTGGTCCAGACTGCTGTACACACCGGTACCTCTAATACCCAGTACCAAGTCATCTTGCGTTGACGCATGCTTGTATTCGTCGTGGGATATTATCCACAAGTTCATCAAGGCACTGTTGGCCCAGATTCTCCCACTTCTCAACGGCGATTCGGCATAGATCCCTGAGTGGTTGGTGGGTCAAGTCGTCCATAAACAGCCCTTTTCAATCCATACCATGCATATTCGATAGGGTTCGTGTCTGGAGAACATGCTGGCCACTCTAGTCGAGCGATGCCGGTATCCTGTAGGAAGTCAGTAACAAGATGTGCACGATGGGGGCGTGAATTATCGTCCATGAAGACGAATGCCTCGCGAATATGCTGCCGACAAGGTTGCACTATCGACTGGAGGATGGCATTCACGTATCGTAAAGCCATTACGACGCCATCCATGACCACCAGCGGCGTGCGTCGGCCCCACATAATGCCACCCCAAAACAGCAGGGAACCTCAACCTCGATGCACTTGCTGGACAGTGTGTCTAAGGCGTTCAGCCTGACCGGGTTGCCCCCAAACACGTCTCCGCCGATTGTCTGGTTGAAGGCAGATACGATACTCATCGGTGAAGAGAACGTGATGCCAATCCTGAACAGTCTTTCCGGCGTGTTTTTGGGCACATCTGTACCGCACTGCATGGTGGTTGCAAAGATGAACCTCGCCATGGACGTCGGGAGCGAAGTTGCGCATCAGGCAGCCTACTGCGCACAGTTTGTGTCATAATGCGAAGTCCTGTGGCTGCACGAAAAGCGTTATTCAACATGTGGAGTTTCTGCAGGGTTCCTCCGAGCCACAATCCGTAGGCAGCGGTCATCCACTTCAGTAGTAGCCCTTGGGCGTCCTGAGCGAGGCATGTCATCGACAGTTCCTGCCTCTCTGTGTCTCCTCCATGTCCGAACAACATCGCTTTAGTTCACTCCGAGACGTCCTGGCACAAAGTAACAATGCGGACGCGATTGAGCCGCGGTATTGACCGTCTAGGTATGGTTGAACTACAGACAACATGAGCCGTGTGCCTCCTTCCTGGTGGAATGACTGGAACTGTTCGGCTGTCGGACCCCCTTCGTCTAATAGGCGCTGCTCATGCATGGTTGTTTACATCTTTGGGCGGGTTTAGTGACATATATGAACAGTCAATGGAACTGTGTCTGTGATACAATATCCACAGTCAGCGTCTATGTTAAGGAGTTCTGGGAACCGGGGTGATGCAAAACTCTTTCTGATGTGTATTTATTAGTGGTTGAACATCACAATTAAAACAACACTGCATCCGACGTCGGGAGTGGAATCTTTACGTTGCCTAGGGGTTTTGTGTTGTGTTTTGTATCTGGTACACGAGAAGAATAGATGATTCAAGTCGCTTTTAATTTGTGATCACGATGAAACAGAATTTACGGATCAGAAGACAGAGAGCGATAAAATAAACGCGCTAACATTGTTTCGTGGAGGTCTGAACATGACTTAATTATGTACCTTAGGTAACATTCCACACTAGAGCGTAATGGTGTGGAATGAGTCATTTTACGGATGATTACGTGACTACTTCCCGTTTATTTACAGCTGGTCACGTTACAAAACACTACAATATTTAGTTTAATAACACGAGAATCAGAGTTGCACTGTTAAAAATTTATCTCCTATTAAACAGAAACAGTTGTTAAGATGAAATAAAATCGCTTTATTTTAAAATATACCATTATCAGTTCTGGATAACTACAAGACCCAGTTAACTTACATGTGACCGAAGTGTGCTGTATGACATAGATTACAAACAAGTGATTACAGGAATGTACACGGCGACTGATCTGAGATTCGTTATAGTGTGAAACTTTCTCGTACCGTAATCAGGCTGCACCATAGGGGCAGACAGCCGCATTACCATATTGGGAAACCCGCCAGCCGGTGAGTGGCCAGTGCCTTGAGTATGAAAGTCGACCTGCACAGTGTTCGCTATTGCGTCATAGGCCGCCCCAATATGGTACGCGTGTTGCGAGCAGGCATCTGTATGGTACCTGCAAAAAAAAAAAAAAAAAAAAAAAAAAAATTGTGGTCGTGCGCTTTTTCTCATTACTACTTCAGTCATTTTACTCATCTGTAGCTAGCAGTTCATCGATCCTGAGGGTTTTGTTATCAATTCTATGCACTTAGATATAGGACACTCTTGCCTCAGACAGAAACAGTGTAAGAAAGTAGTATTCAATCAGCATAATCACAGTTGTGCTTATGTATTGGCGATAAATCAACGTAGCCTCACGAAACATGTCTCTTCTATGGATTTGATGTCTGCTGGTTTACAGTACGTTTAAAGTAAAGCAGATGGAAGAGGTGAGCTAGTTCCTAACCTGCAAGCTCAAACAGATGGGGAGGTGGAGCGGGAGGAGGAGAAGGAGAAATTTTGTTCGATGACTATTCTTTATAATTACTTTAATTTGCTGATATAATGAAGAAAATTTTAAGTGATCTATTTAATTTTTGATTCGTTACTCCCAGTGAACCATCCGTTCATTTTGAAGTGACATTTTACTCTGGTATACTAAGCTGTGTAACTTATCAGTGGCCGGCCGCGGTGGTCGTGCGGTTCTAGGCGTTGCAGTCCGGAACCGCGGGACTGCTACGGTCGCAGGTTCGAATCCTGCCTCGGGCATGGATGTGTGTGATGTCTTTAGGTCAGTTAGGTTTAAGTAGTTCTAAGTTCTAGGGGACTGATGACCTAAGATGTTAAGTCCCATAGTGCTCAGAGCCATTTGAACCATTTGAACTTATCAGTGCCGTAAGTGTTGCAGATTTTCTCGTAACGGAACATTCTGCCTCGCAGTCACTTCTGAGGGTTCGTAGCTCAGCCGTGCGCTTGCCACGGGGCTGCAAGTGCGTCCACATCTTCCTTTCCCAGTCCCTGCCTGCACCGCGGTAGTGGATGGAAAATTTCTGCCGCCCCATTTCACACCGCCTGTCTGGACCACGGCGCCACCGCACCCAGCGCTGCAGAAACGGAGCTGTGCGGTTCGTATGTTTTTTCAATACTGATTCTGAAATACAGCGAAACCTGAAATTCTTTACGTGGCGTTGCCAGACGTGAATAGATCTGCCCGTGATTGTTGAAAAAGGACATATCAAGTGGCGATCGAAACTGCACTTTGCAGCTTCAAAGTAGGATGAATCCACCATACCACTGTATCCAACAGTTGGCAACCTTATGACTGTGTTGTAACGGAAGATGCACTTAGCTTACAAGTTAGACCCGGTGAAGAAAATCCGGCTCTCTATTAACTGGTTAATTATCAGCTAGCTTCTGACACGGAAATTATCCTAGTGTCATGTCAGTGCAATGTAAAGATACGTCATAGCCCCTATTCGAAGTTCAAAAATGGCTCCGACCACTATGGCAACACTGTAATTAAAAAAAAAGGTTCAAATGGCTCTAAGCACTATGGGACTTAATATCTGAGGTCATCAGTCCACTAGAACTTAGAACTACTTACACCTAACTAATCTCAGGATATCACACACATCCATGCCCGAAGCAGGATTCGAACCTGTGACCGTAGCGGTCGCGCGGTTCCAGACTGAAGTGCCTAGAACCGCTCGGCCACAGCGGCTGGCCCGATTCGAAGCCATCTTGAAATCAATCACTTATCTAGCCACGGGTGCCAACATTCGCAAACACGAGGTTCGAATCCTGCCTCGGGCATGGGTGTGTGTGATGTCCATAGGTTAGTTAGGTTTAAGTAGTTCTAAGTTTTAGGGGACTGATGACCTCAGAAGTTAAGTCCCATAGTGCTCAGAGCCAGCCACAGCCCCCCCCCCCCCCTCCCTCCAAGGCAATGTGGGAATTGCCATGTGTTTACAAATCTTTGTGCTACAAGAAGCCGTTCTCCACTACTTGCAGCAGTTCATAGAAAAATAAACAAGAACGAACTAGTACCTTCGCTACAGTAGTATGAATGTTTTTGGCTCACGTTATTCCAATTATTTCTTTCATTCTGCTGCTGCTATGCATGAAACATTTGTCTCACAAACTTTTCAACTCCTACAATACTTTCGGAGTTATTCTAAATGGCAATAGTTAATGACTCAACCTGTATCATGCTAAGACAGAGATTTAGGAACCGGGTTTTAAATTGTAAGAGATTTACAGGGACAGATATGCTCTCTGACCACAATCTATTGGTTATGAACTGTAGATTAAACTGAAGAAACTGCAAAAAGGTGGGAATTTAAGGAGATGGGACCTAGATAAACTGAAAGAACTAGAGGTTGTAGGGAGTTCCAAGGAGTGCATAAGGAAACAATTGACAGGAATGGGGGAAAGAAATACAGTAGGTGAAGAATGGGTAGCTTTGAGGGATGAAGTAGTGAAGGTAGCAGAGAATCAAGTATTTAAAAAGACAAGGGCTAGTAGAAATCCTTGGGTAACAGAAGAGATATTGAATGTAATCGATGAAAGGAGAAAATATTAAAATGCAGGAAATGAAGTAGGCAAAAAGAAATACAAACGTCTCAAAAATGAGATCAACAGGAAGTGCAAAATGGCTAAGCAGTGATGGCTGGAGGACAAATGTAAGGATGTAGAGGCGTAAAGCGCTAGGGGTAAGATAGGTACTGCCTACAGGGAAACTAAAGAGACCTTTGGAGAAAATAGAACCACTTGTATGAATATCAAGAGCTCGGCTGGGAAACCTGTTCTAAGCAAAGGGGGGAAAGCAGAAAGGTGGAAAGAGTATACAGAGTTCTGTACAAGGGCGATGTACTTGAGGGAAATATTATGGAAACTGAAGAAGACGTAGCCGAAGATGAAATGGGAGATAAAATATTGCGTGAAGAATATGACAGAGCACTGAAAGACCTTAGTCGAAACAAGGCCCCGGGAGTAGGTCCCGAGTTAGAGTCTCGGTCCGGCACACAGTTTTAATCTGCCAGAAAGATTCATATCAGCACATTCTCCGCTGTAGAGTGAAAATTTCGTTCTAGAAACATCCCCCAGGCTGTGGCTAAGCCATGTATCCGCAATATCCTTTCTTCCAGGAGTGATAGTTTTGCAAGGTTAGCAGGAGAGCTTCTGGGAAGTTTAGAATGTAGGAGACGAGGTACTGGCGTAATTAAAGCCATGAGGCCGGAGCGTGAGTCGTGTTTGGTAGCTCAGCTCGTAGAGCACTTGCCCGCGAAAGGAAAAGGTACCGAGTTCGACTCTCGGTCCGGTACACAGTTTTAATCTGCCAGAAAGTTTCACGTTCAAGTGGCTGACAGAGGGTCCTTCGAACTACCTTCACATTCTCTATTATTCCAATCTCATACAGCGCGCTGAAACAACAAACACCTATATCTTTCCGTACGAACTCTGATTTCCCTTATTTTATCGTGGTGATCGTTTCTCCCTGTCTAGGTCACTGTCAACAAAATATTTTCACATTCGGAGGAGGAAGTTGGTAATTGGGATTACATGAGAAGATTTCGTCGCAACGAAAAAAACGCCTTTGTTTTAATGATGTCCACCCCAAATCCTGTATCGTTTCAGTGACACTCTCTCCCATATTTCGCGATAGTACAAAACGTGCTGCCCTATACTTTTTCCATGTACTCCGTCAGTCCTATCTGATAAGGATCCCACAACGCGCAGCAGTATTCTAAAAGAGACGGACAAGCTTAGTGTAGGCAGTCTCCTTAATAGATCTGTTACATTTCCTAAGAGTGCTGCCAATAAAATACAGTCTTTGGTTAGCCTTCCCACAATATCTCCTATATGTTCCTTCCAACTTAAGTTGTTCGTAATTGTAATTCCTAGGTATTTAGTTGAATTTATTGCCTTTAGATTTGACTGATTTATCGTGTAACGGAAGTAAACGGATTCTTTTTAGCACCTGTGTGGATGACCTCTCACTTTTCGTTATTTAGGGCCAACTGCCAGTTCTCGCACCATTAAGACATCTTTTCTAAACCCTTTTACAATTTGTTTTCATCTTCTGATGACGACAGCGTCATCTGGAAACAACCTATGACGTCTGTGCAGATTGTCTCCCAAATAGTTTATATAGATAAGGAACAGCAAAGGGCATATAACACTACCTTGGGGAACGCCACAAATCACTGCTGTTTCACTAGATGGCTTTCCGTCAATTACTATGAACTGTGACCTCTACGACAGGATATCACAAATCCAGTCACATAACTGAGACGATATTCCATAAGCACGCAATTTTACTACAAGCCGCTTGTGTGGTACAGTGTCAAAAGCTTTCCGGAAATCTATAAATACCGAACCAATGTGAAATCCCTTGTCAATAGCACTCAACACCTCGGGGAGCCCACCACCTATCCTACCCTAGTTCAATATTGTCTTCCTCGTTTAGTTTGAAGCATTGTGCATTATATGTTTTAGAGCCGGCCCCGCTGGTCTAGCGGTTCTAGGCACTCAGTCCGGAGCCGCGCGACTGCTACGGTCGCAGGTTCGAATCCTGCCTCGGGCGTGGACGTGTGTGATGTCCTTAGGTTAGTTAGGTTTAAGTAGTTCTAAGTTCTAGGCGACTGATGACCATAGATGTTAAGTCCCATAGTGCTCAGAGCCATTTGAACCATTTGAACCATGTTTTAGAATCTCTTACTTGCTAGCTCATGAACGGTTGCTTCTTTTGCATGAGTGGTTTTCCGTTTCAGAAATAAGTAAACTACACAAATCAACGGTAGTATCCTGATAATACTAATGGTTGATACACTGATCATAATGATATTCCTTATGCATTCCTCTTGATATTGCTGTGCATACTGTAACATTTGATCTACCGAGATTTGTTGTTTCTCTGAAATGATTCATTCATCTATCGTTTGTAGCAAAGTGGAATTCCAGGCATTGTTCAGGAAGGTTAGCTGTTGCATGGGTAACACACTTAGACTTTTCTCTGGCCAATACAACATTGGTCTCATTCCTGAAAACGTTATGGTACCAGTAATCGTAATGGCTCTGAGCATTATGGGACTTAACATCTGAGGTCATCAGTCCCCTGGAACTTAGAACTACTTAAACCTAACAACCTAAGGATATAACACACGTCCATGCCCGAGGCATGATTCGAACCTGCGACTGGGGCAGTCACGCGGTTCTGGACTGAAGTGCCTAGAACCCCTCGGCCACCGCGGCAGGCTGTAATGGTAATAGGAAGGTGAAACTGTGTTCCAGCTATGTCACATTTGGTTCCATTGATTAATAACCCACTCTATTGCAATTATAATTTTATCATACCTGTAAACGTTTCATTGGTACAGCAATTAACTGCTACATGTACTGTCTCCGGTGAGAACATGTAATAAATCCAGTGATTGCCAATCCATTGAAAATGTGGTTGGACATTGGTACTACAATTTCGAAGTCTGGAGCTTTCAGTTTTCCTAGGAGTTAATGAATTTCACATGACTGCTTGTTGGTTCACACAACTTGAGCTGGACAATGGTGACTGTCTCCTTGATACAATTGCTAAGATGTATTAATGACATGACAATGTGTGTATCCCTTTGTTCTGAAACAAGTAATACATTGCTGGTTTGAAACTGTATCCACTTATTAATAAGGTACCATTTGATTGGATGCAGGTGAATAATAAAACAGTGGTATCGAGAGCTTAAACGCGGTACTGGAAATTGCGTATAAACCTATTCGCTAACGTGATAGAAAAGTGCTGTGTTACTTCTTACTGGAGGTACAATGTGTTATAATCCGAACTTAGATCCCTCCTTTCGCTGGCTTTGACCAGTTTGAGAAGATGTAGTTGCATCGTTTCATTGTTTTCCCAAAGTACCGTATTCCTCGAGGTCTCCTCGAAGAACACGTCTCTCGATTCGAATTCTGGTCGGGCACAAAAATTTCCAACGTGTCATTTCAAGTAATGGAGTGCGCACATCAAACTACTAACAAATGGTTATGATTTTTAACACCTTTCTGTGGGTTTTCAACAATAACGATTGATACAGGTTTCGATGCCCGTCCTAAGACATCATATCATTTCACGTCCAACCATGTCAGTCTTAGTGAGAAAGAGTTCGTTAGAAAAGGTCTCTTCTTGAGTAGTCAACGACGATGATAAGCGCAAGGCTCGACTCTCAGTAAGCACAGGTCTTTACATCATGTTATTTCCAGTTTAGACATGTGCACATCTCCCTACTGGTGAAATAAACCAATTTTTAACGTCTATTTGTGGTTAGAAGTCAACAACGATAGGTTCTGGGTTTGAATCTCAATAATGCAACACTTGTTCGTCTCGTCATTTCATTTTCAGTCATCTCGTTATTTGTTAAAATTTTTGCTTTATAACATTCGATTGGATCTGGTTAAGAAATGGATCAGGAGCTGGCATGGAATTTCTATCGAACACAAAAATTAATGCAATCTCTCTGCAAGTTTAAACTTGGGTACACTTTGTAGTAACGACTTCTGACACCGAATGTAGTGTCGTGGGAAGAGGTAGAAGGCACCATATTAATACTCATCTGAGCTTTCCAAGTGATTTATTCCCTCCAACTACAGTGGCGTGTACCCCTTGGTGTGTAACACTGGATCCCGCAATGCTGAGGACGCCACCTCAGCTTCCCGTCACGCACTCTGCTAATGTGCTGGCCTTGTACGGCTGCAGTGATATGACGATGTCAGGGCTGCACCAGCAGCCGACTCAGCAGCCTTCATCCTGCACTGCCTCAGCGCTGCCCACTGACAACTGCAAGGTGGTGCGCACCCTGCATCCCTGCCAGCATGGCTTGGGTCGTGGCGACAACAGGCACTCGCAATCCGGTGGCTGAATCTGCAGCCCTCTCCCTGGATGTCCCCAGTGCATGTTGGGGGCCAGGACGACTGCCCACGGTAGTGAGCCATGGAGTGGCCCGTCACTGGCTGGCTACAGACCCCGCCTCGTAGACTGGAATGCTGGAGCCCCATCTGCTGCTGTGTGTAGCAAGTGCTGTGACATACCCCGCCGTCGAGGAGAGCTGCCACACTTGAATGCTTTGTTAGTGAACTGGTACCTATTTGTATGCAGCTGTACACCACTGTTTTGCTAAACGTGCTGCTCTGTGTCATGTACTCATAACACTTAGGTCGGCCAGTGGATCCTTTCTGCCTGTGACTTGCGCTATATAAACTGCTGCGTGTACTTTTTCCGGCGGTTCTACACCCCTGTGGCCTCTATTTTACTTCGCAACTGCTGGTGAGTGTAACTCACTGTAAACAGGCCTGCGCCTGACTGTGACTTGCGCACTCAGAAATATTGCACCAAAACTGACTTTTCCTATCCCAAACGGTAGTGCCGCTACATTATTCCCCCCTTCAGAAAGACCCGGTCCCCAGCTAGACCTTTAACTAACTCTTAACTTCTTTAGGTTGCCACCTCTGACATATTTCCTTACTTTTAGAAAACTTAAATGTGGTCTAGTGCCCCTTAAAACAGATGACATGACGTCCTTACTGGACGTCCACTGCTCGATCAACCCCTTACCTACTCATCTCACGCCCTCGGTATCAAATGCACTGGGACTTGGACTACCCTTGGTTCCCTCTTGGAATTGGCTCTCTGCCTGATCAGAATGAAAACAACACGTACAAAGTTAAGGCCGCGAAGACACTTGGCACAGAGGTGCTCAAAATGATCGTTATTTTCTGTTGCCTTTGCCTATACTGAGTGACATGTTACACAAGCTGTTCGGCTGATATCCGCCCCTCTTGCTTTAAAATGAACTGGTTTACGCATCTCAACAGACCTGGCTGCAGCATTTGAGTTAGCAAGGTCATATTCTGCCTTGGCAAAACTCTGAAGTTGCTTCTGGCCAGTACAGCTGCGGCTGTGTAACATTCAATTGTGTGACTCCTGAAATTGACGTTGGCAGATGGAAGGTTGGACCTATTACGTTACAATTAGTTCCATTGACTAAAATTCCGCTCCCCTCGAGCTCTATTCATTTCGCTTCGATAAATACTTCCTGGCCAAGACAACTTGCTACTACTACCAGATTCTCGTAGGTGGAGAAGATCCAGTGCATCCCGACCCATTGCAAGCTCAGTTTTGGCTCCACGATATCCCTTGGACAGTCTATTCCTTTCCCCCTAGCTATAAATAACTGCACCGTGCATGTGTCCGGATTGGTGCTTACCATCCTGGCTGGACATACCGTTACTTTCCCTCTATGGCAGCTCTGTAATTAAAAAAAAAAAGGTTCAAATGGCTCTAATCACTATGGGACTTAACATCTGAGGTCATGAGTCCCATAGACTTAGAACTACTTCAACCTAACTAACCTAAGGACATCGTACACATCTATGCCTGAGGCAGGATTCGAAACTGCGACCGTAGCAGCAGCGTGGTTCCGGACTGAAGCGCCTAGAACCACTCAGCCACAGAGGCCCGTAATTCCTCTCTTGTCATTCCACGTACCGGCTGTTAACTGCCGAGATCAACAATACTTCCTCAGTTTTTTACTTCTACCAACTTGCTCAACGCTCCTGTTTTCAGTGACCTGAGGACAGCGATCACCATCACCTTTCCTCCCTCCTCAAAAAGACTGCTCTCCCTATTTGCACACATAAATTAGACATTGTATTTTCATACATTGTGTATGTTTTCGAGTATTGTGAGCCAAAACTCGAAAACACATACAATGTATGAAAATACAATGCCTAATTTATGTGTGCAAATCAAATGATACAAAACAAGAAAACAAAAGAAATGTACAAACACTACTTTCTGGATCGCAAAGCATACGGTACATCATGATGTATCTATTTTCCTGGCTTTCTCTGTGCTTAACACCTCTCTTTACTCTCTCTTTCTTTCTCTTCCCTTCCTGTGACACGCCTAGAATCACATCTGGGCAACCCTTAAATGGCCACAACTGCCCAATGTGTACTATCATTGTTCTAGTTGGCAGCTGAAGCTTAACATTAACCGGGGATGTGGTTTCAATTACTTGGTATGGCCCTTGATACCTCATGAAGAACTTCTTCGTTTTACCTTTTGGCTTATAGGGGCTGGATAGTATTACCCATTGCCCTACTCTATACTGTGGTAAACTTCCTCTCCACTTCACTGCGTCTTCCAAAGCCTTCATATTCGCCTTTTGTATCCATTTCCAAACATCCCGAATTGTTCTCGCGAAGTGACGTATAGATTCAACGGTCCTTCCTTTCTGTAGCCTCACCAAATCAAACGGTGTTGGCATTTTTCGCCTGTACACTACTTCATTATATGCGCAAACAATATGCTTCAAATACTCGTCCCACTGATGGTGATGTGAATCGACATAAAACTCAGCATCTTCCCGATTGTTCTGTGCACCCGATCTGTCCTTCCGTTGGCCTGTGGCTCGTGCTCAACTTCTTTACACTGAACAATTTACACAGTTCCTTCATTATATACGACATGAAGTTAGTCCCTTGGTCAGTAATTATTGTCTCTGGTACACCAAACTTCAAAATCCAGTTATTTACTAACGCTTGCGTGACCATTGCTGCCTGTTGATTTGGCATAGCCACCATCTCCACACACCTCGAAAAATGGTCTATTATTGTCAGAACGAATCTGTCCCTAAGACATCAATCCCCAGCATAGAGAATGGACATGTCGCTTCCGGCAATCGTTGTAGCTGTATCTGTTTCCGACTCCAATATGCTCTCTCCACACATGACATACTGATCCACATCTACTTTCCTACCTCTCCACCAATACCTCACCGCTACTCTCCTATTCATTGCTGTACACCCTGCATGACCAGATAACATGTGATCATGTGCTTCCTTTAAAACGTCATCCCTCAATTTATCTGGCACTACTACCCTTGGCCCTCACTTCGTCTCCCTGTACAGAAGACCATCATACACATTAAATTGTGGCTATGTGCGATACAATCCACAATCGTTGTCCGCGTCCTGTAATTCTTGCCATACTGCTAGGTCCTAACCAATGACTTCTTCTTTTTCCATCTTCCTACTTAGTGCATCCACATTACCGTGTTTCTTCCCAGGCTTATGCACCACCTCGTAGTCGAATTCACTAAGCCTCAAAGGCCATCTAGCGAGTCTAGTATACAGATCCTTCAACCCAACACCACTTCAACGCAACATGATCTGTCACTACCAGAAATCTTCTCCAATATAAATAAAATTTAAAATATGTGATTCCATAGATTGCGCTCAGCATCTCCCTCTCAGTTGTTAATTCCTCTCTGCTGCATTCAACTGCCTAGATGCATAGGCTACAGGATGTTCTTTACCATCAATTTCCTGACTAAGAACACATTCTAATGCTTGATTCAATGCATTGCATGCTAGTATAAACTCCTTTTCAAAATCTGGAAACACAAGAACCGGACATGATGTTAACTCTTCTTTCAGGTTGTCAAACACTGTCTGACACTCTTCTGTCGACTCAAATTTCACACCCTTCCATAACAACCGCGTCAATGGCTGTGCTAATCTGCAAAACCCTGCAGAAACTTTCGACAGGAATTGCAAATTCTAATGAATGGCTGCACTTCTTTAACTGTTTTCGGTTCCAGAAAATCCCTTACAGCCTGTTCACACTCCGTCCTTACTGAAAATGACACTTCTCCAGGCTCAATGTTAAACGAGCTGCTCTTGACCTCATAAAGACTTCCTGTAACCACTGGCTATGTTGCTCCATATGAAACGTCCCCTTAGAAAAATTACACAAGACTGTGCTTAAACTGACACACAGTATTTTTAGCGCAACGCAATCTGACTTTCAAAAATCCCTACAAAAGAATGGCCCTGACTAACATTAACCTATACCTTTCGCAAATCACTTACCTCACAAAAATCTTCGTTACTCGAACTACTGCAATTCAGCGAGCGCCACTACTGCCAGCTAAATAAAAGATTCAAACTACAGAAGGCACTAACTACTAATAGGCACAGTTAGCAAATGAAAGATTTTGATAGAGAACAAACAATGTATTTACTTCAATAGTGTTCAAAAGTCATAATGTATATAGCAGTTCATGACATCCAGTCTTACAAATTTCAAAACTCCGCCATCTCTCTCCCCACATCCACCACTGCTGGCGGCTCACCTCCAACTGCGCAACGCTATGCGCTGTTAACATTCAGCTGCCCAACACTACAATGGCAGACAACAATGCAAACTAGCCACAGACTGCACACAGCACAGCCAGTGATTTTCATACAGAGCGCTATGTGGCGTTACCAATAAGAAAACAGAAACAGACTACTTACATAGCCCCCATGCTCCCCACAAAAAATTTTACAAATTGTTTTGGGCAGTGGCCAATAATTATTTGATAGAATTTTTCGTAATTAGAATAACAAAGATATCAAATGCACACACTTATTGATACAATGTTGGTCAAAAGCTAAAATTTTCTCACAGTCCATAAAGACAGTCCTGATCATTCATCACAGTAAAATTGCAGGTTTTTTTTGCAGTCCTTGTAGAAATAATGGTATTGGTAGGCCATCAAAGATGCAGACCCACTGCAGTCCTTGTAGAAATTGGTGGGCCATCAAAGATGCAGACCCACTGCAGTCCTTGTAGAAATTGGTGGGCCATCAAAGATGCAGACCCACTGTAGTCCTGGTAGAGACAGCCAGCAGCCATCTGTTGCGACTGTGCAGTTGCACAATCACCATCGAAGAGTCTTGTGGACAATATAGCAAGTCCATAAACCACCACTTGTGCACTCACAAATTTTTTGGCATGTCCTTAGAACCAGCAACGCTGTTAACCAGTCCCTTGCTGAATTATCAACACATGTGCAAACACTAACAATCCCAACTTCTCACATACTGTGCATATATTATGACCAACAGAAACGTGTGCAGTGAAATGATACTTAATTTGAAGAACTGGTAACAATTACATGATAACATAAAAATGCAATAGCAAAGGTACTAAATACATCATTAAAGAATATAACAATACAGATAACATTTGTAGTGCAGGCTTTACAAAAGAATCGAAATAACATATACATCAGTGTTACAGGAATTATGACATAAGTTCATACATAAAAGATCAGAATAACTTTTGAAACATCAACTTCACCCATGAGCATTAAAACAAAATAGAATAAATAATGTCTAAACATCTTTACAAAGAAAATAACATATTATTAGAAAAATTCCACAACATAACTCATATGAGCTAAACACATAAAGACAGGAAAAACACAAATATACAAGAGTACACAAACACATAGCAGAATAACACAAGAGGAAAGGGCAGGATTTGTATTCAGTGTAACATTTGGTATTGCAGTCCAACCTAAAACTTCATTCCATAGATCTTTCGTCTTATTTCAACATTTGTTTCCACCAAAAAAATCCTATCCAAGCATGCTTTCTGTATTTATATGTTCACATATTTCTTACCTCATTATTTATTTTCCATTATCTTACCTCATCATTTATTTCCAAGAAAATCCTACGTAAACCTGTTG
Organism: Schistocerca piceifrons; assembly: GCF_021461385.2. Classification (NCBI taxonomy): domain Eukaryota; kingdom Metazoa; phylum Arthropoda; class Insecta; order Orthoptera; family Acrididae; genus Schistocerca; species Schistocerca piceifrons. The sequence goes on from NC_060139.1 coordinate 1,012,909,292, forward strand.
TCCCTAAACCCTACTTTTTTGCTCATATCCTCTTTCTAAATACTTTTTTGGCCAAACCATTTTCTTATAGCTTCTCCATGCATTTCTTCCAATTCATCACAACTCGTTCTCTCTTATAGCCTACCCCATCTTAAGCTAACTTAAATCTACTGAGCTCAGATGCTAAACTATGGAATGAGGCAATCCAGCAGCACAAAACAATTAACACAAACAGCAATGATAAAAAATGCAAATGGCAAAGTAAGCAGCATAAAATAGCAAAGCAAATGCAATATTACAACTAATATAAGGCAATGCGTAGCAAACAAGAAAAATAAATTCGTAGTAAAACTGGCTTAACAGAGTAATCTAAAGTGAAATTTAGTAGCACTATGCCTGGCAAACAGCAGCAGCAAATGCAATAACTTATATCTAAACATGACATAGCTCAAGCAGAAAAAATATTACACTAAAAATGGTCATGTCTAATACCTATGTCACATCTTAACACTAGAGTGATGCATCACAAAAACTTACTCTGCAAGAAAGTTACCAAGTCATTAAAAAATTATTTATGCAATTCCTGTGAAGGGAAATGTCTATTTGTGCTCTCTTTTCTAAGAAAGTATATGAGAAACGTATTCTTTACAGGGTTTGTGGACAGAAAATAGTGATATTAGTACATCTATTAAATTTTATAGTAACCAATGCTGCAGTGCAGCTAGAAACTAGATATTAAAGAAAATGAGCAAATATGTACAAAGGAAGGCATGAAACATCATTCATTAGCCATATGGCATTTCATAAGGCAGTAAAAAAAATCTCTCAACTAGAAAGACAGTAGTCATAATCAGGTGTATAGACATAAAATATTTCTCGTCATTTCATTAGACATTTCAGTAAATATCATAAATTAAGAGCTCCACAGTGTTATCATATGTTTCAAGTTTGAGCGTGTCGTATTTGTGATGCTTACTACAAAGGAATGTCAATAGCGAGGATAATGGCCCCCTTTTTTTTCACCTGTGCCTCTGAAAGGCACACACAAATGGCTTTTTTTCCAGGCGATTGTCGCGCAGCTGGGTGCCCATGATGCATTACGTGCAGGTGGTCACTCAACTTTCTTACCGATATATTTGCGACACCAGTTTGCACTACAGTGACAGTCTCAAATACAAATAAAATTTCACAAGTCGAGAAATTACAGTAGAAAAGTGTAGAAACAAAATCCTATAAATATAACAGTGTCAAAAAAATTTTCCGACAGCATTGTAATACATTCACGCATGTACACACATTTGATAATTCTTAAAGTACGATTCTTGGTTTCCAACATCCTTTTTCACATATCAGAGACCCTAACCACTGTTCATTACTCCTTACTTCATTACACACACACACACACACACACACACACACACACATATATATATATATATATATATATATATATATATATACATATATATTCGTCAACACTTCTTCAATATTTCATCATAAGAAATACGTAGCATAATTAAATTCCTCATATATGGTAGCATCATCTTATTGATCATAAACATTCCTCAGCAGCATAATACACATCGTCGTCATAATAATAACATCATAACACCTCAGTCAAATCTTGAAAACATTGTAGCTTTCTGCAATAATTTCAAAACTTAAGAAAATTCTCTGCTCATTTAAATAGATCCACCGCAAACGTACTATAAAAATCATGATCCCATATTAAATATATCATTCAAAGCTCTCATAGTATCACAATGGTTCCGAAAAAATATGAACAGTTCACAAAGCACAGACAAAATACAATTTCAGCAGTATGAAATTATCCAACTGTGTAATTGCGTAAACATGTGTCACTGATGTAGTAAAAAAAGAAGTTTGTCTCTCAGTTAAATGATCAGATAGCTGTGTAATTTATGTATTAGAGAAATATGGTAACGAAGTGTAAAGTTGTATAAGCAAATACCATATTAGCTAGGGCTCCTTGTGCTTGCCACACACATGGTACACAAAGTAAGCGTGTACCCCCCCTGGGGATTAATGTAATTATACCCTCACGTGTTACAGATTACAGCAATGGAATGGAATGTATCATGGAAAACCTTTGTATCATTGTAATTCAAAAATCTTTAAAAAATAAATGTTTTAAGTACAAAATTAATCACTCAAATACGTGTACTGTAGCGCTAAACTGTGCGTCTTGTTGTAAGATAATCTCTGTGGAAGTGTCGTAGTTATCGTCCTCCGAAAGCTAAGTTCTGCAGAAGTCAATGTACTTACCTCATGATAAACAAAAGTGAAATGCTTTGCATATAGATATCTTAGTTATTACACATATTGCAGTGATGAAGAAAGTCCTGTGCTGTAACGTATTGTTGTGCTACGGAAAAGGCTGTCTCACTGTAGCTATACCACAAAAGTTACTACTAAAACATGTTTTACTTTCCAGAATAATACAGAAAAATTGTGCAGATATAAAACAGAAACACCGCAAAAGCAACATTGTAAATTGTCACTCATTAGTAGTGTCATGATAAAATCGTGTAGCTGTCACATAAACTAACCACTGTGTCATCTGGTATCTCACAGAAAGTACTTTAAATCCAGTACATATTTTGAAGTAAACCAAAATGTTGCATTAAAATCTCATTAGCAGTACCAGTATATGTTCTAAGTATGTAAGCCTGATAGTCGTTACATAATCGTGCAACTAACAAGCAAGAGTGTACAAATAACAAAACTGTGTCGTCTGTTCATTATAACAATGCATTCGTAATTTCTGTTTAAATAAGTTCTCTTGGTTCTTGACTGGATATTTAACTTAAAACATTGTTGCATGGTAACAGTTTCTAAGTCTGACAAAGCATACTAGAAATGTGAAGTGAAAAGTCTTATGGCAAAGATAAAGTTAAAAAAACAGAATATCTCTCAATGAACGGTTATACATGTGAAATGTGGTGCAATCCTTTACTCTCTAGTGCGCAGAGTTTCAACTTCAAAGCAATTATCATGTTGTATACGTCGGTAAGGAATGCTAAAATTTTTCTCAAGGCTAGCGTCTTATGTTATTTTTCTCCGAGCCAGTGGACGCACGTGGCTTACCTCACAAAAATCTTCGTTACTCGAACTACTGCAATTCAGCGAGCGCCACTACTGCCAGCTAAATAAAAGATTCAAACTACAGAAGGCACTAACTACTAATAGGCACAGTTAGCAAATGAAAGATTTTGATAGAGAACAAACAATGTATTTACTTCAATAGTGTTCAAAAGTCATAATGTATATAGCAGTTCATGACATCCAGTCTTACAAATTTCAAAACTCCGCCATCTCTCTCCCCACATCCACCACTGCTGGCGGCTCACCTCCAACTGCGCAACGCTACGCGCTGTTAACATCCAGCTGCCCAACACTACAATGACAGACAACAATGCAAACTAGCCACAGACTGCACACAGCACAGCCAGTGATTTTCATACAGAACGCTACGTGGCGTTACCAATAAGAAAACAGAAAGAGCCTACTTACACATACTACTTGGCCAGCCAGAGTGGCTGAGCGCTTCTAGGCGCTACAGTCTAGAACTGCGAGACCGCTACGGTCGCAGGTTCGAATCATGCCTCGAACATGGATGTGTGTGATGTCCTTAGGTTAGTTAGGTTTAAGTAGTTCTAGGGGACTGATTACCTCAGCAGTTAAGTCCCATAGTGCTCAGAGCCATTTGAACCATCCATACTACTTGCATACACTATAATGGCATCCAAATGGACAAGAAACTGCTGTGGTTTCAAACCCCTCAACACACTGTCTAGCAAGCTCTGAAACGTTGCTTGAGCGTTTTTCAAACCGAATGGCATTCTGATGTACTGGTAATGGCCTCCAGGAGTAGAGAACACAGTTTTTGGACAATCCTCTGGTGCCACCTCTAACTGATGATAACCACTTGTCAAATCCATCGTAGGAAAGTCCTGGCACTGTCCTAAGTGATACAAAGTCTCCGATATGTTTGGAATGGGTCTGCGTCCGTTACTGCTATATTATTGAGGTACCGGTAGTCACAACAGAGTCTGTATTTCTTAATTCCATTCATAGATTTTTTAGGCACAACGACAATAATGCCTGCTCCCAGCAACTGTTACTACGTCCTATAATACTGTCGTTATTCTGACACCAAATGTAGTAACAACTTCTGACACCGAATGTAAAAGCAACACCAAATGTAGCAGGAAGAGGTAGAAGGCACTGTATTAAGATTCGTCCGAGCTTTCCAAGTGATTTGTTACTTCCAACTACAGTGCAGCCTTCCCCTCGATGTGTGCCACCAGGTACCACAATGCTGAGGGCACCACCTCAGCGACCCATCAAATGCTCTGCTAATGTGTCGATCTTGTATGACCGCAGTGAATGACAATGTCATGGCTGTGCCGGCAGCCGTCTCAGCAGCCTTCGTCCTGCGCTGCCTCAGTGCTGCCCGCTAACAACTGCAAGGTGGGTCGTGCTGTGCATCCCCGCCGGCATGGCTTGGGTGGCAGCGACAACAAGCGCCAGCGATCTGGCGGCTGAATCTGCGACCATCGCCCTGGATGTCTCCAGTGAATGTTGGAAGCCAGGACGACTGCCTGCAGTAGCGAACCGTGGAGTGGCTGCCACTGGCTGGCTATGAACCCGTTGTTGGCCTCAGAGGGTTGAACCTGCAACCCGCCGTGGAGTGGAATGCTGGCTCCCCATCTGCTGCTGTGTCTAGCCGGTGCTGTGACACGCCCCGCCGTCCAGGAGAGCTGCCACACTTGAATGCTTTGTTACTGAACCGGCACCTACTTGTATGTGGCTGTGCGCCTTTGTTTTGCTAAACGCGCTGCTCCACGTCACTTAATCATAACACTTAGGTCCGCCAGTGGGGGCCCTTCTGCCTGTGACTCGCGCAATGCAAACTACTGCGTGTACTTTTTCTGGCGGTTCTACACCCCTGTGGCCTTTGTTTTTCTTTGCAACTGCTAGTGAGTGTAACTCACTGTAAACAGGCCCACGCCTGGCTGTAACTTGTGCGCTCTGTAATATTGCAGCAAAACTGACTTTTCCTATCCCAAACGGTAGTGTCGCTACAACTTTGTTACTTGTGACTGAAACGATATTTAATACCTATCAGGTTAGTTAACAGGAACAGTAGTTACTGGGTTAGAATCCAGGATCCCAGTCCAGTATAAAAATGTATGTGACGCAATTTCACGTCGAAAATTGCAGTTTGAAATCTTATTTACTGTCAAAAATTTTAGTTTAGAAGCGTGATGGCTCTGTAATCTCTGAGTGTTTTCTGATATTTGCATTGTCGTGATGTTAATTTGCATCTCTTGTGGCCTGTTTTACGATCGACTGTACCGAAAAGAGAGCAGAGGACATGAAAGACAGTTACGTGGGATGCATAATCACCAGGCCAATCTCAGTTAAGGTCGTTCGGATACATTTGAACACTATAGTGCACGTGTGTAGGGATCTCATCAGGTGTAGTCGCCTGTGCTCTGATGAGTGATTTCCATTGATTTTATGTGCCGTGTTCACTTAATATCAAATGTGTCATTTTGACATTCGTACGCCGATTCAAAGCTGGAGCTGGAGCACGGTCTTCCTCAGTGAGTTCTGGAAACGACAATTTAGTATTCGGCCTTCACTCTCTCGTCCTCTGTTTCGACGCCCTTATTGTCTAACAATCCGAACAGACCGGTTTACTAATTATCGGAAGACTAAAACTTTTTGGGGTATTCTACTAGATCGGTAGGTGTCTGTGGGGTTTTGACTCCATTTGAATCGGCAATGAAACTCCTTTGGAGCAGCTTTCTAATACGATTCTCGAACAACAGCAAGTTTTTCTTATCTCTCACAATTTTGCTCGGAACGTATGTAGCTAAGGTACATGGTAAAACACTACTGAACTTCGTCCATTTGCACTTAAAATTTTCAGTCTCAGAGATGATGTCTCATGCTGGTTGCTAAAGTAAGCGGATATCTGTTTCTTGTAGCATTTGCTGTGTAGAAATATATTCCTCCCTTTCTTAAAATTCCTACTGCCACCCAGTGTCAGCGAAGTTACAACGGTCTTTTGCTGTCTCATTCCCTGGTCTTCCTTAACAAAATCCAAGGATTCGGGCCTGTCTGTCACCAAATGGTTCAAATGGCTCTGAGCACTATGGGACTTAACATCTGAGGTCATTAGTACCCTAGAACTTAGAACTACTTAAACCTAACTAACCTAAGGACATCACATACATCTATGCCCGAGGCAGGATTCGAGCCTGGGACCTTAGCGGTCGCGCGGTTCCAGACTGAAGCGCCTAGAACCGCTCGGCCACTGCGGCCGGCTGTCTGTAACCAGAAGAAGTTGTCTTCACTATTCGATTACCTCACTAATATCTCAAGATAATTTTCGTATAAGAACAATTTAACACGATTGGCTGTCCCTACTACTCGGTCGAATTTAGCCCCCACTCTATAGCTTATAAGTCAAAATCTTCCCTTAGTACCATTACAAGAAATTTACTCTATCTGTTCCAAGTTTTCCGTGAAATGTTCCACCACTAGTGCTACTGAAGTAGGTTGTCTTAAAAGAATCCGACTACCGTGTTGAAACGCGTATGTATTTAGTACAGCGATGAGAGGCATGACAGAATCTCTGACCAGAGAGTTATTTATCGTTGCTAGTCTGCGCTTGACCGCGCGAGAGTTCAGTTGCATGTAAGGAGTCGGCAGTTGCAGTCGGTCGCGAGTTCTGTTGCGAGAAAGTAGTTGTATGTAGCGAGTCGCGAGAGCATGTAGTAGCGCGCGAGAGACAGTCGGAGTTGTGTGTGAGGAGTCGGCGGGCGTCGACATGGGCCTCTGGTCAAGATTCAGGACGAGGTATATTTTTTAAATAAGGTAATGAAGCAGCATTGCGCACATCTGATAATGTAGTGTATATTAACTGTAATTAATTTGTCCAAGAATTGCCCCAATAATAATTTTGTTTTCAAACCAAGCATTTTTAACAAAACAAACATTTTATTGAAAGAAAATTTCCCATGCAATTCCTTAAAAAAAATTTACTTAAATTCAAAGAATAATTGCGATGCATTTCCTCCAAGCTATGGCGAAAAATAAGAGCAGATGCAATTTTACTGAGGTAAGAACAGGGCCTAAGATCGACATTTCGGTCTATTTGCGTTTTCATTGTCACTAAGATTTCATTATCACTGAATTGTCTTACATTTTTGTGGGCAGCTTACATTTGGCTCAGATCGCTATTTCTCATTTAATTGTCATTGTCAATAAATTATTTTATTTGCTGGGAGGTTACACTATCTCTATTCCCATTAACATTTGAATATTGTCATTCAAAAAAATTTCTCCGGGGAGGTTATAGTGTTTGATACACCGTTAACACTTGGTTTGCTAAAATTATTTCGCGTTACGGTCCTATAGTACCTTTATTAGATACGAGAATCGTTCAATAACTAATGCAACACATGTATTTTCTTAAATCTGGTTGGTATTATTCAGGATTCGAAGGCACAGTATTATTCCCCACTCTTTTGCCTTCAAAATCCAGTTTTTTTAACATAATCTCCGTTCAGTGCGGCGGTCTTGCTCGACCTTACTGGGAGGGCGGCCTGTTTGCCCGCATGATACCACTCTACTGTTCCACATCGGTGCCAACATCTTGCTGCATCAATAACTTCCACGTCATCCACGTACTACTTACCACGGAGCCAAAGACCTGGCAGTCGGAAGGTGTGAGATCCGGGCTGTAGGGTGGATGAGGAAGAACCGTCCAGCGACGTTTTGTGAGCTCCTCTTGAGTGCGCAGACCTGTGTGAGGCCTTATATTGTCATGGAGAAGGAGATGTTTTCACATTTTTGAGACGACGAAGACACTGAGATCGATTATTCAATTCCAACATTGCAGGAGTCACAGCTGAGCGCTACCGGATGGCACCAGCGAGATCGGGCACTTTAGCCCGACCTTGCTGCGGTGATGACAGACGCCCCGCCCATTGACTCACCACGCTTTTGTTTACTGTCAGGTCTCCGTAGACTTCTGCAAGCACCTAAGAATATCTGGTGTTCCGCCAAAAGAAACTCAATGATAGCTCTTTGCTTGGTACGCACCTCCACTACAGACGTCACTTTGAGGGCTACGTAAGCGCTGCCACCTATCAGAACTTCATAAAACTATAGCGGCTGAAGCGGCAATATCTCACTGTCCGAGAAAAAATGTGTTGCACTACTTACTCAACACCCCTCGTATTATCGCATTGTTTTATAGCAATGAAGCGGGCGAGCCGTCTCCAAAACTCTCTCGTGCCCCTTTCTTAAAATTTTTCACAACATTATAATTGTCTATCGGGTCATTGAAGTGTTTGTTGTTTTTTTGTAGTCTCGGCAGTTGTCATACTATACATTGGTTATAAAAAAATATGTGTCATGTGGTAAGAGTATGTAACCATCGCAAGTAAACGTGATGAACAGTGAGAGCAGACGAGATACCACATATTGGGCTCAAAGAAATGAAAACAACAAATAAAGGGATGTGAACTACGTTACAGCAAAGTAATTCGAGAGTCATGACTTGCAAAACTGAATGCAACTTCAAAAACTTTAAAAACATATGACTTGACGGAGCGCAGACAAACTGTGCGGTTATGAAACTGTTGCGTTCATTTGTTCAAGCTTTGTGACATACTATTATGGTTTCATCATTTCCTCGGGAGGGATCACATTCGGGTTCATGCGAACGCCTATATCGGGCAAGGAGGCATACATCACTCACCAGTTGTATAAATTAGATGCGTCGGTAAGAGATTCCTCCCACATGACACACGTATTGTCACTAATATCACTCACCAGACGTGTTTGCCGGTGGAGGATTCGGTTGACTGATGTCCTTGTCATCAAACATTTGCATTTCCCATTCGAAAGCCACTTCCTTTCGGCTATCATTAATAGGTCCCTACCTTAAACCTCACTGTTGCAAACTGACGTTACACCACGACACAAACACAAAGGTGGATAAAGCTAACAGTGAAAAAAAAAAAAAAAGAAAATTGGCACGAGGCACGTCTAACCACGGCTCGTCCCCTTGGCAGTCCAACACCAAAACCACTTAACCGCGACGACGTCCTTCTTCACAGCTGCTTTATACGAGTATAAAACTTCTTGTTCTCAGACGGATCACTGTTTCTATATTGCTTTTTTTTCACAGTCCAGAACACCTTGTTCCTCTTTTCACGCTTGATCAGTTTTTGTCGGGCTGTCCACTGTGCCCTCTTACCACTAGATCTGAATGGGGTGCGGTGAGGAGTTTTCCTTGTTAGTACAAGTGTACACCATCGGCCGGTATGTAAGTGATTGAATTACAATTTTTCTGTGATAGGTGTAATGGCCATCAGAGTGCATTAGTGTTGTTTGTGACTGTCGTTGTCACAAGGCCTGGTAGGAAGTATAATGGTTCGTGAACAGCGTCAGATGTTGAGTGATCGCTATGAAGGACATGGAACTGCTGTGTAATCGTGCGATACAGCGTCATCAGTACCCGACGGACCTCGGAGGGGGCATCATTGTGAGTCTTCATTTGGGATGCTGTTCTAAGCGTTCGATAATCAGATTTGAGGAGCATTCGGTTGTGACAGTGGCCCAGTACTGGAATGTATGGAAGCGAGTTCCAGTCGACCAAGTCTGACTACAACGAGGAAGGAGCGCCATATAATAAACCAAACACATCGTAACGTCTTCTGATCTGCGCCTACAACCAGAGGACAAGTAATGGAGTTCCTGCAAAATTCTGACATCTTGCACAATTGGACAGAGTCAAGCAGTTGCCAGACCACGGAATTACCAAACCATGCATAAATTGCCACTAACAGCGCAACACAAACACTGGTTCTGTGTCTGAGAAGCGTGGACTGCCAATGAACGACATCGTATTGTGTTGAGCGATGAATCGTGAGTCTGTACTACCCCGGATGGCGATCACATGCGATTATCGCAGCGCCCGGGAAAGGGGTCCCATTCTTGCAATATTTTGGAGAGGCACAACGGTGTTATTCGTGGTGTCAATGGTATGGGAGCTATCAGGTACGACTTCAAGTCGTGGCTGGTAGTGGCACAACGGTACCACGCGGACATTTTGCGCCCTCATGCAACAGTGCCGTGGTGCCATTTTTCAATAGAACAATGCGCGTCTACACATGGCACTTGACTCTTTGGAGTGTCTGCGCGTTGGCCATTTCCTCTGGCCAGCAAGAACACCAGATGTGTCACCGATAAAACATGTGTAGGACTAACTCTGTCTCAGAGCCAATACCCATTGTATAGTTACAACTGCAGTGCGTCAGACGCCTCAGGAGGGGATATAACGGCTTTATGACACACTTCCCAACCGAGGAAATGCTTACACCCAGGGCAGAAGGGGTGGAACGTCAAACTGATAAGTCGGCTGATACTGCCAAATTCTTTCTAAATTTGACTCAGTTTTATAATCAGCGAAATAATATCACACACCTTCTCAACCTTCGAAATTTCATTTTCTTTCCTCTCATGGGTGCTTCATTTTTCTTATCATGCAGTGTACATCACAATGGTAATTTAAATTCCACTGCTGCTGACATGTACTTTCAGCCAGTTCCCTGTGCCTAGCAGAATGTGGGCTTTATTACCGTTTATCAGCGACTCTGTTTCTGGGAGCTTTCGATGAGCGTTCCTGCAATTACCTACTACAATATTTACAATCACTTTCTCCTATATTACATTCTACAATCCGTCTGACATGACGAATGTTTTTCTCTATATATGTGGAATTGATGCAGAACGTATCTGACGGGGCCTTTGAAGTGGCTTATCCATATTAAAAACCGAGTGTGAACGCCACACGTACTCTGCTATCCTCGTAGCCGCTTCGTACGTGGCTGCATGGCTGACCAATTAAGAGGGGCCCCGAACGACCAACGTACTGTCATCCTTTTCTTGGCAGCTGGAGGACAACCATGGTAGACATCGATCGGAGAAAGAAGAATGTGTATGAGGCAACATGTCTGTCAAATTTGCCGTTATAGAATGGTGCACCTAGTCCCACGCTGGCGGCGATTAGATACTAGTCGATCTGGTAGACATCGATCGGAGAAAGAAGAATGTGTATGAGGCAACATGTCTGTTGAATTTGCCGTTATAGAATGGTGCACCTAGTCCCATGCTGGTCGCGATTCGACACTAGTCGATCTGGTAGACATCGATCGGAGAAAGAAGAATGTGTATGAGGCACCATGTCTGTCGAATTTGCCGTTATAGAATGGTGAACCAAGTCCCATGCTGGTCGCGATTCGACACAAGATACTAGCCGATCTGGTAGACTTTGATCGGAGAAAGAAGAATGTGTATTAGGCAACATGTCTGCCAGAATTTCACGTTATAGAATGGTGCACCTAGTCCCATGCTGGTCGCGATTCGACACAAGATACTAGTCGATCTGGTAGACATCGATCGGAGAAAGAAGAATGTGTATGCGGCAATATGTCATCCAGAATTTGCCATTATAGAATGGTGCACCTAGTCCCATGCTGGTCGCGATTCGACACAAGATACTAGTCGATCTGGTAGACATCGATCGGAGAAAGAAGAATGTGTATGAGGCAACTTGTCTGTTGAATTTGCCGCTATAGAATGGTGCGCCTAGTCCCATGCTGGTCACGATTCGACACAAGATACTAGTCGATCTGGTAGACATCGATCGGAGAAAGAAGAATGTGTATGAGGCACCATGTCTGCCAGAATTTGCCGTTATAGAATGGTGCACCTAGTCCCATGCTGGTCGCGATTCGACACAAGATACTAGTCGATCTGGTAGACATCGATCGGAGAAAGAAGAATGTGTATGAGGCAACATGACTGCCAGAATTTGCCGTTATAGAATGGTGCACCTAGTCCCATGCTGGTCGCGATTCAGCACAAGATACTAGTCGATCTGGTAGACATCGATCGGAGAAAGAAGAATGTGTATGAGGCAACATGTCTGTTGAATATGCCGTTATAGAATGATGCACCTAGTCCCATTCTGGTCGATCTGGTAGACATCGATCGGAGAAAGAAGAATGTGTATGAGGCAACATGTCTGTTGAATTTGCCGTTATAGAATGGTGCACCTAGTCCCATGCTGGTCGCGATTCGACACAAGATACTAGTCAATCTGGTAGACATCGATCGGAGAAAGAAGAATGTGTTTGAGGCAACATGTCTGTTGAATTTGCCGTTATAGAATGGTGCACCTAGTCCCATGCTGGTCGCGATTCGACACAAGATACTAGTCGATCTGGTAGACATCGATCGGAGAAAGAAGAATGTGTATGAGGCAACATGCCTGTTGAATTTGCCGTTATAGAATGGTGCACCTAGTCCCATGCTGGTCGCGATTCGACACAAGATACTAGTCGATTTGGTAGACATCGATCAGAGAAAGAAGAATGTGTATGAGGCTACATGTCTGTTGAATTTGCCGTTATAGAATGGTGCACCTAGTCCCATGCTGGTCGCGATTCGACACATGATACTAGTCGATCTGGTAGACATCGATCGGAGAAAGAAGAATGTGTATGAGGCAACATGTCTGTTGAATTTGCCGTTATAGAATGGTGCACCTAGTCCCGTGCTGGTCGATCTGGTAGACATCGATCGGAGAAAGAAGAATGTGTATGAGGCAACATGTCTGTCAGAATTTGCCGCTATAGAATGGTGCACCTAGTCCCATGCTGGTCGCGATTCGACACAAGATACTAGTCGATCTGGTAGACATCGATCGGAGAAAGAAGAATGTGTATGAGGCACCATGTCTGCCAGAATTTGCCGTTATAGAATGGTGCACCTAGTCCCACGCTGGTCCTGATTCGACACAAGATACTAGTCGATCTGGTAGACATCGATCGGAGAAAGAAGAATGTGTATGAGGCACCATGTTTGCCAGAATTTGCCGTTATAGAATGGTGCACCTAGTCCCATGCTGGTCGCGATTCGACACAAGATACTAGCCGATCTGGTAGACTTTGATCGGAGAAAGAAGAATGTGTATGAGGCAACATGTCTGCCAGAATTTGACGTTATAGAATGGTGCACCTAGTCCCATGCTGGTCGCGATTCGACACAAGATACTAGTCGATCTGGTAGACATCGATCGGAGAAAGAAGAATGTGTATGAGGCAACATGTCTGTTGAATTTGCCGTTATAGAATGGTGCACCTAGTCCCGTGCTGGTCGATCTGGTAGACATCGATCGGAGAAAGAAGAATGTGTATGAGGCACCATGTCTGCCAGAATTTGCCGTTATAGAATGGTGCACCTAATCCCACGCTGGTCGCGATTCGACGCAAGATACTAGTCGATCTGGTAGACATCGATCGGAGAAAGAAGAATGTGTATGAGGCAACATGTCTGTCAGAATTTGCCGCTGTAGAATGGTGCACCTAGTCCCATGCTGGTCGCGATTCGACACAAGATACTAGTCGATCTGGTAGACATCGGTCGGAGAAAGAAGAATGTGTATGAGGCACCATGTTTGCCAGAATTTGCCGTTATAGAATGGTGCACCTAGTCCCATGCTGGTCGCGATTCGACACAAGATACTAGCCGATCTGGTAGACTTTGATCGGAGAAAGAAGAATGTGTATTAGGCAACATGTCTGCCAGAATTTCACGTTATAGAATGGTGCACCTAGTCCCATGCTGGTCGCGATTCGACACAAGATACTAGTCGATCTGGTAGACATCGATCGGAGAAAGAAGAATGTGTATGAGGCAACATGTCTGCCAGAATTTGCCGTTATAGAATGGTGCACCTAGTCCCATGCTGGTCGCGGTTCGACACAAGATACCAGTCGATCTGATCCATTGCGGACCAACTCCAGAGGGACATAACCGAGGACTCGTCCTGTAGTCCTGAGATCTCTCCGCGCGGTTATCAGTCCTTCGGTCCCTTAAAAAGTGTCAGAATGGCCGACGATTCCTCTCGGAGGAAGGTGTACAAGAGGCAGTTACCCACTTCTCTCCACACAGCAGGACATTGCATTTTACTAGACGTGTATCTTCAACCTCGTGTGTCGGTAGCATGATTGCCTCAACGCTCACGGAGATTTTGCATGATTCGCATACCGACTGTGCTGTGCGGCATTCGAGGCATTCGCCTCTTATACTTCGCGCCCGGGCATTAGGTGGCTGCCGACCTTATGTGGCGCAGTGGTTAGCACATTGGAATCGCATTCGGCATGGCGACGGTTCAAACCCGCGTCCGGCCATTCTGACTTAGGTTTTCCGTGATTTTCCTAAATCGCTTACGGCAAATGCCAGAAGGGTTCTTCTGAAAGGGGACGGTTGACTTACTTCCCCATCCTTCCCTAACCCTATGGGATCGGTGACTTCGCTGTTCGGTTCCCTTCCCCCAAAACAACCAACCAACCGTTAGGTAGCGGTAATAGGGCGAATCGAGTGACGACCGATGCGTGCCTATGTTTGTATGCTCTAAATTCAGAAGGTCATAAATGTACACCGTAACAATTATGGCCCAAATTTTCGCACAGGACCGATTTCTGGGGCTGATATCTAGCAAATGTATATTTTTCTTCTTAAATGATGTAGTCAAGTTGGTGACTTTTCCTTGACAGGTGAATATTTACCTGTCTAGTCAATTGTATCGAAAGGCCCTACAACATCAGAGATCAGGCGTATGGTATCTTTTAAGGAAGTTTCAGACCTAGAGTACTGACGTAAATAGATTATTTCAAGTTTCTGGAAATTATTTGCTGTCTTAGATAAGGTAAGTATATACGTTTAAAGAAATTTCCTGTTTTCTCTGATACGTTTTCCTAAATCGTTCTTATCTTGCTGTTGCAATTAACCTTTAGAATCAACACATTTTACAGTTTAGTTTGTAGTGTTATTTAATCCTGTCAGTATCTGTGTCCTTCCCCAACAGTTGGGTGATATTCGGATTATTTTGTAACACAAGTTTAGGAACATTTAATTAGCGTACAAAAGTCTTCTTTCTAGAACATTTCAAATTATCCTATGACTATGTTACAGAATACTTTACGTTTCTTTATTAAAACCAGGTTTGTTGTGTACATCTTTCCAGAGTTTCGAATTCATCAACTCCCCCATCAATTACTACTTTCGTAAGTTTCAATTGCAAAGTTTTCAACTTGCGTCATTCATTCCGGTAGTGAAAGTCCACACACTATGACTCAAAGGCAATGTATAATGTTGCCAGTAGCAGTGCAGCTTGTTCATATAATTCTTGTTACACTAAACGAATAATTGTCTGAGAGAAGTTAGACCGTACGGAATGGCAAGAAAGTAAATTAATTATAGCACCAGAATACATAGAGCCTAAGAAATCTAAACTGGAATCACCAATTCATTTTTTGTCGATCTGTTTGGGAGTTACGAAATGTAACACCACATCATATCGTTTCATAAATAACTTAAAGTAGCTAAATGAAGGTCTGTACATTGTGACTATTACTATCAAAAGTACATGAAATTCAACTTTTGCACTGCAAGCTACGTGTTGATCACAGAAAAACCGGAGAGCCCAGTGTTTTGTATATCATTTTAGTGGAAACGGCAACTCTTCCATGTTCGATACCAAACCTGCAGTACCTGCATGGTACGCTATATCTCTAATTCCCGAAATTTCAGTGATAAGAGGATGTTCAGAAACGTTCGTTACATCCAGATAATTTGTGGGCTGTGATTCACATAAAGAAAAGAGACGTTCATTGCTCATTTGTTACCCTTCAAATATTTTGGTGCAATAAGCTTACTTTTACCTCCCATGACTCTCTTCTAGCATTTAGCCCTTCGTAAGGAATCCATTGTTTTCATTATTTGCCGAATTTATTTCAATATGAAATTGTCACCTTCGTATCACCAGAATCATCTGTTAAATTCAGGCATGGAAGTCGTGTGTGACAACTGTCTCTTGAACTTTGTTTTTGTGTAGTATCGCCGGCCGGAGTGACCGAGCGGTTCTAGGCGCTACAGTCTGGAACAGCTTGGCCGCTATGGTCGCAGGTTCCAATACTGCCTCGGGCATGTATGTGTGTGATGTCCTTAGTTAGTTAGGTTTAAGTAGTTCTAAGTTCTAGGGGACTGATGACCTCAGAAGTTAAGGCCCATAGTGCTCAGAGCCATTTGAACCATTTTGTGTAGTATCGTATTTTGTCTGTACGCCTTACTTTCTGTAGCAGAGATTGGGGACCCGCCTAGCATTTCAGTAAATGAGTAAATGAATGTGGGAAATCGACTAAAACCAACACTCAAGCTGACTAGGGCACCAGAGAAACGGTAAACACACCGCACAATATCGATTTGCGTTTGTCTCTCAAAGTGTAAAAGATTTTCATTTATATTTACTTCTGTTAATACTGATTTCTTGACATCAGAGTTAACCCTAGAAGAAACTGGTCTCTCATTAGTCACCACAGGAATATTCTCACGGGTGATAATTCCCCTGCCCCTTTGTTACGGAGGTGTAAACCATGACTCATAGATCACGACGTGTCAGCAGGATCAACAGAAACTAAAACCAAGATGACAAACACAGAGCTGTTTAAGTAGTGTCATTCACAAGTCTCGAAACACGCAAAAATTAATTTTGTAAGGTTCAGTAGTGGTGAGCCATCAGTGACACAATTCGCTGATGACATGGCTGTCCTGAGTGAAAGAAGAATTACAGGATCTGCTGAATGGAATGAACAGTCTAATGAATACATAATATTGACTGAGGATAAATCGAAGAAAGACAAAAGTAATGAGAAGTAGCAGAAATGAGAACAGCGAGAAACTTAACATCAGGGTTGATGGCCATGATGGAGATGAAGTTAAGGAATTCTGCTGCCTAGACAACAAAATAACCAATGACGGACGTAGTAAGGAGGACATCAAAAGCAGACTAGCACTGTCCAAAAAGTCATTCCTGGCCAAGAGAAATTTATAAATATCAAACATGTCTTAATCTGAAGAAAAAATTTCTCAAAAAGTACATTTGGAGCACAGAATTGTATGGTTGTGAAACATAGACTGTGGGAAAACTGGACCAGAAGTCGAAGCGTTTGAGACGTAATGTGACAAAAGAATGTTGAAAATTAGGTAGACTGATAAGGTACGGAATGAGGAGGTTCTTCGCAGAATCGGAGAGGAAAGGAATGTGTCGAAAACACTGACGAGAAGAAGGGACAGGGTGATACGACATATATTGGGACATGAGGGAATGACTTCCGTGGTACTAAAGGAAGCTGTAGAGGGCAAAAACTATGGAGGAAGACAGCAAATAACTGAGAACGCAGGTTGCAAGTGCTACTCTGAGATGAAGAGATGTACACGAGGGCCGCATGAATCCAGTGGGAAGATTTATGAATTTAAAAAAAAAAAAAAGAAGCTTCGTTACTGATGCTACGTTTGTATACCGGAGCAATCACGAAACTGTTCAAATGGTTCAAATGGCTCTGAGCACTATGGGACTCAACTGCTGTGGTCATCAGTCCCCTAGAACCTAGAACTACTTAAACCTAACTAACCTAAGGACATCACACACATCCATGCTCGAGGCAGGATTCGAACCTGCGACCGTAGCAGTCGCACTCACAAAACTGTTACCCTGATCCCTGGCAACACAGATTTCTGCCCCACCCACTGTAACAACACTATCCTCCCTTCCAACATCCTTCCACAAAACAATCTGCATGCAGTAGCAGGTGTCTAAGACACGCACTTAGCCTGAAGTTCGTGCCTTGTACTTACTACCTAATTCTCCATGAAATAACTTGACCCATACCTCTTCCATGAGTACTAACTAAAGGTAGGTCTTCCCTACTTTCTCTGAAACAATACATTGCCTGCCTCTTGGTTTAACTTCATTTAATAGATACCTTTCGCCGTCTAACAGGTAGCAGGGGTGCCCCAAGACTCTGTTTCCCCTCCATTCCTTTTAGCATTGGCTGCTACTGCTATGCCGAAAACCGCTTCTCCAGTACACATCCTCTTGACATCCCTTCCTAGTCCTACAACCGTTCTGAAATAACAATGATCCCTTCAACTCCATCTCGACGAGATTACATCCTAGTGCAACCAGTACCTCCTCAAGATAAGCCAAGACCCAGGTAATAATTATTGGTTAGACCACACACTTTCCCCTGCATGGCTTCGGTCTCACAATTTACAACCATCCTATCCAAATAACTGATACATTAAAACACCATGAACTAACCCATTAAGTAACATAGACACCTGGCTTACAACCATCAAACTTCCTGTAATTTAACAATTCTTTAAAGAAGTTCTCTAATTATATACTTTTAAACCACTTTGGCTGGAGAACACTTGATACCGCTGATAGCTTACACCTCTCCGATTGGGACGGGGTGATGAATAAAGAAAAGAAACTTGCGCGCCTAATCTTACAGAAAATTACGACAATTGAATCTGACCCTCAATGAAACCTCGCAGACATCACATCCACATGGAGCACCCAACCTTCATACCTTTTCCTCACCAAGACACTACAGAGTGAAAAGGGGTACACTGTGGCGTCACAATGGAAGAACCTCAGTGCAATCCCCATTTCGACATTGAAACCAAATAAGTCTCCAATCAAACAGTGACATAAATGCTGATGTTATTGTTTGGTTCTTTAGACAACAACATCCATAATAGATTTTCTCACTCATCGAGTTCTTAGTAGAAAACTAAATCTAATCTGTTCCCTAACGAACGCTACCACTGAAGAAAAGCCTCGTAAATGGCGAGCAGTTTACAGGCGGTTAACATTTGCTCCTATTATAAATATAATCACGTCCTACTTCACATCAGTTTTACAGCTCTCTTACTGTGCGTAACACCTGTTACTTGGCTCACTCTACTTAATTCTTGAAGTCTCACTGGCAATAATCATTCTTCCTACTAACCATAATAGTTCCTTAAGACTTCCCGTTTATTTATTCCTTTTTCTTCACAGCCAAAGAGTGCAGTGATACCTCAGCTCTAACACCTAGCACATAGCTATCAGTACTAAGACAATTTATCACAGACGAGACACACCCAGTGAAGCACAACACATTAATAGGGTACTACACAAAGTCTCAGCGTAAATGATCCTGGACACGATTACTTTTCCTATTAGCCAGTGGATTATGATCCAATTTCTCTCATAACAGTCTACTCATGTTCTACGAAACCAATTGCTGTAAATCATATTTGTAAGGGCCAATTGACCAAGAAACAGCCTGAAACTGTGTATGGCTTTCCGACCTACAATTCAAACTCGAGAATTTTATGAAATTACAGTAAACTTTATGTGACGCCATTTGACTGTAAATACATTTTTTAGATCCACTATGCATTATCGACTTTGGTGTCATTTTCAAGTATCCCTCATCACCTGTCAAAGACGTCTTCCTGATGTCTGCAGGTACACTAAAGTGTTTCATCCACGATGGATCGCTTCAACACAATCATGTGTCCTATTTAACTGACACCAACTCTTGCATCTTACATCCAGCTGAAGAGGTGCGTCCAGGCACTATTTTTTTTCACTTCTCAATCGTCTGCACCGTAATTATACTAAATCCTGCCTTCTTTCTAAAACTCAAGAACACCAATGATACCTCCCTGCTCACTCCAGCAAATGTCCCAAAGGTCGCTCTATATTCACTTGGTCTTCTGGTAAACCAGTGGACCTAAAAACAGCCTCGCGCACAGACTCCAAATTCTATAACAAGAAACTTTAGTCAACTAACATTACCACGTGGTTCATAGAATTGTGAATAACAGAGCAATCACGTAGATATAGATTGGTAGTTCAAAAACATCTGGTCTCTATGTCTGGACTTTTCTCCTCCCTGCCCATATAGCCTTAAGGCACTGTGGTTACCTCACTGGTCTCGAATTTGGGAAGATACGGTTCAGTTTCCTTTTCGTCTAGTCAGTTACATATCAGTGACTTCCCTAAATCGTTTCTGGAATGGTTCCGTCGAAAACAACTTGGCTGCCCCTGTCTTTCTCGTCTTTTCCCGATCCACCTGTACTCTTAATCTTTGACGATTTCATCGTGGGCGTGGCGTTAAAAGCTAATCATTCTTCGCTTTCTCCTCCCAATTCACCTCCTTCCATTTTCTGCTTCAGGGTTCAGAATCTTCTTTGTAGTCATTTTACCTTTCCCTCCTAGACACTGTTCCACTTTAAATCGTCACCACCTATAACTTTTCACCAGACCAACATTCTTCGCGACCAATCTAGAAATTCAATAAAATCCCATTCCTTCCCCATCCGCACTCCCTGATAGTAGGAAACCACCACCACGAACAATGGAAAATACAGAGAACGGCGAATGGTTTTCGAACTGTATACGAATATTCTATAAGCAGTCAACAAACTTGTTTTATTTATCTTCTAAATGTCGGAAGGGATTCAGTTATAGTCTGTTTAGCGTTATTTAAACGCTTCACATGTTTCAAAATTCTTTGTTACTACCGACAACCCGCTAAGGCTAAATGAGGTGTGGTGGGCATGAAACAACAGTAAAAGACAAAGAAATCTTGCAGGTCATTTGTGAGCTTGAATATGCGCTATTATAGAAGTCATCAAGGAATGAACAGAACCAAAAAGAGGATGTAATAATATTTCGGTGTACTATATGATTCACGTTACGGTCGAAAGACCAGTGAAATCAGAAATCCTTTCCTGTGCAAGAATAATTTATACTTGCAAGCACTACAACAATCAGAAAAGTGGCCTGGGGCGTACCTTCTGCTCCTCCGCCCCCCATCCCCCCCCCTCGCAGCCCCACCCTTCAGTTCCTTAAGGCAGTTATGTCCCCGAGTAGACTGTCGTCCTTGATTTCCACCGGCACAGTTCAGCCAGAGGGTGTACAGACTATATCTACCTTCATCGAACTGAGCAATATCCGGATCAGCAACGTCAACAAAACCATAATCAATTCAAAATCATATGAAAATCTGTCACGTAAAGGAACAAATTACAAAACAGTTGTAAAAACATAGATTGGACGAACAGAAATCACAATCCAGTAACAGGTTTTATTAAGCAGTAATGATACACAGTTATAATTTTTGAACAAATCATCGTGAATCGAAGACAGTGTAACAATTCTGCAACGTATATGGATGCTGAAAAAGTAGGATACATTAATTTATAATTCAGTGGTTTGGCGCATAAGTTGCTAGCGTTTATGCATAAGTTTAATAAACACAACAGGTAGATATAGAGATTTTAGTCATCAACAATATATTCCACCTTACTATTTACAACTGACTGTCAGCGCTGGGGTAACTTTCCGAATACCCGAATGTAGAATACAAGTGGTTTTGAGACGAAGAGGTCGTCGGGCCATGTTCGCAACGCATTTTCATTCGAGAAATAAGTTCCTTGACAGTTGTTCGATACGAGCGCGAAAGGCGAAAATTTGAGGACGCAAGATCAGGTGGATAAGATGGGCGCAGAATGACTTCCAACCAAATTCCTCTATAGCGCTTTTTTTTCTTTTTTTTCAGTTTAGCAGAATGCGCGCGGACGTTATCGCGGTTAGCACCACTCACGTAATGTTCCTGGTCGTTGTTCTTGCATTGCATGTGCAAGACGTCTCACTTGTTGACTACACTACAGGCCATTAAAATTACTACACGAAGAAGAAATGCAGATGATAAACGGGTATTCATTGAACAAATATATTATACTACAACTGACATGTGATTACATTTTCTCGCAATTTGGGTGCATAGATCCTGAGAAATCAGCACCCAGAACAACCACCTCTGGCCGTAATAACGGTCTTGATACGCCTGGGCATTGAGTCAAACAGAGCTCGGATGGCGTGTACAGGTACAGCTGCCCATGCAGCTTCAACACAATACCGCAGTTCATCAAGAGTAGTGACTGGCGTATTGTGACGAGCCAGTTGCTCGGCCACCATTGACCAGACGTTTTCAATTGGTCAGAGATGTGGAGAATGTGCTGGACAGGGCAGCAGTCGAACATTTTCTGTATCCAGAAAGGGCCGTACAGGACCTGCAACATAAGATCGAGCATTATCCTGCTGAAATTTAGGGTTTCGCAGGGATCGAATGAAGGGTAGAACCACGGGTCGTAACACATCTGAAATGTAACGTCCACAGTTCAAAGCGCCGTCAATGCGAACAAGAGGTGACCGAGTCGTGTAACCAATGGCACCCCATACCATCACGCCGGGTGATACGCCAGTATGGCGATGACGAATACACGCTTCCAATGTGCGTTCACCGCGATGTCGCTAAACAAGGATGCGACCATCATGATGCTGTAAACAGAACCTGGATTCATCCGAAAAAATGACGTTTTGCCATTCGTGCACCCAGGTTCGTCGTTGAGTACACCATCGCAGGCGCTCCTGTCTGTGATGCAGCGTCAAGGGTAACCGCAGCCATGGTCTCCGAGCTGATAGTCCATGCTGCTGCAAACGTCATCAAACTATTCTTGCAGATGGTTGTTGTCTTGCAAACGTTCCCATCTGTTGACTCAGCGATCGACACGTGGCTGCACGATCCGTTTTACAGCCATGCGGATAAGATGCCTGTCATCTCGACTGCTAGTGATACGAGGCCGTTGGGATCCAGCACGGCGTTCTGTATTACCCTCCTGAACCCAGCCATTCCATATTCTGCTAGCAGTCATTGGATCTCGACCAATGCGAGCAGCAATGTCGCGATACGATAAACCGCAATCGCGATAGGCTGCAATCCGACCTTTATCAAAATCGGAAACGTGATGGTACGCATTTCTCCTCCTTAAACGAGGCATCACAGCAACGGTTCACCATGCAACGCCGGTCAACTGCTGTTTGTGTATGAGAAATCGGTTGGAAACTTTTCTCATGTCAGCACGTTGCAAGTGTCGCCACCGGCGCCAACCTCGTGTGAATGCTCTGAGAAGCTAATTATTTGCATATCACAGCATCTTCTTCCTGTCGGTTAAATTTCGCGTCTGTAGCACGTCATCTTCGTGGTGTAGCAATTTTAATGGCCAGTAGTGTATAAATGTCAGTAGTTTGGTTACATCTCGGGGAAGCAATTCGTAATATACCACACCGTCACTGTTCCACCAGATGTGTAACATTGTCTTTTGTGGATGTGTGAAGGTCTTTGTACGGGAAGTTGCTGACTAAGTTGGGTTCAACCATTCCTTTCTTTTCCTTATGTTATTATAAAGACACCGCTTTCTCCCACCAGTAACGATACAGCATGGAAATGATCGGTGTCGTTAATGACGCAATTACTGACGAGTAAGCAGAGATGCACATATAGTAATTCGCTGATTTTTGTGATTTTGACTTAGAGCATGCGGTACCAATGCTACCGATTTTTAGCCTCCCCCATCGCTTGCAAATGTCACATCATGATGGAATGAGCACAGTTCATCACATTTGCCATTTCTCGTGTACATTGACGTGGATCACTGTGGATTAATGCGTTTAAACGATCTCCATCAAAAACCCCGAAGGTCTTCCTGAACATGGAGAGTCACTTATGTCAAAACGATCCCCCTTAAAACGAGTAAACCATTATCTGGCCGTCACTGTCCAACGGCATTATCCCCACACAAGACACAAACGTTTCTGGCTGCCTACGCCGCTGTCACCCCTCTATTGATCTCGAGCAGAAGAATATATCGACAGTGTTCCGATTCATTCACTTGACACTCCATTTTCTAGCATCCACAGCTCCACTCACTATCTCTAAATCACAAAATGACAATATCTAAACTCAAACACCAACAGTGAAACACGAATAAAGGTGATAGTCGATAAGTAAACCAACATATAAGACAAAAACGCTACGAGCCTAGGCAGCAAACTTATATCATTGTTTAACTACAGGAAAATAAGTAGCCCGCGCGGTCTAACGCACGGCTTTCCGGATTGGGAAGGAGCGCCTGGTTCCTGGCACGAATCTGCCCGGCGGACTTCTGTCGAGGTCCAGTGAGCCGGCCTGTCTGTGGATGGTTTTTAGGTGGTTATCCATGTGCCTCGGCGAATGCGAGGTGATTCCCCGTAATCCGCCTTAGCTACACTATGTCGGCGATTGCTGCGCACACAAGTTCTCCACGTACGCATACACCACCATTACTCTACCACGCAACCATTGGGGTTACACTCGTCTGGTGTGAGACGTTCCCTGAGGGGGGGGGGGGGGGGGGGAGGCACCGGGGGCCAAACCGCACAATAACCCTGAAAGAGTGGTTGGGTGTGGTGCGGCGTAGGGGTGAAGAAGTGAACTGCGGTAGTCGTCGTGGGGTTGTGGACCACTGCGGTGGCGGAGAGGACGGAGGCTCTACGTCGTTTCTAGGCCCTTGCTTAACATACAGTACAATACAATACAGCAAAATAAAACAGCAGAATTTCAATTAATTAATTATTAATATATTATTATTTACGTTAAAGAAAACAGTTGCAGAATTCCAGTTTAAATATCTTGTTATACGCTTGTGTCTTAAGTTTATAATCGGAGGAGATTCATTCCGTGAAGTATATTTTGGCTTAAATGTTTCATAACTTTGCTGTTGAAACTCCTATTGTAGCAAACTTCATTGCTTTTAGTCATACTATTTAGCTTTTTATTTATCCAGGGATCACTTCACTATGAGAAAAGATTTGTCATCACAGTACATTGAAAATATACAACTCAGAATACAGGTACACTCAGAATATATAGCAAATTTGCTTTTAGGATAATAGGACAGATGGTTGACCATGACCTTGATGATAGAACCATCCCGATGTTTGCCTGAAATGATGTAGGAAAACAACAAAAAACCTAAATCAGAATGGCCGGACGGATCTAACTCCGCCGGCCATTGTGGCCGAGCGGTTCTAGGCGCTTCAGTCTGGAACCGCGCGATCGTTACGGCCTAAGGTTCGAATCCTGCCTCGGGCATGGATGTGTGTGATGTCCTTAGGTTGGTTAGGTTTAAGTAGTTTTAAGTTCTAGGGGACTGATGACCTTCGATGTTGAGTCCCATCGTGCTCAGAGCCATTTGAACCATCTAACCCCATCCTTCCGTGTATGAGGTCAGAGTCTTAATAACTACACTGCCTCATTCTGTCGGACTCTATTGTACACTGTTCTGTGATTTACACACGATTTACTCCAGATAAATTACAAAAACACTCTATTGCGCTTCATTGCCGCACGCACTAAGGAAACCTGCTGGTGACTTCTGGACCACGAACATCTTGCTGCGCCTCTCGCACTAGCTCCAGATTTTTATGAAAACTGACTCCAAGTCTGTAAGCGTGAAACTGTGCCCCACTGCCCCACGGACCTCTTCACTTCCTCCATTCAGTCCACTCAGCATTGCCCAGTGATCACTGAGATTTTGAGTTTTCAATTTATTGGACAATTATTTATGCAGTTTCATAAGCTAATATAAAATAATGTTTTATATATACATTTCTTTGATAAATATCAGACCAAACTCGCCTTTGTTCGATGATTATGTATCGAACGATTAGTGAAATACTTTGTAATATTTTCCGTAATATACTCAACGGACTGCCAAGTGTATTCATTTGGAACAATAAGGACACCCATTGATTTTAAATAGAATTTTACAGAGAGCAAGAATACTACCTCTAATTACTATTTTTACAGCTCTTTCCTTCAGTTTAAAAACTGTGACCATGTTTTGTGCCATCACTTCTTGACATATGAGCCTGCTTTTTTAGTTTGGTCTAAGAGTTTCGCACGTCCACTGCGTTATGACAGGACAGCAAGTATAGTACGTAAGACGACCTAACTGCCCAAGTAGTATCCTCAGTATTTGCTCCTTCCACTGCTCAAATAATTTCCCTTGTTATTAACTCGCATGCTCGCTGCAGAGATACATGTCTGTACCTACCTATCGATTTCTACAAGCATAAGTGTTTTTGGGTAGCATGCTTGAAACACAATAGCGTGTCTTGTTCAAAAATGTTCAAATGTGTGTGAAATCTTATGGGCCTTAACTGCTAAGGTCATCAGTCCCTAATCTTACACACTACTTTAACCTAAATTATCCTAAGGACAAACACACACACCCATGCCCGAGGGATAACTCGAACCTCCGCCGGGACCGGCGTGTCGTGTCTAGTCTGGTGTGGTCGGTGTGTGGCGCGGTGCTATGTTTGGTAACATGGTGCCTGGTTGTGAAGAGGATGAGCACATTTGCAGTACGTGTCTGTCAGTAATTCACAGGTGTCACGTAGTTAACGTGTATTTATTTTTTTGGTAGCCGTTAAGACGTAGTAGGGAAAAATTTCACCGAATCTCTCATGGTCTGCTCTGTGGCGAAGTTTTCTTTGTGCCTTTGTGAAGAGAGTAGACTTCGATGCGCTGTACAGAATCGGTTTGCTATTAATACGCCCGAATGGAGTAGAACATTTAAATGCGCCCAACTTCCTGCCAATGGCCGTTATCCATTGTTTTCAGCGTTTATAGATTTTCTTTTGTTTCAAGTCCTCAGACGTAGAAGCTTTCTGTGCCATATGCTCTGGGCACTAATGCTGCTTGTGTCATTATGGCTTCATTAAATTTTGTAAATAATTGTATATTTTGAATTTCCCTGCCATTACATTCCTACTCAAACGAAATTATGCTGACAACGAGTTGCACTTTGTAGTTAGTGCAACAGCATGCGTAGCAGTGTACACTATTCCACAATAAAGTTAGTACTTCGTAAAACTATTTTACGATTAATATCACATCTTGCACCAACTACGCTGAACATTACATTCCCATGTATCTACGCATGATTTTCAGAACACAAGGTAAGTGACATTTTTACGGAGCTAGCATACTTATAGTCCTTCACCCTATCAAACGAGACTATTACTTCGTGTACCAGTGAACTTTTGGTAACAATATGTTGGACCGTGCCCATTGCATGCAACAGTGCTATAAGCAACGTTGGTTATACTTTTTTGTGTGTGACTTCAGATGTTTGCTACGATTGATCATTTTCACGTATACCAATGTACTAATTTTGTCTGAAGTAAGTCTGTCCTCTGACTATTGTAGTGATATCGCGTTACTGTAGAAATTCATGCGCCTTAAATTTGTCCAGGAGAAAGCATTTCACTTCAAGCCTTATTTCGGACTTACTTTTGTAGGTAATCTGTTTTCAAAGCTGGACAGGGAGGTTACGCATTCTTTGCCTCTGTACCGACTGAAGATATAGCTTTTCCTTTACAACCGAACATGTCCAAAGGACATTCTTGACGCATTTTTAAAGAAATTATAGTAATGCCGCAGAAGACAGTGGTCAAAGACGTTATCTAAAAATCAAGATTTCAGTTACCTGCTCTGACGTTGTATGAATCGCCAACGATAAGATCAAGATGCAATCCTTTGAGCCAATCACCATGCTTCTCAGTATAACGCAAGGTCAGCTGCTCACGTGTTATCGTGGCTGGAGGTGCGTATATAAACACTGCAGACCTTCCAGGCCACAACACACCTTAACATGCTCAGACAGACAGTTCTCGTCTTGGCCCTCGTCGCCTGTGTGCTGGGTGAGAAATCGTAGCGGAACAGAATGCTGTTCTGATATTCATTGTTTTAGTTTTAGTGAAGTTACAGTTGCGCTGGGGTTTTTGTAACAAGTTAAAACGGACGGATTAATCTTGTACAGAGTACCGAAAGTTGTATCTTGCGAGCGGTATTCTCGTGACGCAATCTACGAGCAACATTCTTAGAGTAACTTTTCTGTCATTGGGCACCTATTTCAGCCATCATAGCTCTTTTTCTTCTACATTGCAAAGCTGGTTTGAGCACAATTTGGGTGGAGAGGTAAGAAATGAGCGGCAGACCTTCATCAAACCTCGAAGATCTTCCTGAACGTAGACAGTCACTAATCTCAAAACGATCTATCCTTTGTCAGTTTTCGAAATGAGTTAGGACTGCTCAGTTGTGAGGAAACTGATCACGATAAGCAAATGTTAAGGTTTCAGTACGTAAGGAGACTACATTAAAGGGTTAGCTGAATGTTGGTGTGTTTGTTTGCAGGTTCGGCGCTTCCAGTGCGTCGTTTGCCGCACACAGGACCAGCTCGGCGTTTCGCTCTCTCCAGGGGACGCATCTACGGGGGACACGACGCCGCCAGAGGTGAGCATCCATATCTCCTTACAACACAGTATTTGGTCAAGGAAGCGCTGTATCTGTCTAGAGACGCCCATTTAACTATTTGTGCTAGATGAACAAGACCTCCAGATTCATTTTTTTTAAAACTTGCGTCAACAGAACTGAGCGGGTTGAGTAGTAAGTAGTATAAAAGTTTAATTACACAATAGGGAAGAAATCAGCAATCGATCGCGAAATCCTTCGTTTTATTACGGCAGATTTAGATTTCAACTGTTAAATAGTGATCTTAAGCTCATATAACAACAGGTTACGTTCGTCCGAAGTTTCACTTGGTAAACATTATTGGTGTAGAGCTTACAGGAGGTAAGAATGGAAGCCCTACTGCAATGATGTTTACTACGTTATTTATGCCTCCGAATCAATGAAAAAAATGGTTCAAATGGCTCTGAGCACTATGGGACTCAACATCTTAGGTCATAAGTCCCCTAGAACTTAGAACTACTTAAACCTAACTAACCTAAGGACAACACACACACCCATGCCCGAGGCAGGATTCGAACCTGCGACCGTAGCAGTCCCGCGGTTCCGGACTGCAGCGCCAGAACCGCCAGACCACCGCGGCCGGCAATCAATGAAAACTACACAAAAATTAGATGTCGGAAGCGTAATGATATCTGGATAACAAAATCACGAAATTTTGCTGTTATAACGTTAGAGCGGTTGGTAGTTGTACGTTCAGTTTCATCTTTTGTCGTATTCTCCTTGCAACTTCCTCAAATCTATAAATCCTGTCCGTGGGTAGCCTAACTGAGGAACGGCGGGCGACACTACTAATGGTGTTCGGCTTGTTAAGTGGGGACGTCAAACTCGGCGCTCGAGCAGAGGTGTGTTGACAACTCATGTTGATCTTCTTCGCAGGCGAGTTTCCGTACCAGGTGTCCCTGCAGCACGTGGTGCTGGGTCTGCGGTACCACAACTGTGGTGGCTCCGTCCTCTCCAGCAACGCCATCCTCACAGCCGGACACTGCGCCGTCAGCATTGGAAGCTACATCGTGAGTATGACCACTGTCACACTACACCTGCCATTTTGCCCCAGATGCTTAGACCAAGTTAGTAGGCTAGACTTGGAAGTTCAAGATGTGAAACACAAGTAAGGAGAAATGTATTATGACTTTCGCCGATGTTTTCAAATTGTCCGGATATGACGATCATTTCCTCTTATTACGAACCATTTTGCTAGGTTATTCAAACATGGCTTACGACATAATGGGCACTATCATTGCTGGTTATTTCATATTTGCCCATTAATATCGGTCTGCAAGTCTCTTTAACTTGGAGGAAGACAACCAGTCAACACCATGTATCTCATGAACAGTAGTTTAATTCTACAATAACATAATGTTACCACAGTGAAAGCGAACAGTATTATGTGCCCTCAGAATAACGTAGATGCGGTTTACTCTCAGAGAATATGAATCTAATGATTTCACCCTCATTTATTACAGCACTTCACTTTCACTACTCGTGGTACACAATTTAATCTCACGAAACTTGTGATGCAATGTTGCTTCTAATGTGAAATGAGAGAATAACATGATAAAACGAAACAGAGCAGCATATCGCGGGCCAAAAAACCCGCTTCATCCGTAAAACAAAGTCGCAAAAAATAAAACCGTCTTTCATTTAGTTGTACAGCCGAAACATACCGCCATGAATATTATTTTCTTCTTAAAGCACATGACAAACTGCCTCACAAGGTAAAGATATAAATACACTCTACGCAAGCAAATTTAACCAGATCGACAATGCAACATGTCGTTGACAGGCCGTCGCCGGAGACCACGATTTGAGCAGCAATGAGGGCAGCGAGCAGGAGGTCGGAGTCTCGGACCAGATCGTGCATCCCGACTATCCTGGGTGAGTACGAAAGCTTGGAACCTCTGGCGACGTAGTTAATAGAACTGCGATGTTTTCAGGATCTGTAAGTCGTGAGTCATGAGTTACTGATATCCTATATTTCACAAAACTCAATTAGGTTAATTGTCACAACAATAAGTTATAACTGTAATACAGTTAAAAATTATTTTAACTACGGTAGCGAATGCATAGTGCAGAATACAGATGTGTGATAGAAGATTCTCCATAAGAATTTGTAGAATGTTTATACACAGACTGAAGAGACAAATGAAAATTTTTGGAGTTACGAGGGTGGTTCGCTAGCGTGGTCACTGCAGTTGTGCGAAGCCCCGGTGCCAGGAAATCGTAGTGTTTTGCGAATCTGCCTAGGGAGCAAGAAACTCGGGTTCAAATTCCAGTTTTGGAACAAGTTTCATTTGTCGCTTCGGTCTGCATAAGTACATCATAAGATATTTGGGTTCTGGAAAGGTCTCTCGAACAGCATAGGTTCATTTGAGAATCTGTAGATGTAAGAAATTATGCTACTTAAACAACTGCACTGTCAGAGTAAAATTACCGACATCAAAATTCTCCGAGGAATTCATTTGAATATAACGTATTTCCTTTTAACAGCGACTCCTATAATATGTTTTGTTCAGTATGATTCAACAGTTGTGACTTTTAATAATGCTGGTTGCGCAGTACAGTGCTTACAGAAAAAAATCTTTTTTTCCTCAGAGGTGTAGCTCCAAACGACATCGCCGTCTTCCTGTTGGAGTCCTCTCTGTCTCTGGGAACGTACGTCCAGGCCATCAGCTTGCCGAGCGCCGGTTCAATCCCTGCAGGTACGCCAACTCGGTACCGTACCCGTTAATTCATTAGCATACAGAAGGCTGTTTGCCCTGATCTCCGAAATAGTTGGTAAACTATTCGCCACAGTTGTCAAGTGAAACCTAACCTTCATCTGTACAGATATGAGTACTAAATCTTCGTAAGTTGGGCAAGAGATATATGGGCAGGGAACTTCATTTCTTAATACGTCACTAATACGTGTTCAATTTCGTGCCTATGGCAAAACATTAACTGCGAGTAATTTGGCACCTGCTATAACTGCTTTATTGGATTTTTAAGGGTATGATTCCATTGTAGTCACTTACCGGACAATTAGCATTAACAAAATAAATTTCCCAATACTTACGAATCTTCCGGGAAGGTGACGTATAAAGAACTAGTAGCACATCTCACTGCACATGTGCTGTTGTCAAAGTCGCATCTGGTATTCAGTGTGGAATAAACAGCAAATGTAGCGCATTCTTTTGGATAAGTTGGTCACTTTCAGGGCTACGCAAGCATACAAACCCAGTAAATATATTCTCGAACATTAACGTTGTGAAAAAGAGGAGCCTAAGGTTTTACGTGTTAATGTCCAGAGCAAGCTTAGATTCCGCAAAAATTTGGGAGGAAACTGGATGAGAATTTTTCAGAGGAACTATCCGGATATTTGTCATAAGCGATTTGCAGAAACGGTGGGAAATCTAACCTGGATAGGTGAAGGGATGACATTGGGAGAAACTTTGACACTTAGATATCCTTCAAAACTGTTTCAGTTACGCAAAGTACGGTTAACATTGTGACGTTAGACCAGTAACTCTACTGCAAAACACTTTTCTTTTTTATATCAGGTGGATCCATTGCCGTCCTTTCTGGCTGGGGTACAACGGAAACGGCCAGCACACCTGACATTCTGCAGACTGTCGACGTCACCGTAATCGACTATGACACTTGCAGCCAAAATATCGACGACCTGGACGTGGGTTCCAATCCGCTTACGGAGACTATGGTCTGCACGGGACCAATCTATGATGGCATCTCCGTCTGCAGTGTAAGTCACAACTTGTAATACTTCCTTTTGTTTAGACACGGACGTTACCTATTTTTAAGTTTATTTATTAATTAAGATCTAGTTATCCTATAATTTGTAAGCAATTACCATTAACCTTGTGATAAAAACTTGACTATATACAATGTACTTTTGGACGTCATGAATTGTGTTTATTCGTCTACCACGAACCCATCTTAATTTTAGTGCTGATACTATCCGATATGAACCATTTTCTCAAGTCTTCGGAGCATTATAGTGCGTTATTTCAACAAACAGTAACTCCAATTTACTGTTACTTTAGATTAGATTAGATTAGATCAGATTAGATTAATACTAGTTCCATGGATCATGAATACGATATTTCGTAATGATGTGGAATGAGTCGAATTTTCCAATACATGACGTAATTAGGTTAATTTAACAACATACTTAAGTTAATATAACAACTTTATTTTTTGTGTTTTTTGTTTTTCTTTCTTTATTTTTTTTTATTTTTTTTTAATATTTGTTTTTCTTAATTTATATCTAAAAATTCCTCTATGGAGTAGAAGGAGTTGTCATTCAGAAATTCTTTTAATTTCTTCTTAAATACTTGTTGGTTATCTGTCAGACTTTTGATAGTATTAGGTAAGTGACCAAAGACTTTAGTGCCAGTATAATTCACCCCTTTCTGTGCCAAAGTTAGATTTAATCTTGAATAGTGAAGATCGTCCTTTCTCCTGGTATTGTAGTTATGCACACTGCTATTACTTTTGAATTGGGTTTGGTTGTTAATAACAAATTTCATAAGAGAGTATATATACTGAGAAGCTACTGTGAATATCCCTAGATCCTTAAATAAAAGTCTGCAGGATGATCTTGGGTGGACTCCAGCTATTATTCTGATTACACGCTTTTGTGCAATAAATACTTTATTCCTCAGTGATGAATTACCCCAAAATATGATGCCATATGAAAGCAATGAGTGAAAATAGGCGTAGTAAGCTAATTTACTAAGATATTTATCACCAAAATTTGCAATGACCCTTATTGAATAAGTAGCTGAACTCAAACGTTTCAGCAGATCATCAATGTGTTTCTTCCAATTTAATCTCTCATCAATGGACATACCTAAAAATTTGGAATATTCTACCTTAGCTATATGCTTCTGATTAAGGTCTATATTTATTAATGGCGTCATACCATTCACTGTACGGAACTGTATGTACTGTGTCTTATCAAAATTCAGTGAGAGTCCATTTACAAGGAACCACTTAGAAATTTTCTGAAAGACAGTATTGACAATTTCATCAGTTAATTCTTGTTTCTCAGGTGTGATTACTATACTTGTATCATCAGCAAAGAGAACTAACTTTGCCTCTTCATGAATATAGAATGGCAAGTCATTAATATATAATAAGAACAACAAAAGACCCAAGACTGACCCTTGTGGAACCCCATTCTTGATTGTTCCCCAGTTTGAGGAATGTGCTGATCTTTGCATGTTACGAGAACTACTTATTTCAACTTTCTGCACTCTTCCAGTTAGGTACGAATTAAACCATTTGTGCACTGTCCCACTCATGCCACATTACTTGAGCTTGTCTAGCAGAATTTCATGATTTACACAATCAAAAGCCTTTGAGAGATCACAAAAAATCCCAATGGGTGGTGTTCGGTTATTCAGATCATTCAAAATTTGACTGGTGAAAGCATATATGGCATTTTCTGTTGAAAAACCTTTCTGGAAACCAAACTGACATTTTGTTAGTACTTCATTTTTACAGATATGTGAAGCTACTCTTGAATACATTACTTTCTCAAAAATTTTGGATAAAGCTGTTAGAAGGGAGATTGGACGGTAATTGTTGACATCAGATCTATCCCCCTTTCTATGCAAAGGTATAACAATAGCATATTTCAGTCTATCAGGGAAAATGCCCTGTTCCAGAGAGCTATTACACAGGTGGCTGAGAATCTTACTTATCTGTTGAGAACAAGCTTTTAGTATTTTGCTGGAAATGCCATCAATTCCATGTGAGTTTTTGCTTTTAAGTAAGTTTATTATTTTCCTAATTTCAGAGGGAGAAGTGGGTGAGATTTCAATTGTATCAAATTGCATAGGTATGGCCTCTTCCATTAACAGCCTAGCATCTTCTAATGAACACCTGGATCCTACTATATCCACAACATTTAGAAAATGATTATTAAAAATATTTTCAACTTCTGACTTTTTGTTCGTAAAGTTTTCATTCAATTTGATGGTAATACTGTCTTCCTCTGCTCTTGGTTGACCTGTTTCTCTTTTAATAATATTCCAAACTGTTTTAATTTTATTATCAGAGTTGCTGATTTCAGACATGATACACATACTCCTGGACTGCTTCAATTGTTGTTATCGTCGTCGCCGGCGATTGCTTGTTTACAAGACACTTGTAAATGTGGACGGCACTCTTGGTGCTTCGACATCTTCCGCGAAGGGTAAAAAGAACGAATTAAGGGGAGTCGGTAAAACTGCTCAATTTGTTCTTATAAATGGGCCTACATTGTTTTGTGGCGCGAGGTTTAATTTTTCTTTAATGAAAACTTCTACTTCTTCCAGTTTAGGTAACGGATGGATAACTGTTGCTTTCGTTGCCTGTAACAGTGCAGGTAGAGCCGGTTTGGAATCCTTTGAAACCCGTGAAATTTTGACTTATCGTACTATACCTGTATCTGAGATTATTATCTCAGGTGAGGGTTCCTACCTTATGCCACATGGGAGTTTATCTTTGACTTGTCGTAGACGTGTTAAGATAAATTCTGATTCTAATATTCACTTATGGGTTAAGGCTAGTGGTTCACCCTCTTTGGAAGATTGTCGCATTGTGGGTGACTGTACTCTGTATAACCATTGAAGCAGTCCTCAAAAAAGGCCCTTTTAAGGGCCACAATACTACACATTGATCTTGCCAAAAGCCGAGAAGCGATTCTTCTTGGTGTTGTAGCTCTCTGGGGCACCCTGGGATGCTCTCTGTGTAACTCTCTGGGTGCTCAATAGATGGCAGCACAGTAGTGCGCGTGACCTTGACTGTGCGAGAGAGCGCGCTGTGGAGAAACCTCTCTCTCACACACTCCACAACGTTTACGAACCATTGTAAGAAGCAGTGCCTCAGTGGCTATTCACTCACACAAGAGTGAATGCGCTGGCAGGACAGTGTGCTCCTTATATAGCATCAGTCCTGGCGCACGCAGCGGATGTGGACTTCCTGGCGCCCATTCATAAGCGCGCCTTATCAGTTCATCTTGCGCAACCGCAAACTTGATTTTAGCCCGCCGCAGTTATCCATCCGTCGCCGGCGATTGCTTGTTTACAAGACACTTGTAAATGTGGACGGCACTCTTGGTGCTTCGACATCTTCCGCGAAGGGTAAAAAGAACGAATTAAGGGGAGTCGGTAAAACTGCTCAATTTGTTCTTATAAATGGGCCTACATTGTTTTGTGGCGTGAAATTTTGGCTTATCGTACTATACCTGTATCTGAGATTATTATCTCAGGTGAGGGTTCCTACCTTATGCCACATGGGAGTTTATCTTTGACTTGTCGTAGACGTGTTAAGATAAATTCTGATTCTAATATTCTCTTATGGGTTAAGGCTAGTGGTTCACCCTCTTTGGAAGATTGTCGCATTGTGGGTGACTGTACTCTGTATAGTTTCTGGGTCACTACTCTTTCTTGCCGTCAGATACATTTCCCTTTTCCGGTTACAAGATATTTTTATACCCTTAGTAAGCCATGGTTTGTTACAAGGTTTCTTACGAGTATATTTAACTATTTTCTCAGGGAAGCAGTTTTCAAATGCATTTACAAAAATGTCATGAAATAAATTATATTTTAAATTGGCATCAGGTTCACGGTACACCTCATCCCAGTCTAACTGCTGTAGGCTTTCCCTGAAATTTGCAATTGTTAAATCGTTGACTGAACGTACTACTTTGGAGGACTGTTTAGTATTGCTGAATGGAGCTATGTCATATATTGTAACGAGCTGTGCACCATGATCAGAAAGACCATTCTCAACAGGCTGAGCATTTATCTGGTTAAACTTATCTTGGTCTATAAAGAAGTTATCTATCAGTGAGCTGCTATCCTTTACCACCCGAGTAGGAAAATCAATGACGGGTGTCGAATTGAAGGAACCGAGTAATACTTCAAGGTCATTTTTCCTATTACCCTCTTTCAGAGAATCTACATTGAAGTCCCCACAAATAATAATTTGCTTCCCCCTGTCTGACAGATAGCACAACAAGGAGTCCAAATTTTTCAGAAATAGATGAAAATTTCCTGATGGGGACCTATATACAGTTACAATTATAAATGTGCCTTTATTTAATTTAAGCTCACAGGCACATGCTTCTATATGTTTCTCTACACAAAACTTTTTTGTTTCTATACTTTCTGCACAATGATAACTTTTGACATATATGGCAACTCCTCGTTTCTCCATATTTTCTCTCATTACATGTGCAGAGAGCTTATAACCACTTACATTTACCTTATCCATATCAGTAACAATGTGATGCTCAGACAGGCATAGTATATCTATTTCATTCTCAGCTTCTAAATCTTCTAAACAAACCAGAAGCTCATCTACTTTATTCTTTAAACTCCCAATATTTTGATGAAATATACTTACATTATTTTTAATTATACTTTTATGAGAACCTTTCCTTATTCTAACATTTGCAGTACTCTCCTGTCTGAGTTTCTCATTGTGCTTAGGCCTAGTTCCTATACCAGTGGTCACATGGTGTTCAGAGAGGCAGATTATGTCAACTGGGTTGGGTGACTTTAATTCATCAATGCAATTACCTAGGACTGAGATACAACTTGGTGGAGATAAAATTTCTGGTGATTGGTGAAAATTTATAATTGATAGCTGTGATTGGTGATCCAGTGTGCTAGAATATGTACGTTTCATATATTGACACCAATGTACATGTATAAGAAAAGGTACGTTTCATATATTGGCACCAAGACAACTGTTTTGTTAAATAGCTCCCGATTACTTTGGAATGGTCTACAGGCCGACGACTATAGCGTTGCTAAACATATTGTTCTGTTACCCATTCAAACTAAAAATAGAGAACGATATTGTTTTTGTCATTAACTCAAGATCTTTTGCTAGGTGTCACACTTTCCAAAAACAGAGGCATTTAGCAGATATTATTGAACGAGTTTACAATAATTCCATAGCAAGTTTTTTGCCTGGAGCCTTCAGATAC
This sequence comes from Schistocerca piceifrons, assembly GCF_021461385.2. Taxonomy (NCBI): domain Eukaryota; kingdom Metazoa; phylum Arthropoda; class Insecta; order Orthoptera; family Acrididae; genus Schistocerca; species Schistocerca piceifrons. The sequence continues at coordinate 1,012,946,468 of NC_060139.1, forward strand.
TTTTGCTCACTCCTGGATGTTTCATTGTGTTCAGGGTGACTCCGGCGGCCCCCTGGCGCAGAACGGCGAACTGATCGGTGTGGTGTCCTGGGGAGTGGACCCGTGTGGATACCCAGGCGCTCCGTCCGTCTACACGAGAGTATCCGCTCACCTGGACTTCATCAACCAAAACGCGAAAAGAGTCACTTCACTGGTATAAATGACATTTCGTCCCATAACTTGCGTAGGTTTTAATACATTATGGGCTCAGACACATCTTCATTTTGTATCAGTGCATTAACTACACCTGAATGACTGAGAAATCCGTTAATAAATGTACTATTCTAAAATCGTATTCAACTTTTTTCTGATTAACAAATTTTGTATTAACATAATAGTTTGTGTACTTCATGAAATTAACAAAAATAAGTGCAGTGTGTGAAACATATCTTATGAAAAGCATCTAATGACAACATCTCATAAAACGAAGCGACGTACTACTCAGCAACTTATATACTTTGTGTGTGTGTGTATGTGGTTTGAGGTTTTCGGGCGCTAAACAGCGTGGTCATCAGCGCCCAACCTCATAGAAACAGTAACACGTGCGGTGAAGGGACGAAGACGGACAGCGAACAAGGAAAACGGGTAAAAGACACAGACCTGACGCAGTTCCAAATCCTCACAACAGAAATCGAAGTGAAACAAGTAGGTAATCGTGACTGGCGGACCTCTTACCTAAACCCTGGGTGAGCCAGTCACCCAGCAGCACATTAAAATCCTGTCCCTAAAATCCGAGGCAACAAATTGGACAGGACACAAAACCGTAAGACCTTAACCACGGTCGTTGCGTCGTCTAGCAAAATAGAGGGCAAATCCGGTGTCAAGGAAACCACCGCCCTCTGGTCAGAGAATAAAAGGCAGTCAAGTAAAATGTGGCGGACAGTAATCTGGACGCAACAAGCACTACAGATTGGGGGAGTCCTCCCGCCGGAGTAAAAAACCGTGCGTTAAGGGACTGTGCCCGATGCGGAGGCGAGCGAGGAGAACCTCATCCCGCCTGCATGACTGGTAGGACGTACGCCATGGCCGCGTGGTGGCCTTGACCAGACGCAGCTTATTTTCACCGACTGCCAGCCACTCCTCTTCCCATTGACGCATAACACGAAAACGGAAAAGGGAGGTAACAGCATGGAGGGGGACGACACATTCAACAACGTGAGGGAGGGAACATGCATCTTTGTCAGCCACATCCGCCAGTTCGTTTCCCCTAATACCCATGTGACCCGGCACCCAGCAGAAAGAAACCTCCTTCCCCTGCCGTTGCAGGTGGAGTAGGGCATCATGGATGTTCTTGACGACCGTTTATACATTAACCCATATACACAATTTTAAACACATTGCAGAAATGAACCTCTTCTTGCTGTATGAAACAAGACGCGCACTCCAAACAAAGCAATACAATAGCCCAAAGAGATAAACTACTTAAGCATGTATTCCCCAGCATGAATACAAAAATCATAGCGTAGTGCATGTGGGGCTGACAACTAGAAAGCTTAAAACAATATACAAATAGCGTACTTACAACAGTAAGTACATAACCAGTGATTCTATATTTTCTGAACGAGAGAGAGAGAGATGGAGAGAGACATAACACATAACCAATCATCAGAATAAATTATCACTGTGAATGGTCCATTCCAAAGAAATAGAACCTATATTTAAGAAACTGCAGCAGAGAGGATGCGTATGATGAATGGCCAAATACATAAAGAACTACTCACAAGAGGTGTAAAAAGTCATTACTAAGGGAGCAATGCATCCTTCCATATGAGAGAGTTTCAAATAGCTGCCAGTCGCTTATTTTTTGCATCTTCCAGCAAGACCGAGGCCATTCAAGCAGTATTGAAACAAAGGTTGTTTATTTTGTGCAGGTGTTTGTGCTACTGTGAGGCTACGGCTGAGCCGTCGACATACGCGTCACGTAAATTTAAGTACAGGTGTTGTACAACATAACTTAATTGGCGGAATTTATTAAACAGCAGTGGCTTTAACATAAACGAACCTTGGTGCTGTAACTCACAAAGATGATAAGGTAGGAAATTTATCAAATCGCTAAACGAAAAAATGATTACGATACAGACCTATTTATTAAAAGTCCCTGTAGAAGTCAAAGTAAATACATGTGCACCAAGACAGGGAACTGTTACGTTCATTATATACTAACACTGATTATACCGGAATTAAAATATCAACACTATGGCAAAGATTTTCTAACGAGTGTGAGATAAATACTTTTGAGTAAGCGTAACATTTGGGAAAACAACTAGGTTCGAAGAAGTCTCACTGTGATTGCTTAAAGACAATCATGGAGGAAAGGTAGAACTACAAGAAAGAATCGCACAGGCAGCTACTGTCATGACTGAGCACATGATGTGCATGCAATTACTAATAGACGCACTTAAATTACAAATGTGAAAGTCGTAACTTTTATCAGAAATGCTTGCACCTGTGCTATAACTCAGTTGGCAAATGCTGTGGTTGTTCACCAGAGAATGGCAGTGAATGGTTATGATGGTAGCCTCCACTGGAGGCAGATTTCCATCAGAGCCTGGAATTGGAATACTTCTCTTGAATTGTGGGCCGCGCGGAGTGGTCGCGTTGTTTGAGACGCCATGTCACGGATTGCGCGGCCCCACCCGCCGGAGGTTAGGGTTCTCTCTCGGTTATGAGATTGTGTGTTGTTCTTAGCATAAGTCAGTTTAAGTTGTGTGTAAGTCCAGGGAACGATGACCTCAGCAATTTGGTTCCTTGGGAATTCACACACATTTGAATATATTTTGTATTGTAGCGTCAAAGGTGTCTGACCAGAGTGCTGCTGCAAGACAATGAAGAAGAAGGCTAAGATGAAACCAAGACGGAAACTCTACTCTGCCACTGTTAGAGAATGTCTTGTGTATGATTGTCATCATCTATGACAATAATTCTTCTGAGTGATGACCAATCAGAGCTCTTCTAATAAGGTTGCAGTGTCCCTTACACACGTAGTTTTAATATAATTAACCACTAGTAGCGGTTTTTAGTGCTGGAGCCCAGAAGCAGGCATACTGATGGCTGCAACTGGCACAGTCATACGAACAAATGAGCCGGATTGTCTCTTCAGGCTCAGCCTCACAGATCTTATCCCTGAACCATTCCATGTCCAATAGTTCCCAGGATACAAGCTTCCTCAGGGTGCAGTGCATTGTGATACTGCACGCCCTGATGCTATTAGCTGGCGAAACACCTCCCTGGAACTGGTGGGCATATCATCTTAAAATTAGTCTTTCATTTCTCAGTGCCTCTCCGACATTTAGGATGCAAACACAGACGCTGCTGTCCAGCAGAGCTCGCTCCATAAACAATATACCAGACCCAGTAGCTTCTACCTGGCTTCCTTCCCTTGCAATGGCAGCTCATTTATTCTGAGGAGGATTATAGCTCCCAATGGCGCAAAACTGCTTCTCTCTCCCCTGTTGCGCAGCATCCACTAAACATTCATTCAATAGGATTCCAAAGAATAAGAAATTAATATGGACTATTAGTATTTAGACCTGGCAGTCACTAATGGTAATTTACACGATACTCATACAGTCAATTCCAGCTCGCGACTAATTTTAATTCGACGAGTTTACCAATGTCATGGAGTTTATTTATAACATATGGCAAATGAGACAAAACTGATCATGTAACACACACAGTCCAGCTACATAGTAAGATTAGGCTGACCAGTAGAAGAAGATTCTTTCTTGTCAACTTGAGAGAGAACAAGTCACTCTCTCACTTATTTTCTTACTCAAGGCTACTCTTTAACGATCTTATTACAGCCTAGATATCATTTTTACAAATTATCAACATGAGCAGGCACTGACTGGAGTATGTACATTGTTAATGCATGCTGGACCTTTATGGTAGCTGTCCTTCGAATGAGTACATTAAATCTTGCAGTGGACATTTGGGCCTTGGAAGTCATGTGCAGCTATTAGGGGTGGGAACATCTCAAAGCACTTACAGGGGACAGAACGCTGATCTGAAGAATTTCTCAAGGTGGTGTGCAGACAATGCTTTCGGCCGAAGCGCTGAAAAACTGCCTACCTGGATCTACCTGTTAGGTATTTCTGGACATGGAAGGGACAGGGGCGCAAGAGATAAGTGGATCACCCAGCAAGGCGTTTCGACAGTCCTGTAAATGGTCATTAAGCATAGCTTTGACGTCTATAAAAAAATCTGGGGGTTTCCTTTTTCATCTTCACACAGACGCTATTGGGAGTTGTCAGATGGTGCCATTCCTCTGTCTGCCAAGTTTTAGGAAAGCCTGAGGCCTTTGGAAGAATTTTAGGATGGAATGCAACATTTGTGACTGCTCTGCAATGCTCTGTGTTGGGACACAAAAGCATTTCTCTTAGTTTAGACAAAGCCCCAGTTCAGAAATGCTGTAATGTTTGGCTTGTCAAGATAATGAACTCTGTGGTAAATATGTCGTTCAGTTAAAGCCTAAATGGAAACTCAAAACGTGTTGCCTGAAGTGGCTGTGAGGCAAACAATTCATGATCATAATGTCTTCTCCTCCCCATATGGAATTATATAAGTCATGGATTGGTTGACTCTCCAGCAGGGAAAAGTATATTATTAACTTTGGTTAGGATTGGCTGGAGGATAGAGTGCAGCGTCCCAAGTTGTTCCAAGCGAACGTCTGTTTTAGGATAGCTTGCTGTATGTAACTTTGGGGGATGACATTTAGCGGCCTACCTGGGAGACAAACGAGCATCTGTCACTGCCTGCCGTGGGAAAGCTATTCAATGTCTCTGACTGAACGCGTACATTCACGACCTATAAGAATGTAAATAATGGATAGTAGTTTTTGTGTAATCGCTTTCAAAATTTGTATACTGCACTTTGTTATTAATATAAGGGTGGTGTGAAAATCTCAGCTTTCTAGCGGACATATTTTTCGGAGGTGGAAAAATTTACTTTACAGTTAGAAAAACTACACCTAAAAAAGGAAATGCACCTGGGAACATTTATGACTTGTGTTTGGTTGTCAAATTAAATACTCACATGAAGCATCAGGGTATAGAATTATTTAAGTGAAATTTAATTTAAAAATTTCAAATACCTTACAATTTTCGTAGTATGAAATGTAGAATAACTTCAGAAAGAACTATGAAATCAATATTTATTTTATCATGTGTTATGTGAGCCTATGAATAAATGAGAGTGTGTATGTGGGACGTTCGTCAAATTCTAGTATTGCATTATATACCGTCTTAAGTAACGTGCAAGAGTTACACAAGCGTGTCGTGCGAAAATGATCCTAGGGGATTTAACCACTTTGCTGATGACATATGTCTAGGTGTGATGGCTATCGTAACAGAGCAGCCAGAAAGTCAGCTGGAGTAAATCTGTATCTAAAGAATATTTCCAGAATCATTGTCTTTCCGTTTCCGTTTATTAAACATTGCTACAATATTTGTATGTCAGATTGACGCAAATGCGTCTGTGTATAAGGATTTGTGCAGAGCAGTTTTGGCGCTAGTATGACCACGAGCGAGTATTCTGATTGGCAGTCAGAATGGTCAGCCAATCAGAATTGAGACGGTTCCTGCTCGTTACCTGATAGATATACTTGGAGAGAGGCTGGAAGAAGGAAGTCGCTCACTAGCTTTGAAAGCGGACGGTCATGTTAACAGTGCCAGTAAAAATAATGTGTAAGATGTAGAATTACTTAGTATTTGAGTTACTGGTGAGCTAAGTCGATGGCAATTGTTGTTGACGACTGCTTGACAAAATTTCAGAGGTTTTGACTAAATCTGTTGGACAGATATTCGCGTGTGAAATATTGGCCTTCATAGAATCCGCGTGGCACGTTTCAGTATTCAACTACTGAGCATTTTTGGTGAGCAGTTTCTTTTTTAGAAATCCACAAGATGGACCGAATGTAATAACTCATATAAGTAGTGAAATTAATGACAGTGAAAACCTTATTTAATTTGGGTCGGGTTTCGATGGATTTCCGGCTCTGGTGCATGTGAAATGTGTGTATGAATCGTGAACTGCAAGGAAATAGCCAACAGTTTAAATGTGGACTGAATAGTACCTTTTCTTTGGTTATCAAGGACAAAATGAACATTATTGTGTGGAAATTTCATCATATTTCTGAAGCCAATCCATTTTCTTACTGCACAAGAAAATTGGATGGCAGTATTTCTACAGAACTTTCTTTCATAACTAGTGACTGTAGATATTAGCTGGTGGTTTTTATCAACGCTGCTTTTACATCATCTTGTAAGTATCTATGTTGCCGAGTGAAGTGACACTGAGCAGACGCTGTTCTGAGGTAGGTGATGTTTAATCTTCAGCCTGCACAGTGACAACGACGAATAGAGACGAGGAATTAAACCCCGACCCGCCGCAAGACGAGGTGAGTAAGAGGGAGGAATGGCTTTGAGCACTATGGGACTTAACATCTCAGGCATCAGTCCTCTAGAACTTAGAACTACTTAAACCTAACTAACCTAACGACATCACACACGTCCATGCCCGAGGCAGGATTAGAACCTGCAACCGTAGCGGTCGCTGGGTTGCAGACTGAAGCTCCTAGAACCGCTCGGCCACTCCGGCCGGCTGAGAGGGAGGACATGGCACTCATGAAGTCTTGTGATTGGCACGAAACCGTTCTGTTTTCTTTTAGACTTTACCAAGGTTTGATGGAAAGAGAGGAGTGAGAAATGTGGCTTCTGATTCAGACTCCAGCCTAGAGAGGAGTTGGCTGCTGAGGGGTTGAACGTGGGACATTCGTCGAGAGTGACACTTCGCACTGGTATTAGTCTTGACTGGGGAGCCTATAGAGAAGTCTTAGCTGTACCTACAGTTTAGACCTCAGTCATCTCAGACAACGCGCTGCGGTGAAGGCAATCTTATTTGTATCACTTCTGCCTCCCTGCCATTTAATCTCTCCTTGTGTGCACTGCTAATAAGTGAGTCAAATTGATCCATTTGTAACATCCACAAGATAAATTTTAGCTACAGTGCGACGAGAGGAAATTATGCCTGTAGCAGTTATAAACATTATCTATTCGACATATGAAAAATAGTGAAAACGATGATAAATATTAATTATTTATATAATATTCTATGATGTAATTGGACATATCGATGTGTATCATACAAAGACAATGATAATTGTAAATTCCTTTTATGATCTGCGTTTGTCTTCCTTTGTTTTTACCTTTTGTTGGTTGGCTTTTGTAGGTTGGTGACGCATATCAAACTGAGGTCTGTTAAGAAATTGCAATTATTTGTTAATTATTACTTGAAAATAGAGTTCATTATTATTATAAATATGAGTGAATAATTATTTGTAACTTTAATTCCTCTCTCAGTGAGCATTATCGGTGTTAATTATTTCTTTCCGCTGCAAGGAGCGCAGCCATTGATGATAGCGATTTGTATCGCGTTTTTGTCTGCGTTTTCCTTAGAAAGAAATCAAATGTTTGCTTGATGAAGTCTAAATAGTGCACAATACGAAAGTAGAGTCTATAGAGTTTAATAAGCATTTCAAGTACTTACTTATTTGGTCTAACAATAGAAAGTCTCTATCAATTGTCTGCCGCCATCTTAACAATTATCACAGCGGCAAATTCTAATTACGCAACTCTGCAGACATAAATACCGAACGTAATACAAATGTGTAAAAATAAATGTGCACCGGTGGTTCCGAACTCATTTTAATGAAAATAATTCGAATCAGATTGGTTCTTTAAAAACAGTACTCATAGCACGATCGTTATAACAAACTTTTCTAGCTGATGTATGGAGCCGAAATTAATTACGCACGAGTTGCGAAGAATATTGTTTCAGGTAACACACGTCAGTATTGTGCGCGGCTAATATTCGGTGGTTTCAATGATCATTTTGCTGAAGATAACTGTTTCCATCATAATCCATAGTTGTATAGAATCTGTTGTTTGAACTGTGATTTAGTGACACTTACACAACTTACAGACAACACTTTAACACGACGTTAACTTGGAGTTCTTTAGCAACTTGACCAATTCTTTAGCCGGGAGAAAATTTATTTAGTAATTACTCAATGTAATAAAATAAGATTATCATTTTCATTTACAAATTAGTTAAATACCAAACCACTGAATAACACAGCGAACGCCACACATTGTACGATTGACGAACGGGGGTGTCACACACTGGAATCTGCTGAGATTACAGGGCTCCGTCAGAGAGTAAGTGCGATCTTTCTAACAGACAATCAGCCTGCGACTTTGCATTTTTTGTGCCCGTGATAACGATTTACACGCACAAGATATCGCAGACTTGCACCATGACTCATCTGAGACAGCGCTATGCCTTGAGAAAGAGGTGTAGTATTGCTGCTCAGGCGTGTTGGGGCGAACAGAATCATAGTTTCACAACTTATTCTCAAGCATTGTACTATAACTTTGACGTAGAAACAAATCCTTCCATATCTATTCAGCACTGGATAATTTCAGATTGCATTATCCATGTTTTGAGGCAAGGTAAACTGATGAAACGGATAAACCTTAGTCTTTGCCAACCAAACGCCACCCAATGGAGCGATAATTATTTGTTGGTTCTATTTGTGTCGCCTACATTTCTTCATTTAGTTGTCATCCCGCTTAATTTGTGTTGTTTTATATCCATTATTATTCATAAAATCTGCATTTTTTTCTAAAAGGTTAATCCTGTGATGGTTTATTAATTACCCATCAATAATTGACTGCAATAGTGACATGGTCACGATGTCATTAAATTATTCCAGCAATCAAACTCTATTTAAGATCCAGATAAAAATTATAATCTCCAATGTAGGCTAGCTACAACAAACACTGTCAGAATGCAGAATCAATTTAGGTGACACGTAGCCAGGTAGGCAGGTGGGAGGCTTACAAGTTAGAGGGACTGCTGTCACGCTGAAACTTTAGGTCACCAACAGTATTTCAGAAAATACCTTAAGATCAGTACAGCCTCATTGCGATGAGGAGCAATAGAAACCTCTTGGGAGGAGGAACCTGAATGCGTGCTAGCTAGAGGCAAGGAACGTTTGCTCCAGAGTAGTGAAAATGTCCGAATCTCGTCACAAACGGGTCAGTCTCAGACGCGTGGCATTGATCAAGAGAAAGTTGCTGAGAATTGTTGGTGGAATGTAGTAGCCGACCTTGCGGGTATGTCGAACGCAGAATTTTCCTATAATGACGAGGTAATCCAGCCACACAACCAGAGCGAAGGTGGTTGGTTCTGAGCACTATGGGACACAACTTCTGAGGTCATTAGTCCCCTAGAACCTAGAACTAGTTTAACCTAACTAACCTAAGGAGATCACAAACATCCATGCCCGAGGCAGGATTCGAACCTGCGACCGTAGCGGTCTTGCGGTTCCGTACTGCAGCGCCTTTAACCGCAGAGCGAAGGTGAAGCCGCAACAGAACGCAAGGTAGAATTTGCAGGCACTGCAAGGCGTACTGTTAGTGAGAGTGGCGGAGGAGACGCACAAACCAAACGTCACAGAGCCCGTCTAATCCTTGAGGTATTAGCGGAGGTACTCAATTTGAGGATCTCAAGCACTAAGGAAGAGGTAGAACACGTAAAAAAAAATATCAGCAGAGGCGCGAGAGATCGCGAAGGAGGCAAAACTCGATGCCAGGGCAGCAAGATTAATAGCCCAAGGTGCACGATAGGACACCTTGTTACGTAAAAACAGGCCAAAACCGAAATGTGCAAAACCAAATAGGTTCTTGCCACGCTCCAACAACGGGGAAGAAGGATCGTCCAAGAAACACTGTAAAACATTCGCACGTCTTACAGATCGAGAACAAACGGGCAGAAAAATCGGAGGGTACAGGGGAGCAGACCTAGATCAACTCACAGCCATTTGAGCTCCCGGCTGACGAAGTTATCGAGGCTTATAAGTCATACGGCACGGTACATGGTCACAGCAGAATGCTGGACACAATTCACCACGTACCCCGTTCTTAACGGAGTGCGAAAGATCACTATTGATCTTCAGAAGCACGTACCGTCCTATCTGACAATTGGTGGTTGTCGGGCGGTGGTGATTTACTGGCTGTGGCCAGGAGGGACACCTCAGGTCGAACTGTATGCAACGGCGGACTACGCAACTGCCTTCAGATGTGCGGGAGCCGTCGCCGGCGATGACAGTACAACCAATCACCTATGCCAAAGCCCTCACTGCGTCCGCTGATGACCGAAAGGACACAGCCCCGGTGGAAGATCAAGATGGCACTCTCCGAAACCTTGTAGCAGACGTCGGGATGAGAGAGGATGCTGCGCCATCGAGGGTACAATTGCATGGGGGCTTAATTAAATAAAATGCAAATACTTTTAATTTTAATAACTGTATGTACGATTACGTAGTCTCGTAAACGGTTGGCCCTGACTAGTATTTGTACGCAATTTGACCGCATAGAACAACAACAAAGAATGAAATGAAATTTCCGTTAACACAATTAATTAATTAAGTCCCCAGCAACTATAAAACCTACAAACCCAACAAAGCACAAGTATAACTGTACTGTGTGTGGAAGTGTGATTCAACGTACGCATCTGGCACGGTTCTTCTTCAATAAGACAAGAAATTTTAAATATCATTTATACTGAAGTAATTAAAAAATAGAAATACTGTAATTGCGCAAGAAAACCAGAATTACACTCTACTACAAGAACACAAGCCAGATGCTTTGTTGACTGAACCTGTAATGACGCATTATTCAAGACATTGAAATAATGAGAAAAAAAATCCGAGTTTTGTTACCTTCATATACACTCCTGGAAATGGAAAAAAGAACACATTGACACCGGTGTGTCAGACCCACCATACTTGCTCCGGACACTGCGAGAGGGCTGTACAAGCAATGATCACACGCACGGCACAGCGGACACACCAGGAACCGCGCTGTTGGCCGTCGAATGGCGCTAGCTGCGCAGCATTTGTGCACCGCCGCCGTCAGTGTCAGCCAGTTTGCCGTGGCATACGGAGCTCCATCGCAGTCTTTAACACTGGTAGCATGCCGCGACAGCGTGGACGTGAACCGTATGTGCAGTTGACAGACTTTGAGCGAGGGCGTATAGTGGGCATGCGGGAGGCCGGGTGGACGTACCGCCGAATTGCTCAACACGTGGGGCGTGAGGTCTCCACAGTACATCGATGTTGTCGCCAGTGGTCGTCGGAAGGTGCACGTGCCCGTCGACCTGGGACCGGACCGCAGCGACGCACGGATGCACGCCAAGACCGTAGGATCCTACGCAGTGCCGTAGGGGACCGCACCGCCACTTCCCAGCAAATTAGGGACACTGTTGCTCCTGGGGTATCGGCGAGGACCATTCGCAACCGTCTCCATGAAGCTGGGCTACGGTCCCGCACACTGTTAGGCCGTCTTCCACTCACGCCCCAACATCGTGCAGCCCGCCTCCAGTGGTGTCGCGACAGGCGTGAATGGAGGGAAGAATGGAGACGTGTCGTCTTCAGCGATGAGAGTCGCTTCTGCCTTGGTGCCAATGATGGTCGTATGAGTGTTTGGCGCCGTGGAGGTGAGCGCCACAATCAGGACTGCATACGACCGAGGCACACAGGGCCAACACCCGGCATCATGGTGTGGGGAGCGATCTCCTACACTGGCCGTACACCACTGGTGATCGTCGAGGGGACACTGAATAGTGCACGGTACATCCAAACCGTCATCGAACCCATCGTTCTACCATTCCTAGACCGGCAAGGGAACTTGCAGTTCCAACAGGACAATGCACGTCCGCATGTATCCCGTGCCACCCAACGTGGTCTAGAAGGTGTAAGTCAACTACCCTGGCCAGCAAGATCTCCGGATCTGTCCCCCATTGAGCATGTTTGGGACTGGATGAAGCGTCGTCTCACGCGGTCTGCACGTCCAGCACGAACGCTGGTCCAACTGAGGCGCCAGGTGGAAATGGCATGGCAAGCCGTTCCACAGGACTACATCCAGCATCTCTACGATCGTCTCCATGGGAGAATAGCAGCCTGCATTGCTGCGAAAGGTGGATATGCACTGTACTAGTGCCGACATTGTGCATGCTCTGTTGCCTGTGTCTATGTGCCTGTGGTTCTGTCAGTGTGATCATGTGATGTATCTGACCCCAGGAATGTGCCAATAAAGTTTCCCCTTCCTGGGACAATGAATTCACGGTGTTCTTATTTCAATTTCCAGGAGTGTATATTGACGAAAAGCACTCTACTCATTACAACATCTCCATTAGAACAACATCTGCTATCTAGCCCATCAAATAACTGCATAAAACATGGAACAAGCACTCACTACTACGACATCTTGACAAGAACTTTTCACTACCACATCTCAGCAAGCGCTGCCTACTACGAATCCTCGACAAGCACTGCCCACCGCAACTTCTCAATAAGCACTGCCTACTACGAGTTCTCAACAACCACTGACTACTACGAGTTCTCAACAACCACTGACTACTACGAGTTCTCAAGAAGCACTGCACTCCGCTACTTCTCAATAATCACTGCCAGTGGAGGCGGCCGAACAAAACTCTCTGGCGCAATCTCTGGCGCTGTGGCTCAGTGTAGCAACCTTTCACAATCTATGGCGACAACATCAGATGAGCCCGAACTCCCACCAAGCACGCCGATAGTAGACGAAGCAGTTCCAGCCAGTACGGATGCTGTTCCGTCTGGAACGCACTCTGTGACGACAACACCTGTTTCGACCGAACTCCCGCCAGGTACAACGATGGGACTCGAAACACTTCCAGTTCCTACGGATGCTTTTCTGTCGGGCAGCCGTGATTCCCTACAATCTGAGGACACGGAAGGAAGATCACGCAAACAATGTTCCCCGAAAAGGAGGAAACGACGGCGTCGCACGACATCTCCTCGGGATGACTCCCCTTGCCCCGACGACGATGTGCCTGTGGACCAAGACGACACAACAGCCTCTACGAAACAGGATGAGGCAATGGAAACTGTTCGATCAGACTCGCAGCGGTCTGTCACATTGACGGTACCGGGACGTGGTGATGCTGAAGAGAAATCACAGCCAGTTGGCTCTCCAGACGCAGATGCTGTGGCTATGGACACGAATGTATCACTGACAGAAAAGATGTGGTATGACGATATTGAGGAGGCGCCGGACGTCATACAGAGGCAGCCGGCACTCACGAAGACGGCCTAATAATTGCTGAAGGTGAAGGGAGAGGGGCGAGAGAACGTCTTCTAACTCAGCCCCCAGCGCCGATGCAGGGAGATGTTGTTGCGCCTCGACAGAGTGGGATTCAACGCCATGCGAACCGTATTGCGACATTAAATATAAATGACGTGCGTTCACCGGCCAAAATACACCTACTGAAGGAAACGATTTGGGCATCTGATGTGGATTTTGCTTTACTGCAGGAAGTCCACGTAGCTGCACTCCCATACATCGCAGGCTACCAATCTTTTTCGTCACATGAAGATCACAATGGGAGTGGGGTGGCTGTTTACGTGCGAGATGGCTTCCCAGTGGAAAACGTGTGTTATCTTCCGTCGACCAGGAGGATGGCTTTCACGACGTTTGGGACACGTATCATCAATCTTTATGCACCGTCGGGAAATAATCGGCGGCGGGAAAGGGTGCGATTTTATGCAGAAGACATTGCCCCACTTTTCCATGGACGTTATGAATGTGTAATAATTGGTGGAGATTTCAACTGATTTCTCAGCCAGAAAGACCAATGGCTGCAAGCAAACATCAGCCAGGAGTTGCGAATCGTTGTCAACGACCTTGCACTTAGTGACACGTGGGAATTACGACATGGAGATGAACTGGGATACACATATGTGACAAGTCATTCGGGAGCAGATTAGATCGCATTTATATCTCACGGGCTCATGCAAATGATGTCCAGGACGCGGAACGCTGGCCATTGGCATTTTCTGATCACAGCGCTTACATCTGTACGGTGCTTCTTCCCCGTAGAGAGGTGTGGAACAGTAAGGCCCCGTGAAATTAAACATTCAACATCTACATGATCCTGAATGCCGTCAACGGATCATTGAGACATGGACGACGTGCGAGCGAAGGGTTGGAAGGTATGCGACGATGCTTGATTGGTGGCTGACTTGTGCTAAACCGGCGCTTCGCCGTACGTTCATCTCATATAGCAGGAAGATGGCAGAATGGCGCCGCCGTACGACCGACTTTTATTTTGCAGCACTGCGCGACCTGGATGATGGTCCTCCGGGACAGGACATCTGGATCGAACCCAAAAGGATAAAAGCTAAACTAGTGGCTTTAGCTCGGAAACATCTTCAGGGAACCAAGGCACGAGATTCCTTCCATGCACCACATCGTGAATGAACGAAAGCACCGACGACGCGTTTTGGTACGGGAATTAATTACACGCGAAGACCGAAGAGTGACGCGTCAAGCGGACATTGTCTCTGCATTCGTCGACCATTACCAACACATGTATCGGGAAGAAGCAGCCTCTGTCGATGACCTTGACCGTATAGCCACGTACGTCTCCCGAAAAACTGACGGTGGAAACCGCGGGAACCTTACTAGAAGCCATTAGCTGTGAGGAAGTACATGATGCGATTGCAAAAGATGCGTTGAATCGGATCCCAGGCATTGATGGGCTTCCTGCTGAATTTTATCGAGAATTTCGCAACGAAATGGCACCGCGATGGACGGAAATGTACAATGAGATGTTAAATTCCGATGCGCCTATTCCACCGCCTTTTATGGAAGGCCTCTTGGTGCCAGTACATAAACCGAAGCCAGGAATTGCGGTCACACATTATCACCCCATCACCCTGCTTAATGCCGACTATAAGATCTTTGCACGGTTGCTAGCGTCTCGATGTCTTATGTTAATTCGTGGTGTTCTCTCTCCAGAACAGACGACACCGGGTGGATCGGTGAATGTGCAAACAGCTACTGGCGAATGCCGTGATGTGATAGCGCTGGCGGAGGAGTGCCAGCTTAAAGCGGCGATGGTGGCGGTTGATTTTGACAGTGCTTTTGATAAGGTGCGCCACAACTATCTGTACGCTGTACTAGAACAAATGGGATTTCCAGACCGTTTTACTGATCTCATTAGAAGGATTTGTGGAAACGCACAATCCTTGGTACAGGTTAATGGGCGTCTAGCAGGGTCCATTCAAATTCGACGATCCATTCGCCAGGGCTGCCCTCTTTCGATGCCGCTGTTCGCGAGGGAGGCTAACAAATTTTCTTTCTGGGATGGAACTACGGGGCTACACCTCCTGCTGCTCGTTGGTTCTGAGGAAGAGGTGAAGACGGTCCTTGAACTGTTATTGGACCACAGTGTGACAGAGGGTAGTGCAGTGAACATGAACAAATCGGTGGCAATGCCGGATGGAGGGGCCCTTACGCCGGAAGATATCAGTCCGTTTCCTTATGTGCAACGATTCCACTATCTGAACACTTATATGGTTTCTCGAATGGTGCATATTTCGCAGATCCTGCCCCTACCACTCACGCTCGGACGTCGACTTCAATCAGCACGGCTATTTTGTGATGATTGGATCGCCCCTCAAGGTGCGATACGCAACGCTCACGCTCCCTACGGACAAGGGGGGACTCGGACTTACGAATGTTCACTGCCGAGCGACGGCGCTCCTTCTAGCCACGATGTACAAGCAATGGCGTAGCGGGCGTGATTCCCTTACATCCCGCCTACTGTTTCTCCTGGTTCCAGCGTCCCTCATACCTCCGGTCGCGGTGGGCAACATTACGCCACATTTTGTGCGTGTATCAACATTTATCGAGGAACTTAGTTATATCAGAGACGAGCTTCCGCGCACGAGACCGCCATGCGCGAAGGATTTTTATGTTTGGCTGCTACGACGGATAAGTCGTAATGTCATTGAACTCAAACACCCCAGGTTGCATTGGCCGAAGATTTGGAGACATGTGCACCAAAAATTCCTTCCTACCTTCGTTCGGGCACTGTGGTTCTCTGTCGCCTGTGGCAAGTTCAACACCAACCAACGGCTCCATGCAATTGGACTAGTGGACACTCCACTATGCCCGAAATGTCGCCAAGTGGATGACGACCATCACCGCTTAACTTGTATCTCGGTGGAGGACGTATAGCTCCTAGGAAGACAGATGGTGGCTTGGCACCTCCGTGTGACTCCGCAACATGTTACACCTGCTCCTTCTTACATCCGGAGAGTGACTACTTCCCGGCGTCCAAATCACAGTCGATCATCTGGGTCAAAGGTTGGACGATCGCGTACCTCTATGGGGATGCTGCGAAGTCACGACTTGACTTTTGGTATTTCTTGCAGCAAGCCCACAATGAGGTTCATAGATGGTCACACTATCGGAAACCTTTGCCAACTATCTTCAGGCAGTCTTCCTCGACCCCCCACGCAGTTGGGATGTGCTGGGTGCAGTCGGTGTGCACATTTGACAGCTGATAATGAACCTCACGCTTCTCTCACCACTCAGTATGTAATGCACATACTATACCATGAAATTGTTCCTTTTAACAGAGTGATCTTTATCGAAAATAAATAAATAAATAAAAAAACGACATCCCTGTTCCTTTAAATTTGTGATTTGTTTTAGAATGATTTATTAATTTATTTATTTATTTTGCAGAGGATACATTTCATTTAGTGTTTGTGAACTGCCTAATTTTGTATCCAAATAGAATACCAATAAATAAATGTTCAAAAAAAAAAGAACCTTGATAAAAAAAAGCGAAAGGTTCCGAGTAAAAAAAAAAAAAAAAAAAAAAGATGGGTAGAGCGTCTGCCATGTAAGCAGGAGATCCCTGATTGGAGTCCCAGGCGGGGCACACATTTTCATCTGTCCCCGTTGACGTAAAAACTAAAACAAAAAAAGAAACAAAAAAAGTGGTCAGCGCGAGAGACTGTCAATCCTAAGGGCACGGGTTCGATTCCGGGCTGAGTCGGAGACTTTCTCCGCTCATGGACTGGGTGTTGTGTTGTCTTAATCATCATTATTTCATCCCCATCGACACGCAAGTCGCCGAAGTGAAGTCAAATCGAAAGACTTGCACCAGGCGAACGGTCTACCCGACGGGAGGCCCTCGTCACATGACATTATTATTTATCAGCCGCACAAAGGCGAATGACGTCGGACAATACACCAGCCGCCACAGGGCACAGGACAGGGGGCGCGCCGTCGGTGACTCGACGTATAGCAGAAACCGAACCAGAACACAATTGCGTGCATCTGAGGCAGATGGAAAGATTACTCCGTGAATCTGATGACGCAATAGGAGGCCTTAACAGTGCACAACGATCGTCTGGGCAACGATTTATGAAGACGAGTGCAGCAGTAACGAGAAATAATTCGTACGAAGGAAATGTTGAACCATTTGACCACAAACATATCTTATCCATTCGACATTTCTCAGTGTAGGAAGAGAATAAAAATATACTACATCCCAAAAATTGGATAGCTTAGGAGGATAAAGTGCTACCGGAATCGTGGCCACTGAAATACAAGCTGGAATTTATCTAGGGGTTTTTAGAGTGATCGATCTCGGAACATACGCGCAGTGTCGCTGAGGGCTGACGCTAATGCGAATATTTCAGCGACGTGTTCCATAACACATAGTTATCGCAGGACATGCAATAAAGCATCGATTAGGAGATTATACTGGACAATGACCCAGAAGCATCAGGATATCTTAGTCCGGTGAAGTTCTTTGAGTCGCTAGTTAAGAAGAGTCGGTTTCTGCACCAGCTGTACAGTCCCCAGAAAATTACGAGGCATTATTGCGTCAAATAACTTGTGCACTACCTATCGGACGGTGCAATAATCATTCCAGAGCGCCCTAAGCGAATTAAACTACGTCGTCGAAATACAAAACCCAAGAGACAGGAACAGAAACAATGACCGCAATTGGCAATGCTCGTCAGAAAGAAAGGACGACAGACGAAATGGAGAAAATTATCGATCGTAGGGAAACAACAACTCGAACTATAAAGGAACTGACCAGCCACCGTGGGAGAACAGAATTAACCGCGGCAGTTACAATAATAATTTCAACGAACAGCACAATGACAACTGGAAAGTACAACGAAATCCAAACCAGTTTCCGCCGGATACTGGCGAACCACAGCAGCAAAGAAATGACAAAAGCCAATGTCAGCAAAATAACCGACAAGATCATGATATTCAGATTAGGCCACCCCCACCTGTCACAGGGGAATCGTAGTAGAAGACTAAATAGAAACAGACACTCGTCTGCTGTGGACACAGCTCTAAAAATGGTTCAAATGGCTCTGAGCACTATGGGACTTAACTCCTGATGTCATCAGTCCCCTAGAACTTAGAACTACTTAAACCTAACTAAATGGTTCACATGGCTCTGAGCACTATGGGACTTAACATCTATGGTCATCAGTCCCCTAGAACTTAGAACTGCTTAAACCTAAATAACCTAAGGACATCACACGACACCCAGTCATCACGAGGCAGAGAAAATCCCTGACCCCACCGGGAATCGAACCCGGGAACCCGGGCGTGGGAAGCGAGAACGCTACCGCACGACCACGAGCTGCGGACAAACCTAACTAACCTAAGGACATCACACACATACATGCCCGAGGCAGGATTCGAACCTGCGACCGTAGCGGTCACGCGGTTCCAGACCGTAGCGCCTAGAACCGCTCGGCTACCACGGCCGGCGGACACAGCTCTAAACAAGGCCGCAGGAACCATCAGAACGAGCGACATCAACATGGCAGAATATGGTGACAGAAGGCAGCTTTTGCGTGAGGAAAAAGAAGTCATGTCACGACCGGATCTACATCCTGTTATTCACGTATCTGTAGGCAACATTAATCTGACCAGGATTGTGGACAGGCCACTTTTCGCCGATATAGGAATGAGAGCATCATCTATGGCCACCTCTCACGCTGAAGAAAAGCAAAATTACAGGTATACTAAGAGGAAAGCCAAAATAATTTCAAATATGTGCGAATTCTTGCCAGCCGCTGTGGTCGAGTGGTTCTAGGCGCTTCCGTCCGGAACCGCGCTGCTGCTATGGTCGCAGGTTCGAATCCTGCCTCTGACATGGATGTGTATGATGTCTTTAGGTTAGTTAGGTTTAAGTAGTTTTAAGTCTAGGGGACTGATCACCTCAGATAGTGTCCCATAGTGCTTGGAGCCATTTGAACCATTTTGAGCTGGACAGAAGGCTCTTCGTTGCCATCACGTGATGCACTCGAAGGACCTAAAGACAAGCCAGTGCCCCAACAATCCCCCAGCTGCACACACCTCTCTACAGATGGCGTGAGAGTTGGATGATCACAATAGAGAGAAGTTGTTCTTGCAGTCATGCATTACTACACAGACAGACATTGGTGACTGTGGAGACATTACACGCTACCCACTGTCACATTGAGATACAAGAACTCATCACTAGGAGCTGGGTTCTGCCCCAAATGATACACTGCCTCATTACATAATCTGGGGGAAGACTGCACTCTTTCAGCTGTCAGGTCAAGAGACAAGACGGGAGCAGAGACAGCACTTTTTAAGTTGGAGATGTTGGGTGCCGTCTGTCAACACCAGTGTCTCATTTGTGTGCCGAAACAACTTGTAAAAGTCTTTCGGTCGTGGTGCGCTTATGGTCATAAGGGCATCAATTGTACATCGAGTTCAGCATAGGAAAGTGTTGGGGCTATCTGGAGAGCACTAAGCTATGGGAACAGACTGTGTGTTACGTAACAATAGTGTATTTGACGAATACTGGCTTCTCCTCTTCCTCTTAGGTGAACTGCCTGTTATTGGACCCATCTCTTACATGGTCTCTTCTTCCAGTGCATTTACAATTTAGAGCCTTTACTGGGAACCATTCTCCAACCATACCGTCTGCATGTTGCTTTCATTTTCTCCTGTTTTCCTTTACCTTCTCGTTTGGGTTACAAATTCCTAAATCTTTCGTCATATCGTCATTTGTTTTCCGATCTTCTCTTGTACATCCTTCCACTCTTCTTTGAAATCTTATTTCTTGACTCTGTATTCCGCTTTCTTGGTGTCTTATTGTAGCCCATGCTTCACTTCCGGAGGTAATGGTTGTTACTGCTATTGTTTTATAAAACTTCAGTTGCATTTCTTTCCTGGCTTTACTCTGCAAACGTTTTGCGATGGTTCCACATATGGAACTAAATTTATTCAGCCAGGTCATCGTTATGTTTGTAAGTGATGTCGCATCCTCCAAGATTTTATTATTCAAGACTATTTTAGGTGTTACAGGTTATCTGCCCCAAAATGTCTTCACTTTCGTTTTATGTACCAACATCTGTAGGTTGTGATTTGAGGCAAGATCATTTTCATTCTGTTTAATTGGAGATGATCATCTGCGTATAACATTATGTTTAGTCTAGTGTAACGGTCTAGAAGAACTCCAGTTCACAATTTTCCAATTTCTGATAACCATATATAAATATATACAAATATCTTGAAGAGCGCTGGAGAAATAAAGCATCATTGTCGTACTCCTGTGTTTGTGTTCATCGGATTTGTTCTCATATTTCCCGTATCTATAACAATTTCTGCGTGAGTGAATAGACTCTTAATAGTATATTTGTGGTGAGATGAATAACCTCGTTAAGGCATGATATTCCAACCCATATCTCTCTTCATATTATCGAAAGCTTTCTCAAAATCCACAAAAGGGAATTGGATTTTCATATTTGTTATCGTCTCTGTTTTATAACGTGTTGCGGTGTAAAAACGTTGTTAACAGTTGAATAAAATGTTCTCGGATTTCCAACCGCGTCAATTGCTTAAAACTACACGAGCTTTCGGCCAAGCACTCCTTAACCATTGTCAAGTGGTATGACTGCCAGTGGGCTGTTGGTGCGCCCTTATATATGCTAGCTGCCGGCTGTGACGTCACTGGTGTCCGTGACATTGCTATATATGGGCATGTTTTGAGTCGGCGTTCGATGTGCACTCTTCAACCGCGCGATCGCTGTGTCCCACGCATCGCTGAGCTGCAAGCCACCGTCTCTATTCAGGGTGTTGGCGGTAATTTTTATTTCAATAGCTTCCTTTATCAAACTGTCCCAGAAGACGCTAGTGCGAGCCACGGCAGAGGTATCGTCAAATTTTATGTGGTGACAGTTTTCTAACGCATGCTCAGCTAACGCAGATTTCTCTGGATAGCGTAGGCGATAATACCTCTCATGTTCTTTCCCGTGTTGTTCCACAGTGCACACTGTTTTCCCGATGTAGTCCTGGTCACACTCACAAGGTATTTCGTAGACTCCAGGTGTTCTGAGACCTACTGCGTCTTTAACTGGTCTCAGTAATTTACGAATTTTCGTTGGAGGCCTGAAGATTGATTTAATCTTGTGTCTTCTCAACAGGCTGCTTATCTTGGCCAACACAGAGCCACAGAATGGCAGCAAAGCAAGTTTCTTTTCCTGTTCTTCGTCGGTGGTGTTATTGTGATATTTTCCAGAAATCACTTTTCCACTTGATGGGCGCTGTAGCCGTTATCCCTGAAAACCTTGCGAAGGTAGCTCAGTTCATGGGGCAGGTTATCGGCGTCTGATATTACTCTTGCACGATGCACCAATGTTCGTAATAGTGTGCGCTTCTGTGCTGGATGATGATGGCTGGTGGCGTGCAAGTACAGGTCTGTGTGGGTGGGTTTTCTGTAGACGCTGTGGCCAAGGCACCCATTTCGCTTACGGTGGACAAACACGTCGAGGAAGTGCAATGCATTATCTTTTTCCACCTCCATGGTGAACTGGATATTACTGTTAATGCCATTGAAGTCTTCCAAAAACACACAAGGCCCATGTCATTAATGTACTACACTCCTGGAAATTGAAATAAGAACACCGTGAATTCATTGTCCCAGGAAGGGGAAACTTTATTGACACATTCCTGGGGTCAGATACATCACATGATCACACTGACAGAACCACAGGCACATAGACACAGGCAACAGAGCATGCACAATGTCGGCACTAGTACAGTGTATATCCACCTTTCGCAGCAATGCAGGCTGCTATTCTCCCATGGAGACGATCGTAGAGATGCTGGATGTAGTCCTGTGGAACGGCCTGCCATGCCATTTCCACCTGGCGCCTCAGTTGGACCAGTGTTCATGCTGGACATGCAGACCGCGTGAGACGACGCTTCATCCAGTCCCAAACATGCTCAATGGGGGACAGATCCGGAGATCTTGCTGGCCAGGGTAGTTGACTTACACCTTCTAGAGCACGTTGGGTGGCACGGGATACATGCGGACGTGCATTGTCCTGTTGGAACAGCAAGGTCCCTTGCCGGTCTAGGAATGGTAGAACGATGGGTTCGATGACGGTTTGGATGTACCGTGCACTTTTCAGTGTCCCCTCGACGATCACCAGTGGTGTACGGCCAGTGTAGGAGATCGCTCCCCACACCATGATGCCGGGTGTTGGCCCTGTGTGCCTCGGTCGTATGCAGTCCTGATTGTGGCGCTCACCTCCACGGCGCCAAACACGCATACGACCATCATTGGCACCAAGGCAGAAGCGACTCTCATCGCTGAAGACGACACGTCTCCATTCGTCCCTCCATTCACGCCTGTCGCGACACCACTGGAGGCGGGATGCACGATGTTGGGGCGTGAGCGGAAGACGGCCCAACGGTGTGCGGGACCGTAGCCCAGCTTCATGGAGACGGTTGCAAATGGTCCTCGCCGATACCCCAGGAGCAACAGTGTCCCTAATTTGCTGGGAAGTGGCGGTGCGGTTCCCTACGGCACTGCGTAGGATCCTACGGTCTTGGCGTGCGTCCGTGCGTCGCTGTGGTCCGGTCCCAGGTCGACGGGCACGTGCACCTTCCGCAGACCACTGGCGACAACATCGATGTACTGTGGACACCTCACGCCCCACGTGTTGAGCAATTCGGCGGTACGTCCACCCGGCCTCCCGCATGCCCACTATACGCCCTCGCTCAAAGTCCGTCAACTGCACATACGGTTCACGTCCACGCTGTCGCGGCATGCTACCAGTGTTAAAAGACTGCGATGGAGCTCCGTATGCCACGGCAAACTGGCTGACACTGACGGCGGCGGTGCACAAATGCTGCGCAGCTAGCGCCATTCGACGGCCAACACCACGGTTCCTGGTGTGTCCGCTGTGCCGTGCGTGTGATCTTTGCTTGTACAGCCCTCTCGCAGTGTCCGGAGCAAGTATGGTGGGTCTGACACACCGGTGTCAATGTGTTCTTTTTTCCATTTCCAGGAGTGTATATTCGAAGTCCGCAATGGGCAATAGCAACCCTATCAAGTGTGCAATTTCTTCAGGGATACACCAGTCAAACAAACTTTTTGTTCATTTACTTCTTTGTGGGAAATATGGGAAATTTCAGTTTGACACGAGTGTCTCTGCCACATTGTTAAATCGTCACACATATGAACTGCTAGGCTTCCCACGCCTGTCTAAAACTAGTACACCCCTGATGTTCTTGGAAAAAGTGCTTTGCCTGCCGTGTATTGCTCGTATACATGACCAGTGACTTTATTGGTGCTACGACCACACGATTGTGAGAACACATTTATTCTTGATTCATTTGATTTGTTTGGCATTAACATTCAGGACAATGTGTTGCCTGTCTGCATTCCATGCAAAGGACAGTGTAGCTAGCTTGCTAAAAGAATTCCCTAAACTCTTTTCTGAAGGTTTAGGCAACGGTAACATATTTGTTGCACTTATTACTCTGAAAGACAACGCTCAGCCGAAATTTTGCTGGGCCAGGATTGTTTCCATTGCATTACAGGACAAAGAGGCTGCTGAAGTAAAAGAATTACAAGATAGCGGAGCTAATGCTCCCACACAAGCTAGTCAATAGGCCAGGTTGCATTCCCCTCTGTGTTGACTTTAAGGCTACAGTCAACCTACAAACTGTGATTGATATCCACTGCCACGCCCAGAGGATCTCATGGACACGTTAGGCGCTGGTCGCTACTTTACAAAAATTGATTTACACGATGTGTATCTTCAAATACCGCTTGATGATTTTGCCTTTTGGCAGTGCTTCTGCACCCGCCATTTTCCAACGGTATTTGGAACAGCTGACTGCGGAAGTGCCAAACTGTTCAAACTATTTCGACGATATTGTAATAGCAGGTCGTACACTTGAAGAACATATTGCAAAATAGCATGCTTTGTGTTGTTTATTATCTGATGCAGGACTAAAGTGTAGACGGGAGAAGCGTGATCTTTTTTAAACCTGAGGTGCAGTATCCTGGTCATGTCATAAACAGTCAAGGTGTGCATCCTCTTCAGTCGCATTTGTTAGCCATACGAGATTTGCTAGTTCCTCGCTACGTCACAGAACTGCAGTCAGTCTTAGGGAAAATGAACTATTACAATCGTTCATACCGAATGCTGCACAAATCGCAGCTCCTTTGCATCGCTTGAGTCGGACAGATGAATGCCAAGTAGGTTTTCAGAAACTTAAAGATGCATTGCTCAGTGATCGGTGCTTAGTTCACTTTGATCCTGACGAACAAGTTGTATTTAAAATTGACATTTCCTCTCACGGAATCGGTGCAGTGCTTTCGCACACAATTGGTGATAAAGACAGGCCTATTGCTTTTTGCATCAATAGTGTTACCCAAAGCTCAGCGTAACTATGCAGAAATTGAGAAACAGGCTTTGGCTATTGTGTATGGTGTCACGAAATTCCACCAGTATTTGAATGGCAAAAAAGTCTACTTAGTAACGGATCACAAGCCTTTGCAGTCCTTCTTTCATTCGACGAAGCCGGTTGCTGTACGAATTGCCCAAAAATTGCAAAGATGGTTCTTTTTGTTGGCTCAATACCAGTCCGAGGTTGTGTATCGTCCGACAGCTCAACATGGTAATGCGGAAGCACTTTCACGTCTTCCGATTGGCCCTGATACAGACTTTGACACTTGTACTGTATCTTGTTATCACATCGATGTTCAGGATACAGAATTGCTTCAATATTTTTCCCTGAATTATAGAAAAGTTGCACAGGCCACGGAAGCTGATTCAAATTGGACATATTGCTAAAATATATTCGCACATCTTGGCCTCGTTCTTGCAAAGAACTCTAGAGTGCAGCGATACTTTGCGCGTCGGCATAGGCTCGCTATACAGAAAGGTGTGATTCTTGTTCAAAATTGCAGTGCACAGCCACGTGTGTTGATCCGTACAGTTTTCCAAAAGAGAAGTGTTGCAATTACTTCACCAATGATACTGGGGGATTATTCATACGAATTAGTTAGCTCGTAGTCACTGTACTTGATAGGGTATGGACACCCAAATAGAACAGATGACGTCACAGTGTAACGCATGTGCTGAAAAACAGTCCGCTCATCCACAAAAATTCTGTGCTTCGCCTAAGTCACAATCACCATGTCAAAGTGTGCATATAGACTGAAAGGTGGCTACACTGAGCCACAGCGCCAGAGAGTTTTGTTTCGCCGCCTCCACTGGCAGTGATTATTGAGAAGTAGCCGAGTGCAGTGCTTGTTGAGAACTCGTAGTAGTCAGTGCTTGCTGAGATGTCGTAATGAAGAGTGCTTGTCGAGATGTGGCAGTAGTCAGTTCTTGTTGAGATGTGGTAGTAGCGAGTCGGTGTGGAGATATTGTAATGATTAGAGTGCTTTTCATCAATATAAATGAAGGTAACAAACTACTTTTCTTTTTTTTCTCATTATTTCAATGTCCTGAATAATGCGTCATTACAGGTTCAGTCAACAAAGCATCTGGCTTGTGTTCTTGTATTAGAGTGTAATTCTGGTTTTCTTGCGCAATTATAGTATTTCTAATTTTTTTTTATCACTTCAGTATGAATGGTATTTGAAATTTCTTGTCTTATTGAAGAAGAACCGTGCCAGATGTGTACTTTGAGTCATACTTCCACACACAGAACAGTTATACTTGTGCTTTGGTTTCGTAGGTTTTATAGTTGCTGGGGACTTAATTAATTAATTGTGTTAACGAAAATTTTCATTTCATTCTTTGTTGTTGTTCTATGCAGTCAGATTGCGTAATAATACTAGTCAGGGCCAACCGTTTACGAGACACAGCGTAATCGGACATACAGCTACCAAAAATAAAAATTATTTTCAAATTTAATAATTAAGCCCCCATGCAAGACGTTGTGAGAACTTTTTGGAACACTCATTGGTTGGTTGTGGTTGACTCGTATAGTAAGTTTCGTTTTGATGTGACAATTAACTCTACAACGTCACGTAGCACAATTCAGATTTTGTCCTCTATTTTTTTGTCTCGAAGGCTTACATGAAGTCATAGTGTGAAACAACGGCCCTCAGTTCACTTCAAATTAGTCTGAAACATACTGTGAACGCAATGGCGTACGGCACCTAACTAGTGCACTGTTCCAACCACAGTCAAACGGCGAAGCGGAACATTTTGTCAGATCCTGGTCAAACATTGCTCTGCACACACCAGCGATCAAGCATTGCAACTTTTTCTCTCCTCCTACCATTAGCATCCACGAGATGGGCCATCGCGCCGGCCACAAAATCAGCTTCACCACTGTCATGTGGACGATGATATTTCTGTGTCTCTTCCCCCATATTCACGGATCCCTAGGACGGCGCGGCCACAGCAGCCGCCAGAGGGTGTCATCAGGACACCGCGGGACGTTCCCATGGAGACGGAGCCTTCGTCTTCTCCAGTTCCTTTCGTCCTACCGATGGATCTGGACCCGCCCACACCGCAGCAGCCGTCGCCTCCCACATCTGGTACTTGACCTACGGATGTGGACGCGTACCCTTCGGGTCTTTTTCAGGGGGACGTTTCCGTAGGGGCGAAGGCCGGATGGCGGGGTACGACCGGAAGCTTGTCGTCCCCTGGAGCCACACCTTTCGGCCCAGCGCAGAGTCCACTCTCCGGCCTCCCCCGCCGTTGTCACTCTCCCTACACGACGGCAGTCCGTCGCTTTTGTGGGGGGGGGGAGAAGAGGGGGGACGGGGGGGGGAGGACTGTTCCTGCGTAACATCAAGCGCCGACACGTCGGCCTGAACGAAACAACAGAGAAGGCTGTGAGAGGACGTCAGCCAATAGAACGCTGAATAGGACGGCACCACTACAGGAGCGGCACCTATACGAAAAGAATATAAGCGCCGCTCCAGCTGGTCACAGCCGCACTAGAAGAGCCGCACTAGAAGATGAGCTGTCATCCTATCTCTTTAGCCGTGACTTTTGTTTTTCTTGCATGGAAACTGTATCTGCCGAAGGACATTGATTATTTGCATATCTCCATTCGCTTGCGACACTTTATTGTAACTCCGCTAAGTATTGGCAATTCAGTTTACTGTAATAAACTCCAATAATAAGATTTGGTTGAATGTTGTCTAGCTATCTGAGTAAACAGCTTCCTATGCATCCTATACAGAGTGAAAATTCTTGAAACCGACAAACTCTGCGAGGTTGTAGGGGACATGAAAACAAATATTTTTCCCTAATGTCATTTTTTCCTATGGGGATTATTTAAACCAGTGAAGGCCGTATTACGATCTTCAGTTGTTAGAGGGCGTATTACGCTCTTCAGTTGTAGGCAACTGCTCTCCACCAGCGTATTGGTGCATTGTCTCTGTTTACTAATGGAGCGATACACCTGGAGTGAGTACACTGATATGCGTACTACGTAGCGCACCACAACGGACGAGCTGCACAGCGGGTTTACCAACAACAATATCCTAATCGCCGTATCCCGCATCATACGACCTTTACCGAGCGAGGTGGCGCAATGGTTAGCACACTGGACTCGCATTCGGGAGGACGACGGTTCAATCCCGTCTCCGGCCATCCTGATTTAGGTTTTCCGTGATTTCCCTAAATCGTTTCAGGCAAATGCCGGGATGGTTCCTGATGTGTCGACAGAAGTGCCGACACAGTGTTATTTTGAGGGGGCCGATAGGCACGCTATCTAACGCAGACGGGCGTGAAGTCTGGAACAGGATAACTATTTAATGGTAGCAAGAAAAGTACGTAGCTGGAATATACTTAACTTTATTCACTCCTTGTGATACATCTCTCTTGACTATACAAATGAGACTCGTACGATACATGCACTGTTACAATTGGCGCCTTGCTAGGTCGTAGCCATGGACTTAGCAGAAGGCTATTCTAACTGTCTCTCGGCAAATGAGAGGAAGGCTTCGTCCGTATTGTCGCTAGCAATGTCGTCCGTACAACTGGGGCGAGTGCTCTATCGTATATCGAGACCTGCCTTGTGGTGGCGCTAGGTCTGCGATCACACAGTGGCGACACGCGGGTCCGACATGTACTAAATGGACCGCGGCCGATTTAAGCTACCACCTAGCAAGTGTGGTGTCTGGCGGTGACACCACAGTTCCTTTGAAAGGGCACGGCCGATTTCCTTCCCAATCCTTCCCTAACCCGAGTCTGCGCTCCGTCTCTAATGACCTCGTTGTCGACGGGACGTTAAACACTAACCACCACCACCACCACCACCACCACCACCACGACCTTTGCTGCTGTGTACCAACGTCTTCGTGAGACCGTGTAATTTAGCAGATTACCTGGACAGGGACGCCGTCGCACGGTAAGAACGCTGCCTCTAACACTTACGAACGTAATACGGCCTCCACTGGTTTAAATAATCCCCATAGGAAAAAATGACATTAGGCAAAAACATTTGTTTTCATGTCCCCTACAACCTCCCAGAGTTTGTAGGTTTAAATACTTTTCACCAAGTATAAGACGTGTTGGCAGGATCCCAAACAACTCTCTATAGTGCTTTGGACCCTTAAGGATATACAGGGCACTTGAAAAAGTGTGGTCCGATTTCTAAACTCGGAATTTACTCATAAAAACATGAAATACACTGCAAAATACTCACCAGACTCTTAAAGTTGTAGCTATGCTGCTACAAATGCTGTTTTAGTCCACCAGCAGCAGCACGAACAACATCTAGACGATAGCTAAATTCGCCACAAACTGTATGCAATGTATCTGCTTTCATCGAAGTTATGGCGTATGTTACTCCGTTCTTTACTTTTTCTCTGTCACGAGGTAAGGGGAGATGGACACACTTTCCTTCACATATCCACACACGAAATCATCGCTCGGGGTCATATCTTGGTGGCCAAGAAAGTAGGGCAATGACTCGAAGTCCCATGCGCCCTACCCAGCCTTGAGCTGTCTTCAGAACTGGGTTTTCCCGTAGCTTCAGGAGCACTCTGATGACCTCATTTTCCAACAAGATGGAGCTCTACCACCCTGGCAGAACAACTTACGTCAGTTTCTCAATGACACCCTCCCTCAACGCTGGACGTGGTGCAGCGGACGCCGAGATACTGCCCTGCATTCTTTGCCTCCATGGCGTGACCTCATGCGATTTTTTATTGAGGGGATATGTGAAGGAAAGCGTTACGGAGTGAAGTCAGCGCCGGAACGCCAGTCGGGAACGATAGAGAGGTCTGTGAGAAGAGGACAGCCAATCGCACGCTGGCTGACCTTCCTCCAGGACGACAACGCGACAACAGCGCCCCCTAGGTGAAGACGACGTAAGCGCCACGACCGACTGTCGGCAACCCACTTCGATAGCAGCTTCAGCGATAGTCACTTCGTTAGCTGACGCATCGTAGGCTCTTCATTACCAATCTCTACATAGCACAGTTAGAGATCAACAGTCACTGCGGTTCAGTGGACAGACTTTTGCTAGTAGCCGTCGCTAGGACCAGAAGTGTTACTTGTATTTGTCTATTCTGAAGAAGACTGATTATTTTGTATGTCGCCCTTCTCTTGCGACTCATATGTGTAATTGCACTTGTGGATGATCATGTATAAAGGACCACAAGAATTCTCAGACCAAAGTAAAGTATTTGTATTTGCCTTGTTGTAATAAAACTCATTAATACAAGTTGTCTGATTGATTGTGTAGCGAACTGAGTACGCGGGGTTCTTAGACACAATAGAAAGTGTATCGATCTCCCCTTCACCTCGCTATATATAAGAAGTGAAGAGCAGAATGACAGCCGTCGTAAATTCTGCAAAATGAGATACATTGTATGAAGCTTATGAAGAATTTAGTTATTTTGCAGGTGCTGTTCGTGATGCTGCTGGTGAACAGATACTGCATTTGGAACAGTATAGCTAAAACTTTAAAATTTGTGAGGATTTTTCAACTTATCCTATGTTTGTAGCACACTTTCATCAATAAACACGGAATTTAGAAATCAGGTCATTCTTTTTCAAACACCCTGTACTTCTGATCCTAAGGATAGCATCAGTGCAAAAATTAAGATGCGATTGCGGTGTGCTAAGCAATTCCTATGCTCGCAAATCAAACCGCATACATTCAGCTTGTTTGGTCACTAGATGAGTTAAAGGCTCTTGAGAGCACAGGATAACTAAATCGAAACTTATAAACAAACCTAAAAATATATATTTTGTTTCCGTTAAGTCAACCTGCAAATGTTGCAGGTCATCACTCACTGTGCAGATTAGATGCCATCATAAATTGTTTCCGTACAGATCATAGTCTCTGTAACTGGGCAGGCTCCCACGTCCAGGTCGTCTACGTTTTGGCTGCAAGTTCCACAGCCGATGATGCTGACGTCGAGTGTCTACAGAATATCAGGTGTGTTGGCCTGGCCGTTACCGTTGTACCCCACCCAGAAACGACTTCGATAGATCCACCTGGTGTCAGATCGAAAAGCAATAAATACTAGATTAAGTGGTTCCGCAACACAGTGTTATTTGCAGTTTGGATAGGCATAACAGATTAGAAGGAAACGACCTGATAGCAGAAGTCTCTTAAATTAACAGTGTCTGTTCCAGTGCTCACATCAGTCCCTTCTGATTTAGGTTTCCCATCGTTTCTGCAAATCAGTTACAGCAATCGTCCAGATGGTTGCTTTGATAATACACAGCGGACTACCTTAGTGTTACTTCCGGAATCTCAACATGTACTCACTATCCGATAACATCGACGTTCCAATGTTTTTGTTAAATCAGAGACGATACTTATTGTCTCATATTCTTTATAGTGTCGCAAGTGACTCATATAAAATAATGCATCAAATTTGCCGTTTGTTCCAGCTTGGCAACATGTGACTCTGACAATAAACATATCTTTACGGAGATGTGTTACAGTTCCTTATACAGCAGTGTCGAGAGCACTGGTAGGCTAATGTCCTCATATTCGAGCGGCGTTCAATACGTAATGCACCTTTTTTTTTCTCGGCGAATTTCGGTTAAAAATGCGGAATTTGTTATATCTAGGAATATTTCGGCTTCAATCCCTATAATTTTATCAAGTTCCGTTAAATAGGGGTGCTGTACTTTGTGGTGTCACCGCCAGACACCACACTTGCTAGGTGGTAGCCTTTAAATCGGCCGCGGTCCGGTAGTATACGTCGGATCCGCGTGTCGCCACTGTCAGTGATTCAGACCGAGCGCCGCCACACGGCAGGTCTAGAGAGACTTCCTAGCACTCGGCCCAGTTGTACAGCCGACTTTGCTAGCGATGTTTCACTGACAAATTACGCTCTCATTTGCCGAGACGATAGTTAGCATAGCCTTCAGCTACGTCATTTGCTACGACCTAGCAAGGCGCCATTATCATTTGCTATTTATCTTGTGATGCATGTACCGTCAGACCGATGTTCACCAATTATGGATTAAGGTTAAGTATTCCAGAAGCTACGTACCTTTTTTGCTAGTCTCGAATCCTTGTCATTTTCCAGACCTCACGCCATCCTGCGTGAGCTTAAACGCGTGCCTTTCGGCTACCTGTCATAGTGAATTTGCTGTCTTGCCAGTCCACAACATACTTAGCGTTGAAAATGAAGTCTGTAACAGAAGTGCGTTTCACAGGGAGCTGTCATTGAGTTTCTTTGGCGCTAAATCAGAGTATTTAAGATATTGGTAGGCGCATGTAGAATGTCTGCGGAGACCTGACAGTGAACGAAAGCGCGGTAAGTCATTGGGTGAGGTGTCTGTCATCACAACAATGTCACGCAAACCAATCCGTTCTCCCCCGTGCTGGCCGACCGCATGTAACATTACGAAACCGAAAAAAGGCGTTCAGTGTGTTCGACGCCACAAAAAAGCAATCGTACTCCAACAGCGCAAGGTCATACGCATGTATGCTCACCCGGGAGCTGTTCTCAGAACTTCCATGGACTGTTCTCCCTCATCCGACTACAGGCCAGATCTCGCACCCTTGGACTTCCGTCTGCATGGCCCAATGAAGGAAGCAGTACGCGAAGGAGGGGGAGGTTACCGACGCAGCAAGTCTTTGGCTCCGACGTCGACCAGTAGTGCGGCATCACGCGGGCATACAAGGCCACACAGTAAGTATGGCCAAAAGAATGGCGGTTACTAAGGAATTCCCTTCTATCTTCACTTCTGACCAGCTTACGAAAGTTTTGTAGACTTATTTGTACAGGCACCGGTTATGTATAACTCTACAGAAACAACTACGTTTATGGACTGCATACCTGCAGCGACTGAACCAGCGCTGGGCAAGCTGATGGCCTGGGCGTTCGTGCCCAGTGATTGGGAGGACTGAAAGGTGAAGACGGCGATGTCGTTTGCAGATACGCCTCTGAGGAAAAAAAAAATCTTTTCCCTGTAGGCACTGTAACTGTTGAATCATATTGAACTAAGCCTTATTGAGAGGTGAGTGGGTTACACAAGAAACGACATCCCAGACCACTGGTTCTGCATGCCGTACGGCGGGCGACAGTTACGTCGGCACCCCACTACTGTCCGGGGTCTCTCCAGACACGTCATCGCTGATCATCAGGGTTCAGCTCTGCTCCAGTCGACGAGATTCCAGTCCGAAAACGTGTAGGGCGACGCCCCAGACAGCGGTGGGGTACCAGCCCGACTGTCGCCCGAGGTACGACCCGACAACCAGAAGCGATAGTCCAGGATGCAATTTCTTTTCCTAGAAGGACCTGTTTGGTTTTGTTTTGTTGCCCTGCATGGCAAGCCGTCCCTGGACATACATTTCAGCAATATGGCGCCCGTCCACATACGGCGAGAATTCCTGCTGGTCTTCGTGCTTGCCAAACGCTAACTTGGCCACCAAGACCGTCGGATCTGTTTCCAATTGAGAAAATTTGGAGCATTATGGACAGGTTCCCTCGAACAACGCGGGATTTGGCGATCTAACGCGCCAATTGGACAGAATTTGGCCCAATATCTCTCAGGAGGACATCCAACAACTCTACCAATCAATGACAAACCGAATAACTCCATGCATAAAGGCCAGAGGTGGACCTATGTGTTATTGTCTTGCTTAATTTCTGAAGCTCTTTCTCTTGAATAAATCATTCAGTTTTTCTCATTGCACGTGTATATCACTTCAACCGATTTCCGAGCCATTCGGATAATTCCTACGTGGTGATTCCTCTGTCTCAGAGTGCTTAGCTAGAGTACTTTGCTTAAAAGTTTTGATGTTTCAGTATCAGTGGGAATAACCGTTTCAACAACCCAGACGAAATACCCAAGTTAGCGTTGCGCATGTAACTAAAAACAGCTTGATCAGTCTGGTTCGATGATTTGGTTGACCTTTTCGTTTTGTAAGTCACACTGCCGATGAGGCACCACAAGAATTTTCTTATTGTGTGATTACTTGCTTCTTCTTTCAGTTAATCACGACGAGAAATATTTCATCATTATATGAAGACGTCATAACCATATCACTCAGGATATTGTACTGATCATTACAATTTGTTATGGTATAAATGAAATAATATAGCAAATATTACATTTGCACTACGAAACTTTACAAAATGTTTCTACCGGTGGTTAGCGGGAATTCGTAGAAATATTCACTTCTTGGTTCTTAGATGTTAATTACTGATTAAATGTTCAACGAATCCATACAGTAGCTTACGGCATTGTTTGAGTTCTAGAACCGATGTAAAATATTGATTAGATGTCAGTGTGTACCGTTGGAAAATCATTATTTTTCTAATCTTTTAGTGTTAACTTCATCTGTTTTGAAGAAAGTCAGCCGGCCGCGGTGGCCGAGCGGTTCTAGGCGCTCAGTCCGGAGCCGCGCGACTGCTACGGTCGCAGGTTCGAATCCTGCCTCGGGCATGGATGTGTGTGCTGTCCTTAGGTTAGTTAGGTTTAAGTAGTTCTAAGTTCTAGGGGACTGATGACCACAGATGTTAAGTCCCATAGTGCTCAGAGCCATTTGAACCATTTTTGAAGAAAGTCATTGTTACCTCCAAGCGCTGCTCACCGTATTTCTGTATTTAACAACGTTTCGATCACAGATCATCGTCAGGTTCATAAAAGCATTATCAACATCATATTAGAAATTTACAATTAATGGCGCAAGATAATTAAATAAAATTTATGAACTCTTCACTGTTCTCACACAATAATTCATCGATTTTATTTTGTTATCTGACGCTAGCGATATTATATGGCCTAATACGAGTTGTTACTCACGACGATCTACAGATATAAGTGGCACTCAAATGAAAACAAGACTGATGGAAGAAAAGTAAATAAAGTGTTTATTATTTCAGAAGTACTCGCGGTATCTGTTAATACATTTTCCGGCCTGAGAAAAGATGATCAGTGCCTTCACGGAAAAATGTGTGTGGTTGCAAAACACAAGCGCGATTGTGCGTGGGCGTGCGCCTCTTCGTCAGAAGCAAATCGACAGCCACGAATGTCTTTCTTGCAAAAATGTGGAAATCGTACGGGGAAGAGATCGGGCTTTATGATGTGTAAAAGTTTTCCAGCGAATGTTCTGCAGTACAGTCGAAACAACCTTGGCTAAATGTAAGCGGGCATTATCCCGGCGTTTGGACTTGCTTCTGTTTTTTGTAAAGTGTCCGTGTACCGTTGTGCATTAATTGTTGAGCTGTGTTCCAGAAAGTCAATATGTAGCTGGTCCTTGCACTCGACGAAAAATGTCGTCGCGGCTTGTGTCACGTAAGCTACAAAGTTTCGCAGGAACGCTGTTTCACGTTCTCCTTAGAGTCCCCAGTTCTCTTCATGTGATTTCCACATCGCTGGAGCCTTGAAGAAGGACATGCTTGGCCGTCTATTTTCCTTGGACGGGGAGGTGCAGGCCTGGGCACAGTA
Source organism: Schistocerca piceifrons (assembly GCF_021461385.2). Classification (NCBI taxonomy): domain Eukaryota; kingdom Metazoa; phylum Arthropoda; class Insecta; order Orthoptera; family Acrididae; genus Schistocerca; species Schistocerca piceifrons. Next base: position 1,012,981,617 of record NC_060139.1, read on the forward strand.
ATGTCTCCATATGTGACACAAAACATTTTTCGAAGAAGGCACTGACCGCCTTGTCTTACAGTGGCGTAATTGTATTGATAGTTACGGCTGTTACCTTTGAAGTCGTAAACCGTTTACTCACTTTGGTCCATTTGTCTCGTTTTAATAAATTTGTGTGGTCCTTATATTTACGAGCTGTGGGTCACCATTTTCTGAAAATGTATTTCATCTACTTTATTCTAAGGACACGTAAAATTTTATACTTTTATGAGGATATCATCATCGTAGCATCGTAGCAGAAAGACTTAAATTATTTTTTCTGCAGAGTGCTTTAAAATGTATAATTGGTATACTCACTCCAAATTAATCGGTCTTAAAAGATAGAATATATGTTACATGTGAACATCAAATTAACACTTTCAGATCCGATTTTTTTCCGGAGGAAGGACAGTTTTTCTTTATGTGGTGGTGCTCTTAGGTTATTTTTAATGATATTATATGGAAGATTTTAGGTGCAACATACGTACCCATTTTTGAAAATAACTTTGTACACTTGGCTTCATTTTATAGACAAAAATAACCAATTACGAAACATTCTCTACTGTAATAAATAGTAAAATTATCATTCAAAAATTACCATGACAATAACAATAGCAATATAACAATATCTTGAAAATTCGGTGGACTGATGAGGTAAGGATTGAGAGGGCTCTGAGCTGAATCAGAGAGCAAAGGAATTTCTGGAGAACAGTGACAAGAAGGGAAAATATGATAGGACATCTATTAAGACTTCAGTGAATGGCATCCATGGTACCAAAGGGAGCTGTAGAGGGTAGAAACTGTAGAGGAAGAAAGAGATTGGAATACATCAAGCAAATAACTGAAGAAGTATGATTCAAATGCTAATGAAACGTACTTTTATTCTAAACTCCACTCTACCGGAGCTATTGTAGTGAAGTAGTTGTAAAAGGAGCTCCACCGTGTATTACGTCCAGTATAATAAAACCGTCCTTCAATGAATTCATCATCTTTAAGTATTTTACAGCGAAATATTGTCCTATAATGTAGTATCCTACCCACTAGTCTAAGTAGGGTGCCTAGGAAGCTGTTTTCTCGTATCGCTAGACAACAATTCAAGCAAATCGTATTATGGAGTTCATTACAGTAAGTTACATTGACAATACTTAGATTTACGTATGCACAAAGGTGAGTCGCGAGCAAATGGCGACGTGCAAACAACACAGTTCGTAAGTCACTGCTGCAGCGTTTGTATGACGGCCGGTCTTCCACTGATGTCGCGGCCTGGCGGCGTGGCACTTGTATTCTCGTCGTATAAATGCCGCTCCTGTATCGGTGTCGTCCTAGTCAGCTTACTATTGGCTGACCTGTACCACAGCCCCCTCTGATCTTCCGTACTGGATCGTCGTGCCAGGGCATCATGTCACGCCGCAACATTTAATGTTACGAAAAATATAGCACGTCAATGAATGCGCAAAGTTATTTAAAGAGTCTTCAGCTCTATTCGTTATGATATTTAAGTTTGTAGTTATTTAGCGACACTAGTTGGAAACTGCAGTTAGTGTCCGATAGCCAAGATTACCTTTATTGTCATATAATTTCGATTTTCTGGTTACGATTAACACCACCCAGAATGGACTGTGTATACTAATGCATATATTCCGTTAGCATGATGCATATAGCGGCCGTACTATAATCGTCCAAAAGATTGTTAGGTGAGTTCAGTCAAGACTGTATCGATACACTAATTCTTGATCACCTACACACGTAAGGCATCAGACTCAGTGCTTCCTCAGTGTTAACCAGCACAGTGTACGGTCTTTCTGTAATAAACTTGATGTTTAGGAGACGTAGGAAAAATCTATCCCTCATTCTCTATCACTGAAAATAATCCCCTCATGATCTTTGCACAGGACAATTTGTGAATAAACCGGGTGACAATAATTTAACTATATGAAATAAAAACGTCATAACTTTTGAACGGTTTGCGTTAGGACGCTCGGTTGCGGGGCATGATGGGAATTAGTATGTGCTGTATGGTTTGGTTTGGTGGCGAAGCCCACTTTAATTTGGATGGGTTCGTCGACAAGGAAAATTGGCGCATTTGGGGTACTGAGAATCCGCATTTCGCGATTGAGAAATCTCTTCACCCTCAGCGGGTGACTGTGTGGTGTACAATGTCCAGTCACTGTTATTCCTTGATTGCAGAGTCACTAACGAACGGTACGTGAAGGTTTTCGAAGATGATTTTATTTCCATTATTCGAAGTGACCCTTATTTCGAATGATGTGGTTAATGCAAGACGGAGCCCGACCCATAGAAGCAGGAGAGTGTTTGATGTCCTGGATGAGCACTTTGGGAACCGCAGTCTGGCTCTGGATTACTCAGAGGCCGCTGGCTTGGGCCTCAATCGGTCGCCATATTCTTCGGATCTGAACATATGCGCATGGTGCTCAGAGCCATTTGAACCATTTTTGTACGTATGTGACTCCTTTTTGTGGGTCTATATTAAAGACAAGGTGTACAGCAACAATTCCAAAACCATTGCTGAACTGGAAACAGAAATTCAGGAGAACGTAGAGAGCATCGATGTTCCGACACTTGTTCGGATCATGCTGAATTTTCCTATTCGTCTGCGCCACATCATGGCCTTTGATGGCAGACATATCGAACATGTCATAATCTAAATCTGGGGATCTGTAGTGATGTTTACATACTGAATAAAGTGTGTGCGCACCGTAGTTTGTAACTGATTTAAGTTTCTTTCGTACAGTTCAATAATTGTAGCCTTGTGTATACATATGTAACAGAAAATTAGCTGGCACCTACTTCGCGTAGATGAAAATTATCGGCTTTACGGTGTGAACTTTCATCTCAGATTTACGTAAGCGTCGCCATGTACACCGAGCGGAGATGTTGGTCAATCCAGCGGTATGTTTGCGACACTTCAATTAGCAGGAGAAGTGCAAAGATTTCTTTGCTCATAAGTAAGTGTCATTGAGAAACATCGTTGAGAGCTGACATCGATAACATTAGGAAACACTGATAATATAGACGACCATTTCACTACAAGGTCGTGATTTGTTGCAAAAGAATAAAAGATGGGATATAGCTTTGAAGGCCACATGACGAAAATCCGTACTGGAAAATGCAAGTTTTCTCCGGTATTGACACTTATCTCGCTGTTCGTGTGAGCTCAAGACGAGTGTAATCGGTCAATGTACGCCGCAAAGCTGCTTCGTAACACATGCCATAACGCGTACAGAGCTAAGTACAGCCAAGTTTGTTCGAGGGTAAAAGTTTCATCTCTCTCTCAGCAAGGATAACATAGGTGACAGTGTACACCTCATCGTGCCAATGATCTCGATGATATTTGACAGGCGCCAGCATCACCTAATAGTGAGAGGAAGAAGAGGTATTGTCAATGGCTGTCCTACCATGGGAAGTTGGTGACCCGGCTGCAGTTCAATACACTACACTCATCATGCACTTTACGGTATCACCCTTTGGTTAGAGGAACCTGAATTAGAAAACTACCTCGACTGAGACATACAAGGAGAATTATGCGGGAAGTCTCACAGACTGTGTTGTGAACCGACATTTCTTTAAGCGTTGCCTGTGGTTGTAACGTGTGTGATAGGAACATTTTTATTAGCAATATACCGTGTTCATTTACAATATTTTATTGTAGTCTATCCTCACATTATTTATTATTTCATAATATCTGTATTTGCTACACTTTATGCAAGTTTTCTCTAACGAGATTCGATGAATCGATTCAAGTTTTATGCAAACTCGTTGCTTGGTCACTATGCCTGTTTTGTCTTTGGTACTCCAAATTGCTTTGGGCCATTAGGATTCGTCCGCAGATGTTGGACCACGTGTTTCTGATCGATTTCACGGGATTAGACACTCCATTACTTTTGCGCCCTCTGATCTGACACTGTGTCCTGAAGTCGAAGGCGCTCTGTGTTCTGACGTTCAGAGGGAGACTTATCTTTGTCTAGCTTAAGGCCATTATGCAGATACTAGAATGCTAGAATATTTGAGTGAGCTCATTACTATTTAAACGAAGAAAGTAAGTTTTCATGTGCGAGGTGAGTGTGGCGCTGTTTAGTCAAGATTATTGCAGTAGTAGGCATCGGGATGCATGATTGCACACAGTTTAATAAGAGCTAATAGGTTGACAATAAGTAACTGTTTGAAAGCTCGTTATTGCATACCACGCACTTTAGTTTACTTCGTGATATTGCAGATTGAAATACGTTACCCTCTCCTGAAGTATAATGGCTAGTTTGTCAATGAGTTGTAATTATGAAATGAAATGAAATGATCGTATGGCATTGTTGGCCGGGAGGCCCCATTCGGGGAATTTCGGCCGCTGTATTGCAAGTCCTTTTTAGTTGACGCCACTTCGGCGACTTGCGAGTCAATGATGATGAAATGGTGATGAACACACAACACCCAGTCATCGCGAGGCAGAGAAAAATCCCTGACCCCGCCGGGAATCGAACCCGGGACCCCGTGCGCAAGAAGCGAGAACGCTACCGCAAGACCACGAGCTGCGGACAGTTATAATTATGTGTTACGAGCACGATATTCCTTCTGGTTGTGAATCTACATCTTCAGAGAGTAGGGTGAAATATCTGGGACCTTCTCTTAAGGCTTCGAAAGGGAAGGTAATCTGTGGAGCTGGTCAAGCTGGAACACAAGAGTTTTGGTGTCAGAAGCGGCTGAGCACTGTGGAAGAACATTTATTGATTTTCTTAGCTTACACAAGCATCCACAGGTAAACGGATAACTCGTACTTTGTTTTTCTTAAACATTAATACAAATAATCCCTAAAACATTAACACCATACAAATTTTATTAGAATGTTGACTGAAGTTCAGAACTTCGCAAATTTCGTTTTTAACATGAGGACCATTAACCTTCTAAAAAACAAGATCATCAAAATTTATACAGGTATCCTGAGGATGACATCACTTCTCTAGAATACCATGCTCATTGTTCAACACGATTTGCATACCCCGGAAAATCTGCAACAGAAAGGTATCACATTAGCCACATATAACATGGAAATTTGCACAACACTACCAAAATACAATTTCGTGACACTACAGTCACTGATAAGCGCAGCCCGCTATTTGGCGCTGTACCCAATATGACGAGTCACAGAAGAGACAGAAAAAAAAATGCTCCCGAGACTTGTTAACCGAAAACAGTTCAGTTTACAGGGGGAGCCTGTACACAACTGGAGTGGATCACAGACGGACGAATTACTGTTCCAGCCAAGGCAAATGACCCAGTTCAGATTCCAAACTGAATGCCGACTCTCACCAAATTCAGTAGAGTACGAGGCACTAGTAACGACGCGATGCGCTCCTCGCCATCCGCAGACTAAACTGGCTGCCCCCGCGCAGATGACCCACCCCACTCGGTCGACTCCGTGGCACTCGCTGCTCTTCTAGTACACAACTAGGGTGCGCCCGGCCCTCGCTACACGACTTACTCCACCCCCTGTCGTCCAGATCACCAGCTCCTAAGGATCGTCCGGAGCGCGCTTGAAACCGCTATCCACGCCTTGTGTCTCTGACGAGAGATCAATTTTATTTACGTAAAGACAAAATGATGAAAGTAATCGATACGGTCGAATGTATGCATCCTCAAAGTACAAACCGAAAATCATATGACCGTATCAAAACCTCTACGGCTCTGTAAAGTTATCTTCTTGTATTTAGTGACAATTTACTGGTTGTTAATTAATTTCCTCGGTTTCAATGCGCCACAATCCTTGTCATTCTGTGTGTCAGTGATTTGAATACGCTATGTTCATCGGCCGCCTTCTCGCTATTCACATGTGTTGACTACATAGCTCTCATGCACCCCAAAGGGTAAGCACTCGATTACTAAGCTGCTACTTAGAATTATTAATAATAAGTAGTTCTTCTCCACAAGCTAACGGTTTCTGCTGCTGATAAAGATAGATCGACGGATGTGTGTTGCTGACTGCTATTTGTTAAACTTTGTGTTTCAGTACGCAGTCTCACTCTTCATCACGAAGTTAAGCTTGGAGAGGTATCAGGATTCACATGTTTTTTTCATTAACTATTAGTTGGATACCAAAGCTAGGTTTACACAAACGAAGAGGAAGTCCAGTGCACAGTTAGAGGCTATAATGAAAAGGCTAGTAAACCTTTAAAGTACCGTATTTTATGGACAATAGGACAATACGACACACTTTTTCCTTCTAACAATTTGCCTCCTAAATTAATGCGTCTTACACTCGAAATCAAAATGAAAATGTTCAGTGCCTCATTTAAAATTCCCACCACTCTTTAAAACGGCCACATATTTCAATGCCGCGCTTAACCTGTCTCTAACTGGTAACATTGGGTTCAGCTGGCAGAAGCAGACCACCGATGCGACGGACGTGAGTTGCGGGGATTCACAAGTTTGCTAACACCGTCTCTCTCATGCCTGCCATCACAAACCCAGAACACTGTGTAGCATATGATGCATCATTGAAGTGTACGGCGCCAATGAACTTGAATTGAAAGCGAGTGATCCGTATTATCGCTAACAGTACAATGTTTTTCTAGTAGCTAGTTTCGTAGTACAAAAAAAAGGTATTCATATAATGAAGGCTATAAACTGAGACTAATGACATATGAAGAAGAAAACAGGAACAGAGCAGATGAGAGGAATTTCGGCCCTCCACCAAAAGGAAAAACCATTGCTGATTGCCGGGCTAGTAGAAAAGAAGTGAAAAAAATAAGGAAGACTACGACAGGGATGGCAATGGTACTCAGGTGGGAAGTGCTCGAGCATCGTAAGACGTGAGTGTTTTTGAAGCGTGTAATCTATCACCACGATTAAAATTTATCAGAAAATGGACTTGAATTATACGCTTATCATATCTAACTTGCGACGAAAGTTTGATGCAATGCAAAAAAAAGTGTGTCTTAGTCACAGCTATGAAATGATTCAAGTATATCACACGGTAATCAGAATGTGTCTTCACAAGGAAAATGTAACTCGTCTGATGCAGATACAAAAATAAAGCTATGAACAAGTTTGCAATTCCGGAATTACGTCAGTAGGTCCACCGCTTCCATAAAGCTTTATCTGAATTGATGATTCCCTGAATGACGAAAATCCATAAATTACTGCTATTAATGGTCCATTCAAGCCTTTCCCAAGCTTGTCTTGTGAAGCAACTACGTATTTAAAAAACACACACTTCTGGTTACTCCCACGTTGCATTGAAAGGAGTCTGCGAGACTGTTTATAATGCAGAGTTGTCTTAAGATCAGTAGGTAATCAGTTCCGGTTTGTGCTGGGATAGCTACCTTTTCACGTCCAGTCTCAGGTTACACAGCTGGTATCAGATTACAACCTAAGCTCCCTTATTTAGACTTACTTTGAACCTTTAGTTTCCATAAACACAACAGAAATCATTCCCTAGATTAATACGAGGACCTAGGATCTCATGAACGGCTGCTTACTTTGCATGAGCGCCTTTCTGTCTTAGAAAGAGAAAGTAAAATGAACGAATAAATGCCAGTGTTATGATAATACTACTGTTTCATACATTGATCGTAATGATATTCCGTCTGCATTTCTTTCGATATTGATGTACATGCTGAAATATCTGACATAAAGAAATCTGTTATTTCTCTGAAATGATTAATTCATCTATCGTTTGTAGCAAAGTGGGATCCCAGGTACTGTTCAGGAAGGTCAGGTTTTAGGTGTTTTTCTTTGCTGGTTTCTCCAGCCATTCCAACAATGGTTTAGTTCCTCCAATCATCATGGTACCTTTAATGGTAACAGGAAGCTGAAACTGTGTTCCAGCTATGTCGCACTTGATTCCATTAGTTAATAACTCACTCTGTCGCAATTCTAATTTTACCATACCTCTAAATGTTCTGTTGTTACAGTGACTAACTGCTACTCGTACTCTCTCTAGCGACAATATGGAATAAATCCAATGATTGCCAAGCAGTTGAAAATGTTATCAGGCATTGATACTAACCTTTTGCATTCTGGTGCTTCCGTTTTTCCTAGGAATAACTGAATTTCACACGATTCCTTGCCAGTTTGCACGTCATTTTAAATTGCAGTGTGCGGACACCAAACAACAGGTGACAAGTGGTTATATGACTTTAATACCACTCCGTGGGTTTTCAACAATAACAACTGGTACAGGTTTCGACGCCCATTTAGACACAGAATTTCTTGCTATATCAGTTCAGGTTCAACCATATCACACTCAGTTAGTGGAGAAAAAGCGTTCGATAGTAAACGTCTTTTCGTTTGTAGTACCATCGATGATATATACAGGATTCGACTGCCAGTCAGCACAGGTTTTTACGTCATGTTACTTGCAGTTCAGACATGTACACAACTCGCTGCTGCTGAAATAAGACGATATTTAACGTCTATTCGTGAATAGAAGCCCTGACTAAAGGTCCTGGGTTCGAAACCAGTAAGTCAATACCTTTTAGACTTTTCATTTCACATTCAGTAATCTCCTTCTTGGTGAAAAATTGTGATTTGTATAAGTTTATTGGGCTCGGTCAACAATCCTACTGGGAGTTGGTTTGGAATCCCCATCCAGCACAAAAGCTTTATTCGGTGCCATTTCAAGTTTAAGCCGGAGTACACGTTGTTACTTGTGACTGAAATCATATTTAATATCTTCTATGGTTAGCTAACACGAATAGTAGTTGTTGGATTGGATCCAGATCCCAGTCAAATACAAAAATGTCCTCATTGTACCTGCAAGTTGGAATTTGCTGTTTGAAATGTCATTCACTGTAAAAAATTAGTTTAGAAGGGTAATGGCTGTATTATCTCTCATTAGCTTTTTTATGGTACCTGTATTATCGTTATATTAATTTGTAGCAATGAACACTCCTCCAGCTCCTGTGTTCAACTTATCTTCGCCATAGAAATTGTCTGACAGTGCATGAGTGAGAAAGAAGACACAGCTTCACGTCAGTGTTAAATAGTGCATGGAGACACGTCCAGACTCTATGTAAATGACTGGAGTTATAATTCCCTGTGACAGATCGAATGACCACCAGAGTGTCTTAGTGTTTTTCGTAATTATCGTTGCTACATCGTCTGGTAAGATGTATAATGGTTCATGAACAAGGTGAGATGTTGAGTGATCACTATGAACGACATGAAGTTTAAAAGGAGCATCATTGTAAATCTCCATTTGGTATTCTGGTATATTTGTTCGATAAACAGATCTGTGAGGCATTCGGGTGTGACAGTGGCCCAATATTGGACTGTATGGAAACCACATGAGAAACATATTTCTTATTAAAGTCCGGTCGACCAAATCTGATCACAACAACGAATGATTGCCGTGTTATACACCAAGCACGGCCTTTCGTCTTGTTTATTGCGCCTACAATCCAAGAACAAGTAATGCAACATTGTGTTACGTCCTGCATCGTTGGAAGGAAGGCTAGCAGCTGCCGGAGCAGGGGATTAGCGAACCATGCATAAACTGCCTTTAAGAGCACAACACTAACACTGGTGCAGTGTCTGGAAAGCATGGACTGCTGATGAACAACATCGTGCTGTGTTCGGCAATGAATCACGGTCCTCCTCTACTCCGGACGCAATCATCGGTGATTGTCGCAGGGCCCTGGAAAGGTATTACATTCTTTCAACGCTTTGGAGAGGCACACGGTGTTGTTCCTGGTGTCATGGTTTAGGTGCTGTTGGGTATGACTTCAGGTCGTGGCTCGTAGTGGCACAACGCAGTTCACGGACATGCTGCGTCCTCATGCAACAGTGTCGTGGTGCCATTTTTCAATAGGACAATGCACGTCCACTTAAGGTACTTGACTCTTTGATGTGTCGGCGCTATGGCCACTTTCTGTGGCCAGCAAGAACCTCAGATGCGTCCCCGATAGAACATGTGTAGGACTAACTCTGTCTCACAACCAATATCCATTTTATAAAGGACTAGGTACAACTACTGTGCGTCAGACGCTTCACGAGAGGATATGACGGCATTATGACACCTTCCAAACCGAGTAAATCTATACATCCAGGCCAGAGGGGGTGGAACGTCATACTGATAAGTGGAATGACACTGCCAGGTTCTTTGAGAAATTTGACTCAGTTTTGTAAGCGTCACACACACTCTGAAACGGTGAAATTTCATTTCGTTTCTCTTCCTCTTCTGGGTGCATCAGTTTTCTTGTTATGCAGTGTACATCCTAATCGCGATTTACAATTTCATCGCTGCTAACATGTAGTTGCGGCCAACTTCCTATGCGTAGCAGTACGATTACAGTTTGTAAGCGACTCTATTCCTGGAAGCTTTCGATGAGAGTGCTTGGAATTACCTAATACAGTGTTTACAATCTCTTCCTTCTATCTGATATTTTGCAATGTATCTGACATGATGAATGTTTTCTCTATAATTAACAGAGCTAGAAGAGAACGTACCTTAAAAACTCTAATGTGTAGGCCACACGCACTCTGCTACCCTTGTAGCCGCTTCATGCGTATCTGCATGCCTAGCAAATTAAGAGAAGTCCTTCAGGACCAACGTGCTGTTATTCTTTTCTTGGAAGCTGAAAGACAAACTCCGGTAGATATCCAATGTGTATGTAGCTGGATGTCTGTAGAAAATCACCGTTATGGAATGGTGCAACAAGTTCGGTGCTGGTCACGATTCTGCACAAGACGCCGGTCGATCTGGGAGGCCAACCTCATCCATCACGGACCAACTCAAGATGGAGACACTCGAGCACCCGCCATGCAGTCCTGAACTCTGCCCATGCGTTTATCACGCCTTCGGTCCCTTAAAATGTGCCAGAGGGGTCAACGTTTCACCTCGGACGAGGACGTGTAGCAGGCAGTTACGGACTTCTTCACACAACAGGAAATTACCAAATTGTATCTTCAATCTGATACGTTGGGGGATGATTTCCTCAACACTCCGGTGATTTTGTCTGACTGGCCTGCCGATTCTGGACTGTGCGGCATCCGAGGCATTTGCCTCTCTCTCATACTTCGTGCTCGTTTATTAGGCGGCTGCTGTGTGGCGGAGCAGGAGACAGCCGATGAGCGCTCCTGTTTGTCAGCTCCACCTTCAGAAGGTTATACATCTGCACTATAAGAAGTATGGCCCAAATTTCCTCACAGGACCGATTTCTGGGGCTCTTATGTTGCAAATGTATTATTTTCTTCTTATCTTTTCTCCTTAAAATATGAGGTCGAGTAGTTGATTTTTCCTTGTAAGGTGAATGCGTACCAGCCTGGTCGAGTGTGTCTAAAGACCCTGCAGAATCAGTGATCAGACGTGTGGTATCTGTTAAGGAAATGTGCAGAGCTACAGTACTGACGTAAAAACATTATTGGAAATTTCTGTAATTTATTTGTTGTGTTTAATGATATCATTATCACCGTATTAAGAAATTGCCCCTTTCTTCTGGCACGATTGGCCTCGTTCTTTTTTTAAGTTCGTATTGGCTCATATTTTGCTGTTGGAGGATCTTAACTACTCTTTAGAATGAAAACATTTTCATTTTTAGCATTTTACAGTTTAGTTTGTAATTTTATTTAATCCTATCAGTATCTGTGTCCTTCAGCAGCACTTTTGGGTGATATTTTATTTGTAACCCGTGGTTTAGATGGTTCAAATGGCTCTGAGCACTATGGGACTTAACATCTATGGTCATCAGTCACCTAGAACTTAGAACTACTTAAACCTAACTAACCTAAGGACGTCACACAACACCCAGTCATCACGAGGCAGAGAAAATCCATGACCCCTCCGGGAATCGAACTCGGGAACCCGAGCGCGGGAAGCGAGAACGCTACCGCACGACCACAAACTGCGGACCGTGGTTTAGAAACATTTAATTTTCTTACAGAAACATACTTTCTAGGACGTTTCAGATATGCCTTTAACTGTGTTATAGAATACTTTATATTTTATTTTATTAACAACAAGTGTGTTGTGTAGATCTTTGCCGGCCGGAGTGGCCGTGCGGTTCTAGGCGCTACAGTCTGGAACCGATCGACCGCTACGGTCGCAGGTTCGAATCGTGCCTCGGGCATGGATGTATGTGATGTCCTTAGGTTAGTTAGGTTTAATTAGTTCTAGGCGACTGATGACTTCAGAAGTTAAGTCGCATAGTGCTCAGAGCCATTTATGTAGATCTTTCGAGAGTTTCGAATTCGTCAAATATCATTTATTACCTTCATAGGTTTCAAATGCTGGGTTTTCAAATTGCGTCATGCATCCTGTTAGTGAACGTCCGTAGCTGAGAACCATCATCTGAGAAAAAAATAACTATACAAATGGGGCCTCCCGGCCAACAATGCATCACGATGATTTCTTTTTTGCTGCCAAATTCTCCGCGCAAGACCTGGACCATACCTCTTCGATGAGTACTAACTGACGGTAGGACTTTCCGACCTTCTCTGAAACAATAAATTTCCATTCCCCTTCGTTACAACAACATTTAACAGAGACTCTTCGTTATCTGACTGGTAACAGGAGTTCCCCAAGACTCTTTTGCCTACATTCCTGTTTACATTGCGTGCTACTGTTATGCTGAAAATCCCTTCTCCTGAAGACATACTCTTGTAAGTCGATGACGTAGCTTTCAGTCGTACAACTGTTCTGAAATCTCAATGATTCCGTCAACTACATCTCGACCAGATTATCTTCTGGTGCAACCAGTAACTCCTCAGGATAAGCAAAGGCACACTAAAACACTTAAATTTTTCCATCGCATAGCTTCTGTCTTACCATTTACAACCATCCTTTCCAAGTAAATGATACAGTAAAATACCATGAACTAAACCAAAAACTTACATCGACACTCGGCCTACAATCATAAAACTTTGTGTAATTTATCAATTATTTAAAGTGTTTCACTTTTTATCTGGTTTTAAATCACTCTGGCTGAAGAATAGCTGATACCGGTGACAACTTACCATTTGTTCGAGTGGGGCGAGGGCGATGAAATGAAGGAAAGAAAATTCCACTCCAGATCGTGCAGAAAATTACGACTATTGAGTTTGACCGTCAATGAAACCTCACAGACAACACATCCGAATGGAGCGCCCCAGTGTTTGTGACTTTTCCCCACCAACACTACAGTGTTTAAAGGGCTACACTGCGACGTGACAATGGAGGAGTCTAAGTGCAATTCCCATTTCGATATTGAACCAAATGAGGTCTCCAAGGTCCGTCCCCGGTAGCTGAGTGGTCAGTGAGACAGAATGTCAATCCCAAGGGCCCAGGTTAGATTCCCGGCAGGATCGGAGATTTTCTCCGCTCAGGGACTGGGTGTTGTGTTGTCCTAATAATCATCATTTCATCGCCATCGACTCGCAAGGCGCCGAAGTGGCGTCAAATCGAAAGATTTGCACTCGGCGAACAGTCTATCCGACGGAAGGTCCTAGTCACACGACATTTACATTTAGGTCTCCAAGCACACAGTAACTCGAACGCCGGTATTATTATTTGGCTATTTTAGACAACCGCACCCACAATACATTACCCTGTCATTAATTGAGTCCTGAAGAGAAAAATGAACCTAAGCTGTCCCATTAAGAACGGTACAACTGGCGAAAAAGCCTCATAAATATCAAACAGTTCTTTATTTGTAGTTAACATTTTTTACATTATAAAGATATCAGTTCCTACTTCACATCCATTTGATTTCCTCCCGTAAAATCTATTACGTGGCTGCCTTCTGCTGTGGCCTAGCGGCTCTAGGCGCTTCACTTCGGAGCCACACTGCTGCTACGGTCGCAGGTTCGAACCCTGCCTCGGGCATGGATGTGTGTGATGTCCTTAGGTTAGTTAGGTTTAATTAGTTCTAAGTTCTAGGGGACTGATGACCTTAGAAGTTAAGTCCCATAGTGCTCAGAGCCGTTTGAACCATTTTTGCTGGGGTAGTCAGAAAACAAATAAAAACGATGCAAAAACATAACACAAAATTGCCTTTGACTCTCTTGTGCCATTGCCCAGGAGTAGAACATTCAAATGTGCTCAATGTGGTGACCCTGGACACCGATACACTGGAGCACTCGTTGATTTAAAGAACTGTTTGCTGCTTCCAGTATTGCCTGCTGAAGAGAATTATAAGCATTCACGATACGTTCCTGCATGTCCTCTGGAGTTTATGGAATATCGCGATAGACAAGGTCTTTAATGTATCCCTAAAGAAAACCGTCCAGAGGATTTAAATAAGGAGACCTAGCAGACTAACTAACTGATCCTTCTCAACCAATCCATCTCGCAGGATACCTTCGGTACAGAACACGACGTTCACGCAAGGCATTACGTGCCGGACGTCCATTTGATACCACATAAGCATTCCGGTTCTTAGCGGCACTTCATCCAGAAGAGGAGGAAGTTGGCATATGCTGTGCCTTTTAGACTACCATTGATGAAATGAGGTCCAATAATTGTAGTACCAAGCATTCTACACCATACTTTCCATTGACGCTGATGTTCCACCTGTCTAAGCCATCGTGGGTTGTCGCTTTAACGATAATGCACGTTCCATGTATTTGTGTGTCCTTTGTTTGAGAAGGAACATTCATAGGTAAATAGAACATTAGAGAAGAAGTTAGGGTTGGCTAGGATTTACTGCTGTGCCTACTGACAGAACTGTACACGATTCTAGACACCATTCCCATGCAATTCTTGATGTAGAGGTACATGGTAAGAATGGAACTGGTGACATGTAAGAATACGATGTACACAGGTTTTAGGAATGGAAATCGCGTGTTCAAGCTGTCGTGCGATCACGTGTGGATTCATAGCAACGCAAGGGAGAACAGTAACTTCGGCAGCTTCGTCTGTGCGAGTGCTACGCCGATTGCGTTGTCGTGGGTTGAAACTTCCCGTTTCCTGAAGATTCGCAACAAGACGACGAAACATCCGTCGGGAAGGTGGGTCCTTTCCAGGATATCGCACTCTGTACACTTCGGCTGCCTGCGTAGCATTTCGCCTACCTTCAACAACAACTACAACAATAAAAGAAACGTTATGTCGATGCAGTTTGTAGGAAAGACAAGACCTTACTGTATGCCTACTCTACACAACAGTATTTAAAAGGACTAAAAAAAATGGTTCAAATGGCTCTGAGCACTATGGGACTTAATATCTGTGGTCATCAGTCCCCTAGAACTTAGAACTAATTAAACCTAACTAACCTAAGGACATCACACACATCCATGCCCGAGGCAGGATTCGAACCTGCGACCGTAGCGGTCACGCTTTTCCAGACTGAAGCGCCTAGAACCGCACGGCAACACCGGTCGGCCTAAAATGACTAAACTACTGTAATAATGTACCCGTATATAAGAAAACTGTATTTGAAATTACTGTTCTGCATTCCCCATAAATGAGTAGCATTTCTACCTTCTCTTCGTTGGTGTACATTCTAAAAATGGTTAAAATGGCTCTTAGAACTAAAGGACTTAACATCTGAGGTCATCAATGCCATAGACTTAGAACTACACTCCTGGAAATGGAAAAAAAAACACATTGACACCGGGGTGTCAGACCCACCATACTTGCTCCGGACACTGCGAGAGGGCTGTACAAGCAATGATCACACGCACGGCACAGCGGACACACCAGGAACCGCGGTGTTGGCCGTCGAATGGCGCTAGCTGCGCAGCATTTGAGCACCGCCGCCGTCAGTGTCTGCCAGTTTGCCGTGGCATACGGAGCTCCATCGCAGTCTTTAACACTGGTAGCATGCCGCGACAGCGTGGACGTGAACCGTATGTGCAGTTGACGGACTTTGAGCGAGGGCGTGTAGTGGGCATGCGGGAGGCCGGGTGGACGTACCGCCGAATTGCTCAACACGTGGGGCGTGAGGTCTCCACAGTACATCGATGTTGTCGCCAGTGGTCGGCGGAAGGTGCACGTGCCCGTCGACCTGGGACCGGACCGCAGCGACGCACGGATGCACGCCAAGACCGTAGGATCCTACGCAGTGCCGTAGGGGACCGCACCGCCACTTCCCAGCAAATTAGGGACACTGTTGCTCCTGGGGTATCGGCGAGGACCATTCGCAACCGTCTCCATGAAGCTGGGCTACGGTCCCGCACACCGTTAGGCCGTCTTCCGCTCACGCCCCGACATCGTGCAGCCCGCCTCCAGTGGTGTCGCGACAGGCGTGAATGGAGGGACGAATGGAGACGTGTCGTCTTCAGCGATGAGAGTCGC
The DNA here is from genome assembly GCF_021461385.2 of Schistocerca piceifrons. Classification (NCBI taxonomy): domain Eukaryota; kingdom Metazoa; phylum Arthropoda; class Insecta; order Orthoptera; family Acrididae; genus Schistocerca; species Schistocerca piceifrons. The sequence continues at coordinate 1,012,997,857 of NC_060139.1, forward strand.
TTCTGCCTTGGTGCCAATGATGGTCGTATACGTGTTTGGCGCCGTGCAGGTGAGCGCCACAATCAGGACTGCATACGACCGAGGCACACAGGGCCAACACCCGGCATCATGGTGTGGGGAGCGATCTCCTACACTGGCCGTACACCACTGGTGATCGTCGAGGGGACACTGAATAGTGCACGGTACATCCAAACCGTCATCGAACCCATCGTTCTACCATTCCTAGACCGGCAAGGGAACTTGCTGTTCCAACAGGACAATGCACGTCCGCATGTATCCCGTGCCACCCAACGTGCTCTAGAAGGTGTAAGTCAACTACCCTGGCCAGCAAGATCTCCGGATCTGTCCCCCATTGAGCATGTTTGGGACTGGATGAAGCGTCGTCTCACGCGGTCTGCACGTCCAGCACGAACGCTGGTCCAACTGAGGCGCCAGGTGGAAATGGCATGGCAAACCGTTCCACAGGACTACATCCAGCATCTCTACGATCGTCTCCCTGGGAGAATAGCAGCCTGCATTGCTGCGAAAGGTGGATATACACTGTACTAGTGCCGACATTGTGCATGCTCTGTTGCCTGTGTCTATGTGCCTGTGGTTCTGTTAGTGTGATCATGTGATGTATCTGACCCCAGGAATGTGTCAATGAAGTTTCCCCTTCCTGGGACAATGAATTCACGGTGTTCTTATTTCAATTTCCAGGAGTGTATTTAAACCTAACCAACCTAAGGACATCACATACATCCATGGCCGAGGCAGGATTCGAACCTGCGAACGTAGCGGTCACGCGGTTCCAGACTGAAGCGTCTAGAACCGCTCGGCCAGTCTGTCCGACTTGAACATTCTACTCACGCAACTCTTTAACTGACAATGTTTGACGGAATGACATGTGTGCATTGTACTTATGTTTACATTTGTCCTCTGTCAAAGTCAGCCCGTGGATGTGTTCCATTACCCCGAGTACCTGCACAAAGCGCTGGGAGTGTCAAAGTCAGTGTTGAGTTATGTAACTAACAATGTTGTGTTTCAATGAATACATTTTTGAATAGGTCTTTAGAAGAGGAAAAAAAATAACCGAATAAAAAATACAGGATACCATTTAAAAAAGTCATACCGCTGTTCATATCTTTGTGAAAACAAAGCTACAATGAAGGAAATCATGCTGACTGATGTCCCCATGACGGCTAAAGAACATTTGCTTGAAATATTTTGTAATTTACATCTGGAAATATAGTTATTTAGGGTGGTCAAGATAAATGGTTCAAATGGCTCTGAGCACTATGGGACTTAACTTCTAAGATCATCAGTCCCCTAGAACTTAGAACTACTTAAACCTAACTAACCTAAGGACATCACATACATCCATGCCCGAGCCAGGATTCGAACCTGCGACCGTAGCGGTCACGCGGTTCCAGACTGTAGCGCCTTTAACCGCTTGACCACACCGGCCGGCAATAAATGAGACACCCTGTATACGAGTATTCCATAAGTAGTAAATGAACTTGTTTTTTTTTTCTGTCTAAAATCCGGAAAGAATTCAGCTGTATTTTATCACTTATTATTTATAAAACATATGAATTTTATATAGTTTTAGTGTTATTTAAACACTTCACATGTTTTAATATTCCTTGTTACTATCCAAGAAACCTTACAGTTCATTTGTGTGTATGAATATCACCTTCTGTAGATGTCGTCAAGGATTGAATTGAATCTGAAAGACTGTATAATATTATTTCGTGGTACTATATGATTCAATTTACGGTCGAAAGACCAGTGAAACGAAAACTTTTTTCCTGTGCAAAAACAATTGAAACTACCAACCGCTAGACTCAGAAAGGCGGACCCTCTGCTGGCGCCATCACCCCCTTCCCCACCCCACTCAAACAAATTTATTTAGTCTTGTTGCAGAGCCGGCCGGAGCGGCTGAGCGGTTCTAGGCGCTACAGTCTGGAACCGCGCGACCGCTACGGTCGCAGGTTCGGATCCTACCTCGGGCGTGGATGTGTGTGATGTCCTTAGGTTAGTTAGGTTTAAGTAGTTCTAAGTTCTAGGGGCCTGATCACCTCAGAAGTTAGGTCCCATAGTGCTTAGAGCCATTTGAACCATTTAACTTCAGATGTTTGCTGCGACTGATCAGTTCCACGTAAATCAGTGGACAACTTTCATGAGAGGTAAGTCTGTCCTACTCTACATCTACATCTACATGATTACTCTGAAATTCACATTTAAGTGCTTGGCAGAGGGTTCATCAAACCACAATCATACTATCTCTCTACCATTCCACTCCCGAACACCGCGCGGGAAAAACGAACACCTTTCTGTTCGAGCTCTGATTTCTGTTATTTTATTTCGATGATCATTCCTACCTATGTAGGTTGGGCTTAACAAAATATTTTCGCATTCGGAAGAGAATGTTGCTGACTGAAATTGCGTAAGTAGATCTCGCCGCGACGAAAAACGTCTTTCCTTTAATGACTACCATCCCAACTCGGGTATCTGCCACCCTCTCTCCCCTATTACGTGATAATACAAAACGAGCTGCCCTTTTTTGCACCCTTTCGATGTCCTCCGTCAATCCCACCTGGTAAGGATCACACACGGCGCAGCAATATTCTAACAGAGGACGAACGAGTGTAGTGTAAGCTGCCTCTTTAGACGACTTGTTGCATCTTCTAAGTGTCCTGCCAATGAAACGCAACCTTTGGCTCGCCTTCCCAACAATATTATCTATGTGGTCTTTCCAACTGAAGTTGTTCGTAATTTTAACACCCAGGTACTTAGTTGAATTGGCAGCCTTGAGAATTGTACTATTTATCGAGTAATCGTATTCCAACGGATTTCTTTTGGAACTCATGTGGATCACCTCACACTTTTCGTTATTTAGCGTCAACTGCTACTTGCCAAACCATACAGCAATTTTTTCTAAATAGCTTTGCAACTGATGCTGGTCTTCGGATGACCTTACTAGACGGTAAATTACAGCATCATCTGCGAACAATCTAAGAGAACTGCTCAGATTGTCACCCAGGTCATTTATATAGATCAGGAACAGCAGATGTCCCAGGACGCTTCCCTGGGGAACACCTGATATCACTTCAGTTTTACTCGATGATTTGCCGTCTATTACTACGAACTGCGACCTTCCTTACAGGAAATCACGAATCCAGTCGCAAAACTGAGACGATACCCCATAGGCCCACAGCTTGATTAGAAGTCGCTTGTGAGGAACGCTGTCAAAAGCTTTCCGGAAATCTAGAAATACGGAATCAACTTGAGATCCCCTGTCGATAGCGGCCATTACTTCCTGCGAATAAAGAGCTAGCTGCGATGCACAAGAACGATGTTTTCTGAAACCATGCTGATTACGTATCAATAGATCGTTCCCTTCGTGGTGATTCATAATGTTTGAATACAGTATATGCTCCAAAACTCTACTGCACACTGGTGCGTCCTGCGCAATTTTCCAATCTGTGGGTACAGATCTATCTGTGAGCGAGCGGTTGTATATGACTGCTAAGTAGGGAGCTATTGTATCAGCGTAATCTGAAAGGAACCTAATCGGTATACAATCTGGACCTGAAGACTTGCCCGTATCAAGCGATTTGAGTTACTTCGCAACCCCTAAGGTATCTACTTCTAAGAAACTCATGCTAGCAGCTGTTCCTGTTTCAAATTCTGGAATATTCCATTCGTCTTCCCTGGTGAAGGAATTTCGGAAAACTGCGTTCAATAACTCCGCTTTAGCGGCACAGTCGTCGGTAACAGTACCATCGGCACTGCGCAGCGAAAATATTGACTGCGTCTGGCCGCTTGTGTACTTTACATACGACCAGAATTTCTTCGGATTTTCTACCAAATTTCGAGACAATGTTTCGTTGTGGAACCTATTAAAGACATCTCGCATTGAAGTCAGTGCCAAATTTCGCGCGTCTGTAAATTTTAGCCAATTTCGTGTTCTTCTGAACTTCGCATGCTTTTTCCGTTGCCTCTGCAACAGCGTTCGGACCTGTTTTGTGTACCATGGGGAATCAGTTCCATCTCTTACCAATTTATGAGGTATGAATCTCTCAATTGTTGTTGCTACTATATCTTTGAATTTGAGCCACATCTCGTCTACATTTGCATAGTCAATTCGGAAGGAATGGAGATTGTCTCTTAGGAAGGCTCCCTAGTGACACTTTATCCGCTTTTTTAAATAAAATTATTTTGCGTTTGTTTCTGGTGGATTTGGAAGAAACGGTATTGAGCCTAGCTACAAAGACCTTGTGATCACTAATTCCTGTATCAGTCATGATGCTCTCTATTAGCTTTGGATTGTTTGTGGGTGAGAGGTCAAGTGTGTTTTCGCAACCATTTACAATTCGCGTGGGTTCGTGAACTAACTGCTCGAAATCATTTTCGGAGAAAGCATTTAGGACAATCTCGGAAGATGTTTTCTGCCTTCATGCCCGAGGCAGGGTTCGAACCTGCGACCGTAGCAGCAGCGCGGTTCCGGACTGAAGCGCCTAGAACCGCTCGGCCACAGCGGGCAGCTAGACTTCAAAGCAAGCACAAGTGCAGGAAGACAGGGAACTGTTACGTTCATTAAATAGTAACACAGGTTACAACTGAGTTACAATATCAACACCTTGGGAAAGTTTGGTTCACGACTGTGAGATGAATACTTTCGAGTAAGCGCAACGTTCGGGAAAATAGCTAGGTTAGAAGAAGTTGCACTGTGGTAAAAAGATAGAAATACAAGAAACACTCGCATAGGCATTTACTGTCTTGATTGAGCACATGGTGTTCATGGAATTGCTAATAAACGCAATTAAATTACAAATGTGAAAGTCGTAACATTTATCAAAAATTCATGCGCCTGTGCTATAACTCAGTTGGTAAATGCTGTGGTTGCTCACTAGAGAATGGCAGTGAATGGCTATGATGGTAGCCTCCACTGGAGGCAGATTTCCATCAGAGCCTGGAATGGGTGTACCTGTCTTGAATTGTGCCGTCAAAGGTGTTCTGATCAGAGCGCTGCCAGAGACAAAGAAGAAGGCTAAGCCTGAAACCAAGACCGAAGCTCTACTCTGCCAGAGTGACTTGTCTGTGATTGTCCCCAGCTACGGCAATAATTCTTCTGAGTGATGACCAATCAGAGCTCTTCTGATAAAGTTGCAGTGTCCCTTCCACACGTAGTTTTAATATACACTCCTGGAAATGGAAAAAAGAACACATTGACACCGGTGTGTCAGACCCACCATACTTGCTCCGGACACTGCGAGAGGGCTGTACAAGCAATGATCACACGCACAGCACAGCGGACACACCAGGAACCGCGGTGTTGGCCGTCGAATGGCGCTAGCTGCGCAGCATTTGTGCACCGCCGCCGTCAGTGTCAGCCAGTTTGCCGTGGCATACGGAGCTCCATCGCAGTCTTTAACACTGGTAGCATGCCGCGACAGCGTGGACGTGAACCGTATGTGCAGTTGACGGACTTTGAGCGAGGGCGTATAGTGGGCATGCGGGAGGCCGGGTGGACGTACCGCCGAATTGCTCAACACGTGGGGCGTGAGGTCTCCACAGTACATCGATGTTGTCGCCAGTGGTCGGCGGAAGGTGCACGTGCCCGTCGACCTGGGACCGGACCGCAGCGACGCACGGATGCACGCCAAGACCGTAGGATCCTACGCAGTGCCGTAGGGGACCGCACCGCCACTTCCCAGCAAATTAGGGACACTGTTGCTCCTGGGGTATCGGCGAGGACCATTCGCAACCGTCTCCATGAAGCTGGGCTACGGTCCCGCACACCGTTAGGCCGTCTTCCGCTCACGCCCCAACATCGTGCAGCCCGCCTCCAGTGGTGTCGCGACAGGCGTGAATGGAGGGACGAATGGAGACGTGTCGTCTTCAGCGATGAGAGTCGCTTCTGCCTTGGTGCCAATGATGGTCGTATGCGTGTTTGGCGCCGTGCAGGTGAGCGCCACAATCAGGACTGCATACGACCGAGGCACACAGGGCCAACACCCGGCATCATGGTGTGGGGAGCGATCTCCTACACTGGCCGTACACCACTGGTGATCGTCGAGGGGCACTGAATAGTGCACGGTACATCCAAACCGTCATCGAACCCATCGTTCTACCATTCCTAGACCGGCAAGGGAACTTGCTGTTCCAACAGGACAATGCACGTCCGCATGTATCCCGTGCCACCCAACGTGCTCTAGAAGGTGTAAGTCAACTACCCTGGCCAGCAAGATCTCCGGATCTGTCCCCCATTGAGCATGTTTGGGACTGGATGAAGCGTCGTCTCACGCGGTCTGCACGTCCAGCACGAACGCTGGTCCAACTGAGGCGCCAGGTGGAAATGGCATGGCAAGCCGTTCCACAGGACTACATCCAGCATCTCTACGATCGTCTCCATGGGAGAATAGCAGCCTGCATTGCTGCGAAAGGTGGATATACACTGTACTAGTGCCGACATTGTGCATGCTCTGTTGCCTGTGTCTATGTGCCTGTGGTTCTGTCAGTGTGATCATGTGATGTATCTGACCCCAGGAATGTGTCAATAAAGTTTCCCCTTCCTGAGACAATGAATTCACGGTGTTCTTATTTCAATTTCCAGGAGTGTAATTAAGCACAGGTAGAGGTTTTTGGTGCTGGAGCTCGGAAACAATCATGCTGATGGCTGCAACTGCAACACTCATAAGAACAAATGAGCCGGATTGTCTCTTCAGACTCAGCCTCACAGATCTCATCCCTGAACCATTCCATGCCCAAATGTTGCCAGGATACAGTCTTCCTGCAGGGTGTAGTGATTTGTGATACTACGTGCTCTGCTGCTGATAGTTTGCGAAGCACCTCCATGGCGTTGGTGGACACACCATGTTAAAAATAGTCTTTCATTGCTTAATCCCTGTCATTAAGATGCAAACACAGACGCTGCTGTCCAGCAGAGCTCGCTGCATAAAGAATATACCCGGCCCAGTGGTCTCTACTGGCTTCTCTTCCTACCCTCGCAATGACAGCACATGTCTTCTGAAGGGGAATGACCCAAAACTGGCTCTCTGTACCCTGTTCTGCTAGTATCCACTCAACATTCATCCAAAGAATAAGAAATTAATATGGACCATTAGTATTGAGATCTGAGAGTCACTGATGGTAAATTTAACGATACTCATATTGTCAATTGTAGCTCGCAACTAATTTAAATTCGACGAGTTTCCCAATTTCATGGAATATGTTCATAATACATGGCAGTTGAAAGAAAACTGACCATGCAACATTAGTCCTTGCAGTGCAACTACATAGCAAGGTCAGACTGACCAGTTGAAGAAGATTCTTTTTCGTCAGCTTGAGAGAGAACAAGTCACCCTCTCACTTAATCCCTTATTGAAGGCTACTCTTCAATCCTCAGACATCATTTTAGTAAGATGATAGTAAGTTATGAACATCAGCATGCACTGCTCGGAGCATGTGCATTGTTAATGCATGTTGTTGTTGTGGTATTCAGTCCTGAGACTGCTTTGATGCAGCTCTCCATGCTGCTCTATCCTGTGCAAACTTCTTCATCTCCCAGTACCTACTGCAACCTACATCCTTCTGAATCTGTTTAGTGTATTCATCTCTTGGTCTCCCTCTACGATTTTTACCCTCCACGCTGCACTCCAATACTAAATTTATGATCCCGTGCTGCCTCAGAACATGTCCTACCAACCGATCCCTTCTTCTAGTCAAGTTGTGCCACAAACTTCTCTTTTCCCCAATCCTATTCAATACCTCCTCATTAGTTATGTGATCTACCCATCTAATCTTCAGCATTCTTCTGTAGCACCACATTTCAAAAGCTTCTATTCTCTTCTTGACCAAACTAGTTATCGCCCATGTTTCACTTCCATACACGGCTACGCTCCATACAAATATTTTCAGAAATGACTACCTGACACTTAAATCAATACTGGATGTTAACAAATTTCTCTTCTTCAGAAACTCTCTCCTTGCCATTGCCAGTCTACATTTGATATCCTCTCTACTTCGACCATCATCACTTATTTTGCTCCCCAAATAGCAAAACTCCTTTACTACTTTAAGTGTCTCATTTCCTAATCTAATTCCCTCAGCATCACCCGACTTAATTCGACTACATTCCATTATCCTCGTTTTGCTGTTATTGATGTTCATGTTATATCTTCCTTTCATGACACTGTCCATTCCGTTCAACTGCTCTTCCAAGTCCTTTGCTGTTTCTGACAGAATTACAATGTCATCGGCAAACCTCAGAGTTTTTATTTCTTCTCCATGGATTTTAATACCTACTGCGAATTTTTCTTTTGTTTCCTTCACTGCTTGCTCAATATACAGATTGAATAGCATCGGGGAGAGGCTACAAGCGTGTCTCACTCCCTTCCCAACCACTGCTTCCCTTTCATGTCCCTCGACGATTATAACTGCCATCTGGTTTCTGTACAAAGTGTAAATAGCCTTTCGCTCTCTGTATTTTACTCCCGGCACCTTCAGAATTTGAAAGAGAGTATTCCACTCAACATTGTCAAAAGCCTTCTCTAAGTCTACAAATTCTAGGAACGTAGATTTGCCTTTCCTTTGTTAATGCATGCAGGATCTTTATGGTATCTGTCCTTCGAATGAGGGCAGTAAATCTTGCAGTCGACATTTGGGCCTTGGAAGCCATGTGAAGCCCAAAGCACATACCGGGGACAAAATGCTGGTCCCAAGAACTTCTCACAGTGGGGTACAGGCTGGCCGGTGTAGCCGAGCGGTTCTAGGCGCTACAGTCTTGAACCGCCCGACCGCTTCGGTCTCAGGCTCGAATCCTGCCTTGGGCATGGATGTGTGTGATGTCCCTAGGTTAGTTAGGTTTAAGTAGTTCTAAGTTCTAGGGGACTGATAACCTCAGCAGTTAAGTCCCATAGTGCTCAGAGCCATTTGAACTAGTGTACAGGCAATGTTTTCGGCCGAAGAGGCGAAAAACTGCCTACCTCGATCTACCTGTTAGGTATTTCTGGACATGACAGGGACAGGGGTGCAAGAGAGAAGGGCATCACCCAGTCGAGGCGGTTCGACAGTGTTGTAAATACCCATTATGCAAAGGGGTGGCGTCGATACAAAATCCGCGTGTTTCCACGTTCATTTTCGACCAGGTGCTATTGAGGGAGTTATCAGGTGGTGTTGTCCCTCTGCCTACAAAGATTTTGGAAAGCATCAAGAATTTTATGATCCTGATAATAATCTCTGCGATTAGCTTCCTTTTCTTTACGTCTATGATCTCAAACTTTTTGTTAGACCGAAACGTTTACAATGGCCGTCTTCAGATCTGTTTTATAAAAACAATGTCGTAATGTACTGGAGCCGTAGGACATTGTTTTTATAAAACAGATCTGAAGATGGTCAATATAGACTGAAACCGGTAATGTGTTGACAAAAAGTTCGTGTCCACAGACGTAAGGTAGAGGAAATTTATTCTGTACTCAGGTCACTATGATTTCTGTGATAAACTGTTGTTCACTTGCGACCTAAATCGAAACTCAAACCATTTTCCGTAAATAGCTGTGACAGAAATAATTCAGGAGTATAATGTCTTCTCTTCCCTGTATGGGAATATACGAATCATGGATTGGTTTCATCTTCAGCAGGGAAAGAATTAACTTTGATTAGGTTTTTCCGAAGGGAAGAGCAGACGAGCGAGAGGGAAGTCATGACACTCGTGGAGTCTTGTGATTGGCACGAACCCTAATGGAGCAGGTTGTCTGGGTGCTCTTTTCGTGTTTAGAGAGGTTTGATGGAAAGGGAGGCGTGGAGGAACGTGGCTTCTGATTCAGACTCCAATCTGGAGAGGAGATTCTGGTCTTGACTCCTGAGGGGCTACACTTGAGACATTCACCTTGAGCATAAGTTCGTACTGGCACTGGGCTTGACAGGGGAGCCTATAGAGAAGTCTTAGCCTTATGGGCAGTTTGGACATCAGCCATCTTAAACAACTCACTGTGGCGAGAACAAGCTTATTTATATCAGGTCTGGCTCGTTGCCGTTTGATTTCCTTGTTGCACTGCCAATAAATGAGTCAAATTGGTCCGTTGTATGACTGACGAACGGGAGTGTCACATGATGGAATCTGGATTTCATGACTTGATCAGAGATTAATTGTGATCTTTCTAACAGATCATCTGCCTGTGACTCTGCATATTCTGTGACTGTGATAACGAATTACAGGCGCCACAGATCGCTACTCTGCAGACTTGCACCACGACTGTCATCTAAGACAGCGCTACGCATCATTGAGGAAGGTGTGTAGTATTGATGCTCCGGCTTGTTCGACAAAGAGAATCACAGTCCCTCAATTTGCTCTCAACTGCACCAAAGCAGTACAACAATAACTAAGTGCAAATCTGTTCAGCACTGGGTAATATGAGACTTCGTTATCCATATTCTGAGTCAAGGTAAACGAAGAGGATAAGCCTTGGTCTTTGCCAACCAAACGCCACCCAGTGAAGTGCGAATTATTTGTTGCTTCACCAACAATTCATGACTTATTTGCCATCTCGCTTAATTTGTGTTGTTTCTTCTATTACCAGTAAACCTTTGCCAATAATTTGGAAAAGATTAATCCATTAATCGCCCATCAATAATTCATCACAATAATGACATGCCGACGATTTCATTAAATTATTTCAGCATTCGGGCTGTATTTAAGATTCTGATGAATTTTATAGCCTCCAATGTAGGTTAGCGACAACAACCACTGTCAGAACGCAGAATCACTTTAGGTGACGCGTGGTCAGGTAGACAAGTGGAAGCAATACAAGTGACTGTTGTCAGGCTGTAAAGTTACAGTCGCCTGTAACCTTTCAAAACATACCATAAGGACGATGTAGTCTCATGGAGATGAGGAGAAATTGAAACTTCTCGGTAGTAGGAGCCTGAATGCATGCTTGCTAGAAGCAAGGCACGTTTGCTCCAACGTAGTGAGAATATCCGAATCTTGTCGCAAATGGATCAATATCAGACCGGTAGAAATGATGAAGATAAAGTTGCCGAGAATTTTCAGTCGAGTGTAGTAGCTGGCTTTGCGGATATGTCGAACTGAGAATTTTCCGGTATTGTTGAGGTAATTCAGTGAGGCAACGAGAGCGAGGGTGAATCCGCAGCAAAAGTCATGTGTAGTATGCAGGCATGGCATGAGAGTGGTGGAGGAGACTCACGAACAAAACGTCACAGAATCACAGAACGATCGAATCGCTCTCTCGTAGTCCTGAATGTATTAACGGTGGATCTCAATTTGAGGATCTCATGTGTAAAAAAAGAGACAGAACCCTTCAAGAAAATATCAACATAGCAGAGAGACTGCGAACGAGGCAAAACGCGATGCTAGGGTATCAAGATTAGTAATCCAAGGCGCTCGCAAGGACGCCTTGTTAGATAAAGAACAAGTAAAACAAGCCCAAACCGAAATGTGCAAAACAAAAAGGTTCTTACCACGTTCCAAAAAGGGGGAAGAACAATCGTCCAAGAAACATTAGAAAAAAACTGTCGACCACGAAAAGCATATCTAACAGATCGAGAAGAAACAGAAATATCAGAGGTTACAGAAAGCAGACCCAGAATACCTCACAGCAAAACGAGCCAGCAAAACAAGTCTACCAAACACGTCAATTAGAATCACGCTCTTTGACGGCAGCGCTCCCTCGTGATCATGGCAGGAGAAAAGAGTATGTATTACGACATTTTTATTCGCAGTGTGAGGCTACATCACTAGCATAAAGGCGAATGCTGCAGGAAAATGCACCAGCAGCCATAGGGCGCAGGGCATAGGGCGCGCCGTCTGTGACGTTAAGTATGGCAGATACCGAACCAGAACGCAATTGCGTACATCTTGGGCGGACGAAAACATTACTTCGTTAATCTGACGACACAAGAGAAGGCCATAGGAGTGCACAGACATTGTTCTGAGACCGAGTGATGAAGGCTTGTGCCGCAGAAGCGAGGGAAAATTCGTTCGCAGGAAACGTCGAACCATTTGATCACAAACATACCTTATCCATTCACATTCCAACCAAACAGTTGGTTAGTTCTGTACGATAAAGTGCTACAGGTACCGAGGCCACTGAAATACAAGTTGGAATTTATCCGTGGATATTTAGAGGGACGCAAACATTACTTCGTGTATCTGACGACACAAGAGGAAGCCTTAAGAGTGCACAAGCATCGTTTGGAGACTGATTTATGAAGACGTGAGCCGCTGAAATAAGGGAAGATTCGTTCGCACGAAATGTCGGACAAATTGATCACAAACAATTCTTATCCATTGACATTACATTCAAAAACTTAGTACGGTACGATAAAGTGCTGCTTCAGTCCGGAACCGCGCTGCTGTTGCAGGTTCGAATCCTGCCTCGGCCATGGATGTCTGTGATATTCTTAGATTAGTTAGGTTTAACTAGTCCTAAGTCTAGGGGTCTGATGACCTCAGGTGTTAAGTTCCATAGTGCTTAGAGCCATTTGCTAAAGTACTACAGGAATCGTGGCTACAAGCTGGAATTTATATGCGGTTATTTAGAGGGATCGATAGCGGAACATATGCACAGTGTCTGTGAGTGCTGTCATTCATGCGAAGAGTTCAAAGACGTGTTCCTTAACCTTTGATGGTAGAAGGACACGCAAGAAACAATCAGGAGAGTATGCTAGGCCAGGCAAATACCTAGAAGCGTCAGCATTCCATAGTCCGGTGAATTTCTTCGAGCAGAAAAAGAAAAAAAAAAGCAACAAGGTTGAGAAGAATCGGTTTTTGGACCAGCCGTACAGATCCCGGGAAATTACGTGGTACTCTTGCGTCAAAATACTCCTACTACACCTCCAACAAACCCTTATCGGACGGTGTATTGATTCTACTGAATCATTCAACAGCCCGCTGCGTGAATTAGATTATGTTGCCGAAATACAAAACGCAAGTTATAGGATCAGAGCAATGATCGCAACTGGTAAGGCTCCTCAGGAAGCTACGACGACAGACGAAATGGGGGAAACTGTCGTTCATAGGGAAACAATAACTCGAACTATAGAGGGAGTAACCTGACACCGTGGGAGCAAAATTTACAACAATAATAACAACGAACAGCAAAATGGAAACTGGAAGGTGCAACGAAATTCAAACCAGTTCCATCCGGATACTGGGGAACCACAGAAGCAAACAAAAGATTGGGAGAACAAGAGCCAGTGTCAGCAAAATAACCACAAGACCATGATGTTCAGATTAGGTCACCCAACCAATTACAGGGTGAACGTGGCAGAAGTCTAAATAGAAACAGATGTTCGGCTACTGTGGACACAGTTCTAATCAAGCCCGCAGGAACTATCGGAACGAGGAACATCAACATGTTACAGTATGAAGACAGATTTTGCGTGAGGAAAAAGATGTTATGACACGACCGGTACACATCCTGTTATTCATGTCGTCACCGTAGGCAACATTAATCTGACTTCGATTGTCGACAGTGGAAGCCACGTTATGGCGATATCGGAATGTGCAAATCGCCTGTTACTCAAGAAAAGGAAAGTTGCAGATGAACTGAGGAAAGGATACGGAGGTGAGTATACAAACCTGGTTATTGTTTAGCTGCCCATGGTACAACTTTGAAACAAACTTTCTGTTCGTCTCTTCGATGACATATTCGGCTTTTATCTCTTGAAGCAACATCACCTCGTATTGGACTTGGGGGAGCTCACCCTGCAAAAAGATGGAGTCGGAAAAATTACGAGTTCATTTGCTGATTACGCAACACGTTCGCGAATTCCTGCCAAATGCGTCAGACTAAATTGATCCACAAAATAGGAGGAAGACTGAAAACAATAGTGATATAATGAGCATAGTAACACCGCGCAAAATTCGATGGGAGGTGCGCTATGCTATTGATAATATTTTAGGGATCTTAGAAAACAATGTCAGGGAGGATTTGGAAGAAATCTTACTTGGAAACGTGAGTGTATTTCTGCCGAAAACAGGAGCAGTCCGTAAACTGAATATGCATTCCGAGTGCACGAGCACACAAAATTCTTCGTGGCATCTTAGATTCCACTCGCCTGCCGACGCAAAGTTTTCTTAGAGATCAAGGGGATACTAGACGATGACATCATGGAACTTGTACCCTCCACGTACAAAAACCCCCTCACCGTAATAGAAAAGTCCGACGGCTCAATCCGTTTGGTGCTGGATTCAAATTAATACCATCATTGAACCAGAAACAGATTGTCCCGAGAAGCAGGAGCAACTCCTCTAAAAAACTTTCGTGGCGTAACAGTATTCTTGTCCCTCAACTTGTGATCCAGTTTCTGTCAAATTACACTCCACCTAGGCAGCAGGAAATACACTGCATTCCTCACCTTCGATACATGTTACCGACTCAAACAGCTGTCATTTGGGTTAAAATTGTCTTCAGCTGCCTGCAATCACGGGACTCAATGTATCTTACAGGATTCCGTAAAACGAAGAACCATCACTTGCTTAGACGATCTCTTGATTGTGCAAACTACGTGGAGAGGACACCACGTAATCCTAAGGAAAATACTATAGACCTTCAAGGAATGTGGAGTAACTGCCAACATCACGTAGAATCACGAAGTCATGAACTAGGACTTTACGAGTAAAAGTTCTCTGCCGTATCAAAATTGTGGGAGGAAACTCACTCCACTCAGACAAGATCGAGACAATTGCAAAATTCTAATTCAGGTGTATAAATCTTTTAGCAGCGTCTCCACTAGTATCACTATGGTCTGTGAGATTATTTCCGTGGTATCTTGTATTCTGCCCAAGAGGCGAGTGTTTTCCAATGTTATGCAGTGACTAAATTGTGGATAAGCCACTGAACATGTTTGATTCGATTTTCGAGTGTGTTATAAGTGGTATTAGCTGCCCACGCATTGGGTGCATGGAGACGCTAATTCTGCTTGGATTCTAGGCCATCATCAGTCTTGCTATGGAGCCTTTCTCGAAGTCTTTGTAGTTTGCCACTGCAATGAGAGGGCCGTGAGCGAAATGTATTATGAGGTGTTGGCACGTACAGTTCAAGTGTGGCGTACCTCTGTCTCAGGAAAAGGAAGGCAGTCGTAAGAAGGGGACAACTGATGAGAATGAGGATCAACCTACATCAGAAAGCTAATTTACTATTTGTATTTTATTACAGCGGCAACCCAACGAGTGAATAAAAATTGTAACATACAGAGCAATACGTAAGTGGAAACTAACGACATTTATAAGTTTCAGATTGCATTGGCGGCCGAAGACTTCCAGCATAAGAAGTCAGCCTCATTCTGCCAACGGCCTTGTCAAAGAGGGCGGAGGAGCGGATAGAGGTTTAGGGCACTCTCTTGTCCTAGGGGTGGAAAATTGCCCATAAAGGCGGAAGAATCAGCAATGATCAACGACATGAGGACGCAGAAGGCAATGGAAACCACTGCATTTAAGACACGTAACGTGTATCCACAGGACATGTGGCCTGTAATTGAAGAAGTGTCATGATGGTGTCTCCATTGGCAAAAGATTCCGGAATAGTCCCCCATTCGGATCTCCGGGAGGGGACTGCCAAGGGGGAGGTTACCATGAGAAAAAGATTGAATAATCAACGAAAGGATAACGTTCTACGAGTCGGGGCGTGGAATGTCAGAAGCTTGAACGTGGTAGGGAAACTAGAAAATCTGAAAAGGGAAATGCAAAGGCTCAATCTAGATATAGTAGGGGTCAGTGAAGTGAAGTGGGAGGAAGACAAGGATTTCTGGTCAGATGAGTATCGGGTAATATCAACAGCAGCAGAAAATGGTATAACAGATGTAGGATTCGTTATGAATAGGAAGGTAGGGCAGAGGGTGTGCTACTGTGAACAGTTCAGTGACCGGGTTGTTCTAATCAGAATCGACAGCAGACCAACACCGACAACGATAGTTCAGGTATACATGCCGACGTCACAAGCTGAAGATGAACAGATAGAAAAAGTGTATGAGGATATTGAAAGGGTAATGCAGTATGTAAAGGGGGACGAAAATCTAATAGTCATGGGCGACTGGAATGCAGTTGTAGGGGAAGGAGTAGAAGAAAAGGTTACAGGAGAATATGGGCTTGGGACGAGGAATGAAAGAGGAGAAAGACTAATTGAGTTCTGTAACAAGTTTCAGCTAGTAATAGCGAATACCCCGTTCAAGAATCACAAGAGGAGGAGGTATACTTGGAAAAGGTCGGGAGATACGGGAAGATTTCAATTAGATTACATCATGGACGGACAGAGATTCCAAAATCAGATACTGGATTGTAAGGCGTACCCAGGAGCAGATATAGACTCAGATCACAATATACACTCCTGGAAATTGAAATAAGAACACCGTGAATTCATTGTCCCAGGAAGGGGAAACTTTATTGACACATTCCTGGGGTCAGATACATCACATGATCACACTGACAGAACCACAGGCACATAGACACAGGCAACAGAGCATGCACAATGTCGGCACTAGTACAGTGTATATCCACCTTTCACAGCAATGCAGGCTGCTTTTCTCCCATGGAGACGATCGTAGAGATGCTGGATGTAGTCCTGTGGAACGGCTTGCCATGCCATTTCCACCTGGCGCCTCAGTTGGACCAGCGTTCGTGCTGGACGTGCAGACCGCGTGAGACGACGCTTCATCCAGTCCCAAACATGCTCAATGGGGGACAGATCCGGAGATCTTGCTGGCCAGGGTAGTTGACTTACACCTTCTAGAGCACGTTGGGTGGCACGGGATACATGCGGACGTGCATTGTCCTGTTGGAACAGCAAGTTCCCTTGCCGGTCTAGGAATGGTAGAACGATGGGTTCGATGACGGTTTGGATGTACCGTGCACTATTCAGTGTCCCCTCGACGATCACCAGTGGTGTACGGCCAGTGTAGGAGATCGCTCCCCACACCATGATGCCGGGTGTTGACCCTGTGTGCCTCGGTCGTATGCAGTCCTGATTGTGGCGCTCACCTGCACGGCGCCAAACACGCATACGACCATCATTGGCACCAAGGCAGAAGCGACTCTCTTCGCTGAAGACGACACGTCTCCATTCGTCCCTCCATTCACGCCTGTCGCGACACCACTGGAGGCGGGCTGCACGATGTTGGGGCGTGAGCGGAAGACGGCCTAACGGTGTGCGGGACCGTAGCCCAGCTTCATGGAGACGGTTGCGAATGGTCCTCGCCGATACCCCAGGAGCAACAGTGTCCCTAATTTGCTGGGAAGTGGCGGTGCGGTCCCCTACGGCACTGCATAGGATCCTACGGTCTTGGCGTGCATCCGTGCGTCGCTGCGGTCCGGTCCCAGGTCGACGGGCACGTGCACCTTCCGCCAACCACTGGTGACAACATCGATGTACTGTGGAGACCTCATGCCCCACGTGTTGAGCAATTCGGCGGTACGTCCACCCGGCCTCCCGCATGCCCACTATACGCCCTCGCTCAAAGTCCGTCAACTGCACATACGGTTCACGTCCACGCTGTCGCGGCATGCTACCAGTGTTAAAGACTGCGATGGAGCTCCGTATGCCACGGCAAACTGGCTGACACTGACGGCGGCGGTGCACAAATGCTGCGCAGCTAGCGCCATTCGACGGCCAACACCGCGGTTCCTGGTGTGTCCGCTGTGCCGTGCATGTGATCATTGCTTGTACAGCCCTCTCGCAGTGTCCGGAGCAAGTATGGTGGGTCTGACACACCGGTGTCAATGTGTTCTTTTTTCCATTTCCAGGAGTGTAGTAGTGATGAAGAGTAGGCTGAAGTTCAAGACATTAGTCAGGAAGAATCAATACGCAAAGAAGTGGGATACGGAAGTACTAAGGAATGACGAGATACGTTTGAAGTTCTCTAACGCTATAGATACAGCAATAAGGAATAGCGCATTAGGCAGTACAGTTGAAGAGGAATGGACATCTCTAAAAAGGGCCATCACAGAAGTTGGGAAGGAAAACATAGGTACAAAGAAGGTAGCTGCGAAGAAACCATGGGTAACAGAAGAAATACTTCAGTTGATTGATGAAAGGAGGAAGTACAAACATGTTCCGGGAGAATCAGGAATACAGAAATACAAATCGCTATGGAATGAAATAAATAAGAAGTGCAGGGAAGCTAAGACGAAATGGCTGCAGGAAAAATGTGAAGACATCGAAAAAGATATGATTGTCGGAAGGACAGACTCAGCATACAGGAAAGTCAAAACAACCTTTGGTGACATTAAAAGCAACCGTGGTAACATTAAGAGTGCAACGGGAATTTCACTGTTAAATGCAGAGGAGAGAGCAGATAGGTGGAAAGAATACATTGAAAGCCTCTATGAGGGTGAAGATTTGTCTGATGTGATAGAAGAAGAAACAGGAGTCGATTTAGAAGAGATAGGGGATCCAGTATTAGAATCGGAATTTAAAAGAGCTTTGGACGACTTACGGTCAAATAAGGCAGAAGGGATAGATAACATTCCATCAGAATTTCTAAAACCATTGGGGGAAGTGGCAACAAAACGACTATTCACGTTGGTGTGTAGAATATATGAGTCTGGCGACATACCATCTGACTTTCGAAAAAGCATCATCCACACAATTCCGAAGACGGCAAGAGCTGACAAGTGCGAGAATTGTCGCACAATCAGCTTAACAGCTCATGCATCGAAGCTGCTCACAAGAATAATATACAGAAGAATGGAAAAGAAAATTGAGAATGCGCTAGGTGACGATCAGTTTGGCTTTAGGAAAAGTAAAGGAACGAGAGAGGCAATTCTGACGTTACGGCTAATAATGGAAGCAAGGCTAAAGAAAAATCAAGACACTTTCATAGGATTTGTTGACCTTGAAAAAGCGTTCGACAATATAAAATGGTGCAAGCTGTTCGAGATTCTGAAAAAAGTAGGGGTAAACTATAGGGAGAGACGGGTCATATACAATATGTACAACAACCAAGAGGGAATAATAAGAGTGGGCGATCAAGAAGGAAGTGCTCGTATTAAGAAGGGTGTAAGACAAGGCTGTAGCCTTTCGCCCCTACTCTTCAATCTGTACATCGAGGAAGCAATGATGGAAATAAAAGAAAGGTTCAGGAGTGGAATTAAAATACAAGGTGAAAGGATATCAATGATACGATTCGCTGATGACATTGCTATCCTGAGTGAAAGTGAAGAGGAATTAAATGATCTGCTGAACGGAATGAACAGTCTAATGAGTATACAGCATGGTTTGAGAGTAAATCGGAGAAAGACGAAGGTAATGAGAAGTAGTAGGAATGAGAACAGCGAGAAACTTAACATCAGGATTGATGCTCACGAAGTCAATGAAGTTAAGGAATTCTGCTACCTAGGCAGTGAAAGAACCAATGACAGACGGAGCAAGGAGGACATTAAGGCAGACTCGCTATGGCAAAAAAGGCATTTCTGGCCAAGAGAGGTCTACTAATATCAAATACCGGCCTTAATTTGAGGAATAAATTTCTGAAGATGTACGTCTGGAGTACAGCATTGTATGGAAGTGAAACATGGACTGTGGGAAAACCGGAACAGAAGAGAATCGAAGCATTTGAGATGTGTTGCTATAGACGTATGTTGAAAATTAGGTGGACTGATAAGGTAAGGAATGAGGAGGTTCTACGCAGAATCGGAGAGGAAAGGAATATGTGGAAAACACTGCCGGCCGCGGTGGTCTCGCGGTTAGAGCGCGCAGTCCGGAACCGTGCGACTGCTACGGTCGCAGGTTCGAATCCTGCCTCGGGCATGGATGTGTGTGATGTCCTTAGGTTAGTTAGGTTTAAGTAGTTCTAAGTTCTAGGGGACTTATGACCACAGCAGTTGAGTCCCATAGTGCTCAGAGCTATTTGAACCATTTGAAAAACACTGATAAGGAGAAGGGACCGGATGATAGGACATCTACTAAGACATGAGGGAATGACTTCCATGGTAGTAGAGGGAGCTGTAGAGGGCAAAAACTGTAGAGGAAGACACAGATTGGAATACGTCAAGCAAATAATTGAGGACGTAGGTTGCAAGTGCTACTCTGAGATGAAGAGGTTAGCACAGGAAAGGAATTCGTGGCGGACCGCATCAAACCAGTCAGTAGACTTGTGACAAAAAAAAAAAAAAAATGTTTCAGATGTGTGAATCCAGGAGCAGCTGTCATGAGACAGAGCTTCTATGCAGACAAATGGGGGCATGGTTTCAGACAACTTAGGGATTGGGGGACAGCGCCTCTGGAACTAAGAACAGGAGGAGTATATGTAGTGCAGTCATAATCAAAGGGTAGTGGGGACTTATAGATAAATTTGACAGGTGCTGTTTCACACACAGATCAGAGACACTTCACAACATATTTTTAAGACGATTGTAACTGTTAATCGGACGGATACCCTTATAATGTTTTCATAATGTATTAATTCAAATAACTTATTCTTGTGTTGTTGTTCTCTTTATAAGAAACTATTTGCAATAATCGATGTAAAACCTTGGCACTGTAGCATACTAAGAGGATTGCGCAGATCTAGGGGGCTGTCATACCCGGTGTCAATACATCCTGTAGGGCGTTGCAGCCTAACTACAGTGAAAGCGGAGGCAGGACTGTGCCACTCTCCACTGCTGCCATTAACGAACCTACCCATGGAGGCTACGAACGGAGTTCACTCTCAGAACAAGGGCGTCCCACCATTGATGTCACGCCACTCTCTCTACAGCTTTGCAGATGGCATGGGGCTGAGTAATTGACAGCCAACAACTGAACGGTTGTGAATAGGACCCGTTTGATAGGAGGCTCATACCCGATATTACGCCATGCGCTCGAAGGACCTGCAGACTGTGGAGACTGTGCTACCCACTAGCACACTTAGTTATAAGAACTCATCAGTAGGAGATGGGTTGTGCATTAAATGCTACACTGCGTCACTATATGAGAGAGAATGTTGCACTCTTTTAGCTATCAGATTAAGAGAGAAGACAAGGACAGATACATCACTTCTTAAGTTGGAGCTGCTGGGTGCATTCCGTCAACACCCGTGTCTCATTTCCTCCCACCAGATGTCATGTCCGTCATACCTGCCAGCACGCCAGACAGCCAATTGCTGCCAGGTTGAGATGATGTTGGCTACATACCTAGTGTCTCTACACTGTTGCTTTAGTGTCTTCTGGTCACATGCAAAATGTGTGTGTCGAAAGTGTTACCTTCCTCTCCAGTGCATAGTTATTCCTAAATGCACGTCTCTGTAAAATGATGTTTGTCAGATGCCCATAAATGCTACTTTGATAGTACGTTGCAAATCTGGGGGGCTTACAGAAACCCTTCACGTTTCATTCATGAACGTGTTAATGGCACACTCGCCTATGATCGTGCGAAAGGAGATAGCGAAAGAGAGGGCTGAGAACACAGAGACACCCTTTTGTGCTTTGGACCCGCGTTCAAATTTAATCGAATGGTCTCAAGTCATTTCTCCCCGTATACGAGAACAAAATCAGGCGGATGCGCTACATTCTTATAATGGGGTTGCTGCCGCACGACGTCTTGGAGAAGGGTTGAATCATCTGGAGAGAATCAGCTGTCTTTAAGGTTGTGACGAACGTCATTCTGTCATACATCGCACTGAGACCGGTCGTTTTCGATTGCGAAATGTGTGTAAATAAACGCCCCAAGAGAAGGGGTGGTTTAATTCATGCCATTTCTGCCACCTTCAGTGGGATATTCACGCCTTTTCTAAGCTGTGTGGGGTACCGGGTTCGATTCCCCGCCGGACTGGGGATTTTCTCTGCCCGGAGACTGGGTGTCATTTCATCATTTTCATCATTTGTGAAAGTGACTAGATTGCATTGTGAAAAAGAAAACAGACTGTGTAAAAATTGGGACCGCGCTGTTGAGCGCCCCACAAAACAAATATCATCATCATCATCATCATAATCTAAGCTGTGTGACACATCCATTGTGGGGTTGGACAGAACTGTGAAGAAATTTTGATTCCAAGATGACGGCATTAACCCACTCATGTACACCTCACATTAACTTAGGAGCTCTGGTCTTTTTTTCCGCACGTGTGGACACCTTTCAGTTTACTGTATCGCCGAGCCCGAAGGTGATTTCGCAGAGCTCCACGCTTTTGCACAGTATAGAGGAAGGTTGTAGACACCTTCGAGCAAAATTTGGACCTTCTGTGTTGCAATGGGAGAAACTGGCGGGGTGTCCACTCATAGACGGAAGATAGCAGCACTAGCATTGGAGGGTATATATAGAGTGACAGGGGGAGACGTGAAAACAGTTCAGTCGTTGTCGTAATGCGGGTTGATTTATCTGACGTCCAAAAGGGGGTGTTCATTGAGTTTCAGGTCAAGGGTGGAAGCATTTACGAAACGGCTCAGTCTGTAAACTCTTAGCATGCCACCGTGGTTAAAGTATATTATGGTGCCTGGCAGAACAGAGCTATCCAAACCCAGCCCCGATGCAACTGTGGTGCACCCCAGGCCATAGATGACAGGATGGAAGAAGACTGTGAAGATGTGTTGGGGCGAACAGATGTGCAACTGTTGAACAGATGCAACAAGATGCTACCAACTGTGTCTTCTCAATGACCGTTCTGCAAATGTTTCTGCGTAGGGGCCTCCACAGCAGGCACCTATTTCGTGCACGCATGCTGATTGCTGTTAATCGTCGACGGAGGCTGGATTTGGCACGTCAGTGCTACATGTCCACTCCGTAGAGAGCATTATGGGCTGGAAAACGTTATGTGGCATTCCCTGGTTGCTCTTATCATGCTGGAAGGCACTTGGATCAACACAAGTATGCATCATGTCCACCTCACCCCTACATGCAGTTCGTTTGTGCTCAGCATTATGAAATCTACAAGCAGGACAGTGCAACGTCTAACAGAACTCGCTGGGTACTTTTGTGCTTCGAAGAGCACCAGGATGAATTAACTGTATTCCCCTGGCCGTCAAACTGACCTGATTAAAATCCAATAGAGAAATTGTGGGACCACCTCGATTGGGTTGATCGTGCTGTGGATCTTTAACCGAGGAAATTAGCGCAGCTGGCCACAGCGCCGGAGTCGGCATGGCTCCATATTCCAGTTGGTACCTTCCAGAACCTCACTGACTCTCTTCCTGGACTGACTCTCTTCCTAGACTGACTGTCTTCCTGCATTTTTTTATTTCTTATAATAAGGAAGTGGACCACGATTATCCGGGATTAAGGGAGAGAAGAGGGCAACCTGTTGCGAGCGCTGTGTCAAGTTAGGAAACGTATAGACGCGGCCTAGAATGGGAACAATCATTTTCCATTTCTTAAATTTTTTATTTCTTTTTTTAAATTTTCCTGTCCCGACTGAGCTCAATAGGGGTAGACTTCCCTTACGGCTCAAGTCCCGTAAAAACAGGAGACATGACACAGAAACAAAAGATGAAGAATAAAGGAGGAAACAAGGAAATGTAAGGTGGGAAGCGTAGCCCGCGCTTCCTCGAGTGTGTCTCCCGTTGACTGTCTGGGGCTAGGCTGGAATCCCTTCCGTTACAAAGATGGTATCGTGAGGTGTGAGGCCGGTCGACAGGTCGGTGACAGGCCCGTCGAATGTCGGGTATGCCCCAAGTGCGGCGATGGGGGGGGAGGGGGAGGGGGGGAGAATTACACTGCATAAGTAATTGACTAATTGACGGCAGATGTATGGTGTCTGTTCAAGTGCGGAATGATCATCCAAAACGTAGTGCCAAAAATCCACCTTGGAATCCGCCTCGTCGCTGAATATGTAAGCAGTCGTCAGGCCATTGAACCATATGATAGCATGGTGCTTGGTAAGTGGAAAATGTGTGTCCTCCGGAAGGAGAAGAAGTTACGTGATGACCGTCATTGGCGGGGTGCGGAGGTAATTTGCCAGCATCCATTGCATAGTTGCCACACATCGTGCGTCGACGTATCTATCAGACGATGCTCATCAGTATCCTTAACGTGGCAGTGAGTACACAACGGTGATTCGTCAAACCCAGTACAGTGAAATCGCTGACGTCGAGGTAAAAAATGGTTCAAATGGCTCTGAGCACTATGGGACTCAACTGCTGTGGTCATCAGTCCCCTAGAACTTAGAACTACTTAAACCTAACTAACCTAAGGACATCACACACACCCACGCCCGAGGCAGGATTCGAACCTGCGGCCGTAGCAGCAGCGCGGCTCCGGACTGGAGCGTCTAGAACCGCACGGCCACCGCGACCGGCGATGTCGAGGTACCACAGGGTTCGTGCGTCGGTCGTAAGGAAGAGTGCATGGATCTTCTTCCACACCGTTGGCCAACGGATATCGGGGTTGAGGTCCTCCAATGAACTGCGGGGGCTGTGTTGCGAAAAGAACTTGTAAATGTCTTTCGGTCGCAGTGCGCGTAAGGGCATCACTTACATAGCTGGATTCAACTTGAGAAAGTGTTGGAGCAATGTGGGGAGCACTCAGCTATAGAAAAGGACTATGTGTTTCGTGCTAATTTCGTATCTGACGATCGTGGTCTCTCCTTTTCCTCTTCACTTCATGTATTAGGCGAATTGCTGTTGCTATATGCATCTCTTGCATGGGCACCCTATATCGTGAATCACAATAGAGCAGTCTAACAACACTTTATTTCATATTCACAGAACATACAATACAACATGTCAAAGATACACTGTCCTAAGAGTAAACAAACAGTCTCTCACTTGTCCGAAGTACATCACTCTGTGACATTCTCCCCACCCTGGTCGATCTCCAAAGATACGGCCAGCTGCACAGGACGACTAATGATGTGAGATTCTGGTGTCCGGAGTATTATCGTCCTTACCCTGCTGTCTCTTCCTGGCAGTACCTTTTCTATCCTGGCCTTCTTCCACATATGTCGCGGACGGAGGTCCTCTTGGATCAGCACGACGTCGCCAGGGCGAAAGGGGATGACTCTTCCCGATGGGCGTTTAACTTCATGGTAGTTCCGGAGCTCCAATAGGTATTCTTTAATACAACGGTTCCAAAAACTGTCACAGAGTTCCTGTCTCAGTCGGAATTCCTTTGTTAAATTCCTGTTCGCTGAAGCCTCTGGTCCCGTCGGAATAGTCGTAAGTTTTTCTCCCGTCAAAAAATGGGAAGGTGTGAGTGCATCACAATCATCTCCTGGTGTGATGGGCCTGGAGTTCACCGCGGCTTCAATACTGATCAAGGTGGTGTTCAGTTGTTCCTCAGTGAGGTTTGCGAGTCTCAGTACCTTCCGTAGGCAACGCTTTATAGTGCCCACCATTCTTCCCCACCATCCTCCCCACCAAGCCGCCCGGGAGACAATGAATTTCCAGGTAATACCGTGGTGGGCGAGGAACTGATAAGTTTTTCTGGTGATTAATGCCTTCCAAAGTTGGGCTAGTTCCATATTCGTGGCGTGGAATGTTTTCGCGTTATCTGTATATTTCGTGTGGGGTGGTCCGCGTCTTCCGGCGAATCGCTGAAGTGCCATAAGAAACTTGTCCGTTGACAAGTCTGTACAGAGATCGAGGTGTACAGCTCGTCAGGTAGCACATGTGAAAAGAGTGACATATGACTTGTGCGTTTTCTTCCCCACTTTGATGAATAGTGGGCCAGCAAAGTCTATTCTGGTTACAGAAAATGGTTTGGCAGGCGAAACTCGTTCAGGTGGCAGCGGTGCTTCGATCTGTTGCCCTCGTGGATTCTTCAAGATCTTGCATGCGAGGCATGAGTGTAGGATTCTTTTGATGGCCTGACGAGCTTTAAGGATCCAAAATTCGGTTCGCAGTTCGGATAGTGCAGAACGAACACCAAAGTGATGGAGGCGGATGTGTGTCTCTGGAATAACCAATTGTGTGAAGTGGTGGGAGCCGTCAAGGAGTACAGGATGTTTTTGGCCCCTATTTAGGCTAATGCACTGCAGTCGACCTCCTAGACGTATCAGTCCATCTTCTAGGAAAGGATTGTATCGTGCGATTTTTGACTCTCTTGGCAGTGGTAAGTTATTCTGAACTGCATTTAATTCGCTGGGGAAGGAATCTCTCTGGTCCACTCGAATCCAATACATTTTGGCAGCTGATAATTCGGTGGCTGTAAGTTCTCCTGAAGATTTATTCTTCTGACGAATGTTGTGTAGGAAGCGGAGAGTCCATGCTGTGATACGAATGATCTTCCAGTATGAACTGAATTCAAACAAGTCCAGAAGGCTGGTTGGTGCAGATATCGACAAGACTTGGCTCTGGGTTTTCTTCCTCTTTTCTTCGGGAGGAAGTCGTACCAACGTTGGAGCATCGTTAGGCCAGCATTCAGGAGGGCGTGCAAGCCAAGGCGGCCCATGCCACGAAATATCCAGAGAATTCATTTGGTAGCCGAAGAGTCCACATGAGAGGTGATCAGCAGCATTGTCTGGTCCTGAGCAGTCTTTCCATTGCGTGGGAGTCGTGTGTGTTTGTATCTCAGTTACACGATTGCAAACGAAGGTCTTCCATTTGTTAGGATCACAGCGAAACCTTAGTGTTGTGTTCCAGTCTACGCCTAAAACTTCAGTCTGGGTGTGGAGTACTCGCCCTTCTGCCCTCCATATAGTTCCGAGTTGTTCACAGTTGGTAGCCCATTTTGATAAGGGGAGACCGATCAATTTCATTAGGGTTACAAGTTCATAGTATATAGTTATCACCAAATTATCGCCTACTGAGATCACAAAGTCGTCCATGTATGCAGCGGCGCTACGGTGGGAAATGCTGTCATACACTTGTCGGCAAGTTCTCTTAGTGTTGCAGAAAGTAAAAATGGGCTGCAGGTCCGGCCGAATGGGAGTCTGTTAAAACGGTATTCTGTTAGTTCGCCCGTCGTTTGAGGGTTTCCTTTTTGATCCTGGCTAATTTTGAACCAGAAGAATCTGGTCAAGTCTTTGTCCTTTTCGTTCAAGGTTAATTGATGGAAAGCTTGTGTGATGTCCGCGACGATAGCCGTAGAATATAGTCTGAAACGCAGTAATATTTCCAGAATCTCTGGTAATAGGTTCGGTCCTATTTCTAATACCTCATTCAGAGAAGGAGCATTGTTTTCGTGAGATGAAGAGTCAAAGACTATTCTCCATTTAGTGGTTCCGTATTTCTCCTTCCTCACTGCATGATGAGGGAGATAAAATAGCTCCTTTCCTGAGAGTGGGGTGGGAGCGACCTCTACTTGCCCCTTCGTAATGTAGTCTGGCAAAAGATCGAAATACATTTGCTTAAAGGTCTCTTGACGTTGAAATCTTTCCCTAAGGTGCTTGAATCGTTTTTCCGCGATCGGTCTGTTACTCGAAAGCACTGTATATTGTCTTTTGGGAAGTGTAACCACTGCTCGATGATCCTTTATAGAGAAAGATGCTCTAAACTCTTCAAGAAGTCTCGAATCCTTGTTGTTCACAGGTAGATCCTGATCGGCAGTAATCCCTATAGTTTCCAAGTCCCAAAAGCTTCTGAAATCATTGTCCGAGTGCGGGCAGTCTGAGCAAAATTTACCACGGTTGCATGCACACACGCTTGTGACTTGTTACCACTACGTATTAAGCCAAACAGAGAAGGAACTAACACTAAGGTTTCAGATATGCGTATGGGCGAATTGTGCTTCACTATCTTCCAATAAAATTCGCCTCCTGCAAGAATCTCCACGGGAAGATCTTCTGTTGAATCGGTTTTAGGATCTGCTAGCGTAATCTTACGGCCTTCTGGTAAACTCTTTATACACTCCTGGAAATTGAAATAAGAACACCGTGAATTCATTGTCCCAGGAAGGGGAAACTTTATTAACACATTCCTGGGGTCAGATACATCACATGATCACACTGACTGAACCACAGGCACATAGACACAGGCAACAGAACATGCACAATGTCGGCACTAGTACAGTGTATATCCACCTTTCGCAGCAGTGCAGGCTGCTATTCTCCCATGGAGACGGTCGTAGAGATGCTGGATATAGTCCTGTGGAACGGCTTGCCATGCCATTTTCACCTGGCGCCTCAGTTGGACCAGCGTTCGTGCTGGACGTGCAGACCGCGTGAGACGACGCTTCATCCAGTCCCAAACATGCTCAATGGGGGACAGATCCGGAGATCTTGCTGGCCAGGGTAGTTGACTTACACCTTCTAGAGCACGTTGGGTGGCACGGGATACATGCGGACGTGCATTTTCCTGTTGGAACAGCAAGTTCCCTTGCCGGTCTAGGAATGGTAGAACGATGGGTTCGATGACGGGTTGGATGTACCGTGCACTATTCAGTGTCCCCTCGACGATCACCAGTGGTGTACGGCCAGTGTAGGAGATCGCTCCCCACACCATGATGCCGGGTGTTGGCCGTGTGTGCCTCGGTCGTATGCAGTCCTGATTGTGGCACTCACCTGCACGGCGCCAAACACGCATACGACCATCATTGGCACCAAGGCAGAAGCGACTCTCATCGCTGAAGACGACACGTCTCCATTCGTCCCTCCATTCACGCCTGTCGCGACACCACTGGAGGCAGGCTGCATGATGTTGGGGCGTGAGCGGAAGATGGCCTAACGGTGTGCGGGACCGTAGCCCAGCTTCATGGAGACGGTTGCGAATGGTCCTCGCAGATACCCCAGTAGCAACAGTGTCCCTAATTTGCTGGGAAGTGGCGGTGCGGTCCCCTACGGCACTGCGTAGGATCCTACGGTCTTGGCGTGCATCCGTGCGTCGCTGCGGTCCGGTCGCAGGTCGACGGGCACGTGCACCTTCCGCCGGCCACTGGCGACAACATCGATGTACTGTGGAGACCTCGCGCCCCACGTGTTGAGCAATTCGGCGGTACGTCCACCCGGCCTCCCGCATGCCCACAGTACGCCCTCGCTCAAAGTCCGTCAACTGCACATACGGTTCACGGCCACGCTGTCGCGGCATGCTACCAGTGTTAAAGACTGCGATGGAGCTCCGTATGCCAAGGCAAACTGGCTGACACTGACGGCGGCGGTGCACAAATGCTGCGCAGCTAGCGCCATTCGACGGCCAACACCGCGGTTCCTGGTGTGTCCGCTGTGCCGTGCGTGTGATCATTGCTTGTACATCCCTCTCGCAGTGTCCGGATCAAGTATGGTGGGTCTGACACACCGGTGTCAATGTGTTCTTTTTTCCATTTCCAGGAGTGTATGTTGTGGAACCGAAGGATGGTGAGAAATAACGTGAGTACTTTCGAAGGTAGTAACTGGCCCTGAAGAATTCTGCCAAAGCCCCTTCATATTAAACTGAACAAGCCTGCGGTGGCGTGGGCGTGTAGGGTTTGATTCAAAGGAACAAACGGTTAGTTCTTGTCGGCCTACCGTTTGCAGTTTCAGATCATCAATCACCGATTTTGCTATGAAGCTGGACTGACTACCTGCGTCCAGTAGACATCGCGTTGTCCTGCTCAATCCTGTAAGTCCTGAGACGCATACTTGAGCTGTCTGAAGGTACGCATATCCGTGGGGAGCGACAGATACCTTTCCCATGGAAGTGACGTATGTCTGACCCGCAGGTCTCCTAATATCCTTTCGTTCCTCACAAATGGACTTAAGATGCAGTTTTTTACCGTTATCACACCGAGCCTTTTCTTTCTTTTTGCAATTTGACACTTTGTGCCCTCGTTGAAGACAAAGAAAGCATCTGTTTGCTAGTTTCAATTTATCTACTCGATCATTAACGCGTACGATGACCGTATGCAGCTTTACTGTATGATTAAATGATGATGGCGTCCTCTTGGGTAAAATATTCCGGAGGTAAAATAGTCCCCCATTCGGATCTCCAGGCGGGGACTACTCAAGAGGACGTCGTTATCAGGAGAAAGAAAACTGGCATTCTACGGATCGGAGCGTGGAATGTCACATCCCTTAATCAGGCAGGTAGGTTAGAAAATTTAAAAAGGGAAATGGATAGGTTAAAGATAGATATAGTGGGAATTAGTGAAGTTCGGTGGCAGGAGGAACAAGACTTTTGGTCAGGTGATTACAGGGTTATAAATACAAAATCAAATAGAGGTAATGCAGGAGTAGGTTTAATAATGAATAAAAAAATAGGAGTGCGGGTTAGCTACTACAAACAGCATAGTGAACGCATTATTGTGGCCAAGATAGACACAAAGCCCATGCCTACTACAGTAGTACAAGTTTATATGCCAACTAGCTCTGCAGATGATGAAGAAATTGATGAAATGTATGACGAGATAAAAGAAATTATTCAGGTAGTGAAGGGAGACGAAAATTTAATAGTCATGGGTGACTGGAATTCGTCAGTAGAAAAAGGGAGAGAAGGAAACATAGTAGGTGAATATGGGTTGGGGGGAAGAAATGAAAGAGGAAGCCGACTTGTAGAATTTTGCACAGAGCATAACTTAATCATAGCTAACACTTGGTTCAAGAATCATGAAAGAAGGTTGTATACCTGGAAGAATCCTGGAGATACTAAAAGGTATCAGATAGATTACATAATGGTAAGACAGAGATTTAGGAACCAGGTTTTAAATTGTAAGACATTTCCAGGGGTAGATGTGGATTCAGACCACAATCTATTGGTTATGAACTGCAGATTGAAACTGAAGAAACTGCAAAAAGGCGGGAATTTAAAGAGATGGGACCTGGATAAACTGAAAGAACCAGAGGTTGTAGAGCGTTTCAGGGAGAGCATAAGGGAACAATTGACAGGAATTGGGGAAAGAAATACAGTAGAAGAAGAATGGGTAGCTCTGAGGGATGAAGTAGTGAAGGCAGCAGAGGATCAAGTAGGTAAAAAGACGAGGGCTAATAGAAATCCTTGGGTAACAGAAGAAATATTGAATTTAATTGATGAAAGGAGAAAATATAAAAATGCAGTAAATGAAGCAGGCAAAAAGGAATACAAACGTCTCAAAAATGAGATCGACAGGAAGTGCAAAATGGCTAAGCAGGGATGGCTAGAGGACAAATGTAAGGATGTAGAGGCCTATCTCACTAGGGGTAAGATAGATACCGCCTACAGGAAAATTAAAGAGACCTTTGGAGAAAGGAGAAACACTTGTATGAATATCAAGAGCTCAGATGGAAACCCAGTTCTAAGCAAAGAAGGGAAAGCAGAAAGGTGGAAGGAGTATATAGAGGGTTTATACAAGGGCGATGTACTTGAGAACAATATGGAAATGGAAGAGGATGTAGATGAAGATGAAATGGGAGATAAGATACTGCGTGAAAAGTTTGACAGAGCACTGAAAGACCTGAGTCGAAACAAGGCCCCGGGAGTAGACAACATTCCATTAGAACTACTGATGGCCTTGGGAGAGCCAGTCATGACAAAACTCTACCATCTGGTGAGCAAGATGTATGAGACAGGCGAAATACCCACAGACTTCAAGAAGAATATAATAATTCCAATCCCAAAGAAAGCAGGTGTTGACAGATGTGAAAATTACCGAACTATCAGTTTAATAAGTCACAGCTGCGAAATACTAACGCGAATTCTTTACAGACGAATGGAAAAACTGGTAGAAGCGGACCTCTGGGAAGATCAGTTTGGATTCCGTAGAAATGTTGGAACACGTGAGGCAATACTAACCTTACGACTTATCTTAGAACAAAGATTAAGAAAAGGCAAACCTACGTTTCTAGCATTTGTAGACTTAGAGAAAGCTTTTGACAACGTTAACTGGAATACTCTCTTTCAAATTCTGAAGGTGGCAGGGGTAAAATACAGGGAGCGAAAGACTATTTACAATTTGTACAGAAACCAGATGGCAGTTATAAGAGTCGAGGGGCATGAAAGGGAAGCAGTGGTTGGGAAAGGAGTGAGACAGGGTTGTTGCCTCTCCCCAATGTTATTCAATATGTATATTGGAGCAAGCAGTAAAGGAAACAAAAGAAAAATTCGGAGTAGGTATTAAAATTCATGGAGAAGAAGTAAAAACTTTGAGGTTCGCCGATGACATTGTAATTCTGTCAGAGACAGCAAAGGACTTGGAAGAGCAGTTGAACGGAATGGACAGTGTCTTGAAAGGAGGATATAAGATGAACATCAACAAAAGCAAAACGAGGATAATGGAATGTAGTCAAATTAAATCGGGTGATGCTGAGGGGATTAGATTAGGAAATGAGACACTTAAAGTAGTAAAGGAGTTTTGCTATTTAGGGAGTAAAATAACTGATGATGGTCGAAGTAGAGAGGATATAAAATGTAGACTGGCAATGGCAAGGAAATCGTTTCTGAAGAAGAGAAATTTGTTAACATCGAGTATAGATTTAAGTGTCAGGAAGTCGTTTCTGAAAGTATTTGTATGGAGTGTAGCCATGTATGGAAGTGAAACATGGACGATAACCAATTTGGACAAGAAGAAAATAGAAGCTTTCGAAATGTGGTGCTACAGAAGAATGCTGAAGATAAGGTGGGTAGATCACGTAACTAATGAGGAGGTACTGAATAGGATTGGGGAGAAGAGAAGTTTGTGGCACAACTTGACTAGAAGAAGGGATCGGCTGGTGGGACATGTTTTGAGGCATCAAGGGATCACAAATTTAGCATTGGAGGGCAGCGTGGAGGGTAAAAATCGTAGAGGGAGACCAAGAGATGAATACACTAAGCAGATTCAGAAGGATGTAGGTTGCAGTAGGTACTGGGAAATGAAGAAGCTTGCACAGGATAGAGTAGCATGGAGAGCTGCATCAAACCAGTCTCAGGACTGAAGACGACAACAACCGTAAGATTCGCCAAAGATGCAGAATGGTTCCTTTACGCTGGTATCCTTCAGAGTCGATCTTTTAGATTTCCCGTGTACGTGAAGTGTGGACGCTGTGGGAAGGTTACTAGAAGTGCTGGAAAATTCACCGCGTATCTTCTGCATGGTAAGCGCCCCGTCGACTTCCTCGTTCAGAAACTCTGTCAGCTGCAAAATGTCCCCTTCGGATATTCCCGTACGCTTGGCGTGAATTATGCAGCGGCGGCATATGTCATCCGGAAAAGCGCGTAAGATTTTCGGCGCGAGGACTCGGCCGTATCCGTTCACGTTTTCCCCAAGTGCCCGGAGAGCTTGAATACGTCGCTGGCATTCAATGAATGTTGAATTAAGTTCCTCTGGGGTGGACAGCTGAATTGGTATTGCGGTTTCGAGATAATCTAAGTGGACTTGAATTATTCGATCCTTGTTGCCATAACGCGCTTGGAGAATCCTGTTCGTTTCTGCGTACGTCTCGGCCGGCACCGCGATATCGTCCACTAAATGCTTTGCTTCTCCCGAGAGACAGCCGCGAAGAAAGGTGTGTTTATTAATTGTAGTTACCGTCGGATCGTTGTCAACCGACTGCTCAAACTGCTCCCAGAATCGCGCCCATGTCTCGAGATCGCCTGAAAAAGGCTCAGGCTTGATCGGCGGAAGTTTTACTGTAGCTGTGGGAACATTCATTGTTATAGATTCTATCGGCGGATTGTCGCGAATATTTATGTCTGCTATCGTTTTCGCAAGCCGTTTCTCTATTTCGAGAGACAATCGAGAAATTGTGAGTTTCGAATTTAAGAACATCTTCTTCGTATTCGTCATCGTCTAACAACTCGTGAATATCCTCATCTAATTTAACGAGTCTGTTCAGAACGCTTCCCAATCTGTCATTGTAATATTTATAATCCGCGATTTCCGATTTGGCTGACAACCTTGCAACTTCCGCTACGAGTCGCGTAATATTTGCTCTTTCTCTCATACGTTTTCTCTTTAGAGAGTGTAACTGTGCTTCTGGTTTGTGGTCTGGCATGTCCATTCCGTCCGATTACTCCAAAGTGTCGGCTAGCGATCAGCTGGACCTAGTAAGGCATTATCTTTGGATCGCTAGTCGAAGTAGTTCAATTGATGGTCGCTAGATGGCGGCACTAGTCATAAACAACCTACAGGCGTAGCGTAGGATATGATAATTCGTTAAAGCGCTAATTGAACATCTACAATAGCAGTAAAGAGCGGCAATATTGTAATCAGTTGCCTTTACAAATGGCACTACAAAACATGTCGCGTGATAATTCAACTGAACTTAACTGTGTATGCAGGTGGTTGTCGTCGAAGAGCTTGCGTGGTGTGACAAATCGCTGCAGTACGCCCCCTCATAGTATTGCCGCGTGACGTGCGTCCAGAATTCGTGTTTCACAACGGCAATCGTGGAAATTGTCTCCCGGGTTTCAGCACCAAATTCTTTTGTCGTGAATCACAATAGAGCAGCGATTAGCAGTCTAACACCACTTTATTTTATAGTCACAGAACATACAATACAACATGTCAAAGATACACTGTCCTAACAGTAAACAAACAGTCTCTCACTTGCCCGAAGTACATCACTCTGTGACACCCTACATTTCTTCTTCCATGCAATTATAATTTAGAGCTTTACTGAGAACCTGCCTCCACCCACACAGGCTACATTTTCCTTTCATTTTCTCCTGTTTTCCTTTGTTTTCTCGTTTAGGTTATATATTTGTAAATCTTTACTGATGCCGCCTTTTCTTTTCCGATCTTCTTTTGTACATCCTTCCACTCTTCTTTGAAATCTTATTTCTGGAACCTGTATTCTACTTTTTTGGTGTGTTGTTGTTGCCCATGCTTCTCGTCCATAAGTAAAGGTTGGTACTGCTATTGTTTTATAAAACTTCAGCTGGGTTTCGTTCCTGGATTTACTCTGCAAACCTTTTACGATGGTTCCACATATGGAAGTAAATGCATTTAATTTTTGGTCCATGTCATGGTTATATCCGTAAGTGATGTCGCATCCAAGATATTTGAAATGTTATACTTGCTCCAAGATTTTATTATTCACGACTGTTTTATGCCTTACTGGTTATCTGCCCTGAAATGCCACCACTTTCGTTTTACCTACCGACAATTTTAGGTTGTAATTTGAGGCAACTTATAGACTCCCATCTAAAGGTCATCTTTATTCTCTGTCATTTAAAAGAAGCGCATTTATGTTCAAAATTTTCCACTTGCCAATACTTCATCTATATTTTTATTGAAGAGGGTTGGAGGAACAGAGAAACATTATCGTACCCCTGTAGTTGTATTCATTGGCATTGTTCTTATACACTCCTGGAAATTGAAATAAGAACACCGTGAATTCATTGTCCCAGGAAGGGGAAACTTTATTGACACATTCCTGGGGTCAGATACATCACATGTTCACACTGACAGAACCACAGGCACATAGACACAGGCAACAGAGCATGCACAATGTCGGCACTAGTACAGTGTATATCCACCTTTCGCAGCAATGCAGGCTGCTTTTCTCCCATGGAGACGATCGTAGAGATGCTGGATGTAGTCCTGTGGAACGGCTTGCCATGCCATTTCCACCTGGCGCCTCAGTTGGACCAGCGTTCGTGCTGGACGTGCAGACCGCGTGAGACGACGCTTCATCCAGTCCCAAACGTGCTCAATGGGGGACAGATCCGGAGATCTTGCTGGCCAGGGTAGTTGACTTACACCTTCTAGAGCACGTTGGGTGGCACGGGATACATGCGGACGTGCATTGTCCTGTTGGAACAGCAAGTTCCCTTGCCGGTCTAGGAATGGTAGAACGATGGGTTCGATGACGGTTTGGATGTACCGTGCACTATTCAGTGTCCCCTCGACGATCACCAGTGGTGTACGGCCAGTGTAGGAGATCGCTCCCAACACCATGATGCCGGGTGTTGGCCCTGTGTGCCTCGGTCGTATGCAGTCCTGATTGTGGCGCTCACCTGCACGGCACCAAACACGCATACGACCATCATTGGCACCAAGGCAGAAGCGACTCTCATCGCTGAAGACGACACGTCTCCATTCGTCCCTCCATTCACGCCTGTCGCGACACCACTGGAGGCGGGCTGCACGATGTTGGGGCGTGAGCGGAAGACGGCCTAACGGTGTGCGGTACCGTAGCCCAGCTTCATGGAGACGGTTGCGAATGGTCCTCGCCGATACCCCAGGAGCAACAGTGTCCCTAATTTGCTGGGAAGTGGCGGTGCGGTCCCCTACGGCACTGCGTAGGATCCTACGGTCTTGGCGTGCATCCGTGCGTCGCTGCGGTCCGGTACCAGGTCGACGGGCACGTGCACCTTCCGCCGACCACTGGCGACAACATCGATGTACTGTGGAGACCTCACACCCCACGTGTTGAGCAATTCGGCGGTACGTCCACCCGGCCTCCCGCATGCCCACTATACGCCCTCGCTCAAAGTCCGTCAACTGCACATACGGTTCACGTCCACGCTGTCGCGGCATGCTACCAGTGTTAAAGACTGCGATGGAGCTCCGTATGCCACGGCAAACTGGCTGACACTGACGGCGGCGGTGCACAAATGCTGCGCAGCTAGCGCCATTCGACGGCCAACACCGCGGTTCCTGGTGTGTCCGCTGTGCCGTGCGTGTGATCATTGCTTGTACAGCCCTCTCGCAGTGTCCGGATCAAGTATGGTGGGTCTGACACACCGGTGTCAATGTGTTCTTTTTTCCATTTCCAGGAGTGCATTTCCCATATCTCTAACAATTTAGGCGTTTGTGTATAGACACTGAATAGCATTTCCGGGGTGAGATGGATAACCTCGTTCGGCTATGATATTCCATAGCGTTTCCCTATTCACATTATCGAAACCTCTCTCAAAATCCACAAAAGCGAGTTGGGAGTCTCTATTGAAGACTTGGGTCTAATCTGTAACTTGTTGCAGTGTAAAAAACTTTGTTAATAGGTGATTGTCCTTGTCTGAAACCTAATTATTCTTTATATATTAACTTTTTCGTAACTTTTTAGGTGTAGCATTCAGGATTTTGGCATATAGTTTTTTCGTGAATCCAGGAGGCTTACACCTCGATTGTTTCTGCATTTATTTTATTGCCTTTTTTGTAAGACAGATATTGCTTTGGCTTTCAGCCAGTCTTCTGGTACCTGCTTATTTCTCCAACACTGGTTAAATATGTGAAGAAGTCTTATATGCAAGAATAACCCTCCATATTTCTACAAATTCATGCATGAACCATATAATGTCACGCTCTTGTTACTTATTTACATTGATGTCTGCTGAGTTTCCGGCAACTTAACTACTAAAAAATGACTTGAAAGTAGATATTGTAACTGTGTAAGTTATAATAAGTAGCTCAGTCCATGACGAAGACCTTGTCATTTAAAAACTTCAGTGAGATTGTGATCCAAAAACAAAGACAATTCTGTATTTATTTATCAATGCTGGATGCATTAGGGCCATTAGGCTCTACCTTGCATCTTACAAGGTATAAATTATACAGTATTTTACAGTATATTCATTATCACACATCGATTCCGGAAGGTCTAACAATTTGGACAGTATTACTTGGGCGATCTTCGTCTTGTTAAGAGATACTAACGATCAAGGGTTCGCAAGTACTTACAACTCTTCGCATATTGTACGTTGCATTTGTCTCTTGGCACTAAATTTTTAGATTTCTTATGAGTAACTGAGTATAAGTATCTGGTAATTCATCGTTTGGTTTTATTCTGCTGTGGTGTTTTAGATATAACAGTTCTATTGTTTTAGCATGGAGCATTAGTTGTAGCTACTTAGGATTACGATTGGTTATGTGTTTCCTAGCCGGCCGGTGTGGCCGAGCGGTTCTAGGCGCTTCAGTCTGGAACCGCGCGACCGCTACGGTCGCAGGTTCGAATCCTGCCTCGGGTATGGATGTGTGTGATGTCCTTAGGTTAGTTAGGTTTAAGTAGTTCTAAGTTCTAGGCGACTGATGACCTCAGAAGTTAAGTCGCATAGTGCTCAGAGCCGTATGTCTTTCCCTGAAGATGTCAGGTACGCTAGTCTTAAACGTTCGACAAATGTAGTGTCATTGTTTCAAAAAATTCTGCTGTGGATGTGATATTTGTAACTTGCTTTCAACTATACAGTTGTCTCTACCACGTAACTACACCGTAATTTTTGAATTCAGTCTGGTGAAAACCTGCTCCAGTAGTCTGACGTTCTCTGCTAGTGGATTGCTTAAATCTGCCTGGAAAATTTATTGTTCAAAATTATGTGGGTTGATTAATGTATATAAGCCGTACTGTAGTATTTCGCTTCCGTTTATGTGGTGTTGTCGTCAAAATTCGTTTCGTAAGATGTCACACACAGAATAATTATTTATGTAAATTTTGCTACACGGTATTCATTTGAAGATGTACAAAACTACTACGTTTACACATAACTTGTTAAAAATGAAACACATGATTACCTTTTGGAATGGTACATTTACTAATGTAAATGTTCGAAATTCAAGTATAGTAAGTACAATGGTAATGAAAAGTTGAAATGAAGTGTCATCGGAGGACATGTTTAGTAAAAACGTACAAATTATGGCATGTAATATCATTTATACAAGTGAGGTGTTTCTTCACAGATTTTGGTTGATGAAGTCCAGGTGAGCGGATACCCTGGTGAAGACGGACGGAGCGCCTGGGTATCCACACGGGTCCACTCCCCAGGACACCACACCGATCAGTTCGCCGTTCTGAGCCAGGGGGCCTCCAGAGTCACCCTAAGGATAATGAAACATATATGGGTCAGTGAAAAAATCTCAGCATTCCTAGAAAGATTTCTTCTAGAAAGAATAACCTATAACGGTATTTTACTCTTACCCTACATTATTTGTTACATGGTTGCACGTAACAGTTTGGAAAAAAAGTAAAAACAATCTTGAGCTAATAATTACAGATCAAGCTTCACACATTTTTAGTTGCTTGCGATACGTTTACCGTCACCACGGGTTTCGAATCGCAGGCCATTACCAAGTGTCAAGGGATTACTTAACAGATCTATCAGAGGTCATTGGAACAGCGGAAAGTTCTACGGGACTGAAAGAGGACCCAGGTCATAGCAATCTATAAAAAGGGTAGAAAATCGGATGCACATAATTACCGGCCAATTTCACTGACATCGATTTGTTGTAGAATCATGGAACATATTTTGTGTTCAGACATAATGACCTTTCTAGACTCTGAGAAGCTCATCTGCAGAAACCAGCACGGTTTTAGGTAACAGCGGTCATGCGAGACACAGCTGGCCCTCTTTGTACATAATATACAACAGGCTATAGATACCGGCTCCCAGGTTGATTCCATATTTATCGATTTTCGAAAGGCATTCGACTCAGTTCCTCACTGTCGCTTGCTCCAAAAAGTGCACATTTACGGTCTATCCGATGACATATGCGGTGGGATAGAAAGTATTCTAACAGACAGAGAGCAGTGTCGTCCTGAATGGGGGGACTTCAATAGAAACAAGCGTAACATCAGCTGTGTCCCAGGGCAGCGTAATAGGTCCGCTGCTTTTTACGTTTTACATAACGATCTGGTTGATGATAATACAGCGGCATTAGACTGTCTGTCGATGCTGTAGTCTACAGGAGAGTAGAGTCACACGAAAGTTGTGAACAAATCAATGAAGTAATCATCTTGTGGTGCAGTTAAGGCGGAACTTCTCATCCCAAAATCAATGAAGATTTGCTGAAAATAAATGCGTGGTGTAAGGACTGGTAGTTATCTCTCAATATTAGTAAGTGTAACCTACTGCGTATAACAAGGCGAAAATCCCCATTAATGTACGAGTGCAAAATAAATGCCCAGTCTTTGGAAACGGTAACATCCGTCAAGTGTCTGGGTGTGACTATTCGAAATGATCTCAAATGGAATGATCAGATTACACAAGTAACGGGCGAAATGATCTCAAATGGAATGATCAGATTACACAAGTAACGGGAAAGACGAACTCTAGATTGCGTTTTATCGGTAGAATCCTGAGGCGATGCAGTCCTTCAACAAAGGAAATTGCTTATAATACGTTAGTTCGTCCAGTCAGAGTTGGGACTCTTCAAAAGACTGAAAAGGTCCAAAGAAGAGCGGCAAGATTCGTGACTGGTACATCTAGCCATCGCGAGAGCTTTACAAATTTCATAGATAGACGACGCGCTAAACGGAAGGAGCTGCTCACTAAATTCCGAAATCGATCTTCGCCGAGGATGTAGAGCATATATTATTGCCACCAACTTTCAAAACGCGCAACGATCACCATTAAAAGGTAAAGGAAATTAGAGCTGGTACTGAGGCGTTCAGACAGTCGTTTTTCCCTCGTGCGATCCGCGAGTGGAACAGAGATACACAATTCCTATGCTCGCAAACTAAACAGCAAATACTCAGCCTCTTTGGTCATTAGAATATTACAAGGCTCTTGATCGACATTGATAAGTAAACTTAAAACTATGTAATATGTCTGCGTTTAATCATCCGGAAATATTTCAAATAGTAACTTACACTGCAGACGGAGATGCCATCGTAAAGGGGTCCCGTGCAGACCATGGTCTCCGTAAGCGGGTTGGTCCCCATATCCAGATCGTCGATATTTTGGCTGCAAGTTTCATAGTCGATGATGCTGACGTCGACTGTCTGCAGAATATCAGGTGTGCTGGCCGTTTCCGTTGTACCCCAGCCAGAAACGACGGCGGTAGACCCACCTGGCGTCAGATGAAAATGCAATGCTTAGCAGACTAAGTGGTCTCACAACACAATCTTAATCATACTTTGGGTGGTCACAACAGATTTGAATGTAACTGCCTAACATCAGAGTTCTCTTAATTTAACAATATATTTTCCATTCACAGTCTGTCTCAACGCACCCATCAGTCCATTCTGATTTAGGTTTCCCATCGTTTCTGCAAATCGGTTACAGCAACTGTCAAACTGGTTACTTCGAAAAATACATAGAGGATTTCCTTCCTGATAATTCCGGAATCTCAGCTTGTACTCTTTTTCCAATGATATCGATATAAGAGGCGCGTACAATCCTAACCTTTCGTTTCCAATGTTTTTGTTAAATCAGAGATGCATGGTGCTGCAAGCGACTCACATACAAAATAACGTATTAAATTTGCCTTCCATTCCATCTTGGCCACATTCGACTCTGACAACAAACATGTATTTACACGGATGTGTTACAGGTTCCTTATAGAGCACTTTCCCAGAAGCTTCGAGAACACTGGTAAGGTAATGTCCTCATACACGAGGGGCGTTCTTTAAGTAATGTAACACATTTTTTTTGTCGGTCAGCTTCGGTTTAAAAAATGCGGAGTTTCTCATGGGCCTAGTGGTATATTACGTGTTCACGCCCTGTAGTTTCACGAAGCTCCGATAGGTGTCGGCGCTATACGTAGTCTTCAAAATGGCGTCTGTAACAGTGGTACGTTCCAAGCAGAGAGCTGGCACTGCGTTTCTTTTGGCGGGAAACCAGACCGTCACAGATATTCATAACGCTTGTCGAATGTCTGTTCAGACTTGGAAGTGAACTAAGCACGGTGAGTCGTCTTACACAACGCTGCTCACTCAAGAGGAGCTCACAGAAATTCATTGAATTGCTCTTCGTCATACGCCCTACAGACCGCATCTCGCACCTTTCGACATCTCTTTGGCCCAGTGAAGAAAGCAGTATGCCGACGAGCGGGAAGTTATCGATGCAACAAGACGTTTCCTCCGACGTCGACCAGTGAGTGGAACATGCGGGCATATAAGACCTAACAATAAAGCGGCGTAAGACAGTCGCATTATGTTGTAAAGTGAGGTTTTGTAGCCAAAGGATGGGGAATGTTTTTGTGTTTTGGATTGCTAAAACCATCCTGCTTTCAGAAAAAAGACCTGTCCATTATTTATTGAACGCCCGTCGTACATAAACATTTCAATTTTCTCTCTTTACATAGAAGTGATTTTGCTGATGGGATCTGTGAAGTCTGCGTAGCGACCCTGTATAATGCACAAAAGTATGCATCTTCCTGCCTTAATAGCAACTGTAATTAATGTTTTTCCATACCCACAGAAATCAACACTTATCAGTTATTTAATTAAGAAAGGAATCCTACTTCAAACTTCTTTCCTGACCAGCATATGAAAGCTTCGCTAAAATTGCTAAATATTTTGGACAGTATGACAAACACTTACCCTCTGCTACTGAGTAAACAGCTACAGTTATGACGTGGCATACCTGCAGGGATTGAACCAGCGCTGGGCAAGCTGATGGCCTGGACGTACGTGCCCAGGGACAGGGAGGACTGCAAGGTGAAGACGGCGATGTCGTTTGCAGCTACACCTCTAAAGGAAAAAAAAGTTCTCTGTAGGCCCAGTGTTAGGCTAGTATCGTTATTAAGAGCTATTAACTGTTGGACCATACTGAACAACTTATTCGTATGTTAGTCAATAGCAAAAGAAAATACGTCCTGTTCAACTGAATGTCTCTAATTTTATCTGATGTACTTCAGTTTTTGAGGCAAGGTGGTTATTTGCAACTACAATGTCTTACGAAATACCCTTAGTCACATATCTGGTTTCTGTACTATGTATTATCTTACCTTAGTTGAAAGAGTAGTGAGTGATGTGATCCACGTGAGTGCTAAAAGGAATCCGTAAAATTTTGGTTACACGATAAATCAAACAAATATAAAGGCCGTAAATTCGACTAAGTACCTAGGAATTACATCAACGAACAACTTAAATTACAAAGAACGCATGGAAAATGTTGTGGGGAAGGCGAACAAAAAATTGAGTTTAGTTGGCAAAACACTGAGACGTAAATTATTTACTGAGGAGACTGCCTACACTATGCTTGTCCGTCCTCTTTTGGAATACTGCTGCGTAGTGTGGTTCCTTACCAGGCAGAATTAACGGAGTACATCGAGAAAGTTCAAAAACGGGCAGGATGTTTTGTATTATCGAGAAATAGGGAAGAGAGTCTCGCGGAGATGATACATCATTTGGGGTGGGAATCATTAAAATAAAGCCGTTTTTCGTTGCAGCGGGATCTTTTCATTAAATTTCAATCACAACCTTTCTCCTCCGAATACGAAAATATTTTGTTGACGCCGACCTACCTACGGAGATACGATCGTCATAATAAGGGAGATAAGATCTCGCATGGAAAGATGTAGGTGTTATTTTTTCCGGGCACTGTTCGGGAATGGAATTATAAAGAATTAGTGTGAAGATGGTTCGATGAACCCTCAGCCAGCCACTTAAGTGGGAATTGCAGAGTAGCCATGTAGAGCCAGATGCAGATGCGCTATACGACTCTAGCTTCCTGCTATGATGACGCTTAACCTAATAGAGTTTTATGGAACGAGGTATATCAGTAACTCATGACTCCCGACTTTTGATCCCTGAAACGGCATTGGCAGTGGGTCTATATGTTACGCACTCACCCAGGATAGAGCGGATGCACCGTCTGGTCCGAGACTCGGATCTCCTGCTCGCTGCCCTCGTTGCTGCTCAAGTCGTAATCTCCGGCCACGGCCTGTCAATGAAAAGTTGCACCGTCAAACACGTTAAATTTGCTTCCACTGAGCGTATCACCGTAAAAGGCAGTTTGCGGTACGCCTTAAGACAGAACTAATGTTCTGCATGTATAATCTACACTCTCATAAAAAAACATAAAAGAGAACAAGACCCATCATGAACGAATTATCCGAATGGGGTCGAAATCGGTAGATGTGATGCACATATACTAACAAACAAATGATTTTAATTTTAGAAAAAAAATGGATGATCTAGTCATGCAAAACAGCGTCGCAAACTTAACGAGTCAGTAATGCATTTGTTCACCTCTGGCCCCTGTACAAGCAGTTATTCCACTTTGCCTTGACTGACAGAGATGTTGGATGTTTCCTGTAATCGCCAAAATCCCAAGTTGGCAGGAGGGCTCTGAGCGTTATGCTCCATACCTTCTCGAGTGGGGAGAGGTCAGTCGACCTTGCTGGTCAAGCTAAGGTACGACAGGCATGAAGGCAAACGCTACAGGCTATCGCCGTGTGTGGGTGGGCATTATCTTGCTGAAATGAGAGCCTGCAGTGGGCATTGTGTTGCTGAAATGTAAGCCTGCAGTGGGCATTAGGTTGCTGAAATGTAAGCCCGTGGTGGCTAGCAATGAAGGGCAACAAAACGGGGCGTAGAATATCGTTGACGTACCACACGTGGGGTAAGGGTACAACGGGTGACACGAAGAGGATACCGCTATGTAAAGAACTGAGACCCCAGATGTCGGACAGTATGGCGGGGGACAGTCACGTTGGTATCCCATCACTGTCCGAGGCATCTCCAGACACGTCTTCACTGGTCATCAGGGATCATTTCCACTCCAGTCAATGAGATTCCAGGCCGAAGACGTGTACGGAGACGTCCCAGGTGGTGGTGGGATACCAACCTGACTGTCGCCAGCCGTGCGGCTCAACAATCAGGAGCGATGGACCAGGCTGCCATTTCTTTTCATAGAAGAGCCCGTTCGGTTTTGTTTTCTCACCCTTCATGGCGAGCTATCCTGGACATACTTTTCAATCACCACAAACGGCTCGACAATCAGGAGCGATGGACTGGGCTGCCATTTGTTTTCATAGAAGAGCCTGTTCGGTTTTATTTTGTCACCCTTCATGGCGAGCTATCCTGGACATACTTTTCAATCACCACAAACGGTGAGAATTTGTGCTGCTTGTGTTCGTGCTTGCCAAACCCCGCCTTGGCCAGCAAGAACGCCGGATATCTCTCCAATTGAGAA
This sequence comes from Schistocerca piceifrons, assembly GCF_021461385.2. Classification (NCBI taxonomy): domain Eukaryota; kingdom Metazoa; phylum Arthropoda; class Insecta; order Orthoptera; family Acrididae; genus Schistocerca; species Schistocerca piceifrons. Next base: position 1,013,042,372 of record NC_060139.1, read on the forward strand.
GGTTTCGAGCATTATGGCGAGGGGCCTCCAGCTATCGTGGGATTTTGAATATCTAACTCACAAGTTGGTAAGAATGTGGCACGGCATTACTCAGAAGCACATCCACCCCCAGCTCTGTCAATCAATACTAAACCGAATAACTACTTGCATAAAGACCAGAGGTGGACCATCGTGTTATTGGTTTGGTTAATTTGTGAGGCTTTTTCTGTTGAAGAATTAATCATTCCGTCGTTCTCAAATTGTAATGAATTGTTTGTCTTTACATGTATATCACATCTACCGATTTACGACCCATTCGATAATTTCTTCGTGCTGCATCGATTTGTGCTAGGGTGCTTCGGTAGAGTGCCATGCAGGAAATTTTTGATATTCTCTTATCAGATAGAGTAACTCTTTCAACAGCCAAGAAGAAATATCCCAATTAGCTTTGAACATGCAAGTAAAAATATCTTTGTCAGTTTGTTTCAATGATTTTGTGCACTTTTTCATTTTGTAAGTGAAAGTGCCGATGAAGTGCCAATAGAATGTCCTTATTGTGGCATTACTGCATTCTTCTGTCAGTTATTCTCAACCTAAAGCTTATCATCACGATATGAAGACGCCAGAAGTATACTAACACAGTGTCCTGTACTGCTCATTAAAATTAGTCCTTGTATAGTTGGCGTAAAGTAGGCAATATTACATTTTCACTACTTAACTTTACAATATATTTCCTCCTACATACGTGTGTTTCAGGTATCCAACATGCAAATCGATCGAAACTTACGGGGGCTAAAGTGGTTATGTAAGTGTAGTGTAGTGCACCCTTCTAGGCATACTCACGATGTAGTGGCCGAGGCTGACCGCGCAGTGTCCTGCGGTGAGGACAGCAGTGCTAGAGAGGATGGAACCGCCACAGTTGTGGTACCGCAGACCAAGCACCACGTGCTGCAGGGACACCTGGTACGGAAACTCGCCTGCGAAAAAGATCCGCAACATTTGTTGTCAACAAAACCTCGCTCGCCTCTTGAAAATTTTGATTTTCTTTATTTTGTGACATAAGTTTGTGATCAAGGTTGTATGTTTCCATATATGACAATGAAATGTGAGAAGAAATAGTGCCTCAGTGTCTGCAGAAAGGCTACTCCTCTCCGGCAGCACCACAACGGGCGCCGATTTTGAAATTCCCACTCAACAACTGGATCGCCTCCCGCGCCGTCACTTACTCTTCCTCCATTAGGCTACTGTAACGGAACCTATTAAAGGCTTTATTGTAAAGAAGTATGCGATACCCTCCTAATTCAACCAGTTTAGCTAGCAATTATGAGAATAGAAAACTAATTGTGTATGTTAGCAATGATTGCATAACATGTCTACATAAATATTCAACACATTAAAATACAATTAATAACTGTGTGTGTTGGGGTTTATGGGCGCTCAACATCGAGGTCATCAGGGCCCTAATTGATAACTGACCGACACAAAAGTTAACATTACTTGAACACTGATACAGCAGATGTAATTATGTAAAAAACACTATATTCAACTGAAATAATTAATATGAAATACGAATAATATTGGTCAACTTACTTATTTTGGATCTTCTTAAATAAAAATTACCCAGTGAAACCTATTTATTCACTAGGGCTGTTTTCACTCACTATTCACGTAAACACATCTATTTTAAACGAGAGCCACTGTAATGTTTAATAATTCACGTTATTTACTTATGTATGCAATTGAGAGAAGTCAATAGATGTACCTTTGAAAAACGGCCTTTTTGCAACAAAGAATTGTTCTGACAAGTTCACAAATCTGTCTGTCATTTTAATGACCTGTTAAATTATGTCACTCGATGTAAATTAATAACTTTTTTGCACAAATTACGATAACAGATGGATGCCTGACTTATAAACCACATCTCTTCTTAGTAGTTCTATGACGAGGTTATAAATACGAGCAGCAAGAAGCCTCGTCAGCTCAGTCTTGATTGAACTTTTGTGAAGTGTGTGTGTTATTGTCTTGCAAAGATGTAAAAGAAGTGTTAAGATGGCTACCATGCCAATAAATAGTTGAACTTCACTTATGCTGTCTTTCATTATTTATCAACAAGCACATCTACAACACGGGACCTCATCTTTTTACCCCTAGGCGAATACATATTGAGCCAACATTAACATCAAGATACAGCAGTGAACCAGCCAGCAGCAGCAGCAACCACTACAATACAATTTAATGGTGCCAACCCAATTCTCTACATCAAGTGCTAACAAGCTTCGTATATTGGAGTGATATAGTGCGAATATAGGAATATCAACAATTGGGCAACCATTATACTACGCAGGGACAGAATTTATAAATTTCTGAAAGTTGTAAGGAAAATATAATAAAAGGTGAAGTTCAGCGTCCAATTACCGACAGCTGTGGACTTATAACTACATACTTCGATGATATGGCCATCCATTTTGTCATTACACTCCAGACGCCTCAGTTTTTGTGTTGTTTAAACTGTTTTTAAGGCATAATTAGCGTTAACGAGGACGATTAGTTTTAATTACATACGTAAACTTTCACTGCAGTGACTGAGATACGTTTTGTCTGATACGAACTCAGTCGATTGCACATATGATGAAGTGTGACATCTAGGTATGTAGATGATAAAATACTCTGTACCACAGCGTGGGGAAAATGAGGACCATGACTATGGACCACGGACAGTCCATTGTTAAGCCGCTGTAGCTTCTTAACCACCCTTCAAGGCGAAACAAAAGTGTGATTAGGCTGAGGAACACGAAATTAGGGAAAGCTAATAGCAGTCGGAAAATCCAGCGATTCTGGGAAGGCGTAGCGTCTTACACCGACTGACGGGAAGGAAATCTGTTAAGTCTCTTCCAGACAGGCTGCAGTTCTTTAGCACCGTTCTTTCTTCCGTGGAGAGCACCCACCAACATGCACTATTTGAGGAGTATCTCTATGCCAAATTTTAGGTGAGTGAACAAGGTTCGCATTGGAGAGGGCGGTCCATGTTTAGACTATATACGTGTGGTCTGTTTCGAATGACGGCGCTCACAGTGTTCATTGATTAAAATTCTTTTTGTCCGTCAACTTATATTTCTGAGAGAATCTTGGCGAATACCACGTAACTTAATTCTTCTAAACTGACTTACCCGTAAAACAAAATGAAGGCTGATGACAGTGTCTTTGCGAGCCCTCTAAGTAAATGTCGATAACATTATTGTACAGCTATTGCAGTTATATGAAGACGTCTACGTAAAAATTTTTGATTAGGCTAATATGTACGTAGTACATTACCAACGATTAGGACATTATACATGGTGGTCAGAAACAGTCTGCCGGCCGCGGTGGTCTAGCGGTTCTAGGCGCGCAGTCTGGAACCGCGCGACTGCTACGGTCGCAGGTTCAAATCCTGCCTCGGGCATGGATGTGTGTGATGTCCTTAGGTTAGTTAGGTTTAAGTAGTTCTAAGTTATAGGGAACTAATGACCACAGATGTTAAGTCCTATAGTTCTCAGAGCCATTTTGAGCCAGAAACAGTCTGGAAAGCTTGTGATGGTGATTCAGGATGGGCTGTGCTGGTAAAAAAAACCGTTAAGAAAAAATTTCAATAAGTTGTACCGTTTCAGACTTAATTAACATTAAAGATAGGTAATCAGGCCGTTGGAGAGTTGTCCTCACAGCGTAAATGATTGCGCCCTAGACTGTTCAGACGTTGGCTCGGGTACTAACCTTACTACCGTCCCATGGCCAATTTTTTTTTTTTATCGGAGAACACGTTTGGCGACAAAGTCTCTGGTGGGCTGCTCGAATTTGCGCGTGCAAAGGCGTCATTGGTAATTTAAATGCCAATTGACTCAGAAACGGCGCAAAGTACCGAAATTTTTTCTTAACAGTTATTTCTCATCACGATCTACCCTGCAACACTCCTACAAGCTTTTCAGGCTATTTCTGACAACCTGGTACAAATAAAAATGCATCCAGTAGAAATGATTAATATATCTGAGATAGGAATTAATCAGTTAAACTAGAATACTGGCTACTAATCACCAGTAAAGTTCTATTTTACTCGGTATTGTTTTTTCTTTCAAATCTAGAGCTCTTGGGTCGTTTAGTTTAGAAAATGTGCTTGCGCAGAACAGTCTACATCGACATCACTATTGCGTTAGAGTACTGCAAGCGAAGACCTTCAGAAGGTGGATGCTCACCTCTGGTGGCGTCGTGTCCACCGTAGATGCGTCCCCTGGAGAGAGCGAAACGCCGAGCCGGTCCAGTGTGCGGCAGACGACGCACTGGAAGCGCCGAACCTGCAGACAAACACAGCGACGTCACGTTCAGTCATCCCTTTCAAACTGAGTACTTGTCATAAACTGCAAATGTAGTCCTGAAATGTACTGAAGCTTAACATTTGCCCATCACGAGAGCCTGTCTCGCAACAGAACCGTACAAACACTTTTCAAAAGTCAACAAAACGGATTAGTCTGCCGTTCGTTCCTCGCGTCTCTATCTAAACTGCGCAGATTCTCTCTCGCGGGGCAGGAGACTAGCATCGTAGATTAGAAAAAAAAGTGCATATGACTACGATGCAGAAGTCAATGTCAAACGGCACAGTAAGCAGTTGTCTAAATGTTTCTCGAAGCTCGTACAACGGGAACAGTCTTCGCAAGATGGCGCTACCTCTACTTTGTACCACATTAATCTGGCTGTTTCAACTCGTCACAGAAGCTCAGCTGAGCTTCTGCTCGACTAAAGACAGAGACAGTTAATTACAGAACAGTGGCTCTTCCTCTGTACTCACCCAGCACACAGGTGGCGAGGGCCACGACGAGTAGTGTGTGTGTGAACATCTTGAGGAGTCGTGTTGTGGTCTGTATGGCCAGCAATGCTTTATATACGCTTTGGAATTGACGATAATTTTGGGGGAGGCAGACCTTGGGTTGTTCTGCGAATCATGAAGATTAACTGACGTGAATGCCACTCGTTCTTATCTTCCGTAGTTCATCCAGTGTCACAAGAGGTAACCGAAATCTTAGCTTTAGATAACGTTTTATCATATTCTACGATCTGTGTCTTCCACGGCATTCACAATGACTGGGCTAACATTTAACAGTTAGGTAATTGCGCAATTTAATAAAAAAACGTTGTGGTCTTCCATTTGACCCTGCTTGGTAATATCACTATGTACTAACCAAAATTTAATCATTTTAGTGCTGATGCGGGCAAGACTGTAGATTTTAATACGTGTGCAGCTAGTTTATCTTAGATGCCATACTCACATCATCAGTACCTAAGAGAAACCGTACTACGTAGTAAAAAGCAGCCTGATGTGCTGGTATGTCAAGGTTTAATACGTTTTAAAGATAATGAAATTTGCGACGCCGCTTGTGTTAACAAGAAATTTATAAACATACACTCAAAATATGTTTCTTGGAACTAAATCCCTTCTCATTCTTGTTTTATGAGATATGTGTAACACACCATCTTCTGAAGTGTATTTCTGTAGCTCCGTTTTGATGTAGTTACGGAGTAATATAGTAATAAAAATAATGGATTCCTGTCCCCTTGCATAGTTTATTTTGTCTGGTGTGGTGTGTTAACATGCTGAGTTACTGTTATTCTAACTTCGATGCACAACCGTATTTGTCACCATGCAAGTTTATGCATCAGTTTCATTGACTAAAACGTACTTAAAGCGAAAAAAAACTTGTATTTGCTCGGTTTCTGTTCTTCGAATTATTCTGTAAAATCATTGGTTACGTTACAAGGCTTATTTGTTAATGATTTTGTCAACAAGGCTGGTGGAGGTCACATATGTTACTTGAAACTGAGATTTTGCTGACCTGAAACAAATTAAAGCTCGAGTCTAAAGCTCGATTTGACTTGCAGGTGGAAGGACCGCAGTCTGCTCTGTCGGATAAAGGGCGAAAGCTATTGGATAGCAGAGGTTACGCCACAGACCCTTCCCGGATTCTTTCGCATGGAACCGTCAGTTGTTTTCAGCACAGGAAAGAACTCGTTTCTCTATTCCTCAGACCATTACTTGAGTTTGTGAATTCTTTAGAATACTATCAGCTACACGTTTCATACCAATTAGAATCCTTTCCGACGTTGTTGATAGTTCACATTTGTTTGCACGAATCAACTGTCGCGTTTCTTTCTCCTTTATAGGTGTTTCACGCCCCTCGTCCAACGTCGGTGTAATGGGGTTGTGAGGGGGGGGGGGGGGCTGTCAGCCGCAACACAGAAATATTCCGTGGTTATTAGACATTAGAACATGTGTTTTATAAATAACTAGCTGTGTACCCAGCGTTGCACGAGTATGTGTTTATTCCACTTCCATTAGTCCATCTAGTCGTTCCGTCTATCTTTGTCCATCTCCCCGGCCTTCCTCTCTGATCATCCTTTCCTCCCCCCTTTCTTTCCCCGTTATCACCCCAACCCCAAACAGCAGAATGCTAGTTATTGTTCCCAGGAGCATTTCCTTCCGTATAGTAATATGTGTACCATGTTTGGCAGAAATTGATGCAGGGGTTTAGTAGGAGCCTTTTGGCCGCGGCTTGCCCAAAGTACGAGCATTTCGCATATATGTAACATATTTCACAAATATTTGTACACGTGTTTCACCTGTATCTGTAGCGAATGTCGTCCTGCAGATTCCATTTCACGCAGCTCTATCTCTATTAGTATCACCTGAATAATGTGTCTGACAATGATATAATTTCGAGGTACATTCAATGGTATACTTGTATATTGCTTGCAAAATACGTCACGAATGCCGTAATAAATTAACACGTAATGCTTCATGCTGCAGTTTTACTGCATGAATTTAGAAAATGTAGTAAGCAACAAACATTTTTCCTTTAATCATTTTGTGAGAGTCGTCAGCGAGAAAAATTTTCGAGAGGGTTTGAAATTATGTGTGAAGTTTGTTGCAGGTCAGTAACTGCTCTCATTCTGAAATACTGGATGAATAAAGTCTGTGAATTCGAGCGTCGTGATCTACACTACTTTTTCATCCTCAGCCCTTTCATGGGGTTAAGTTGAATGTGTACCAAGCTGTGTTAAAATCAGTCCAGTGATTTATGAGGATATGTGAAACATACTTACGTTTATATATGCATATATACGAGCATCCATTTTTATAATATTTACGAATAAATGATATGGCACCGTTGACTTGTTTTCTGTCTTTAGAAGAGAAAAGCGCAGTTTGATGATTGCTTGTTAAAGATATGCTGAATCAGAACTGCACCTAGAAACTTTCAGAGGAATACCATCTGAGTATTTTAGTATAAGAGACCCACAGTTATAGACTAACAATGCAGTTATGGTCGATTAGATTTGTTACTGTAGTCACCCTTGTTTCAGTGCAAATATCTTGACAACTGTAGAGAATCTTGTAATATACAATAATAAAAAACTACAACACACACCACAGCGTAATGCAATAACTCTCAGACGAAACACGTACAGTGTTATCACACTGTATTTAGTCTCTTCAGTCGGTGAACAGAACTGCTCTCACAGATACAGTTCAGAACGTCGACCAACGTCATCATGGCAAAGTGTACAGCGACGCACCATCGACAGTCCTAGGCGCTCAAGAGTATCAGGATTGTTGTAGGATAAGTTCTTTTACCTAAAGTCGACAACAGTTGGTGCTGATTTCTATAGAAAATTTAGCGGTCCCTGATCTCGCACACATGTTCGAAGGATCATTGCATCGAACTATACAGATAATGTAGAATACAGACTCTACCATCCTAAATTGGAAACATACGATGCTTGAGTTGATGTCAACATATGGTTGACTAGAAACGATTGATTCAGAGTAATGAATCTCGCTATATAGTGTTGTAATACAAGAGCTTGGGTTTGGCGAATGCCTGGGAAACGTTACCTGCCATCATGTGTAACGCCAACTATGAAGTGTGGAGGAGGTAGTGTTACAGTACGGTTTTTTTTTCGTGGTTAGGGTGCGATCCCCTTGTTGCGCTTGAAAAAAAACTACATGTGGAAAGATATGATCGTATTTGACAGCGTTGTGTATTACGTATAATGGAAGAAAATCTGAAGACGATGATTGTATCTACATCCACATCTACGTCGACGTGATTACTCTGATATTCACAATTAAGTGCCTGGCAGAGGGTTAAATGAACCACCTTCAGGTGTCTATCGTGCCACTCTCGATCGGCGAGCAGGAGAAACGAGCACTTAAATTTTTCTGTGCGAGCCCTGATTTCTCTTATTTTATTGTGATCATCATTTCTCCCCGTGTAGGTGGACTCCAACAGAACGTTTTCGCAATCGGAGGAGAAAACTGGTGACTGAAATTTCATGAGAAGATCCCGTCGCAACGAAAAACGGCTTTGTTTTAATGATTTGCGCTGCAATTCACGTATCATGGCTGTGGCACTCTCTCCCCTATTTCGCGATAATACAAAGCGAGCCAGACTTCTTGGAACTTTTTCGATGTCATCCGTCAGTCCCAACTGATGCGGATCCCACACCACACAGCAATACTCGAGAATAGGGGGCAGAAGCATGGTGTAAACAATCTCTTTAGTCGACCTGCTGCACCTTCTAAGTGTTCTGCCAATGAATCGCACGCAGTCTTTGGTTTGCTCTACCCACAACGTTATCTATGTGATCGTGCCAATTTACGTCATTTGTAATTGTAATCTCTAAGTATTTAGTGGAATTTACAGCCTTCAGATTTGTGTGACATACCGCGTAATCGAAATTTAACGAATTTCTTTTAGTATTCATGTGTATAACATCAGACTCTTCTTTATTCAGAGTCAATTGCCACTTTTCGCATCACACAGATATCTTATCTAAATCATTTTGGTCATCTGATGACTTTACGAGACGGTGATGACTGCATCGTCAGCAAATAATCTGATAGGGCTACTCAGATTTTCTCCTATGTCGTTAATATAGATCAGGAGCAATAGAGGGCCTATAACACTTCCTTGGGGAACGCCGGATATTATTTCTGTTTTACTCGATGACTTTCCGTCTATTATTACGAACTGTGGCCTTTCTGACAGGAGATATCGAATCCAGTCGCACAACTGAGGCGATACTCCGTAGGCACGTAGTTTGGTTAGAAGACGCTTATGACGAACGATGCCTTGTGGAAAACTAAAAATATGGAATCAATTTAACATCCAATGTCGACAACACTCATTACTTCATGAGTATAGCTAGTTGTGTTTCACAAGGACGATGTTTTCTGAATCCGTGCTGACTATGTGTCAATAAATCGTTTTGTTCGAAGTAATTCATGGTGTTCGGACACAGTATATGTTCCAAAACCCTACTGCAAATTGACGTTAGTGATATGGGCCTGGAATTCAGCGGATTACTCCCATTTCCTTTTTTGTGTATTGGCGTGACTTGAGCAAGTTACCAGTGTTTAGGCAGGGAACTTTCTATGGGCGAGTAGTTGTATATAATTTCTAAATAAGGAGCTATTGTATCAGCACACTGTGAGAGGAACCTGACTGGTATACAATCTGGACCGGAGGCCTTGCCTTTATAAGTGGTTTAAGCAGCTTTGCTACGTCGAGGATATCTACTTCTATGTTTCCGTTCTTGGCAGTTGTTCTTGATTGGACTTCAGGAATATTTATTTCCGCTTCTTTGGTGAAGTATTTTCGGAAAATCGTGTTTAATAACTCTGCCTTAGTGGCACTGTCATCATTGACTTCAGCGTTGGTATCGCGCAGTGAAGGTATTGCGTCTTTGCACTGGTATGCTTTATGTATGATCAGAATCTCTTTGGGTTTTCTGCCAGATTCCGAGACAGAGTTTCATTGAGGAAATTATAAAAAGCATCTCGCATTGAAGTACGTTCTATACTTCGAACTTCCACAAAACTTTGCCAATCTTGGGGATTTTGAATTCTTTTAAATTTGGTATACTTTTTTCATTGTTTCTGCAACAGCGATCTGACCCCTTTTTGTGCACCAGGGCGGATCAGTACCATCACCTGTTAATTTATGTGGTATATATCGCTCAATTGCCGTCGATACTATCTCTTTGCAATCATTCCTCATCTTTTCTACGCTTACGTGATCAGACCGAATGCAGTGGAGACTGTCTCTTAAAAAGGAATTAAGAGCATTTTTATCAGATTTTTTAAATAGATGTACGTTGTATTTCTTTGTGACGGTGGGGGGTGTTGCGGTATTCAGCCTAGCAGCAACTCCCTTGCTAATCCCTGTATTCGTCGTGATACTCCCTATTTGTCCAGTATTATTTGTTGCTAAGAGATCGAGTATGCTTTCGCAACCATTTACGCCTCGAGTGGGCTCATGAAATAACTGTTCAAAATAATTTTCTGAGAAAGCATTCAGTACAATTTCGGATGACGTTTTATGCCTGCTGCCGGCTTTAAACGTATAATTTTTCCAGCATATCGCGGGTAGGTTGAAGTCACCACCGACTATTATTGTGTGAGTGGAGTACCTAAATGAAATGAGACTCAAGTTTCCTTTGAACTGTTCAGCAGTTATATCTTCTGAGCCTGGGGGTCCACAAAACGATCCGATTAATAGTTTAGCCCGATTCTCAAGTATAACCACTACCCACACTATTTCGCAGGAACTATCTACTTCAATTTTACTACAAGGTAAACTGCTTCTGACATCAATAAATACTCCACCACCAACTGTTTTTAATCTATTCTTTCTGAACACTGTTAGGTCGTATGAAAAAATTTCTGCTCATTTCCAGCTTTAGCTAGCTTTCCGTACCTATAACTATTTGAACTTCTGTGCTTTTTATTAGGCCTTTGAGTTCTGGTCCTTTCCCAAAACAGCTACGACAGTTTAAAACTACAATACCGATCGTTTCTGCAACTACCTTACTGTGTTTTACCTGCCCACTGTTAGACGGACTCCCTTTTTGTGGTTTGCTGTGACCCTCTAACATAAAAAACCAATCAGTCCCTTCCACACAGCTGTGACCCTCTAACATAAAAAACCAATCAGTCCCTTCCACACAGCTCCCGCTACCCGCGTAGCCACTTCCTGTGTGTAGTGGACTCCTGACCTATTAAGCGGAACCCGGAAACCCACCAAACGATGGCGCAAGTCCAGGAATCTGCAGCCTACATGGTCACAGAACCGCCTGAGCCTCTGATTCAGACCCTCTACTCGGCTCTGCACCGAAGAGCCACAGTCGGTTGTATCGACGGTGCTGCAGATGGTGAGCTCTGCCTTAATCTCGCAAGCTAGACTGGCAGTCTTTACCATTTCCGATAGCCTTTCGAAACTAGAGACAATCTCCTCTGATCCAAAGCTGGACCTGATGGGATACCAGCTCGATTTTACACAGAGTACGCGAAGGAACTTGCCCCCCTTCTTGCAGCGGTGTACCGTAGGTCTCTAGAAGAGCGTAGCGTCCCAAAGGATTGGAAAAGGGCACAGGTCATCCCCGTTTTCAAGAAGGGACGTCGAACAGATGTGGAGGACTACAGACCTATATTTCTAACGTCGATCAGTTGTAGAATTTTGGAACACGTATTATGTTCGAGTATAATGACTTTTCTGTAGACTAGAAATCTATTCTGTAGGATTCAGCATGGGTTTCGAAAAAGACGATCGTGTGAAACACAGCTCGCGCTATTCGTTCACGAGACTCAGAGGGCAATAGACACAGGTTCCCAGTAGATGCCGTGTTTCTTGACTTCCGCAAGGCGTTCGATACAGTTCCCCACAGTCATTTAATGAACAAAGTAAGAGCATATGGACTATCAGACCAATTGTGTGATTGGATTGAAGAGTTCCTAGATAATAGAATGCAGCATGCCATTCTCAATGGAGAGAAGTCTTCCGAAGTAAGAGTGATTTCAGGTGTGCCGCAGGGGAGTGTCGTAGGACCGTTGCTATTCGCAATATACATAAATGACCTTGTGGATGACATCGGAAGTTCACTGAGGCTTTTTGCGGATGATGCTGTGGTATATCGAGAGGTTGTAACAATGGAAAATTGTACTGAAATGCAGGAGGATCTGCAGCGAATTAACGCATGGTGCAGGGAATGGCAATTGAATCTCAATGTAGACAAGTGTAATGTGCTGCGAATACATAGAAAGAAAGATCCCTTATCATTTAGCTACAATATAGCAGGTCAGCAACTGGAAGCAGTTAATTGCATAAATTATCTGGGAGTACGCATTAGGAGTGATTTAAAATGGAATCATCATATAAAGTTGATCGTCGGTGAAGGAGATGCCAGACTGAGGTTCACTGGAAGAATCCTAAGGAAATGCAATCCGAAAACGAAGGAAGTAGGTTACAGTACGCGTGCTCTCCCACTGCTTGAATACTGCTCAGCAATGTGGGATCCGTACCAGGTAGGGTTGATAGAAGGGATAGAGAAGATCCAACGGAGGACAGCGCGCTTCGTTACAGGATCATTTTGTAATCACGAAAGCGTTACAGAGATGACAGATAAGCTCCAGTGGAAGACTCTGCAGGAGAGACGCTCAGTAGCTCGGTACGGGCTTTTATTGAAGTTTCGAGAACATACCTTCACCCGAGGAGTCAAACAGTATATTGCTCCCTCCTACGTATATCTCGCGAAGAGACCGTGAGGATAAAATCAGAGAGATTAGAGCCCACGCAGAGGGATACCGACAATCCTTGTTTCCGCGAACAATACCGGACTGGAATAGAAGAGAGAACCGATAGAGGAACTCAAGGTACTCTCCTCCACACACCGTCAGGTGGCTGCGGAGTATGGATGTAGATGTAGATTAGTACCGACATGGGCCGCCACCTACAGTTGGCTGCACCCTGTACTCTTCGTGGCATCCGAAAGCACCCTTTCCACATCCAGAATGACTCTACCCCCCGCTATCTTCGTTCCAGTCCTTGGCAGCCATGTTCCTAACGGGCCTCATTACGCGCCTAACATTGGAGCTCCCAACCCACCACCCTCTGAAATGACCAGACCTTACAGGGTCGAGAAGCTTTCTCTGGAACAGGGTGGACGACTACATCCAGCTTAGAGACTTCGTCAGCCACAGATAACGCCCGAAACCTGTTCGTCAAACGAACCGTGAAAGTCTTTCGCTGCCTGCCATACTTTGGAATGATCTCCCACTCGACAATGGGTGAGGGGTGAACCTTAGTGCAGGCAGTACTCGGGGTGGCCACAGCAGTGGACCGATCTAGACACACGTGGCACGTGTTCGACGTCCCTCGCATCCCCGCGTCCGCCCCCCCCCCCCCACACCCCTCCCAGTGATTCCCCTTGCCAGCAGCTCAAGCTGTGCCCGGAGCTGTGAGCGAAGGGTCACCAACTCAGCTCGCGTCTGTACACAGCAATTACAGTTCCTATCCATTACTGGAATCGCTTCTCTTTGAAGCTCGTAAAAATATGTAATAAACGAACGGTGTACTCGCCTTATTAGCAGCAGGAACTCGAGTGGCTCTGTCACTGACGGTCTAACCGACACTCAGCTGTTCCAACCAAAACAAATGCAGCTTGTCTAAAAGCAGCATTTGTGAGATAATTGTTTGTTGACAACAACGTCCCTGATATCGGGTGATCTGTCCAGAGTCGTGACCTGCATCCAATGGAGCGCGTTAGGGATGAGTTAAAACGAAGACTTTGCCCGAGTCCGCTACATCCATTATCAATACCGTCTGTGATTTGAGAGGTTGACAAAGAATGGGCTGACATTCCTCCACAAAATGTCAGACAGAGTTCAAGCGGCCACAGAGACGATTAGTGGAGGCACCCCTCCGGTTTATTTATTTAGTTTATGGTGCAACTATTGGTATTACTACACTAACGAAACACAAAACAGGTAGCGCACCTATCTAACTGCTGTACAATAGGTTATAGTACATACAATAGATTGTAGCAATAAATATAATTTTTCTACGCAGTCAGCAGCATTTGTGGTTAGTGCCCGGATATGATGTTACGCTCCTGCAAAATCCACCTGTAACTTTTATTTCATTTAAAACGACACTGCTTGCACACTCCATGGTTTGCGTGGTTTTTATTAGCAGCGTCCATCTACGTCCGGACGAATGGAAACATGCTGTTTTAGTGGAGCGTTTAGGTCTGTTGGTACTTCTTGTGGTGTTTGTCATGTACGACGTACATAAAATCCTCCATCGAGAAGTCTTGAAGAATTTTGTATTGCTAATTATCTGGATTTTAGCCTATCGGAACGGGATCAGCGTTGTAAAGCATATGCTTAATTTGACTTCGAGTGCGAAATAAGGCGTTATGTACGTAGAACAAATATTTATTAATAACTATTTATTAATAGCATTAAAAAGATTTGGATAGTTGTCTCGTTATCAAAATTATAGTTTGTAGACAGCCAATGATTGTACGGATTTTTGTACTTATAAGGGTGTCGAGCTGGCTAATACTGATGCTTCGCGAAGAAAGAAGCACTCTACTGTGCTACACACAAGACCAATGCAGTGCGGAACGGACGTTGACTGGTATGTTCTGTCACACAGATTATGCAGGATAATACTCCTGGATATTCGGAAGAAGTGCTCTCTCCATATGATATCCGTAACAGCTACAAACTGAATGAAAAATATGAATGCTTTAAAGGCTTCTTATAAGCATGCTTCAAGAAAAGTTTCTGCGACGGGGAACATGATCCGTACACTTCGACCTTTTCGACAAACAAGCTTGTTCAAATGAAATGTGTTCCATAATTTCTCTGCAAGTTGGATTTAGGATCTTGTTTGCAGCGGTTTATAGCAAGAACTAGGCAGAATTGTAGGGAGACAGTTTTCTGGTTTGCCGGTCGGGGTGGCCAAGCGGTTCTAGGTGCTACAGTCTGGAACCGCGCGACCGCTACGGTCGCAGGTTCGAATCCTGCCCCGGGCATGGATGTGTTATGTCCTTAGGTTAGTTAGGTTTAAGTAGTTGTAAGTTCTAGGGGACTCATGACGTCAGCAGTTAAGTCCCATAGTGTTCGGAGCCATCCCTATAGTTTTCTGGTTTATATCTTGGTTTTCCTGCTTTATGGATTGTGAGTATTTCTATTTCGTCTAGTCATTTAGTATACGTCCAATCGTGTCAATGCTGTTACAGAACATTGACAGCCACTTGTTAGCATGGCGATCAACATTCAACATAAATTCGTTATATGTAACATGACACCTACAACGTTTCCCGCATTTTATGCCCTTAGCTGTAATACTAATGTTCTCCTATGTAAATTGGTATGAATATTCGTTGTATGTTCTGAAATTAGCTTTGTTTCTTCTGAGTTCCTGATTTACTAGTCTTATGTGCATTTTGAGGAAGAAATCGCTGTTCTTCTGGGGCACAGCGTTGTATAGAAGTGATTCACAGACCACGGGGAAAACCAGAAAAGAGAACTGAAGCGTTTGAGATATGTCGGTACAGAAGAATGTTGAAAGTTAGGTGAACAAGATAACAAATAAGGAAGCTCTCCTCTGAATCGGTGAGGAAAGAATCGTACGGAGGTCACTGACAAGAAGAAGGGACAGGGAGATAGGACATGTATTAAGACATAAGGAAATAACTTTTACGGTAGTAGAGGGGGCTCGAGAAGGAAAAAAAAAAGTAGGGGCAAACAGAGTCTGATATATATTCAGCAAGTAAGTTAGGACGTTGGGTATGAGTTTTACCCTGAGAGGAAGAGGTTGGTGCAGGACTGCAAGACGTGTGCCGCACCAAACCAGCCAGAAGATTGAAGCAAAATAATAGTGCTCTATGTCATTAGACAAAAGTTGACTTGTTCCTACTTCCTGTTAGTTTGTAGATACAATATCCGAGAATAGCGAATGTTATCGGACGACCGAAAACATTTTGCCATCCTTTTCCGAAAGAAAAAACACTAGTGCTTTGAACCATACCACCATCTTCCAGAAGACTTTCTCGTCAGGGTAGTTTTTTAGAGTAAATACTATGCATGCTTCTCGATGGGAAAATGTAAGTGCCTCAGCAAAGGTCTGTAAGCTTTTGATACCATACATGGAGGCAGCTCGCCATCCAAGCGGATACATTTGTTACAATTTTAGCACTTTAACACTAGCGTTGTTGTTTTATAAGGATTAAAGGAAGGTAGTAGTTTGTTCGACACTAAGAAAGACAAAGTAATGTTAACTTTGCTCGTAGAATAAAATTTCACTTACTAGTTAACATTTCATAACATCAGTCTTATTTAAAAGCCTCCCATCGATCAAAGGATATACTATGAAATGACTGGCCTCAACTTCAAACATTCAAAACGCTAGGCGTACTTAACGCAATGTTGATGAGTGGAAAAAATTTCAATTCTCAATAATGCGAGCCGTCATCCAGTACGTTACACATCTGTCCGCCGTAGTATTCTGGAACGTACATGGAGCTCAAACTTTGAGGTATCACTACGAGATGATTTCCTTCACACCAGCGAGCGTATGTTCGATAAACATACACTCCTGGAAATTGAAATAAGAACACCGTGAATTCATTGTCCCAGGAAGGGGAAACTTTATTGACACATTCCTGGGGTCAGATACATCACATGATCACACTGACAGAACCACAGGCACATAGAAACAGGCAACAGAGCATGCACAATGTCGGCACTAGTACAGTGTATATCCACCTTTCGCAGCAATGCAGGCTGCTATTCTCCCATGGAGACGATCGTAGAGATGCTGGATGTAGTCCTGTGGAACGGCTTGCCATGCCATTTCCACCTGGCGCCTCAGTTGGACCAGCGTTCGTGCTGGACGTGCAGACCGCGTGAGACGACGCTTCATCCAGTCCCAAACATGCTCAATGGGGGACAGATCCGGAGGTTTTGCTGGCCAGGGTAGTTGACTTACACCTTCTAGAGCACGTTGGGTGGCACGGGATACATGCGGACGTGCATTGTCCTGTTGGAACAGCAAGTTCCCTTGCCGGTCTAGGAATGGTAGAACGATGGGTTCGATGACGGTTTGGATGTACCGTGCACTATTCAGTGTCCCCTCGACGATCACCAGTGGTGTACGGCCAGTGTAGGAGATCGCTCCCCACACCATGATGCCGGGTGTTGGCCCTGTGTGCATCGGTCGTATGCAGTCCTGATTGTGGCGCTCACCTGCACGGCGCCAAACACGCATACGACCATCATTGGCACCAAGGCAGAAGCGACTCTCATCGCTGAAGGCGACACGTCTCCATTCGTCCCTCCATTCACGCCTGTCGCGACACCACTGGAGGCGGGCTGCACGATGTTGGGGCGTGAGCGGAAGACGGCCTAACGGTGTGCGGGACCGTAGCCCTGCTTCATGGAGACGGTTGCGAATGGTCCTCGCCGATACCCCAGGAGCAACAGTGTCCCTAATTTGCTGGGAAGTGGCGGTGCGGTCCCCTACGGCACTGCGTAGGATCCTACGGTCTTGGCGTGCATCCGTGCGTCGTTGCGGTCCGGTCCCAGGTCGACGGGCACGTGCACCTTCCGCCGACCACTGGCGACAACATCGATGTACTGTGGAGACCTCGCGCCCCACGTGTTGAGCAATTCGGCGGTACGTCCACCCGGCCTCCCGCAAGCCCACTATACGCCCTCGCTCAAAGTCCGTCAACTGCGCATACGGTTCACGTCCACGCTGTCGCGGCATGTTACCAGTGTTAAAGACTGCGATGGAGCTCCGTATGCCACGGCAAACTGGCTGACACTGGCGGCGGCGGTGCACAAATGCTGCGCAGCTAGCGCCATTCGACGGCCAACACCGCGGTTGCTGGTGTGTCCGCTGTGCCGTGCGTGTGATCATTGCTTGTACAGCCCTCTCGCAGTGTCCGGAGCAAGTATGGTGGGTCTGACACACCGGTGTCAATGTGTTCTTTTTTCCATTTCCAGGAGTGTATCTCGCTTTGCTCACGTAGTATCCTGGAAGTAGTGGATCAAGACAATCAGGTAGATGCAATATTTGTTGGCTTCAGAAAGGCATGTGACTCTGTAATACTCCAACATTTATTAACGAAGTTACAGTGGTGGAGGATATCAAGTGAAATTTGTGACTGCATTGAAGATTTGTTGGTAAGAAACAGGCAGCATATGTTGGGTAGAGAGCTATAGACAGATGTTGAAGTAACTTCACCCTGTGGCATTGCACCTCGCCCAACCACAGTTTCTGCTAACGCAATGAAAGTGGTATCACAGCATAAGGCTCTTCAGGTGCCCGAAACGATGCTCCTTGGAACTGTGAATCAAGCAGTCACTTTGAACAATGGTTAATCCATGCTGATCACGGGTATGTAGATGAACAGGTCGGGAGTGCCACAATCATAACAATGGTTAGAGACCAAATTCCACACTTTAATTCCAGTAAATCATGCAATCAAAATTTACGAAATAACAGAAAAAGAATGTGAGGAAGGAGTGCAGTAGTATTCAGAAAAAGTTCGCTCGTTAGCAACAAAAAAATATAATCAATGAAGCCCTTATAAGGTTGAGACGAGCGAGAAAGAGATAAATGTTACTTATGAGAAGCGACAGCGCGTAACCTAGCCTGCGGCCCGTAGCACCTCGCCGTATTTTGCCGATGGCGACTGGCGGTGTTCCCCGTGAAGGATTCGGGCACTATACGGTGTCTGTCTCAGAACGCCGACAATGGTGTGGCCGAGGGAACCTGCTGGGTCAGCAGACAGCAGACTGTCACGGAGGGCACTGTTTTCTATTGCTATTCGAAACGGTCGATCGTACAAAAAAACAATTCAGGGAACTCTGTTAGCTTACGATTACCTACCGGACCCTAACAGTCAGTTACCACAGTTAGCTACGTCCCAGAAACGTGCAACTGCGATCCTTGAGTCGTCCTTTAAACCAAGGAGCTTCTCTAAAGTTCTCTGCCATCTTGATGGCCACCAGTAATTACAGTTGTCTTAAAGTGGCCTCGTCCAGAATTATTCTTGTACAGAGGGAATAACATAAAGTAATTTCCGTCTCACTCTCCCATTAACGACACAGAGAGGAGCGGGATATATGGGAAGTTATTACAAAAACACTCGAAAAGTACTTGACCGTTTTATTTCAAATTTTTACACAATACTCTAATGAACATCAGATGGACAAGAGCTATATACTTATAATATACAAATACATATGTAAATGCAGGGTGTTAATTTTCAACTGAAGACAATGAAATATCTCGAAAACTACACTGAACCGCGGCGGCTTTAATTTTGGCATGTATGCCACTCTGCTGACGCCATTAACTGCTTGAACTGCCGATATCGATCCTGATGACATGTTGGAGGCTAGGGTCTTTGGTTAAGGGATGTGCTGACGGTTTTTCGCGCGTCATGCATTCCGACAGTTAGGTAGAGGCCACGTCACTGGCAAGTTGTTGATTTTGGGACACTCCTGGTGTCCGGTACGGGCCTCGAGAAGCCGCGAGTGGTTAAATCATTCAGAGGCAAGCTTTGCCGCCTGGGTTAAGGATTGTCTGCAGCGGGTTGCGGGGAGAGCAGTGGACGCTGCGTGCAACGTAGTCAGTAAGTTCCGAGCTAACTCTGCAAGCTTAAATTCCACAGTACCTGGAAAATACGCCTATACAGATTGGAAGCAAAAATACCCCTGCTTGGAATCCTGGAAGTCTCGGCAACCTTCACATCTGAGTGGTGTTAGGTGTTGATCTTTATTGGTACTTTTTATCGTAATTGTCTGACTTGTTGTTCAGCCCTTCAGACTTTGTTTCAAATTTGTTTGTGGCCTTCAGCCGTGCAACAAGTTAAAATTTCTGTAATTAGGCTTTTGGCCGTTCTTTTGTAAGTTTAAAAAGAACATTTCTTAGTTAGAAAAAATGTTTATTAATGTGTTTTAATTATAGTTGTACTTCAGACTGTAGTGTAGGCCTCCAGCTGCCAATTGTTTTCTATTGCATGATCTTTTTCAAAATAATTTACTTTCTATTTTTAATCGCTTTTGATTTCTAAGCCAGTCCTTCAGCCGTTATTGTTTTTGGTGTGGTTTTGTGCCTTCAGCCCAGAAAGCACCTCAAGTTTTCCTTAACTAGGCCTTCAGCCGTATTGTCTGTGTGATCTTTTAAAGCAATGTGTAAATAAATGGTTCGTAGAAAACATAAGTTGTGCGTTTGATTGTGCAACTGACAGTAAGTGTTTACGGCCCCATCAACAATCGTAACCTTATCCTGTGGGCTCTCTGAGTACCTACCAACCAGGTTTTTAAATGGTAGCAGAGCGTGGTCACGATTGTTACTGTGTCCAGACTAAGCGCCTGCAACTCTCGCTTCCCGCGAAGCAGACCGGTACAGCGGGCCCCGAACCGAGTAGGGGTTCAGCCTGGCCGGTCGTCCCGGAAACACAGACGCTTCCCAGAGACCACCAGGAGGCGTCCACGGCGCCGCAAGAGGTCGCTACAGCCGGGAACCTCTTTCCTTCCGCACGACACGTGACTGCAAATAGAGCCAGCCATGTCAATGCGCCAAGCAGTATTTAGGCTGGTGCTGGAGCCTGGAGAGGCCCAGACCTATGCTCTCCTCATCAACTTCGTCCGTCTCGTTGCTTCCTTGCTCTCCCATCGTCCCTCCTATGTGACTATCCACAATTCCAACTCCCGTACTTTCTATCCCTCTGCCGTCGTGCCCCAAGGTTCTATCCTTTCCCCTCTCCTCTATCTCCTGTACACTGCTGATATGCCCAAATCTCCCCCTCCTATTCATCTTCTCCAGTTCGGTGATGACACCGCCTTCCTAGCCCTTTATCCTACCCTTCAACGGTCCCGACGTACCCTCCAAACCCACCTTGACCGATTCACCACTTGGTGCAACCAGTGGTTCCTCCGTGTTAATCCCTTCAAGACCCAGGCGATCATCATAGGCCGCACCACCCACTCCTTATGCCTCCATGCTTTCTCCCTCACCATTTATGGCCGTCCTATCCACCTCACTCCTACCCTCAAATACCTTGGCCTCACACTCGACCGCCACCTCACCTGGACTCCCCATCTCCTTACCATCCAAAACAAAGCTCACAACCGCCTCCGCCTCCTGAAACTCCTGTCCAGCCAGACGTGGGGTCTGCATCCTTCCACCATGCTTCACACCTACAAATCCTTGATCCGCCCCATCCTCTGTTATGCCAGCGTAGCTTGGATTTCCACCCCTCTCTGGTTCTATAAAGCCCTCCAAATCCTTGAACGCCATGCGCTCCACCTCACCTTCTGCATCCGCCTTCCGTCCCCCACGCGCATCCTCTACGACCTCATCCCCTTCCCCCACTTTCTCCTTTTCCTTGAACACATCCACACACTATATATTGTCCGCCGCCTTGATCCCCCTCACCCCCTGGTGTCTCCCGTCCTCTCCACCCCCAACCAGTTGCCGCGCCTTTACCGTTGTGTCCCACCCTCTCTCCATCTCCACAACCTCCATCTCCTTTCCCAACGCAACTTCCACCGTCTACCCCTCCCGGATGATGAGCTTCGCCCTGACATCTACCCTTCCTACCAACTCTAACCCCATCTTCCTGCCTCCTCCTCAGGGCTCCCTCTCTCCCCCTCCCTCCTCTTGAGCGGCTTCCCCCTCCTACTCCCCCTCCATCTCTTGTGCCTCCTTTCAATGTCTCTGCACTCCCTCCTGCCCTGTCTTCCCTCTTCATCTCCCACCCCACGTGTCTCCTGCCTCTTCGTGTATCCACTGATGCCCCGCCGCTTCCCCTGCTGCTCCTTGCTCTCCCATCCTTTTCCATCCCCTCTGCCATTTCCCTCGGCAGGTCCCACCTGGCAGTTTTATTCTTCGTCGTGTGTGCTCCAAGTGGGTTTTAAGTGTGTTGTTCCGGAGTGTTTTTACTACAGTGGCCGACTTTTAACGTGTACATGTCCGTTCAGTGTCTTTTCTGAGTTTTGAAGAATCGCCAACTGTGTTTTTTAACTTTCTGGTGACCTTTTTTTTTTAACTGTCCTCTACGAACGTCTCCGTGTTAGTCTATTTCTTACCTCCATTTTCTCCCATTATTCTGTTTTGAGTTCCCCTTTATCACCTTATGTATGTAACATTTTATTCTTATTTCAAGTTGTCATGTTACTCGGCTGACGAGCGGCGGATTGTGCCGCTGACAGCCCTCCCCTGCCCCATATGGGGCAGGGGAATGAAATCACAATAAAGAAAAAAAAAACCTGGAGAGGCAGTTCACGCCGAGCGAGCCCGCTGGTGTCATCGTAGCCGCCGCGTCATCGTCCACCGCCGCCAGCGTACCGGAGTCATCCTCGCAGGGCCTCTACTCGTCCTCGGACTCAGGTTACGGCAACGTCGACTCTGCGCCGCTCTTCACGAGACGCCCGGGGCTTGGTTTGGTGAAGTTGTATGGTTACTACTGACAGTTTATGTTTGGAAGAATCTCTGATTTAGTTATTGGTAGGCTTGGAGGATCAGTCCTACCTCACGAATATTGTTTTGCAAATTTTGAAGAAAGACTTTAGTTTAAATAAAAATGCTATAAGTCACACTCTGAGATTTTCCTATCCGCGGACGGCGGATATATTAATTGTGATATTGCCATTACAGTTACTGTTAGTTTGAATTGTATTTCTGTTAGTGTTGCACCATATTGTCTTACTTGTTGATTGTTTCAGGTGACCTATTTTAATGGCGGTCACACAGAGCCTGGGGATCGGCTTGTTGAGGTAGGACCACCTTGTCTATCAGTTGGCGATAAGGCGCCAGTCGATTGAGGGCAATGTCCCGGACTTAGGGGCCCGTTTGCGTGCTACTGTTCTTCACCCGTTTGACATCGTGCCGAATGTGGTGGGTGAGACAGAAGCAGCCACAGAATTTTTGTTTAAGGCTATTAGGGGCCTTGAGGACACCATTTGTGTTTTGGAAGGAACTCAACCTAATGGCAGTCAGTTAGACAGGGTGCTGGCACTATTAGTGTATCTAACCAATCGGATAGCGGATTTAAGCTTGTTAGGCTTGGAGGATCATCATAAAAAATTAACCGCTGAATTGGTGTCTTTGGTTAATGCGTTGCAGTTGAAGCTTACGTGTTTAGAACTGGATGGGAAGGGGATTGAAGAGCGGGACTTGCTATATCAAGGGGGAACCGGGAGCTAGCCTGGGAGTGGTACTGTTACATCCTTTGCGAAGTTAGACGCAGCGTTTGCCAAATTGCCTAATCCTCTTGCGTATTTCTTTCGGGATATAACTGAATTAATTGTAGATCGACTTGAGCAGGTTGTTGGTTCGTCTAGAACAACATGCTGCTGCCTTTCACGTTCAGCCCCAAGTAGGTTTGTCACTATTGTACGCGTTAGCTAGAAGTGAGTTGAGGAACCTGGTATCCAGACCATGACACAAGGGTTTTCCTTTCAGTAATTGAGGAAGTTTGTCATTGGCCAGAGATTGACCACCGGAAATCGGAAACAGCTTGAGTGTCGTTACATTTGGGAGGTGCAGCAGGATAAAGAGGAGTGATATCAGTATGTGGACAGAGCTTAGACGGCCTACTTGACCTTGCTGATCGATTTGCCAGAACGGGAGATGGTGTCTACTGTTCTCAGGGGGATATGAGAGGCGGATAAGTCGCACTTTGTTTTTCGTGATAGTCATTCAAACTGAGAAGAGCTTCGTGCCGCTGTTACAGCGATATCTGCATTGCGGCTTGTGGACGATGTATGTCGTGAAGTGAAGGGTCAGTCCACGGGCTTTGTCAAGGGAAATTCCTAATTGCCTACATCAGCTGACGCCGTTAAAATGGAACCCTGGCGTTTCTTCAGGTGCGGTAGCACGGCTCATTTGGTGTGCTCTTGGGTTCAACCTCGCGCGCCCAGAGCCAATAAATGACGCCAGGCTGGGCAGCGACCTCGGGATCGAGCCTTTAGACCTTGGCGTACCCGTGTTGTCGCTTCCTCATCACCGCCCTTGCCTAATATTTGTTCTCGAGTGGGTGGCGAACCTATTTGTGTTCTTTTGGATTCTGGTAGCTCCTTTTCGCTGATGAACTTGAAACGGTTTTTTGAATTTGGTAATCTCACGAAAGTACAGTCGGTCCGAGGGAGTATATCGTTTGGAGATTTCTATTGGCCCTTGTCATTAGCCTTGGTCAAGGAGCTGCTGGTCGATTTAATTTTGGGGTGTGATTTCATCAATAAAACTGATTTTGTCTTAGATTATTCCAGGCACACCTGCTTCAAGTTCACTCCTGTTGAGAAGTTTGGTTTCTGCTGGTGTGCTAAACGCACCGTGCATCGAAACATTTGAAACCTGGTTGGGAGGTACTTAGAGAGCGCACAGGATAAGGTTACGATTGTGGACGGGGCCGTAAACAGTTACTGTGAGTTGGACAACAATCTAAGAACCACTTATTTACACATTGCTTTAAAAGATCACAACTAGACAATACGCCTGTAGGCCTAGTTAAAGAAAACTTGAGATGCTCTCTGGGCTGAAAGCCCAAAACCATACCAAAAATAAGAACTGCTGAAGGACTGGCTTAGAAATCAAAAGAAATTAAAAACGGAAGGTAAAAAATTAAAGAAACATGCAATTGAAAACAATTAGCGTCTGAAGGCCTACACTACACGTCTGAAGTACAACTATGATTAAAACACATTAATAAACAGCTTTTTATAACTAAGAAATTTCTTTTTAAACTTACAACAGAACGACTGAAAGCCTAATTAAAGAAATATTAACTTATTGCACGGCTGAAGGCCGCATACAAATCTGAAACAACGGCTGAAAGCCTGAACAACAAGTCAGACAAACAATTTAAAATAAACCCCTTCCTTCTTATAAAAAAATTTTCCTTTGAAGAATGCACACGGCTAAAGGCCTTATTAAAAGGGGTTCACGTAAATCCTCGGCTGAAGGCCACACAACGCATCAAACAGCTAATGGCTTAGGGCCAGATCACAGGCAATTTGATATAGAACAAAATTTAAGAAATTTTTTTATATAAAATCAATCTTCGAATTTTTAATTTAACACAGCTGAAGGCCTTAATGTAAAATTTAAAAAGATCTGAATTAATACAAGGCTGTAGGCCTTGCACAATACTTCAAACTAAATGAAAACACAATCTGAAACTAACAGAACAAGTGGTGCTCAGCACTGTTCCAAGAGTCGGCCCGAGAAGGTACCTCAAACGTAAGGTGAGGTCAGACATGCAGCCAATTGTTGAAGTTAAATAATCTGATGGCAGCCCAAACTAGCGACAGCCCAAGGACCAACAACAAATTAACCAATTCCCTTCCGTCCTACCAGTGGCACAATGATGGAAAATATTGATCGAGGACGAGGATACGAACAGCACTACGTCTTCAGAAATTAGTGACTAAAAACAGCCAAGGGAACAATAACCACTCTAAGCAAAATATGAACCAAACAACTCAAAAGGCTGTCGAACTACACGCTGTGCCGGACAGCATCAATATGGTGAGGAAAGGCACAATGCCAGAAAACTACGCTAACTACAAGGGCAGGTAACTGGGACGTTAATGGCCACAGAGCAGAAAATACTGCTGTTGCACTACACTGGCAAGTAACAGTTAATTCAATAATTAATCACAGTACAGGAAGACGGCTGTAAGGTTTCACTGACTCCAACACATCATACATTGCTGCTAGCTTGAATAGCCCAGGGAGAAACAACTTGCAAATGAACGAAGAGATGTCACAGTAGTTCAGATTTCGTAAGACGTTAACTGATCACTCAACTTCAGCGTCCAGGTTGGGTGGGCAACGAACTTTGTCGCTCTCACAGCTACCGCCTCACGATCCGACAGCGCGTGCACTCCGCTAGCGGTCCTGGCCTGGCCAAGCGCCACGGAGACTGCCTCGCTGCTCCGTCCCAACAGACTGACCGCCATACACACCACCAACACCCGGAAATACTAGCGTCACATCAAAGATAGTACGACAGTACTAGTATCGATAAGCGCTGCTGCTGCCACTCAAGGAGAAAAACCAGTAACTTCGTTGCGCCAGTAAGTAAGGAAGAAACAAGACGCCACTCGATGTGAGAAAATGCCAAAGAACAAACGGCATGAACGCGAACCGCACATGGCTCATCGTCTGTGTTTATCTACACACAGGGTGTTACAAAAAGGTACGGCCAAACTTTCAGGAAACATTCCTCACACACAAAGAAAGAAAATATGTTATGTGGACATGTGTCCGGAAACGCTTACTTTCCATGTTAGAGCTCATTTTATTCCTTCTCTTCAAATCACATTAATCATGGAATGGAAACACACAGCAACACAACGTACCAGAGTGACTTCAAACACTTTGTTCCAGGAAATGTTCAAAATGTCCTCCGTTAGCGAGGATTCATGTATCCACCCTCCGTCGCATGGAATCCCTGATGCAGCCCTGGAGAATGGCGTATTGTATCACAGCCGTCCACAATACGAGCACGAAGAGCCTCTACATTGGGTACCGGGGTTGCGTAAACATGAGCTTTCAAATGACCCCATAAATGAAAGAGGGTTGAGGTCGGGAGAGCGTGGAGGCCATGGAATTGGTCCGCCTCTACCAATCCATCGGTCACCGAATCTGTTGTTGAGAAGCGTACGAACACTTCGACTGAAATGTGCAGGAGCTCCATCGTGTATGAACCACATGTTGTGTCGTACTTGTAAAGGCACATGCTCTAGTAACAAAGGTAGAGTTGTTGTTGTTGTGGTCTTCAGTCCTGAGACTGGTTTGATGCAGCTCTCCATGCTACTCTATCCTGTGCAAGCTTTTTCATCTCCCAGTACTTACTGCAACCTACATCCTTCTGAATCTGCTTAGTGTATTCATCTCTTGGTCTCCCCCTACGATTTTTACCCTCCACGCTGCCCTCCAATACTAAATTGGTGATCCCTTGATGCCTCAGAACATGTCCTACCAACCGATCCCTTCTTCTGGTCAAGTTGTGCCACAAACTTCTCTTCTCCCCAATCCTATTCAATACTTCCTCATTAGTTATGTGATCTACCCATCTAATCTTCAGCATTCTTCTGTAGCACCACATTTCGAAAGCTTCTATTCTCTTCTTGTCCAAACTATTTATCGTCCATGTTTCACTTCCATACATGGCTACACTCCATACGAATACTTTCAGAAATGACTTCCTGACACTTAAATCAATACTGGATGTTAACAAATTTCTCTTCTTCAGAAACGCTTTCCTCGCCATTGCCAGCCTACATTTTATATCCTCTCTACTTCGACCATCATCAGTTATTTTGCTCCCCAAATAGCAAAACTCCTTTAC
Organism: Schistocerca piceifrons; assembly: GCF_021461385.2. NCBI lineage: Eukaryota > Metazoa > Arthropoda > Insecta > Orthoptera > Acrididae > Schistocerca > Schistocerca piceifrons. Next base: position 1,013,069,594 of record NC_060139.1, read on the forward strand.
TACTTTAAGTGCCTCATTTCCTAATCTAATTCCCTCAGCATCACCCGACTTAATTAGACTACATTCCATTATCCTTGTTTTGCTTTTGTTGATGTTCATCTTATATCCTCCTTTCAAGACACTGTCCATTCCATTCAACTGCTCTTCCAAGTCCTTTGCTGTCTCTGACAGAATTACAATAACTCAGGTCTTTCAGTGCTCTGTCAAACTCTTCACGCAGTATCGTATCTCCCATTTCATCTTCATCTACATCCTCTTCCATTTCCATAATATTGTCCTCAAGTACATCGCCCTTGTATAGACCCTCTATATACTCCTTCCACCTTTCTGCTTTCCCTTCTTTGCTTAGAACTGGGTTTCCGTCTGAGCTCTTGATATTCATACAAGTCGTTCTCTTATCTCCAAAGGTCTCTTTAATTTTCCTGTAGGCGGTATCTATCTTACGCCTAGTGAGATAGGCCTCTACATCCTCACATTTGTCCTCTAGCCATCCCTGCTTAGCCATTTTGCACTTCCTGTCGATATCATTTTTGAGACGTTTGTATTCCTTTTTGCCTGTTTCACTTACTGCATTTTTGTATTTTCTCGTTTCATCAATTAAATTCAATATTTCTTCTGTTACCCAAGGATTTCTACTAGCCCTCGTCTTTTTACCTACTTGATCCTCTGCTGCCTTCACTACTTCATCCCTCAAAGCTACCCATTCTTCTTCTACTTTATTTATTTCCCCCATTCCTGTCAATTGCTCCCTTATGCTCTCCCTGAATCTCTGTACAACCTCTGGTTCTTTTAGTTTATCCAGGTCCCATCTCCTTAAATTCCCACCTTTTTGCAGTTTCTTCAGTTTTAATCTACAGGTCATAACCAATAGATTGTGGTCAGAGCCCACATCTGCCCCTGGAAATGTCTTACAATTTAAAACCTGGTTCCTAAATCTCTGTCTTACCATTATGTAATCTATCTGATACCTTTTAGTATCTCCAGGGTTCTTCCATGTATACAACCTTCTTTCATGATTCTTAAACCAAGTGTTAGTTATGAAACTTCCTGGCAGATTAAAACTGTGTGCCCGACTGAGACTCGAACTCGGGACCTTTGCCTTTCGCGGGCAAGTGCTCTACCAACTGAGCTACCGAAGCACGACTCACGCCCGGTACTCACAGCTTTACTTCTGCCAGTATCTCGTCTCCTACCTTCCAAACTTTACAGAAGCTCTTCTGCGAACCTTGCAGAACTAGCACTCCTGAAAGAAAGGATATAGCGGAGACATGGCTTAGCCACAGCCTGGGGGATGTTTCCAGAATGAGATTTTCACTCTGCAGCGGAGTGTGCGCTGATATGAAACTTCCTGGCAGATTAAAACTGTGTGCCCCACCGAGACTCGAACTCGGGACCTTTGCCTTTCGCGGGCAAGTGCTCTACCAACTGAGCTACCGAAGCACGACTCACGCCCGGTACTCACAGCTTTACTTCTGCCAGTATCTCGTCTCCTACCTTCCAAACTTTACAGAAGCTCTTCTGCGAACCTTGCAGAACTAGCACTCCTGAAAGAAAGGATATAGCGGAGACATGGCTTAGCCACAGCCTGGGGGATGTTTCCAGAATGAGATTTTCACTCTGCAGCGGAGTGTGCGCTGATATGAAACTTCCTGGCAGATTAAAACTGTGTGCCCGACCGAGACTCGAACTCGGGACCTTTGCCTTTCGCGGGCAAGTGCTCTACCAACTGAGCTACCGAAGCACGACTCACGCCCGGTACTCACAGCTTTACTTCTGCCAGTATCTCGTCTCCTACCTTCCAAACTTTACAGAAGCTCTTCTGCGAACCTTGCAGAACTAGCACTCCTGAAAGAAAGGATATAGCGGAGACATGGCTTAGCCACAGCCTGGGGGATGTTTCCAGAATGAGTCGTGCTTCGGTAGCTCAGTTGGTAGAGCACTTGCCCGCGAAAGGCAAAGGTCCCGAGTTCGAGTCTCGGTCGGGCACACAGTTTTAATCTGCCAGGAAGTTTCATATCAGCGCACACTCCGCTGCAGAGTGAAAATCTCATTCTGGAAACATCCCCCAGGCTGTGGCTAAGCCATGTCTCCGCTATATCCTTTCTTTCAGGAGTGCTAGTTCTGCAAGGTTCGCAGAAGAGCTTCTGTAAAGTTTGGAAGGTAGGAGACGAGATACTGGCAGAAGTAAAGCTGTGAGTACCGGGCGTGAGTCGTGCTTCGGTAGCTCAGTTGGTAGAGCACTTGCCCGCGAAAGGCAAAGGTCCCGAGTTCGAGTCTCGGTCGGGCACACAGTTTTAATCTGCCAGGAAGTTTCATATCAGCGCACACTCCGCTGCAGAGTGAAAATCTCATTCTGGAAACATCCCCCAGGCTGTGGCTAAGCCATGTCTCCGCTATATCCTTTCTTTCAGGAGTGCTAGTTCTGCAAGGTTCGCAGAAGAGCTTCTGTAAAGTTTGGAAGGTAGGAGACGAGATACTGGCAGAAGTAAAGCTGTGAGTAGCGGGCGTGAGTCGTGCTTCGGTAGCTCAGTTGGTAGAGCACTTGCCCGCGAAAGGCAAAGGTCCCGAGTTCGAGTCTCGGTCGGGCACACAGTTTTAATCTGCCAGGAAGTTTCATATCAGCGCACACTCCGCTGCAGAGTGAAAATCTCATTCTGGAAACATCCCCCAGGCTGTGGCTAAGCCATGTCTCCGCTATATCCTTTCTTTCAGGAGTGCTAGTTCTGCAAGGTTCGCAGAAGAGCTTCTGTAAAGTTTGGAAGGTAGGAGACGAGATACTGGCAGAAGTAAAGCTGTGAGTACCGGGCGTGAGTCGTGCTTCGGTAGCTCAGTTGGTAGAGCACTTGCCCGCGAAAGGCAAAGGTCCCGAGTTCGAGTCTCGGTCGGGCACACAGTTTTAATCTGCCAGGAAGTTTCATATCAGCGCACACTCCGCTGCAGAGTGAAAATCTCATTCTGGAAACATCCCCCAGGCTGTGGTTAAGCCATGTCTCCGCTATATCCTTTCTTTCATGAGTGCTAGTTCTGCAAGGTTCGCAGAAGAGCTTCTGTAAAGTTTGGAAGGTAGGAGACGAGATACTGGCGGAAGTAAAGCTGTGAGTACCGGGCGTGAGTCGTGCTTCGGTAGCTCAGTTGGTAGAGCACTTGCCCGCGAAAGGCAAAGGTCCCGAGTTCGAGTCTCAGTCGGGCACACAGTTTTAATCTGCCAGGAAGTTTCATATCAGCGCACACTCCGCTGCAGAGTGAAAATCTCATTCTGGAAACATCCCCCAGGCTGTGGCTAAGCCATGTCTCCGCTATATCCTTTCTTTCAGGAGTGCTAGTTCTGCAAGGTTCGCAGAAGAGCTTCTGTAAAGTTTGGAAGGTAGGAGACGAGATACTGGCAGAAGTAAAGCTGTGAGTACCGGGCGTGAGTCGTGCTTCGGTAGCTCAGTTGGTAGAGCACTTGCCCGCGAAAGGCAAAGGTCCCGAGTTCGAGTCTCGGTCGGGCACACAGTTTTAATCTGCCAGGAAGTTTCATATCAGCGCACACTCCGCTGCAGAGTGAAAATCTCATTCTGGAAACATCCCCCAGGCTGTGGCTAAGCCATGTCTCCGCTATATCCTTTCTTTCAGGAGTGCTAGTTCTGCAAGGTTCGCAGAAGAGCTTCTGTAAAGTTTGGAAGGTAGGAGACGAGATACTGGCAGAAGTAAAGCTGTGAGTACCAGGCGTGAGTCGTGCTTCGGTAGCTCAGTTGGTAGAGCACTTGCCCGCGAAAGGCAAAGGTCCCGAGTTCGAGTCTCGGTCGGGCACACAGTTTTAATCTGCCAGGAAGTTTCATATCAGCGCACACTCCGCTGCAGAGTGAAAATCTCATTCTGGAAACATCCCCCAGGCTGTGGCTAAGCCATGTCTCCGCTATATCCTTTCTTTCAGGAGTGCTAGTTCTGCAAGGTTCGCAGAAGAGCTTCTGTAAAGTTTGGAAGGTAGGAGACGAGATACTGGCAGAAGTAAAGCTGTGAGTACCGGGCGTGAGTCGTGCTTCGGTAGCTCAGTTGGTAGAGCACTTGCCCGCGAAAGGCAAAGGTCCCGAGTTCGAGTCTCGGTCGGGCACACAGTTTTAATCTGCCAGGAAGTTTCATATCAGCGCACACTCCGCTGCAGAGTGAAAATCTCATTCTGGAAACATCCCCCAGGCTGTGGCTAAGCCATGTCTCCGCTATATCCTTTCTTTCAGGAGTGCTAGTTCTGCAAGGTTCGCAGAAGAGCTTCTGTAAAGTTTGGAAGGTAGGAGACGAGATACTGGCAGAAGTAAAGCTGTGAGTACCGGGCGTGAGTCGTGCTTCGGTAGCTCAGTTGGTAGAGCACTTGCCCGCGAAAGGCAAAGGTCCCGAGTTCGAGTCTCAGTCGGGCACACAGTTTTAATCTGCCAGGAAGTTTCATATCAGCGCACACTCCGCTGCAGAGTGAAAATCTCATTCTGGAAACATCCCCCAGGCTGTGGCTAAGCCATGTCTCCGCTATATCCTTTCTTTCAGGAGTGCTAGTTCTGCAAGGTTCGCAGAAGAGCTTCTGTAAAGTTTGGAAGGTAGGAGACGAGATACTGGCAGAAGTAAAGCTGTGAGTACCGGGCGTGAGTCGTGCTTCGGTAGCTCAGTTGGTAGAGCACTTGCCCGCGAAAGGCAAAGGTCCCGAGTTCGAGTCTCGGTCGGGCACACAGTTTTAATCTGCCAGGAAGTTTCATATCAGCGCACACTCCGCTGCAGAGTGAAAATCTCATTCTGGAAACATCCCCCAGGCTGTGGCTAAGCCATGTCTCCGCTATATCCTTTCTTTCAGGAGTGCTAGTTCTGCAAGGTTCGCAGAAGAGCTTCTGTAAAGTTTGGAAGGTAGGAGACGAGATACTGGCAGAAGTAAAGCTGTGAGTACCGGGCGTGAGTCGTGCTTCGGTAGCTCAGTTGGTAGAGCACTTGCCCGCGAAAGGCAAAGGTCCCGAGTTCGAGTCTCAGTCGGGCACACAGTTTTAATCTGCCAGGAAGTTTCATATCAGCGCACACTCCGCTGCAGAGTGAAAATCTCATTCTGGAAACATCCCCCAGGCTGTGGCTAAGCCATGTCTCCGCTATATCCTTTCTTTCAGGAGTGCTAGTTCTGCAAGGTTCGCAGAAGAGCTTCTGTAAAGTTTGGAAGGTAGGAGACGAGATACTGGCAGAAGTAAAGCTGTGAGTAGCGGGCGTGAGTCGTGCTTCGGTAGCTCAGTTGGTAGAGCACTTGCCCGCGAAAGGCAAAGGTCCCGAGTTCGAGTCTCGGTCGGGCACACAGTTTTAATCTGCCAGGAAGTTTCATATCAGCGCACACTCCGCTGCAGAGTGAAAATCTCATTCTGGAAACATCCCCCAGGCTGTGGCTAAGCCATGTCTCCGCTATATCCTTTCTTTCAGGAGTGCTAGTTCTGCAAGGTTCGCAGAAGAGCTTCTGTAAAGTTTGGAAGGTAGGAGACGAGATACTGGCAGAAGTAAAGCTGTGAGTACCGGGCGTGAGTCGTGCTTCGGTAGCTCAGTTGGTAGAGCACTTGCCCGCGAAAGGCAAAGGTCCCGAGTTCGAGTCTCGGTCGGGCACACAGTTTTAATCTGCCAGGAAGTTTCATATCAGCGCACACTCCGCTGCAGAGTGAAAATCTCATTCTGGAAACATCCCCCAGGCTGTGGCTAAGCCATGTCTCCGCTATATCCTTTCTTTCAGGAGTGCTAGTTCTGCAAGGTTCGCAGAAGAGCTTCTGTAAAGTTTGGAAGGTAGGAGACGAGATACTGGCAGAAGTAAAGCTGTGAGTAGCGGGCGTGAGTCGTGCTTCGGTAGCTCAGTTGGTAGAGCACTTGCCCGCGAAAGGCAAAGGTCCCGAGTTCGAGTCTCGGTCGGGCACACAGTTTTAATCTGCCAGGAAGTTTCATATCAGCGCACACTCCGCTGCAGAGTGAAAATCTCATTCTGGAAGTGTTAGTTATGATTATGTTGTGCTCTGTGCAAAGTTCTACCAGGCGGCTTCCTCTTTCATTTCTGTCCCCCAATCCATATTCACCTACTATGTTTCCTTCTCTCCCTTTTCCTACACTCGAATTCCAGTCACCCATGATTATTAAATTTTCGTCTCCCTTCACAATCTGAAAAATTTCTTTTATTTCATCATACATTTCTTCAATTTCTTCGTCATCTGCAGAGCTAGTTGGCACATAAACTTGTACTACTGTAGTAGGTGTGGGCTTCGTATCTATCTTGGCCACAATAATGCGTTCACTATGCTGTTTGTAGTAGCTTACCCGCATTCCTATTTTCCTATTCATTATTACACCTACTCCTGCATTACCCCTATTTGATTTTGTGTTTATAACCCTGTAGTCACCTGACCAGAAGTCTTGTTCCTCCTGCCACCGAACTTCACTAATTCCCACTATATGTAACTTCAACCTATCCATTTCCCTTTTTAAATTTTCTAACCTACCTGCCCGATTAAGGGATCTGACATTCCACGCTCCGATCCGTAGAACGCCAGTTTTCTTTCTCCTGATAACGACATCCTCTTGAGTAGTCCCCGCCCGGAGATCCGAATGGGGGACTATTTTACCTCCGGAATATTTTACCCAAGAGGACGCCATCATCATGTAATCATACAGTAAAGCTGCATGCCCTCGGGAAAAATTACGGCTGTAGTTTACCCTTGCTTTCAGCCGTTCGCAGTACCAGCACAGCAAGGCCGTTTTGGTTATTGTTACAAGGCCAGATCAGTCAATCATCCAGACTGTTGCCCTTGCAACTACTGAAAAGGCTGCTGCCCCTCTTCAGGAACCACACGTTTGTCTGGCCTCTCAACAGATACCCCTCCGTTGTGGTTGCACCTACGGTACGGCTATCTGTGTCGCTGAGGCACGCAAGCCTCCCCACCAACGGCAAGGTCCATGGTTCATGGGGGGGGGGGGGACAGGTAGAGTATCCTGTATGAAATCATGATAACGTGCTCCATTGAGTGTAGGTGGAAGAACATGGGGCCCAATCAAGACATCACCAACATGCCTGCCCAAACGTTCACAGAAAATCTGTGTTGATGACGTGATTGAACAATTGCGTACGGATTCTCGTCAGCCCACACATGTTGATTGTGAAAATTTACAATTTGATCACGTTGGAATGAAGCCTCATCCGTAAAGAGAACATTTGCACTGAAATGAGGATTGACACATTGTTGGATGAACCATTCGCAGAATTGTACCCGTGGAGGCCAATCAGCTGCTGATAGTGCCTGCACACGCTGTACGTGGTACGGAAACAACTGGTTCTCCCGTAGCACTCTCCATACAGTGACGTGGTCAACGTTACCTTGTACAGCAGCAACTTCTCTGACGCTGACATTAGAGTTATCGTCAACTGCACGAAGAATTGCCTCGTCCATCGCAGGTGTCCTCGTCGTTCTAGGTCTTCCCCAGTCGCGAGTCGTAGGCTGGAATGTTCCGTGCTCCCTAAGACGCCGATCAATTGCTTCGAACGTCTTCCTGTCGGGACACCTTCGTTCTGGAAATCTTTCTCGATGCAAACGTACCGTGCCACGGCTATTGTCCCGTGCTAATCCATACATCAAATGGGCATCTGCCAACTCCGCATTTGTAAACATTGCACTGACTGCAAACCCACGTTCGTGATGAACACTAACCTGTTGATGCTACGTACTAATGTGCTTGATGCTAGTACTGTAGAGCAATGAGTCGCATGTCAACGCAAGCACCGAAGTCAACATTACCTTCCTTCCATTGGGCCAACTGGCGGTCAATCGAGGAAGTACAGTATATACTGACGAAACTAAAATGAGCTCTAACATGGAAATTATGCGTTTCCGGACACGTGTCCACATAACATCTTTTCTTTATTTGTGTGTGAGGAATGTTTCCTGAAAGTTTGGCCGTACCTTCTTGTAACACCATATATATATATATATATATATATATATATATATATATATATATATATATATAACACGCCTCTGAATGATTTGTAAGGATGTTCATCAGTCTGTGTAACATAATAATTTGATGTCCCAGTCTACATTCTGTGCTACTGCATGGGCATTCTTTGTTGTAAACTGAACTGAAGAAAATTAAATTCGAATATAGTCTATGTCGAAGGCCAGACACTTTTTATAGATTAACATGCCCTGGTAATTGGATTTGCAGGCGCTGATGTTTCACCTTGTTAATTTTCAAGTAATTTTTAGGACTGTTAAGCTTGTTACGTGAGTAAGAGGATGGGGAGTGGAATGGCTGAGGATTTCGCGAGAATTGGGTGAAACAACTGGAAAGACAGCTGCTGTGTAGAGAACATTATGAGTGAAGAGAAAAGGCAAGAAATAGTACATTGGACAGTAATGTCCTGTCAACGACGGACGTTAGAAGACCATTAAAGACAGACCACGGGTGCGTACTGGGGTTGGATGAATATGAAACCAGACGTTTCCTTTTAGATAAACCTCTAAACAATTACATCAATATGGTCAGACAAGAATTTGAAGTGAAATCCTCCCAAATTAGAGTCCTCTTCAATAACCAATATGTCACCTCTAATTCTAGAAATTAAGTTCTTTGAGAAGGAGAGGAAGTGTTCCCGAACTATTCGTAGATCTCTGACAGCACTTCATTATCAGGAAAGGTGATTCGTTCTTGTACTACGAGAGAACTGTGAGTAGTTTTGAAATAGATTGTCTTGACCGTTACTGGTTCTAGGAGGAGAGTTAACTGACTTCGATAGAGGGAGAGATAATAAGAATTTCTAGAAAAAAGGGCGTAGAGCTAAGGAAGCTGCGCAACTGGAGTGTGTTTAGGCTGTTTAGAGGATATACAGGAGTGGAAAGAGAAAAACCCTTGGAGCATGCTAGCAGTTGGATTGAAGTTACGTGATACCCATTACATTTAGTTAGCGACTGAGTAGAATATATAAATTAAAGAGGAGACAGGTACTGACCTTGAAAACGAGATCGGAACGCAATGCGGAAAGATGGCAAATACTCGTTTCGAAATTGCTGGTTAGTTGAGTAGAGTATTAAAGTTTGTTGTCAGGAAGAAAAATTGCTACAGAAGTCATTATGGCTGACAAAAACATATACGTGTTCGTTTAGGTGTTTATGGACGCTATGTGAGAGAATCGATTCGACGTTGTAACCCGACACTGACATGGGACTGGTAGAACATAACGATGACTCCATGGCTGCAACTTAGGTTACAAAGAAAGCGGCACTTGTTAACTACGATTATTGGCTATGCGTGTGAAATATAACGTGTTATTGACCGGTACACGTTGCTGCCGGGCAGGCTGTACTTTCTCACTATCCTTTAAACAGTCCAGCTGCCTGGATAGGTTTCAGTTTGTCTGTTCCTTCACTCTGCGATAGTAGACACTGGTTTGTCCGATAAAAGCAGTGTTGACGAAAAATCAGCTAAATACCTTCGCCGCAAAGGCCGCATGACTCCGGTCCATGGGCAGCATCTGGAAGTTAAAGTATCGGGCGTTCGGTTCAAAATGGTTCTGAGCCCTATGGGACTTAACAACTGTGGTCATCAGTCCCCTAGAACTTAGAACTACTTAAACCTAACTACATCACACAACACCCAGTCATCACGAGGCAGAGAAAATCCCTGACCCCGCCGGGAATCGAACCCGGGAACCCGGGCGTGGGAAGCGAGAACGCTACCGCACGACCACGAGCTGCGGACTCGGGCGTTCGGGTTTCTCCCATGACTCGTTTCAAAAAGCTGGTTTATTTTCTTTAAAATACAGAAAATAGCTATCAAGTACGGTACTTATTTAATATCCAGATACTAATTATGCAATGCTACTGACGGTCTCTGTAACACGTTCACATCAAAAAGCAGCCAGAAGATGTTTAGTCCGACCCGATATTACAAACGTCCTAAACAGTCACTGATCCACGACAAATTGAAAGTTAACACAATCAGTCGTACGAAAGTGCTCGCCATTGTCTCATAATTTGCACGAATGATGCCACACGGAGTTTAAGTACGACTTGAAATTTTCACACGCGAAATCTCTTGAAATAAATCACTCACAAAGATCAAACGTTTTCAAAATACTCACCAATGTAGTGGCTTCTCATCAACTACACGAGAACCGATCAAACGTGGTGATTTATGTATTTTGGTACAATTCTGATCAGCGCGATTTAACATAAGTGTTTTCTAGAAGACGGCTCCTGAGCGCCTATCCGCCACTCATAGATTTGAGGCACCACGCCCTGCTTAAAATCGCAGGAAAACCCAAAGGTGTTCTACAGGATTCAGGTCAGTTTCTGTGCAGGCCAGTCCATTACAGGGATTATTGTAATGTAACCACTCCGCTACAGGCCGTGCATTATGGACTGGTGCTCGATCGTGGTGAAAGATGTAATCGCCTTCCCTGAATTGCTCTTCAACAGTGGGAAGCAAGAAGGTGCTTAAAACATGAATGTAGGCCTGTGTTGTGATAGTGTCACGCAAAACCAAAGGAGTGAAAGCCCTCGCCATGAAAAACCCGACCACACCATAACACCACCGTCTCAGAATTTTACTGTTGGCACTACAGACACGGGCACATGACGTTCATCGGGCGTTCGCCATACCCACGCACTGCCATCGGATCGCCACGTTGTGTACTGTGATTCGCCACTCCACACAACGTTTTTTCATTGTTTAATCATCCAACGTTTACGCTCCTTACACAAAGCGAGGTGTCATTTGGCATTTACCGACGTGATGTGTGACTTATGAGCAGCCGCTCGACCACGAAATCCAAGTTTTCTCACTTCCCTCCTAACAGTCACAGTAATTACAGTGGATCCTTAGGCAGTTTGGAATTCCTGCGCGATGGTCTGGATAGATGTCTGCCTATTACACATTACGACCCTGTAAGGTTCATGTCTGATCAACAACAACTGTGTAAGCTGTAAATAACTTAGGTTTAACATTGCAAACTTATCACAGAAACACACGCATTTATACAGTTTACAATGTGACAATATTAAGACAGTTGTCAAACGAAGGCATCTCGTCCTCAGAAAGTGAAATAATCCTAAACACAATAATGGTAAATTTTAACTAGACGTTTCTTTACAAAATTATTCTTATGAATACGTCATAATGTTGGCCAGTACTATGATAAATCATCCGAGTCCGGTTCAACGTTCAGTACTAGTTCGGATGACAATCAAGTCTACTGAGGATGGTTAGTTATCTGACAGACTGAGAAAAAGATTACCCAAGGTCGCTCGAGTTTACAGTGGACGCAAGCTGGTGAACCAACAAGTTTCCACCTCTGTGCACAGTATTTAACTTAGCTGCAATGAGCTGTCGTCTGCATGGCTGCCCTCACCCACTGAAATTCCTATAAAATCTAATTAAGCCTTTCCTGATTTTTTTTCAGCAGAAATTCTCCCCATGTTTCTCGTGATGCGAGAAAACATGCACTCATCCCTAGTCTTGCAATATGGCAATATGCAAGCGCATGGCTGAAGAAGCGTGCATTTCAAAATGCCCTCTCAAGTCCTCGCAAGGACAATTAACTAACTGACTGGTTCGTTTCTCCACAGTGGGAGCTCAACTATGCTACAGATGTAGCTGAATGCCAGCCGCAGTGAATGCTGTGTTCACTCAGATTTCTCCTCTGCATCATACAGAGCGTTATTCGCTCCATTCTGCACTTGACGCCAGTTCAGAAAAGAATCCACGAAAATTTCGCTCTCGTCTGTCTTGTAGCCAAACTCTCTCCCCACCTCAGTTCTTTCGTTCTCCATGTCACGGCCTTTTTAGACCAATTGGAGCTTTCCTCTTATTTTGCGGAAACACTCTTTTCCGATCGCAAGGGCTCTACCATTGAACTGCGTTGAAATCTCAGCACTCTACTCTTTCCTAGTCGTTTCCGCCAATTGGACGTTTGTGCCCTCTCACATGTGTGCCATTAGCTGTTCATGCGATCAACTGCGTCACTGGTTTTTTTCGTATCCATTTGGAATTCCGAAACGCAGTTTTCTAAAGCTTTTTCTGTCCTGCTTCTGGTGGCCCATTACTTGCTCTGCAGTATGCGTCACCTGTCCGGTCGTATAGGAGTGGTGTGTCAACACCGTCGATTGAGTGTCATGCCTTTTGCATTACATACTTACAGGCAAATCTGCTGATTATCGTTGAAGAAAGTTAGGTGTCATATTAATCTTCCTGTTACGATGTAAGGTGCGAAATTGGTCTTCATTTATTCTATCACCTTATAGCCCTCTTCAACTATCGTCAGTCTCTGTCAGTGAACAGACGAGACGATTTTGTGCTGTACATGTCCCTTTACAATTCCACTTCACCATCACATCGGAAACAGTGGACTCAGGGATGTTAAGGAGTGTGGAAATCTCGCATACAGACGTATGACAAGTGACACCCAATCACCTGACCACATTCAAAGTCCATGAGTTCATTATAACGCCCATTCAGCTCTCTCCCGATGTCTAATGAGGTCGGTGATATGGAGGACCCGGCAGTAGGTGGCAGCACAATGCACCTAGTATGAAAAACGTATGTTTTTGGGGGTGTCAGGACACTTTTCATCACGTAGTGTGAACGTATACCGAATTTGTAGACCTAAAGTAGCCTGAAACAAAACACACCTTCTTGAGTGTTGGATGAGATTTCTGCAAATCATTGTTAACCAAAAGTGGCATTTAGTACGCTTTTGCGCAGAGGACATTAGGCAGCTGTGGCTCGAATTTGATATAGGGTACTATGTATAGTTATTACAGCCGAGCATGACACACCTTACCTGTATTAAATATTTCTTTTGTATATACCTGATCCACATTAATGTGACCACCGCCTATTTTCGGCATCAACGTACAACAACCTCTCACAGATGACAGGTGGCAGAACTTGAAGTGGAGAGTGTATAAAACCTGTCGGTGAATGGCGTAGTCATTGTCGTAATGCAGAAACGGAGTGATTTATCCGATATTCAAAAGGGAATGACCATTGCTTTATGGGCCACTGATCAAAGCACGTCCTAAATGGCTATATTTGTTGATTGCGTGCCGCTATCGTTAAAGTACAGCGTGCATAGCAATATGATTCTATCCAAAACCTTTGTAGAGGCATCAATGGTGCACCAACGGCCATAGAAAACAGGGGTGAATGACGGTTGCAGAGATGTGTACGGGACAATAGACGTGTAACCGTTGGGCAACTGATACGCCACACCAGATGGACTAAGGAGCTATCAACAGTGTTTCGTCAACGACCGTTCAGAGAACGTTGCTCTGTATGGGCCTTCTCAGCAGGCGAGTGGTACATGCATCCATTCTGACTGCTGTTCATCGGCAAGGCAGGGCTTTAGGCCTCATGCCACAACTAGACGTCCACTGGGAGGCGACAGGTGACCTTTCCAGATAAATCACGTTTTATGGTCCATCGGGCAGAAGGCCATTTGTGTGTAAGCCGCGAAACGCCTGAAAGCAAACACTCTGCAAGTGTTGTTGGCTGGGGACTGTTTTCGTGACATTCCCTGGATGATCTCGGATTCTGGATGGCACAATCGATCAACGCAAGTATGTACCTATTCTTGGGGCCCACGTCCACCCCTACACATAGTTTGATTTTCCTCGGCACCATGGCATCTATCAGCAGCTTGCAGTGTACGTGCGTGGTTCGAAGAGCACCAAGCTGAGGTTACCATAATGCTCTGCCCACTGGACTCCCCAGATTAAAACCCAATCGCGAATGTGTGGGACCAATTAGATCCAGCTTTTTGCCTCATGGATGCCCAACCGGGAAACTTGGCGCTGCTGGCAGCGGCACTGGATTCGTCATGGCTGCACACCCCTGTCGGTATCTCCGACAGCTTCGTTGACACTCTTCCTGCACGTCTCGCAGTGGCCCGCGCTGCTAAAGGTGGGTTGCTCTGGCTTTGACACGTGGTCATATTAATATGACAGAACTCTGTAATTCTGAATGAATTATTTCCAACACTGACCAAATCATTCCTTTCGTTTTCATTATATTCAGTTTCAGACTCCATGTAACGTACATATTTCCTTGTCGAGCTCTTCCTACTATAAACAGTTTTGTGTAAAGGGAATGGTTTTAAATGTTCGATTATGGCAATTTTTACATCGACAGGCTTTTACTTTTGTCTGACATGCTTTCCTCTTTTGTCAACACGAGGAGAAGATCAGGAAGACAAGTGCACGTTCTCCATTGAGAGGCTTGTTACCAGAATAATGAATATCGTTAGCTGATTAATGCTGAAGGACACATGTTTGTGAATTTCGGTCTTCTATGGCGGTAAATAAACGCTCCATGGATACCGTAATGCAGGTGGGCGACTATTGGGAGGCGTGGCAGATGGATGGTGTGTCAGGAGGCACTTTCCAAGTTCGCCACTTGCTGGTTTCTCGGGGAAGAGGTGGTGGATGTAGCCTGCGAACGCCATTGGACGCAGTAACAAAAGAGTGATTTTAACCATTTATTTTTTACATAACTCCCTTAGTGATGCTACGGCGGTCCTCTGCCGCTGCTTGTCCGGGTGCGCCGCGAGCGCCCGGCAGCTGCTCAGGAAGTGGATGCTGCGTCTCCACCCTCCGCACTCGAAAAACGTGGCGCGTGCATATGGGGCTTACACACGCCGGCCTAGGAAGTTCTCGATCCCCTACCGTAACTGTGACTCATCTCTGTTCTCTGCACCACAATGACGGTTGTCGTGTGGTCGAGAAGTGCGCCGACCGTTGCCTGTCGTGCAGGTAGGCCCCGTGGCTCCGCTGAAGTGCCAGGAACGCTGGTGTCCCGGCCGAAGTCGACACAGAACACAGAAGAAACCCGGCATTTGCGTTGGAAGCAGCGCCGAATTCGTGACTGATGCTTACGCGCAGGAAGACCTCTCCGGCGGCTGTTGCCGATGCTCAATACGAACAGGACTAATACCCAGCATTAATACCGTGTCAGAGAATGGAGTACGCATGTCCTGTACGCCATGGATCCTTCTGACCAACTCCGTTTTGAACTCAAATGCTGGAGTATTTATAATATGAAATATCGGCTGGCATTGACCCGCCGTCACTCCTAATGACAGCATAGGCTTTCCTAGTGCGGATATACTCGTATCAGCGGTTCATATAGCGCTGTATTTGCTGAAAACATTTGTTATACCAACAGACTGGTCCGTAATAATATTCAGTACGCCGTCTTGCGTTAGAGACGCGGCGTTTTACTTCACGTAACAAGGTTACGTGATGCGTCTCAGTTGTATTGTTTTACTAAGCCCCTGCTGATGCTAACTACCCAGTTCGCGCAAAACACTGATATCCTGTTTTCCGCCTGACCTGCTAATGTGATGAAACGCTGCCGTTTCGTTTCGCGCTTGTTGACACTTACGTAAGGAACACAAAGTGAACGAGGTCTCGCAATTACGAAATTCTGCGGCCAGCTGCCTGATACAGGATTAGTATGTAACAGTAAATATATTCCAAAACTAAAATTTCTTGAGGGTGAAAGATGTGTGCCAGACAAGGCTACAACTCGGGACTTTTCCTGTCACTGGCAAGCACTCTACCGCGAAAGGCTGATGGACCAGAGTTCGAGCCTCGCTCTGACACTGTTTGAATCCGCCAGGAAGTTTCGTATCAGCTCACACCACTCCGCTACAGTGTGAATAAAATTTTCAATCTGGATATCACAAACTTCTGTAGCACAAGTTGTTACTGAAGAATCATTCCCGTTCTTTATGTGACATGTGTACGATAACTTTCTTTTACTTCCACTGTCAAAATTTGCAGCGTTTCTGTACATTATGTTGCACGCTTTATCGTGTGAAAGTGCGCCCGCGAATGCAATTTGCGGATTATAGTTTTTTACCTTATAAAACGCAGTAAAGAGATCACCTCCATCATTCGCTTAGTAGTTTAGTCCCGACTTTATTCTTATTTTCGTTCTTCCTTTCTCCCAATTACCGTCATTTTTCCTCTGGGTATTCAATAAGGAACATATCTACAACATTGCAGCGCCTGTGTTGTTAAGAGGAAAGATGCAATATCCGAAGAGACACTGCATCGTTCTTAACAGCACAGGTATTGCAGTATCGTATTTATCTACTGATACCAGATAACGACTTTCAGTTTACATGTTCTCCCCTGTATGGGAGTTAAATAATGTGTAACGCAGGAGCGACAATATTTCAAAGTTTGCGTCCAGCTGTGAATCGTGTATGGATAACCAAAGCAGTTTAGGCAACCATTCACATAAAATACAAATCTGGGTTCGAGTCATTCCCTTACACTGCTGATGATTGTTCGTATTTGTAGCTGCGAAAACATTTCACGTCTTCGGTAAAGACATGTGCTAAAGCAGCTTGTGGTATATTTGAGGTATCAGGAGGCGTTATCTGTCGCCGCAGGGACCGAAGTACGCACACATCCCACATTCGTTATGAAACCACAGCAAAAAAAGATCAGACCCCATGTATTTAGAAAATGTAATATTTGATCACGTAAAACGATTTTCCTTGTCAACAATCATAGTAGGAAGAGATCGATAAGAAAATATAAAATCCATTTACTTTACAAAAATTAAAACGAAAAAATGGTTTGCACACTGTCGGATATAATACACAAGAAAATGTTACATAGGTTTCAAGGTGCCTCATACTGATACATGCAAGGTGTGTGGTTCATGGATATCCAAACAGTAGGATATAATGCTTCTGGGTGTTGGCCTACATCAAACTTGAGCCAAAGCTGCTTATAATATTCTGAAACAGCATTTAGCTGAATGCCGCAAAGAAGAAACAGACTTCTTTAATAACTACCGATTTGTAGACAACTCTTCCATCACTTGAGATACCTGCGTAAGTTGTGTTCTGTTTCAGGCAACTTCGGGTGTACAATTTCAGTATTCGCATGTGTAACAAACACAGTGGTGTTATGTGTACGTGGCCTGCAAACGTGGATTCATGAGGTGCTTCAGAAATGGCGTCTTCTTTGTTTACATTTCTACAGGTCTCGTGAAATACACCGGAAACGAGAAATTTGCGTTTGTTTCCCGATTTCTCCTCAGCGCAGAACAAGAACAAGAATAAGAAATCGCACTTCATGTAGGGCCTACTACGTCTTTGTAATGACTGGACTTTTTTGATTCCATAGAACATTATTATTTCGTTTGAAGACATATATTTGTGCCATAACACAAGGAATTTGGCGTTGTTGATAAAGATTAGGACGAGATACCACGTCTTTACTCCGAAGGAATGGTACAGACTGGTAGGAAAGGCTGGAGTGAAGAACGCTTTCCGTGTCCTGGCAACGACTAAGAAAGATTTTCGAGATTTTTAAGCAGCAGCTTCAACTTCAAATCTAGTTGAGAAACAGACGTACACGTGTGAGCACAAGGTGAAATTTCGCAAAATTTGCGTCACAGAGACTGAAAAGAGCTTGGAATTATGAAATTTAAACAACATTATACTCTGTTGGCACTCTGGCGGGAAAGTTGAGGTTTTGAACAAAAATACTGGACGACCTCGGAAACAGAACATCAATACATTTTAACCCCATCGCAGCTTATTTACGCTTACAAAATGCAGAGTGCTCGGAGTCTGATGGCTCCCTTGTATCCCTGTAGACCACCATGTCGTATAGCATGCTCCTCAACCTGATGCAGATGTATAGGAGAAGGATGGTCCAGACGATTGAAAGTAAATATAGTTTTCGATACAGATGCTGTTTACAGTTGGTGTGGCTTCAATCCCAGACAGTATAAGGAAAGCTTAAACGTAACAATTCTGAAATCTACCTAATTTTCAAAGACGTTATTTGAGAAAAATGGACTGTTTTAAAAATAACACGTCGTTTAAATTTCATTTGTCATATCTGAAGATTTTCAGCTGAAATTTTTCATACAATAAAGACAAACGCAAAACGATCTCAGTTACATGTCTCTGTGAGTGAGCTCCGTCTCGCATTGTATTAGTATCAGTTTAAAAATTTCATTCACCCTTTACGCCATAGTTTCTATGAGCTGCTATGGCGGTCTTCGATGTAACTGCTTTCGACAGATGCTTTTTCACAGTGAACTACTTCAGTGTGTACGAGTCTCAATGTCTGTGCATTGTTGCGATGAGCTGGATTCAGATGGTGACCAGCACGGGAACAAAACGTAATAATTTTGAACAACAGTCGAAATTATATACGATAGACAGCTATAGCAAGAGAAAGTTGAATGTACTGCAACAAAGCATTGCCCAATTCGTAACTGGGCTAACGAGTAGCGAGAGCATACACGTAACCTAGACACATGAAATGTATCGCAAATAAAGTCCATGGTTTTGTCGCTGGATCATATAGTGCAAAACCCCACACATTTCGTCGACACAGTTGTTCGACATATTCAGACGGTGGTAGCTGCTGTTGTCGCTGCTACGAGGCGCGACTGACGATAACCATGCGGCGTAGTCCAAATTTATCGGGTCAGGAGCGGGCAAAACTCTTGCGCTGGAAGACACTCGCAGTTGTACGAAAGCGACGCTCATAGCGTCAGGAACGGCAGCAAGGCCTTCCGCTCGTGCGCTGTATACAACAACAGGAGGAGGAACAACTTTGGATTCATGAATCGACGCAGCGCAGTGCTGAGATTTTATTAATGAGCTCCGCTTTGTCCCAGCTGAAGATGTCGAACAATCGACGAAATATTGTGGGATTTGCACAATATGATCCAGCGGCAAACCCGAGAAGTGCATTTGCAACAGATTCGTCAATCAACAAAAGAGATGCCATATCCAAAAAAATAAAGCTTTTTCTATGCTACAAAGAATTTCCGGTCACAAACTGAATCAACAAGTAAGTAAGTAAGCGTGTGTGACAAAACTGAGCCGGCTGCTGTGACCGAGCGGTATAGGCGCTTGAGTCTGGAACCGCGCTGCTGCTACGCTAGCAGATTAGAATCCTGCCTCGAGCATGAATTGTGTGATTTCCTTAGGTTAGTTAGGTTTAAGTAGTTCTAAGTCTAGGGGAATGATGACCTCAGATGTTAAGTCCCATAGTGCTTAGGTCCATTTGAATCATTTTGACAAAACTGATGCCTGAGTCAGATGCAGGTACCCAATGCAAGTAATGTATTCGTGACACACAATTAATACCGCGAATGCTGCAGAAAGGATTCGAAAACATCCGCCTCACTAGTTGAACTTGTATCCACAGCAGATCTCAGGGACAGTATGCGACATAGATGATGCGTTTGCTTGTCTGTAGCTGCGCTACGTTGTTCAACGCAGTGCAGCCGTAAACATGTTATATTATTAGGAGTGTCTTTGCAAACGCTGAAATTCTTCATTGATGCAGATGAACATTTCGTACCAAAATTAAGGTAATCGTCAATAATACGTAACTTATTTCGATTATCATGTCCAATTTCAGTTACATCTAGGTGATAGGATGAAGGAGGTGCGCGCGTGTGTCTGTTTAATAGCGTGGACTGCTACCAAAGACCCTGACGATTTCAAGATATACAGAACGTATAACTCCGATTCCTCAGAGAAACAATTTGGTAACGCGCTATGATTTTTAAATTACATACCAAAGCAGTCACGCAACACACGCACTTTTATAAATTAAGCACAATGAGAAAAAAATGAAGCCAGCATATTGAGTGCTTGAATACTGCACGTGTGTGACTAGGGCCTCCCGTCGGGTAGACCGTTTGCGGGGTGCAAGTCTTTCGATTTGACGCCACTTCGGTGACTTGCGTGTCGATGGGGATGAAATAATGATGATTAGGACAACACAATACCCAGTCCCTGTGTGGGGAAAATCTTCGTCCCAGCCGGGAATCAAACCCGGGCCCTTAGGATTGAAATTCTTTCGCACTGACCAATTTTTTTTTTCATTTTCTTCGATATAGTTCGTTGCATTTGGTCTGGGCGGACGTCACAAGACATCCGTCCAAGTTGATCGTTGTTTCCTTGACTCAGTTTTTTATTACAGAGTGCACGCAGTCCTCTGACCGAACACGCTGAGCTACCGTGCCAGCATCCCACTCAGCTACCGGGGGCGCACAATACTGCACGTGATTGTAATGTTACACTAACGCAATGGAATGCTTTAGAGATTTGTTGGCCTTCTGATTACAGCCTCCAGCTGTGCAATGGACTGTTACTTAATTTGTGTAAACACAGCTTTGCTATCCAGTTGCGCTGGATAAAGCTGGTGCGAGCACCATGCAGCATAGAGATCGATTGAGACCAACGACAGACTCGCCGGAAACGCGCTGCCAACGCGCTCTCGGCCGACAGTATCCAGATAGCCGCAGAGGACTGGAGGGTTAGTTCGTTCCAATTAGTTCGAACCTGCTACGCCGAGTGAGGCTAAAGTGGGCTGTATAGGAGAGTGTATACCACAGCACATGGAAGCTTAAGTTAAGTAGCTCTTTGATTATGTTAATGAAGAACCCAGTTAATAATTGCGTGCAGTTCATGTTATACAATGAGGTTACTTGCCACTAACCAACATCCTCTCCTGGCTTCCCACGGTACAGCTCTACAGGGGCAACGAGACGACATCAAAACGGATAGTAATGATTCATCACCAATAAACAGTTAAACAACAGAAACGCATTTGAATCCTGATTCTTCAACCTGCTTAATATCGTAATAAAGAATGAGACTGCGTACCGTAGCACAACGTTTACCAAACAGCAGTCAGCAGCACATCGTACGTCGACCTTTCTTTATCAGCCGTAGAAACACGTAGCATGTGGAGTACTACTTGTAATTAGTATTTCCCAGTAGCAGCTTAGCAGCCGAGTGCTTACTCATGAGACTGCGTTTGGGCAGTGTGCTCAACAAACGTGAGGAACAAGATGACAGCAGATCAACGTGGCATACTCAAATTACTGAAACGTTGAAAGGTGGCTACACTGAGTCACAGCGCCAGAGATTGCGCCGAAGAGTATTATTCCACCGCCTCCACTGGCGCAGTAGTTGTTCAGAGAATGTCGAGGGCAGTTGTAGTTCAAACGTTGTCGTGAGCAGTGCTTGTTGAGAGGATGTCGAGGGCAGTACTAGTCGAGAGTATGTCGTGTGCAGTTATTGTTCTGCTGGGCGAGAGAGTAGATGCTGTTCGGTTGGTGTAATGTATATATGGAAGGTGTTTCAATGATCACAGTGTATTTTTCGTCAATATATATGAAAGTAACAAAAAATGTTTTATTTCAAATTTCAGTCAACAAAGCATCTGGCTTGTGTTCATGTATTAGACCATAATTCTGGTTTCTATGTGCAATTATAGTATTTCTGGTTTTTCAATTAGTTCATTGTAAATGGTGTTTAAAATATCTCGTTCGTATTGTCGTATTGAGGAAGAACCGTACCAGATACGTGTACGTTGAATCACACTTCCACACACAGAACAGATACACTTGTGCCTTGTTGTTTCGTAGCTTTTATAGTTGCTGGGGACTTAATTAATCACTTGTGTTAACTGAAATTTCCCTTCATTCTTTATTGTTATTTTATGCAGTCAGATTGCGCACTAATACTAGTCAGGGCCAACCGGTTGCGAGACTTCGTAACCAGACACACAGCTACTAAAATTATTTTTATTTAATAATGCACGTGGCGACCGCTGCTTCGGATCGTCCCTTGGAATTCTTTTGATAGTAAAAACAGCAGACAGTAGGATTGTTGTAATAATTTGTAGTTTAGTAATTGCAGTCTATATTTCACGTATAGATTTTGTAATTGAACATTTGTTGTTGTCTTGTCATTCTTCTAATGTTATTTTTGCAGAATTTAATTTTTGATGTCTCGTATACGGGTTTGACAATTTTGTGCAACTATGAAGATTTCAATTGTTCGTTAATCGTGTTTGTCGGGAAGCATTTCGTGTGAATGGTATTGTTGGTGATAAAGTGTTATATTGTGTGTAATTTTCTTATAGTGACGAGTTTTGTATGTTTTGTAAATGATTACACGATCGATGAAAAAGGCAAAAATGATGGATAGTCAGAATGACGAAATTGTTAACATGGCGAACTCACCAACACAGGAAAACAGCATGATGAATAATGAAGTAGAAAACAATTTAATAAGCCGGGAAAATAATCCGGAACCAGTTCAAAATTTTTCACAATCAAAAAATTCACAGAATACGAGATTAACGATAGAAGATTCTGAAATAGTATCGAACACAGATAGCTTTACGGCTATGCCGAAGGAAGTTAGTTGTACAGGAAATGTTAGGGGCGAAAAGAATTTCGAACCAGTTAATATGGAGCAGTTGATGAGTGCAATATTATATTTGGGATCGCAAATAGGAACAATTAAAACCGATATGGGAACAATGGAAACACGGTTAGATTCACGAACAGGGACATGTTTCAAAAACATGATAGATGAATTAAAGAAAGAAATTAGAGAAGAAGTACAACCGATTTTGAATGCTCACAATAATAGATTAATTTCAATAGAAATTAGACAAAAGGAACAGGATAGAGAACAGGAAGAAAGAGATCTCGTGATAGTACAAAAATTTTCAGAGTTACATTTACAACGTGCGCATGATAAGGAAGAAATATTTGAAAGAATCGGGGAATCCGTACCAAATGACAGAATAAATAACCCAACACAACAACACGCACAGTTAACCATTAAATGTGTCAATACTGAAACCCGAGTCGCGACACTTACGGAAAACGTAAATAAACAGAAAGAACAAATAGGTGACTTATCGGAAAGAGTTGAGCAGATTTCAGATAAATTGACAAGTCTTAGTTTAAATGGGGACAGAGATTCATATGACACAGCTCCATTGCCATTTGAAGAAACCGAAGAGTACCAGAACATAAAAAAAACATGTTGAAAATCAAGGAAAATTTAATGAACGCGTTAAAAGGGAATTTGAGGCATTACGAAAGCAAGTTAAACAAATTGAAAGCGAAATCGTAGGAAAAGACAGTAGAAGAAATTTAGAATCACAGATAGCAGCGGGTTTTGAAGAAAATAATTTATTTCATTTACGAGATGCAACAAGAGAGCGCCAGGCGCGCGAACTTGACAATAATCGACATTCGGACTGGGACAGACGCAGTAGGTCTCTGTCGCCACGAGGCGAAAACTTTGACTATAAACA
Organism: Schistocerca piceifrons; assembly: GCF_021461385.2. Taxonomy (NCBI): domain Eukaryota; kingdom Metazoa; phylum Arthropoda; class Insecta; order Orthoptera; family Acrididae; genus Schistocerca; species Schistocerca piceifrons. The sequence goes on from NC_060139.1 coordinate 1,013,092,744, forward strand.
CTTTTTAACTGTTCGGAAATTTAATATCTTTCGCAATTCTAAGAATGACATACATCCATGTTCATGATTAGATCATTTTATGTACCCACTTCCACCAAATTGGCCACTAAGTCACACACTCGAATTTATGTGTGGCTATTTATGTCCTCAGGGGATTCACTACACTAAGTGAATATGTGCCGTAGCGTGCACAGGGCCCCGAGCTGTAGTGGTGCTATTTCCCTTTTAGTTTTCTGCACTGCTGCCTACTCTTTCACTATTCTTTGTATCTATCAAAACAACTCTTCAACTATCAATCTATCTAGAAAAGGAGTCGGTAAAGAATGACCGGATATGACCATTTTACCCAACAATAATTTCGGAAATTACCATTTGGACTTACTATATCTTCTGCAGGATTCATTCGTAGTTTAAACGAAATTTTACCTGTTTATCTTTGTGACAACATTACTTCATATGTTGATATTCTTATTGCTAAACGTTCTTGGAGTGAGCATAACAAAATTTTGGATTCATTATTACGTATTTTTGCAAGAGTTGGCATTACAGTGAACTTGGAAAATCTGAATTTGGTCATTCTCAGGTGAAATTTCTTGGTCATATTATTTCTACATAAGGTATTCTTCCTGATCCAGAGAAACAAGACGCTATTCGTAATTATGCTGTTCCTACTACAAAACGTGATGTTCGTAGTTTCCTTGGTGTCTGTAATTTTCTTAGACGCTTTGTTAGATTGGACAATTTGGCCACACCTCGTTTATGTGAACTATCTGGAAAGAATTGTAATTGGTGTTGGGATGAGGAAGCTCAATCGGAATTTGAATAACTTCGTGATGCTTTAGTTGCTGCTCCACTTGTTTCACATCCGGATTTATCTAAAGATTTTTGTTTGGCGATGGACTCATCATACAAAGGCCTAGGTGCACACTTATTTCAAGAGATAGAAGAAAACGGCGTTGTAGTACAGAAAACTATTGCATTTGGAAGTCGTGTTCTCTCTAAATCAGAAAAGAATTGTTAGATTACGGAACTTGAAGCTTTGGCTGTTGTATGGGCTTTCACAAAATTTCGCATATTTTTTATGGCAGACATACTAAGGTTTACACCGATCATCGAGCTCTGAAATTTCTTATGCCAAAAAATTAATACATGGAACATTGTCGCGATGGGCGCTGTATCTACAGGAATATGACTTTAGTATTGTTTACATACAGGGTTCTTCAAATATTATTGCTGATGCTTCATCACGAGCACCTATGGGTTTGAAACAAGGTGCTGAGGAGGAATGCAAAGAAAACAATTATTGTTTGATGTATATTCAAGGTGTTGCGTTTGAAAATTTTATTTCATCTTCGCTCCAGGACATCGCTAAGGAGCAAAACAAAGATCCAGTCTGGAAGGACATTAAGGAGAAGTGGAGGAGAAAGGAAGGTGTAGTGATTAGACAGTACTATTTAGTTCGCAATGATATTCTTTTTAAACGAAAATCGGTTGATAACTCTGTTTGGTTAGCTTGCATTCCTGATGAGTAGGTTAATAAATTGATTTGGTATACACATTTCAGTTATGCACACTTTGGTCCCATAAAATGCTTTCATAAATTACGAGAAAATTGTTACTTCAGTAATATGGTAAAACGTATTCCATTTGTTCTTGCCAAATGCAAATTACGTTAAAAGGCTAAGCCGCCAACTATTTCTCACAGAGCACCGTTGTTTCCTATCATTCCAGCGAAATTAAAGGAGATGGCTGCAGTCGATTTGTTGGGTCCAGTAGTTCGTTCTACTAATGGTTTTGCGTACATTTTGGTAGCAGTGGAATTGACATCAAAATATGTGTGTTTTACACCTTTACGCAAAGCAACAGCTCGTTCAGTATCTAATGCTTTCATCAAACATTTTCGTAAACAAGTGGGTCATGTTGATAAAGTTATATCAGATAATGGATCACAGTTTCGCTCTAAAATTTGGCTTCGTACTCTACGGCGTCGTAAGATTAAACCAATTTTCATTTCACTTTTTCACCCTCAATATATCGCTTCGGAGAGCTGGATGAAGGAAATCAATAAATTGTGTCGACTTTATTGTCATCAGAATCACAGGACGTGGGATCAGTATCTTCATATTTTTCAAAACATTCTGAATGAAGTCCCTAATGATCAACTTCTTTACCCCCTATATTGATATTAATAAATAAAACACCGACAAATCGCATTTCAGAAATAGTTCCTTTTCCGTCTACACGGAAACTGCGGCATTCTGGAGTTGTCAACCTGGCTCTACAAAATATTGCACCTGTGGCTGCTAGAAGAGAGAAATCAGCTAAACGTCCTGGTCGTTTAAAAACCTTGTCAGTTGGTCAAAAGGTGTTAATTAAGTCTCATCGTTTGCCTCACAAAGGAAAAGGCTCGTGTCGCAATTTTTTTTTTTTTGCTTCATAACGGTACACATAGAGTTCGCAAAATTATTGATGATAACGCTGTCAAAGTAGGAACTCTTAAATCTCGGTGCCTTAAGGGAATACATCATATATTGAACGTTAAAATTTTTGTGGAGTGACATACTTTAGAGTAACTAACAGTTACGTGTAAACACGCAGAGAATACAAGGATACCGCGCCGTGTTCTGGCGGCGGCACATACTCAAAGCGACAGTCAGTCTGCGCGCCGCACAAGGCAGTCGTTGACTGCAAACAATTACTTCCTACGTCACGCGTACCTACAGCTGATCGAGCGCTCAGTGCGAATGCACTGACAGCCGTAAACAAATACACAGTCTAATTTCTCCGAATAAATTCAGTATAGAGCTCTAGCGACTTGATAAATTATGTTATTAACGTTCAGTTTTTTTCAGGATACAGTTGTATAAAATATTTAAGAACTTCAGGTAAATTCTGTGTGTGTCCGACGTTAAGAGGACTTTCTATCGAGAAAATTTCAGGAAGAATGTAATTTCGAAGAAGAAAGTAATAAACTAAAAAAGGTAACTGTTAATTGAGTTTATTTTTCAGGTAACATATTTCTACTTAGGTACGTACTTTATGCGTAATTTGCTGCTTGTGATTACATGATTTATACTTTGTGTTAACTGATTTTGACAATAATCGATTAATGAACAGGGTTGTTACTGATGTATATTATGCATCGCTTGGCTGCTCTGCTTTTTCACTGATGTCATATTTTTTTATTATGTGCCTGCTGTGCTTATTTATTAAAATTATAATTGTCACGTGATTAGTTGTGCTGATATGGTTATGTATGTAAGTCATACTTTGTGATCTATCTGCTTGCGCCTTCATGTTTACTTGTTAAGATTACATATGAACGTTTATTTGCTTATGTTGATATGATGCTAACGACCTGTTTATTATGTAAGATTGTATTTGCTGCTTTGCGTATGTATTGCATATTTACACATTTTTATTTTGTTGTCATATCTACTCTTTATTTTGGCATATAGAAATGCTGATATACCGTGTACGAACATGGAGTTTAGGTCACACTATGGTATTAATTATAGATTGTTCGCTTGGCAGAACCTCGTTGTAGGGATTGTGCTGCATCCACTTGTTGACATTCTGTTCTCTACTGGTATATTTACTCGCTATTGCATGTTTTGCTTACGCTCAGTGCTTTATATTTTAAGATAAGAAAATGAACTGCCATGAGCTGGAGGTTTTATGGAAGCTGTATAATTTTATGCTAATAGAAAGAAAGCTAACGACATGAAATACCAACGCTAGGTTTAGACCATTGACAGTTATTACACTGCATTCTTCGTGAGCAATTGAAATAGCAAGTGACACTTGACACAAGAAATACTCCACATGTTTGCTTCTGTTTTGTCATGATTCTTGAAGTGGTGTACACACTGTGATATATTACGATCATTCACACTCCGTACTCGTACTTACTTACTGAAAGTTATTCAAACTAAAGGCTGTTAGAGGTCATGTATGCATTTCTTTTATTTAATGATGGACAAAGTATCCAACATGTATTTTATAGTTCATAATGAGTAGAAGATTTGACGCAGGTGGATTACACAGAGGTTGTGTGTGGACATTGTGTCTTCGGATTGTATGGGATGATGAACCGAAGTTTACACTAGGATTTTATCTGTACTTGTTTGAAGAGACTGACTAGAGGAAAGAGTTGTTATGGAAGTAAAATGATATTGGTGATAAGGTTTATATGTATCGACGTATTGAAGAGGTATTATTGAGGTATTGAGATTGTGTGAAGTTGATGATTATTGGAGTTTTGGTGGACAGGAGGTAAGGTAAATGATATTGATGATAAGGTTTTATGTATCGATGTATTGAAGAAGTATTATTGAGGTATTGAGATTATGTGATGCTGATGATTATTGGAGTTTTGGTGCATAAGAGGTAAAGTAAATGAGGAGCATACTTCTTTTTTTTTTTGGTTTATATGGAACAAGGAGGATGAAGATGGCAGACTAGAACACTCATACGGAAGGAAGATTGTCTACACACACACTTTGTTAAATCAGTAAACAGTATATACTCTTTTTTGGAGAGAGGAAGTATTTGCATATCTTGGCACACTGACAGTTGTTCAGCAACTGTACATTTTGATTTGGCTTGGCAAACATTGGTCTTGACATGATGACTATGACTTTTGACTAACTATTATTGACTGTTATACACTGTTGTCACTACTACTTGATAGACATGTTGAACATCAAATTTTGACAGAATTGCATTTACACAGTTAACACTATTCAATTACACAATAGTACTTAATGTAGATGAAAGATGAGTGAGTGTGTTTTGTGTGTTTTCCTTTCCTAATCCCAAATAATTGATACCGACCTATCTCCTAAATATTATTTTACTTGTTTGTTATGGCTTGCACTGACACCCATAAATATTATAGGTTTACTGATATTTGTGTATTTGTAATAGTTAATATGACAATTATCTGATATCATTTGTGTGTTTATTATAATTTGTATGTTTAGTGCAAGAGCATTGATAAGAATTTTGTAAAAGCAATTGTGTGTGCATTCTAACTGTTGTTCATGCTTACACGCATTAACATTGGTGGATGCCACTTGGAAATGTTTAATTTCTGCTGATGAACTCTGATGAACTCTTTAATTAGTGATAGTGAATATTATGGACTGTTACCTGCACTTGTTCAACATTGATGGGTGCCACTGTTGGAACTGCTTCTACTGAGAGAATGTCACTTGTTGGTGTCTGCGCCTGCTCGCCATTGCTGGGTGCCACTGTTGGAGCTATTTAAATACTGCTGATGAAATGTTATGAGACTGCTATTTGCACCTGTTCACCACTGCTGGGTGCTACTGTTGGAACTGTCAACTACTCTGAGGAGTGCTACTTATTTATTGAACTACTGAAAAGATTTTACGTGAATATTTGTATAAACTGATTTTTTGTGTATTTACTGTTTATGAAATGTTATGAGACTCTTACCTGCACCTATTCGTCATTGCTGGTACCATTGACTGAATAATACTTGTGTAAACTATTATGTAATATCACATGTATGCAAGCATTTGTATTCCTTACTGTATTTTATAGGTTAGGTTATTGAAGGGTCAGTGCAAAGCCAAAATTTATTTAGTTTTGTGATATTTACTTATTAATATCATCTTTTATTTTTGTCTGTATTTTTATTGACGAATTTGGTGGTATTTTCACCACCAATGCTGGAAAAAATACCATCAAATTCTAGCCCGTGGAGGAGGGGCATATGAAAGGAGGCTACACTGAGTCACAGCGCCAGAGATTGCGCCAAAGAGTGTTATTCCGCCGCCTCCACTGGCGCAGTAGTTGTTCAGAGAATGTCGAGGGCAGTTGTAGTTCAGACGTTGTCGTGAGCAGTGTTTGTTGAGAGGATGTCGAGGGCAGTACTTGTCGAGAGTATGTCGTGTGCAGTTATTGTTCTGCTGGGCGAGAGAGTAGATGCTGTTCGGTTGGTGTAATGTATGTATGGAAGATGTTGCAATGATCACAGTGTATTTTTCGTCAATATGTATGAAAGTAACAAAAAATGTTTTTATTTCAAATTTCCTAAATAACAATGCCTGTTGGTCACAGGTTCAGTCAACAAAGCATCTGGCTCGTGTTCATGTATTAGACCGTAATTCTGGTTTCTATGTGCAATTATAGTATTTCTGGTTTTTCAATTAGTTCATTGTAAATGGTGTTTAAAATATCTCGTCGTATTGAGGAAGAACCATGCCAGATACGTGTACGTTGAATCACACTTCCACATTCAGAACAGTTACACTTGTGCCTTGTTGTTTCGTAGCTTTTGTAGTTGCTTGGGACTTAATTAATCACTTGTGTTAACGGAAATTTCCCTTCACTTTTTATTGCTATTTTATGCAGTCAGACTGTGTACTAATACTAGTCAGGGCCAACCGGTTGCGAGACTTCGTAACCGGACACACAGCTACTAAAATTATTTTTATTTAATAATTAAGCCCCCATGCAACGTACAATGACAAGGTTCGTGGCAGAGTGAAGTCGAGGAAATAAACAACTAGTATAATGTCAGTAAATGTTGTGTACATAGTTCCGCGTAGTCGGCGCGTACACAACTTTCCCACTAGAGGGCGCCCCGCTGAGCACAACAGCGCAGGCGCAGCGCTCATCCGTCTCCGCACTACGAGATGGCGCTGCCATAAAGACGGACCAAATTCTGCTTCCGCAGATCCGCGTATTAACATGTAACGCAGCCAATGAGATTGCTGCTAATGTAGAACCTTTTCTCCTCGCGGATCACACTCGCGCAGTGATAAATGAACGCGCGAGGTATTATAACGGGTGTACAGACCTCCGAACAGTCAGTCTACATTTGTCTGCACCAGTCTATAGTCAAGTTTCAGTCTGCCACTAATAAGATTACCATATTCCTGTATGTAGCCATGAAGATAAATGTATAGATACTTTTGTCAAGTATCAGAGATATATGTGACAATAAGATTAACATACCAATACCAAAGGAACTTCAGATTGTCAATTGTAAATAGCATCCAGAACCAAGTAAAGTAATTTTTATGCTTGTTATTATTTTAATAAATGTGTGTGAAAATTAATCAAGTTCTGTTTAAAGTTGGTCACCGTCAATCTGCTACTCTAAGCGTGCAAGTGACATTCCTATCGTCTGACTTAACTCGCCTACTTCGTTAGAGCGACAAGTCAAATAATCTGGTGGTGTGTGTACTGAAGGTCTTACAGTACGCACACCACAGTAAGTACAAGGTAACTTTAGAGGTCCGTAGGGATATGTCACCCTATAGTTTCATGATGTAGATTCAGAACCAGGAGACACGTCTTACTCGTAATATACAATTCTCATTGTAACACTAATCGCTATACTTCAGAAGAGGGTAACGTAATTTAGTTTGCATTATCACGAGGTAAAATGAATTACGTGTTACTTAATAACCTGCTTCCAAACAGTTAATTATTGTCAGCCTATTAGCTCCTATTACAGGATGTGCAAGCACACACCGCGATACCTACTCCCGGAATGATGTTGACTGAACAGTGCCACACTCACCTCGCCATGAAAACTTGCTTTCGTCATAAAAATTGTAATGTGCTCACCCGGTTACTCAAGCCTTGCTGTATCTGCATAATCGAATTACGGTAGGCAAAGTCAGTCTTCTTCTCAACACAGTCTTCTGCGGAACACAGAACAGAGTCTCTTCGATTTCCGCACACAGAATTCAGAACAGACGGAGTAAAAGTAATGTAATGGCTTTTTCCGTGAAATCGATCAGAAGCACGTGGTCCAACATCTGCGGACGAATCCCGTTGGTCGAAAGCAAAATGGAGTACCAAAGACAAAACTGACACAAAGACCAAACAATGAGTTTAATGTATAACTTGTATCGATTAATCAAATTTGGTTAGAGAAAACTCGCATGAAGCTTAGGAAATTCAAATATTGCAAACCACTGAAATAATGCATAATGTGAAGGAGGTGAATGTACTTAGTAAACTGGTAGATTTCAAGTTGTAACGCTCAAAAGAAGTTAATGCAGTCCTTGACAATGGAGTTGTCTTTTTAAAACACGTCGAACTAAAACAAAATATTGTAAGTTAGCACGGTATATTGCTAGTAAAAATATTCCTAATATACACGTTACAGTCAGTGGCAAACCTTAAAGAAATGTCTGTTTACAACGCATTGTGTGTGACTTGCCCCACAATTCTCTCGATATTGTCTTAGTGAAGGTAGTTTTCCACTCTCGTCCACCAATAAAGGGGTGTGTATCGCTTGTGTAATACCGTAAAGTGCATGACGAGTTCAGGTGTCGCGCTGCTGCAGGGTCACCAACTTCCCATGGAAGGACAGCCATTGACAGTACCTCTTCCTCTCGCACTATTAGGTGATGCTGACGGCTGTCAAATTTCGCCGAGGGCGTTGGCACAATGAGCTGTAGACAGTCACCTATGTTATTCTTGCTGACCCTATTCTGAAGATGAAACTTTAGTCCTTTAACAAACTTCGTTGTACTTAGGTTTGGGCGCGTTAGCGACATGTGTTACGAAGTAGCTTCGCGGCGTACATTGATCGATTAAACTCCTCTTGAACTCAACGTGGATTGCGAGATAATTATCAATATCGGAGCAAACATTTATTTTTCAGTACGGATTGCGTCATGTGGCTATAAGATATCTTTCATTCTTTTGCAAGTGGTCACGACCTTGTAGTGAAGTGGTCATCTACATTATCAGTGTTGCCGAATCTTATCGATGTCAGCTTTCATCTCAATGACACTTATCGTCAAAATAATCTTTGCACCTGTCTTGCCCAAAGAAGTTTCACAAACGTCTTGCTGGATTGACCAATGTCTCTGCTTATCGTATATGGCGAACCTTAGTAAACGTGAGACGAAAGTTCACATTGAAAAGTTGAGTCTGAACCTTTTTTTAAATTTCCATTGCGTCTTTGGTGTATAGATTGAGCAGCAGAGGCGAAAGACTACATCCCTTTCTTACACCCTTTTTAATCCAAGCACATTCTTAGTCGTACATTCTTATTGTTCTCTCTTGACCCTTGTACATACTGCATATTACCCGTCTCTTCTTATGGCTTACCCCCATTGTCCTTAAAATTTCGAAAGTCTTGCACCATTTGATATTATCGAAAGCTTTTCCCAATCTGAGAAATCCCATGAACGTGACTTCATTTTCCTTCAGTCTTACTTCAGTTAGAAACAGCATCGCCAGAATTGCCTACTTGGTGCCTTTACCGTTCTTACACTAAATTGATCGTCGTCTGACACATCTTCAACTTTCTTTTCTATTTTCTCTATCTTAGCCTTGTCAGCAACTTGGATGCATGAGCTGTTAAGCCGACTGTCCGATAATTCTCGCACTTGTCGGCTCTTTCTGTATTCGAAACGGATTGGATGATATTTTGCTGAAAGTCATACAGTCTACTCACCAATGTGAATAATCGTTTTGTTGTCACTTCCTCCAATGATTTTTGGAATTGTGATGGAATTTTATCTATCCATTGTGCCATATTTGGCCTTAAGTCTTTCAAAGTTCTTTTAAATTCTGATTTTAATAATGTATCCCCTATCTTTTCTAAATCGGTTCATCTTTCATCTTCTCTCACATAAGACGAGTCTTCCCCCCTCGTAGAGGCCTTCACTGTACTCTTTCCATCTGTCCGCTCTCTCCTCTGCATTTAACTGTGGAATTCTCATTGTACCCTTGCTTTTAATTTCACCAAAGATTATTTAGATTTTTCTATTTGCCTTTTCGATTTCTTTACACTTTACATACAGCCATTTTGGCTTAGCTTCCTAGCGCTTCTTATTTATTTGATTCCCATATGACTCGTACTTTCGTCTTCCTGAATTTCTGTGACCATTTCTCTATTTTCTTCCTCCGTCGATCAACTGAAGTATTTCTTCTGTTCCTCGTGGTTTCTTAGCAGTTACCTTTTTAGAAATGCCCATTCCTCTTCAACTGTACTGGCTACTGAGCTAGTCTTTGTTGCAGTATCTATAGCCACATTGATGTTCAAGCGTAGCTCTTCATTCTTTAGTACTTCTGTAGCCCACTTCTTTGCGTACTAATCCGTCCTGACTACTCTCTTAAACATCATCTACTCTTCATCACTACTACATTGTGATCTGACTCTGTATCTGCCGCTGGGTTGGCCTTTATTGCACTATTTGATTTAGGAATTTGTGCCTGCCATGATGTTACCTAACTGAAATCTTCCCGTACCTCCTGGCCTTTTCCAAGTATACCTCCTCCTCTTCTGATTCTTGAACAGGTTATTACCTATTAATAGCTGAAATTTATTACTGAACTCAGTCTTTCTCCTCTCTCATTCCTAGTACCAGGCCCATATTCTCACCTAGCAATTTCCTCTATTCCTTCCTCCAAAACCGAATTCGAGTCCATCATGACTATTAGATTTTCATCTCCATTTACGTTCTGCGTTACCCCTTCAATATCCTCAAAATTAACCGTCCACAATTACACACTCTGCCCTACCCTCCTGTTCACAACGAATTCTACTCCTGTTATAACATTTTCTACTGGTATTGATATTACTCTAGACTGATCTGACCATAAATCCTTGTCTTCTTTCCATTTCGCTTCACTGACTCCCGCAGTATCAAGACTGAGCCTTTCTATTTGTATTTTCAGATCTTCTAGGTTGCCTATCACGTTCAAGCTTCTGATATCCCATACCCCAACTTCAACATTTCGTTGGTTATTCAGTCTTTTTCTCACACTCTTAAAGGTCCCCTCCTGACGATCGGAATGGGAGACTACCTGTAGTCCGGATTCTTTGCGTGTGGAGAGATCATCATGACACTTTTTCAATTACAGGCCGCATGCACTGTGGATACATGATATGTGTATTTAATGCGGTGGTTTTCATTGCCTTCTACTTAATTATGCCGTTCGTCGCTGCTGATTCTTCAGCTTTTAGGGACAGTTTCCCATTCCTAGGACAAGAGAGTGCCCTGCACTTCTGTCCGCTCATCCGTCCCCTTTGACAAGACCGTTGGCAGAATGAGGGTGACTTCTCATATAGGAAGTATTCGGCCGCCAATGCTGTTCGTTATTGGAAATTTCACCGGTGGCGTGATTCGTACTCGGTATCGAGGACATTTTGATTACTGATCAAAGATGATACCCTCACTTTCTCTCTCTCTCTCTCTCTCTCTCTCTCTCTCTCTCTCTCTCTCTCCCTCCCTCCATCCCTCTCTCCCCCTCCCTCTCTGCAGTTGGTAGGACGGACGACACATGTTTTAGTTGACTGCTGAAAATTTTAGTTAGTTTTTTTTTTTTTTTTTTTTTTTAAATTTCAGGGGGCAGCCAGTCCCGAGAGCGAAGACGCTGAACTCCTGTGCTGGCGCCCTAGAACAGAGGTACAATTACCACATCCTAATCAGTAGGTGTGAAATGAGTCTACTGGATACACTTGAATGTGGCACCCGAATATGATAATCGTGCTAATGTAAAGTAAAATGAAACAACGATATTATAAATGATGTATGTCTCTGATAGGCTTTATATAACGGAACGCTGTGTGTGCACGACTGCAGAGCCAGATACTGCGTCTGGTCTGAGATTGTAGTGTTGGAGTGAGAGAGCGCTTGGCGCACAGTAGTAGGTAGATGTCGGTAAGCGAAAGAGGATGGAGTAGGCAGTTTTTTGTGGTGTGCTCTGTGAAGTCACCAAGTGTTAGATTAATTTAAAAATTAGGAGAACATGTTAGCAAAAGTCTTCTTAGAAGCAAGGTAATGATGTTAAATAATTATGACTTTCGTTTTGGCTTATAATCGTCAATTGTTGAGTAGCCCCAGAATGCACGTAAACTGATTTGATGTAAAGGGTAGTTAGATACTTCACTTCTGAAATGTTTCTAAGATTTGTTCTCAGGTGTTATTTTAAGATTTGTATTTATGCTTTTTTTTAGTGAGGTTAGAGTATACTTCCTGTATAGGTATCATTGTTTGTGAATCAATTAAATAAAGGGACGTAATTTTTGTGAGTAATATGATTACAATTGTCAGATGTTTCTGAAAAGCCAAACTTAACTTGCAATACAATTTCAGTGAAAACTTAGTGATAGCAATCTGTGCCGCCTCCCTGTTCAGGTCACATGTTTTTCAAGGCGTCGGATTTTTCTAAAATTATTTCATTTATCAGTCAAAAGAATTTCATGTACATTTCAAAGTATTACGACCAGCATTACACACCGTTGACCCAGTAGCCAGCATATTTTTATTTTCTTCATGAGAGATCACAATGTATTGCGTTCCACCGTTGCTGCTTTAGAGGTAAGACAATTTAATTCATTTGTTATGTGCACGGTTTTGAACAGTGCTAGAGAGACCAGTGCCTATGGGGGCTGAATGTACATTACTGGCCATTAAAATTGCTATATCACGAAGATGGCGTGCTACAGATGCGAAATTTAACCGACAGGAAGAAGATACTGCGATATGCAAATGATTGGCGTCTCAGAGCATTCACACAAGGCTGGCACCGGTGGCGACAGCTACAACGTGCTGACATGAGGAAAGTTTCCAACCGATTTCCCATACACAAGCAGCAGTCGACCGGCGTTGCCTGGTGAAACGTTGTTGTGATGCCTCCTGTAAGGAGGAGAATGCGTACCATCACGTTTCCGGCTTTGATAAAGGTCGGATTGTAGCCTATCACGATTGTGGTTTATCGTATCGCGACATTGTTGCTCGCGTTGGTCGAGATCCAATGGCTGTTAGCAGAATATGGAATCGGTGGGTTCAAGAGGGTAATACGGAACGCCGTGCTGGATCCCAACGGCCTCGTATCACTAGCAGTCGAGATGACAGGCATCTTATTCGCATGCCTGTAACGGATCGTGCAGCCACGTCTCGATCCCTGAGTCAACAGATGGGGACGTTTCCAAGACAACAACCATCTGCACGAACAGTTCGACGACGTTTGCAGCAGCATGGACTATTAGCTCGGAGACCATGGCTGCGGTTCCCTTGACGCTGCATCACAGACAGGAGCGCCTGCGATGGTGTTCTCAACAATGAACCTAGCTGCGCGAATGGCAAAACGTCTTTTTTTCGGATGAATCAAGGTTCTGTTTACAAGCGTGTATTCGTCATCGCCATATTGGCGTATCACCCGGCGTAATGGTACGGTGTGCCATTGTTAACACGTCTCGGTCACCTCTTGTTCGCAATGACGGCACTTTGAACAGTGGACGTAACATTTTAGATGTGTTACGAGCCGTGGCTCTACCCTTTATTCGATCCCTGCGAAACCCTACATTTCAGCCGGATGATGCACGACCGCATGTTGCAGGTCCCGTGCGGGCCTTTCTGGATACAGAAAATGTTCGACTGCTGCCCTGGCCAGCATATTCTCCACATCTCTCACCAATTGAAAACGTCTGGTCAATGGTGGCCGGGCAACTGGCTCGTCACAATACGCCAGTCACTACTGTGACTGTGGTATAGTGTTAAGTTGCATGGGCAGCTGTACCTGTACACGCCATCCAAGCTCTGACTGACTCAATGCCCAGGCGTATCAAGGCCGTTATTACGGCCAGAGGTGGTTGTTGTGGGTACTGATTTCTCAGGATCTATGCACCCAAATTGCGTGAAAATGTAATCACATGTCAGTTCTAGTATAATATATTTGTCCAATGAATACCCGTTTATCATCTGCATTTCTCCTTGGTCTAGCAATTTTGATGGCCAGTAGTGTATGTAAAGTATGCTAGCGGCAAGATACCATCAATACCTTCTCTGCGCGACAGCAATGGAAGTTGTATCGATGACAGTGGCATTAAAGCAGAGTTACTAAGCACAGCCTTCAGAAATTCCTTCTCTAAAGAAGACGAAGTAAATATTCCATAATTCCAATTGATAACAGCTGCCAACATGAGTAACGTAGAAACAGATATCCTCGGAGTAACGAAGCAACTTAAAGCACTTAGTAAAAGCAAGTCTTCCGGTGCAGAGTGTATATTAGTTACGTTTCTTGCAGAATATGCGGATGCAATAGCTCCATACTTAACAATCACATACAACCGCTTGCTCGACGTAAGTCGCATACCCAAAGACGGGAAAGTGCACAGTCACATCTTTATTCAAGAAAGGCTGTAGGAGTAATACACTAAATTACGGTCCCATATCATAGCGTCGATGTTCTGCAAGAATTTGGAACTTATACTGTGTTCGAACACTATGAATTACTTCGAAGAGAACGGTCTATTGACACATAGTGAAGACGGATTTAGAAAACATCGTTCTTGTGAAACACAACTATCTCTTTAATCACACGGAGCGTTAAACGCTTTGACAAAGGATTTCCAGTTGATTCCGTATTTCTAAATTTCTAGTAGGTTTTTGACACCGTACCTGATACACGGCTCGTAACCTAGTTGCGTGTTATGGAATGTGGTCTGGATTCGTGATTTCCTGCCAGTAGTAGAAGACGGGAAGTGATCGATTAAAAAAGAAGTTCCCCGAGGCTGTGTTTTAAATATTCTGTTTTTCCTTATTAGTATAAACGGTTTAGAAGACAATTTGAGTAGCTGTCATATATTGTCTGCAGATGATGCTATCGTTTATCGTTTAGTAAAGTCATCAGAGAATCAAAATCAGTTTCAAAACGATTTAGATAAGGTATCTGTATGGAGCGAAAATTGGCAATTGACCTTGGCCTGAATAATTGGAAGTGTGGGGTCATCCACATGGGTGCTAAAAGGAATTCGTTAAAAAAATAAATGTAAATGTCGTGTGGCTAGGGCCTCCCGTAGGGTAGACCGTTCGCCGGGTGCAAGTCTTTCGATCTGACGTCACTTCGGCGACTTGCGCGTCGATGGAGATGAAATGATGATGATTAGTACAACACAACATCTGGTACCTGAGCGGAGAAAATCTGCGACCCAGCCGGGAATAAAACCCAGGCCCTTAGGATTGAGATTCTGTCGCGCTGACCACTCAGCTACCGGGAGTGAACAGGAATTCGTTAAACTTAGGTTATATGCTAAATCAGTCAAATCTAAAGACTGTAAAATCGACTGAAGACTTAGGAATTACAATTACGAACAACTCAAATTGAAAAGAACACATAGAAAATGTTGTGGGGAAGACGAACCAAGCACTGTGTTTTATTGACAGAACATGTAGAAGATGTGGCAGATCGACTAAATAGACTGCATGCTCTACACTTGTCAATCCCCTTTTAGGAGTTCTGCCGCACAGTGTGAGTTCCTTACCAGATAGGATTAACGGGGTACATCGAGAAACTTCATTGAAGGACAAAACGTTACGATTATCGAGAAAGACGGGAGAGTGTCATAGACATTACACAGGATTTTCGATAGACATCATTCAAATAATGGCGTTTGTCGCTGCGACGGGATTTTCTCACGAAATTTCAGTCACCAGCTTTCTCCTCCTACTGCGATCGTCATAATACAATTCGGGAAGGAAGAAACAAATGTTCGTTTTTTCGCGCGTTGTTCGAAAGTGGAACAATAGAGAATTATTGTGAAGGTGATTCGATGAACTCTCTGCTCGGCACTTTAGAGTGATTTACAGACTTGCCATGTAGATATAAAATTAATAACCGCGAAATGCACAACCACGACTGGTCCTGTCAAGTTCATATAGGGCGACTTCCCGGCGGAGCAGAACAAAAACGATGAATACGTCAACATGGTTATGGCGCAGGGTGCATCCGACAACCAAACTGCTGCTCCGCCTGCGCATGCTCCACAATATCCTCAAAGGCGCTGTCCCGAAAAGAAAGCATTCAGAAAACCGGTAATCGTCATCCACAAGTCATGGACAGAGGTCGTCCAAGGGCTAGACGTAGCCTATTACACAGAGGATTCGATTCTTGAAACGGCTCGTCAGACACCTTGGCGAAGTACCTGAGATACTACAAGGTAGTTTCAGGTACCTCAGAGATTGGTTGTTGAAATGTTGCACGATGAATAACTGCAACCATATCATTACACGTTAACTCAACATTAGTGGACAGAAGACGGCATTCGATGAGTAGTTTTGCGAATGGCTCTTGCACCAAGTGGAAGAAAACAGACTTCTTGTAAATAATATGATATGAACTTCACTCGTGAAGACATTTTCAACCTCCACAACAGCCATTATTGGTCGGGCCACAACCCACATCACACCAGTGAACGTGGCTTTCAGATTTGCTTTGGCGTAGACCTGGGGTTGGAATCGTGTTAGGTGTGCCTTTTTGGCCGTTAGCTATTGCCGGACAAGTTGAATGCGCCCCTCTATAGTTCCTTTCTTTGTACTACATTACAAAACGTGTAACTTAGTGTTCGGCGACAGCTATCGTTTCACCATGATGGTGCACCGCCGCACTTTGGAATAAACGTGCGTAACTTTTTAAATGAAGCATTTCTATGGATACGGATTGGTCGAGGATTTCCATTTTTCTGGCTTCCACGTTCCCCCAAACTTACCCCACTAGAATTTATTTCTGGGGTCACTTAAAAGAATAAGTTTATAGCACACGACGTAATAAATCGCTTGCATGCCGCTTCGACAATAGCGAATGCAGACGTGTTGCGTAGGTTCCAGCAAAGCATGAGCCAGCGAGTAGTGAACTGTCTGCCAATAGAAGGCGGTCGCTTTGAACATCTTCTCTTAAAGTGAACGTTCTTCGTACGTTTACCTATCGGTTCTGTGAGGATAAGCCTAGACGTCAAACGTACAGAATGGAATTACTGTGCGTGGCATATTGTGTCTTGTATAGTGGACCTGTTGTTTTCTTGGCACCTCTTTCGGTACAGGCTATGTTGCTAAATTCACTATTATTGTATATATATATTTTTTTGTATCGTGGATGAAACAAAGTGGTCATGTAAGTCTGTTAGAAGTTCATGTTATGGCTTGATGTTTAAATAAAGGTAACGGTGACAGAAAGAAATGCACAAGATATCGAGCTGTGAAGGTGTAAATTGGATAAAATTTTATGCTTTAACTGAAAAAGAAATTATTTGGCACTAAAGCAACTAGAACATTTGCGAGTCTGCGTATCGTTCCCGACGCTACTGCATGGTCTCACTGACCTAATGGGTCAGCTCCACTGCAGTGCGGAATTCGTTCTGCCTGTTATTGGCCGCGATGCACGCATTTACTGCGTTGCCAGGGCCGCGTTTTCTAAATCGCATTTCTGTTAAATCTGTTGGTTGGAGTAGGTGTTACTAGATACACTTCTTTCTTGAACTGGGATAAGGAATTGCATACCGTCCGCCTAATGAGACATTTTTTCTTCACCCTGTTTTTGCTGCCACGGGGCAGCAGGGTACATTTTGCATAGATTAACCCAATAAATACGCATTCCACACCACAACCGGTTTCGAACATATGACTAATCAGGAAAATGGAATTCAAGCGAGCAGGGATAAACATTCTGTTCCGCTGAAATCAGTTTATGTTGTTGCAACATCCGCTGAACTGTGGTAACCAATTAAAAACTTGACAGGTTAAACTAAGAAGCAGCAAGCATATGGTGATCACTTATGTAAAGCACTTTAACAACTCATTTTGATAATATAAGAATCAACAAAGATAAAATCTGACTGGCTCTTCAATGAAATATTTTGCTCTTCAACGGAGTCAAGAATGGAGGTTATCTTTCGCAACAGAAATAGGTATCCTACCCTGGAAAACAGTCTTCTTTCAGCTCGATTCATTTGGAGAACACCCTGAGCCCTTGTCTGCGAAGTGCTCAAGCCTACGTTAGTCACAGACACGTAAAGGTCGCTGTGAAGTCACACTCTTAAATTATTGTAACCTGTTTCCTGGAAGCTTTTCTTCCACACCATTGCGCGAGATCATTTGCGGAGTTAGGATGTACATCGGCGTATATCTACATCTATACTCCTCAAGGAACACTGAGCTGCATAGCACAGTTTACTTTCCAGTGTACCCATCGCTGATCTCATTTCATCTGTGATAAGCATAATCCCCGTGATCCATATAGGAAAGGCTAATGGGGGTGGGGGGGGGGGGAGGTGGTTTGTTGTATATTCCTAGATTCCTCAACGCTGGTGCTTGAATTTCGGTGAGTCGACACTGGCTGGACTCTTGCCATTTCAGGTTATTCAGTATTTCCACAAAACACTGCCGTGGGTCAAACAAATCTTTCACTGTAACTGTTGCCATTCTTTCTGTATGTTCCAACGTATGCTGATAGTCCTACGGTATAGAACCCTCACACTTCAGGAATATTCTAGAACGTGTCGGATGAGTATCTTTGAAGCCATATCAGTTGTAGAATGACAGCATTTTGCCAGTGCCAGTGAAGTGTCTGACAACTGCTTTGCCTCAGATTCGTCTTCATGTCACTACGAATTGACACACCCAGGAATCTGTATACGTGACAATAATGATGCTTTAGTCATCAGGCTCTATATTTTTTGCATCCTGTGACGTGCACGATTTTTCATTTCTGAATTTCAAATGAAATTGTGTCAAGGTCTGACTGAATATTAGTGATCCTGTTCAAAACACTACCTCATTATGGATTATTGCATCATCTGGAAAAAAGTGAGAGTTTACTGTGAACACACTCTGTCGCTTCATTAACAGCAAGAGACTCAGAACACTTCCCTGGAGCACGCCTTGTGATAGTACTTTTATTAGAGACCTAACTGTTACAAGTGCTGCAGTGTCACAGTCTGTTTAAATGGGAAAGAAAGAAAAAAGAAAATACAAATTTATAATATGTATAGGAATTGGATATATGTCGCATAATCTTTCTCCCGTCACTGGCCATCCCCCCCCCCCCCCCCCCACCTCCGTCCTTTACTACACTCTCCCTGTCCATCATCTCACCCGCCCTCTCGCTGTCCATCTACTTCCCCTCTCTCTCCATTTTCTCCCCCCCCCCTCTCTCTCTGCCTCCACCTCCTCCTGTCCCCACTCTCTCACCCTGTCTCTCCTTTTACCCTCGTTTTACGTTGAGACTGGTTTATTGTTATTGCCAGGTACGATTCTGTAGTAGTATTCTAATCGCAAGCTGATATGGCTTAAAAGCCGCTTTCCTATTTGCTAACAACGTTTCACTATTATATATTTTATATCGTCATCATCTTGAACAGTTCGCAGCCCCAAGCTGAGTCTCTTTGAACTATAAGCCTCGCCACGCCATCTCCTGTTTTCCCACCGTCTTTCCGTGTTCACTCTGATCAAGACCTCGCCTTTTTTTTTTTTTCAACACATCCTCCTCACTTTTCGTCAACTATCCCTCACTCTTACTTTTGTTCGTTTCCTTCGCATTTCCATTTCGTGTATCCTCAAGGAATCCTCATGTTTTCCATTCGGTTCTAGTGTCCATACCACCCTAGCCAAGAGTTCCTCTTTCACTACTTCCCGTACTGTATCATTCCTCATTCTATCTCTCCTTGTTTCCCCTATCATACTTGTCACGAAGTACATTTCACATGCTTGAAATCAGCTTACATCTCATTTCTTCACTGCCCGTGTTTCAGATTCATAGGTCAGTATGGGGATGCAGTAATATCGATATATTACTACTTTGCTTTCTTGTGGGACGTCCTTTTTCCAAACCAGGGACCTAACGCTTTTATATATCATATAGAGAGTGTATCAAAAAGGATGGCGCAAACTTACAGGGCTGAAAGTACACGATTCAATAGAAGCACGAATGTCCCAGTAAACACGAGTCCGCAAGCGAGCCGCTCGCGAGATAAACACGACTGTATTGTTCCACGCCGCCGCTTACGGCATTGTTTGTAACATCGTCCGTTTTCCCCCTTGCGCACTTGAGGACGTCCTATGTTCGCTCTTTACGCAACGGAACATTGCCGAAAGGCAGAGTTGGAATCACACGATACACGCAGAACGTGCAGCACGGATACAGTACACAGTCTGAAAGGATATCAGTCGCGTCTGAGGAGTTCCACGTGTGCTGTGTTGTAGTTACAATGGATCCATGCAGTAATAAAGAGTATACGGACATGCATTTCATGAAGGCTGTAGGGCTAATGGAAATGCACGGGAGACTGCACGCTTGTACCAATAAACATATCCTGATCGAAGACACCCGGAACGTCGTACATTTACAAGGGAACATCAGCGCCTGAGAGAACACGGGGGTTTTGCACAAGGCAGAGCAGGAGGTAGGCCTGCTCGTATTGCGCCTGAGGTTAAGCAGATGGTGTTGGAAGCAGTACAGCGCTCTCTAGGAACCTCGACGGGAAGAATTGTCACACAAGTGCCTGTACTAACCCACAGTATGGAGAATTTTACTGTACCCTTACCACCTCCAACGAGCTCAATGTCTCAATGATGCGGACTTTGTTTCTAGAGTGACATTTTGTCAGTGGCTGCAACAGCAAGCTGTAGTCGACCCTCGTTTCGCATGTGATATTTTATTTACAGACGAAGCAGGATTCACACGAAATAGTGTTTTTAACTATAATAATCCACATTTGTGGTGTGAAATAAACCCTCATGCTGTTCATGAGTCACCACAACAGCAACGTTTCTCACTGATTATGTGGATAGGGGTACTAGGCGATTAACTCATTGGGCCACACATTATTCCAACGCAACTTAATGGACGGAGGTACCTTAGCTTTCTGCGGCGTCATCTCCCAGGATTTCTTGAGGATGAAGCCCTTCAGCAACGGCAGAGAATGTGGTACATGCATGATGGAGCTCCGGCACATTTTTATGCTGGTGTGGGACGGCATCTAACGCGCAGATACGGACAAAGATGGACAGGTCGAGGCGGACCTGTACCTTGGCCCCCGAGATGACCTAAATCCTTTAGATTTTTGTGTCTGGGGTCAACTCAAAAGTAAGGTGTACAGCACACCCGTTAACACGGTTGAAGAACTGGAGCAGAGAGTTGTACATGCTTGTCAAGAACTCCGGAATGATCCAGAGAATTACGGAAGGATTCGAAATTCATTGCAGAGTCGAGCACAGTATTGCATCCCCATGCAATTCTTCGAACATCTCCTTTAACAGGTACCCCATACGTGGAATGTGAACTAATTGTGATGTACAACCCAACAGTAACGTCTAAATTTCAAATTAATGTGTACTAACTAGGACGATGTTTACAATGACGTCAGTGGCGGCTTAGAACTATACAGTCGTAATTATCTCGCAAGCGGCTCGTATGCGGAACCGTGTTTTCTGGGACATTTTTGCTTCTATTATAGTGTACTTTCAACCGTATAAGTTTGCGCAACCCTTTTTGATACACTCTGTATATATAGCCTATTTGTGTCCAAAAGTTATTACGTAACGCTTAAAGATTCGAAGTAAATCGGTAGAGTACTTTTTGATATTTTTTGTATCAATGACTTCCGTTTGTATACGGTGTTCATTTTAACTGAAGACATTGAAATATCTCGAAAACTACACTTCGAGTAAAAAAAATGTTATAATTCCAATTTCTTTGTCTGGGAGGGGGAACATACAACGATACCACATTCGAGCCCCCACCTAACCAATGTCGTAGATGGCGGAGGGCAAATTTGAAATATTCAGCAGGAACACCGTTATTTATTGCAGATAAAGATCCTATGGCAAAATCTACATACGTTTTGGTATCATTGGCTGTCCCCCTCAGAGACGAACAAATTGGGAACAAAAATTATTCTGAAACTTCCTGGCAGATTAAAACACTGTGCGGGACCTTTGCCTTTCGAGGGCAAGTGCTCTACCAACTGAGCTACCCAAGCACGACTAACGCCCCGTCCTCACAGCTCCCTGGAAACATAACTTTTTTTGATCCGATATGTGTGATATCTCAGAACAAGGATTGGAATAATTGTAAGGAAAGGTACATGGAAGCTGAACCGACATATTTCGTCATTTTCTGTTTCATGGAATATACTTTATTGCTTAACCTTAATTATTAAGATTGCGAACTAAAAACCTAGTCAAAAATGAATAACAACGCTCACAAGAATTTAAAGAACTTGAACATGATCAATTCATTAAGAAAAAACTTTAACAGTTTATATCATTAAGAACAGGGCTTAAAACAAGGAATATACATAACTCCCAAAAGACAGGTAAGAAGTCAACCAACTACGCGTGACTGCAGGCTGGCTTAACAAACTGAGTTTTACCAGTAAAATCAATTACAGATCACTGCCACTGAAAGCATTAACAGTTCCCAAGCTTGGATAAAACTTTAAACAAATGATATTGCCCACCCTAAATACCGATTATGGCTGTTAGAAAGCCCTTAACAGTTTATAAACCTTATAAAATCCATTACGCAATAAAATACACAAACCCCCAAAATAAAATAAAAGCGGGGAAGGCATACAATTTAAATGTGACTCCCAACTGGCACACACCAGCAGAAACATTAATAATGACCCTTAAATAAATATACAGTCCCTTAAAATACAAGAAATCTGACAAGTTACACCAAGTCACAAGTTACAGCAACCAGTTATTGCAGCAAACTGGTAGCAACCACGCAAGATTGACAATAATGGAGTTAGCAAATGACTGCGGCTAAAAAGACTCAACGCTCCAGAACTAGCATATAGGGCGTGTAAGATTTAAACAAGTTGTTAAAGAGCAGATATAGTGACAAGGAACGTAGAACTTGCAGAACACTCTTTAAAGCTTATGTGCTTACTCAATTCACAATACTGAACAAATCAAGAGTTCCAAAATTAATTGGCGACCCTCCACCTTGGCACGTACCAAGCGATCAAATTTACTTAACTTGAGCCAACACGAGGCGGTTGGTAGAGGCACCAGATTGTGGGCCAAAATAGACGTCGTGCGGCGCCGGAAGTGTCGCCGCAGCAGAAACAAAAAATGTCTCTGCTCCGGGCGCAGGAAACAGGAACGCTTCGTCCGCTGCCAGAATTCTCTCCCAAATCAGAAAGGAATAATAATCTACCGAAATACGGCTACAAACGAGAATGTCTAGGATGTAGGCAATATTAACTTATTCTTGAAGTGACTACACATACGAATGACAAGGTTAACACTCCTTAAAATTACTTGAAAATTAGCAAGGTGAAACATCAGCGCCTGTAGATCCAATTGCTAGGGCCTGCTCATCTACAACAAGTTTCTTGCCTTCGACACAAGACTACATTCCAATTTAAATTTCTCCAGTTCAACTTACAACAGAGAATGCTCGTGCGATTACACAGAACATGTCCTGGGACAACAAATTATTATGTTACACTGACCGATGAACACCCTCGCAGCCACTCAGACGCGTGTTAACATGACATGTCTAATGCTACACAAACACAGTCGAGGCCCTGCGATAACAAGTACGAATAAAAAAACAGTACTTAACTCCACTCATGAGCGAAAGACACCGAGACATCCATGATTCAAAGCAGGGGTGTTATTTCCTCCAATCTGTACAGGCGTATTTTCCAGGTGCTGTGAAATTGAAGCTTGCAGAGTTAGCCAGGAACTTGCTGGCTAGGTTGCACGCTGCGTCCACTGTTCTCCCCGCAACCCGCGGCAGACAATCCTTAACCCAGGCGGCAAAGCTTGCCTCTGAACGATTTAACCACTCGCTGCTTCTCGACGCCCGTACCGTACACCAGGAGTTCCCCGAAACCAACAACTTGCACCCACCTGCCCTCTAGCTTACTGTCGGCACCATGGCGCGCGAAAAATCGACAGCATATCGCTTAACGAAAGACCCTAGCCT
The DNA here is from genome assembly GCF_021461385.2 of Schistocerca piceifrons. Lineage (NCBI taxonomy): Eukaryota > Metazoa > Arthropoda > Insecta > Orthoptera > Acrididae > Schistocerca > Schistocerca piceifrons. The sequence continues at coordinate 1,013,116,471 of NC_060139.1, forward strand.
CCAACATCTGATCAGAATGGATATCGGCAACCCGAGTAGTTAGTGACGTCAGCAGAGTTCCATACACGCAAAAATTAAAGTCTGCACGATTCACTGTAGTTTTCGAGATATTTCATTGTCTTCAGTTAAAAATGAACCCCCTGTATTAACATATATATTTATGTAAGTATATAGCTCTTGTCCATCTGGAGCCGGCCGTTGTGGCCGAGCGGTTGTAGGCGCTTGAGTCAAGAACCGCGCGACTGCTACGGTCACAGGTTCGAATCCTGCCTTGGCCATGGATGTCTATGATGTCCTTAGGTTATTTAGGTTTACGTAGTTCCAAGTTCTAGGGAACTGATGACCTCAAATGTTAAGTCCCATAATGCTCAGAGCCATTTGAACCATTTTGTCCACCTGGTGTTCATTAGATTATGACGTAAAAATTTGAAATAAAACGATCAAGAACTTTTCGAGTTTTTTGGTAATATATATATACTTTTATTCAAATGCAACCACGTGTCGAAATTTCGAAGTAATCTCTAAAGAAATTTCGGAGACTACCAATTTCCAGCAACCAACGATTATATTTTTATTTATTTAGGTTGAGTTGTAATTTAAAATAAAAATCCTTGACTACCGATTCTCTCTGTGTGGGACGGAAATTACTTAATGTTATTCTTTCTGAACAAGAGTAATTCTGGACGAGGCCGGTGATAGCAACGCCTTTCAAACTGTAATCACTGCTGGACACCAAGATGGGAGAGAACTTTGGTTTAAAGAAGGACGCCAGGATCTTAGTTGCACGATTCTGGGAAATACCTGACTGTTAGAGTCAGGCAGCTATCAGAGTTCCCTCAATAGCTTTGTGTAGGAACGGCCGTGTAGAGTGGCAATAGAAAATAGTGCCCACCGTCACAGTTTGCTCTTATCTTAAATAAGATGCAGCAGGTTCACTCGGCCACACCTTTGTCGGCGTCCTGAATCAGTCAACACAAAGCGTCAGACTGCTTCACAGTGGAATTGATGGACAACTGCCAGCCGCCGTCGCCACAATGCGGCGAGGCGCTCCGAGCTACAGGTTCGGCTACGCGCTGTCGCACTCGCCTGTTGCTCCTCAAAGCTAACATTTATCTCTCTCTCGCTTGTCTGGACCTTACAGGGGCTTCACTGAGTACATTTCTGTACATTTTACTGTATCTGTTGCTTGGTAACATGCGACCTTCTTATTGAATACTACTGCGCTCCTTCCTCACGTTCTTTCACTGCTCTTTTGTCGATCTTGAATGCATGACTTACTGGAGGTAAGGTGTGGAATCTGGGTTCTTCCCATTGTTATGATAGTGGTACTGCTCTCCTGCTCGTCTACATACCCGTGATTAGCATCGCTTAACCAATGTTCAAAGCGACTGCTTGATTCACAGTTGCAAAGAGCGCCGCTTCGGACACTTGAAAGTCTATACGCTGTGACATCACTTTAGCAGAAACTGTGGCTAGGCAAGGTGTAACGCCTCAGGGTGAAGTTATTTCTACATCTGTTTATAGCCCTCCACCCAAGATATCATACTGACTGTTCCCTACCAAGAAATCCTCTATCCAGTCAACAATTTCACTTGGTGACCCCCACCATTGATACTCCGTTAGTAAATGTTGGAGTGTTACAAAGCCACATGCCTTTCTGAAGCCAAGAACTATTGCATCTACCCAACTGTCTTCATCCACTCCTTCCAGGATAATATGTGAGCAAAGCGCGATATGTTTTCCTAACATACGCAAGCTGGTGTGAAGGATATCATTTTGCAGTGATACTTCAAAGTTTGAGCTCAATGTATGTTCCAGGATTCTACGGTGGGCAGATGTCAAATGTATTGGATGACGGCTCGCATTATTGCGAATTGAAATTTTATCCGTCATCAACACTGCGTTAAGTACGCCTGTCGGTTTGAATGTTTCTGAAGTTGAGGCTAGTCGTTTCATAGTACATCGGTTCATCGATGGGATGCTTTTAAACAAGACTGATATTATGAAAGGTCAACCAGTCAGTAAAATTTGATTCGATGAGCAAACATTACTGTGTCTTTGATAGTGTCGAACAAGCAACTACCTTCCATTAATCCTTGTATGCTATCAAAAGCTTACAGACCTTTACTGAGGCGCTAACATGTTGTCATCGAGAAGTATGCGTAGTATTTAGTCAAAAAACTGCCCAGCCGGGAAAGTGTTCTGGAAGATGGTGGTATCGTTCAACGAAACAGTGTTTTTTCTTTCGGATCAGGATGGCAAAATGTCGTCGGAGGTCCGATAACGCTCGCTACACTCTGATACTGTTTCTGAAAACAAATAGGAAGAAGAAACAAGTCAACTTTTTGACTGAATATCTGGATTGGAGGAATCTGTTGTTTCACACACGATGGAAAAAAATTGGAAATTTGTGGTAAGTTCTATGGGAACTAACTGCTGAGGTCGTCAGGCCCTAAGCTTACATACCACTTAAAATAACTTACGCTAAGGGCAACACACACACACACACACACACACACACACACAAAGACACACACACACCCAAGGAAGGACTCGAACCTCCGACGCGGGGTCCGCGAGAGCCCGCTAAGGACATGCTGCATTATTATTTTGATTCAATCATCTGACAGGATTGATGCGGAAAACAATGTCTTCCAGTCCTGCATCAACCTCTTCATCTGAAAATAGCACTTACACCCAGTGCCCTAAATTACTTGTTGAATATGTTTCAGACTCTGTTTTCCCCTACATTTTTTCCTCTCTATAGCTTCCTCTACTACTACACAAATTATTTCCTGATGTCTTAATACATGTCCTATCAGTCTGTCTCTTTTTCTTGCCAGTGATCTCCATATGACTCAGTCCTCCCTGATTCTGAGGAGAACTTCCTCATTTGTTATCTTATTCATCTAACTTTCAACATCCTTCTGTAGCACCATATCTCAAACGCTTCAGTTCTCTTTTCATGTTTTCCCCGTGGTCTGAGATTCACTTCTATACAACGCTGTACTCCAGAAGTACAGAAATTTCTTCCTCAAAGTGCGTACAAGGCTAGTAAATCAGGAACATCAGTATTACAGCAAAGGGTTTAAAATGCGAGAAAGGCTGCAGGTGTCATGTCGCATATGCTGAATTTCTGTCGACTATTGGTCTCCACGCTAACCAGTGGCTTTCAGTGTTATGTAAGAGGATTGACACTGTTGCGTGCATACTAAGTGGCTGGACGAAATAGAAATATTCACAATCCCTAAACCACGAAAACCAATATACAAACCAGGAAACTGTCGCCTACAACTCTCCTTGGTTCTTGCTACAAGCCGTTGCAAACAATATCCTAAATCTAACTTGTAGAAAAATTCTGGAACAAATTTCGTTTGAACAATCTCGTTTATCGAAAACGTCGCCGTGTACGGATCATGTTCACCGTCGTAGAAACGTTTCTTTAAGCATGGTTACAAGAAGGCTTTAAAGCATTCGTATTTTTCATTCAGTTTGTAAGCATTATCGATGTCATATGGAGAGAGCACTTCTTCTGAAGATCCAGGCTGAAGATCCAGGAATAGTATCCTGCATAATCTGTGTGTCAGAACATACCAGTCAACATCTGTTGCGCACTGCAATGGTCTTGTGTGTAGCACAGTAGAGTGCTACTTTTTTGCTAAGCATCGACTATACGAGCCAGCTCGGCACCCTTATAAGTACAAATATCCGTACAATCTGTCTAAAAACTATATTTTTCATAATAAGATGACTATCTAAATCTTTTTAATGTTATTAATAAATATTTCTTCTACGTATATAACACCCTGTCTTTCACTTGAAGTCAGTTGAAGGGGAAGGTTTAGAACGCTGATCTCGTTCCGACAGGCTAAAATCCAGATAATTAGCAATAAAAAATACTGCAAAACTTCTTGATGAAGGATTTTATATACGCCGTATTTGACAAACACCACAAGAAGTAGAAACAGACCTAAACACTCCACTAAAGCAGCCGGCTTCCACTCGTCCGACGTAGATAGACATTGCTAATAAAAACCGCGCAAAACGATGGAGTGAGCAAGCACTGCCGCTTTAAGTGGAACAAAAGTTAGCTGGCGTATCTTGCACGAGTGTAACGTCGTATGTAGACGCTGACCACAGATTCTGCTGACTGGGTAGAAAAATTAAATTTAATACTATAATCAATTGTATATACTATAACCTGTTGTATAACTGTCTGCTGCTCGTGGTCTCGCGGTAGCGTTCTCGCTTCTCGAGCACGAGATCCCGGGTTCGATTCCCGGCGGGGTCTGGGATTTTCTCTGCCTCGAGACGACTGGGTGTTGTGTCGTCTTCAACATCATCATTCATCCCCATTACGGTTGGACCAAGGCAATTCAAACCACCTCCATTAGGAACTTGCCTGGTACGGCGGTGCGGGTCTCCCGCATCGTTTTCCTCTGCGCTCTGTCGCGGAGTATGGGACTTCATCATCATTGTATAACTGTAAGATAGTTGCACTACGTGTTTTGTATTTCGTTAGTATAGTACTACCAAGAGTTGCACCATACACTAAATAAATAAATTGGAGAGATGTATTAAAAACCAGCACGTCCGTGGCGGCTTGAACTCTGAATTTTTGTGGAGGAATGGCACCCCATTCTTTCTAAACATCCGAAATGGATGCAGGGGCTGGTGCAAAGTCTACGTTTTAACTCACCCCTGAGGTGTTGCATTGGGTTCAGTTCGCGACTCTGGGCAGACCACTCGGTATCAGGAACGTTATTGTCCACAAACAGTTATCTCACAAATGCTGCTTTTTGACAGGGTACATTGTCATCCTGATATAATCATCGTCTCTAAACTGCTCTTCTATTATACGTAATACCCAACGCTGTCAAATGTGTTGATATCTTTCCGCAACTTAATCTCTTCGCAAGCGGAATAAGGGGACCACACACACCAACCACGAAAAAGACCTCCCACACCGTAACACTATCTCCTCCACACTTCACAGCTGGCTTTACACGCGATCACAGGTAATGTTCTCCAGGCATTTGCCAAACCCAAGCTGTTGTATTACCACACGGTACAGAGTTATTCATTACTCTGGAACAGTCGTCTCTAGTCATCCATATATTTATAGCAACTCAGGCGTTTCGTAGCATTGACGACAGAAGTGTGTGGCTTATGATCAGCTGCTCAACCGTTGTAGCCCGTTCTTTTTAACCACATGAGTTTCCCGCTCAATTATGTCTAACAGGGTTGGATTGAGTTAACACCATTTTTAGTACCTTTCTGTTAACTCTCCGGCTGTTAGCTCCAATCATTATTGGCTTTCAGTTACGAAAAATACATTGTTTATGAAACATTATTATAGTTTGGGGGACACTTGTCATCCGCGCGAGCCCTGCTGCCACAATCTGAAACAAAGTAAGTCTGTATTACTTTACTGCTTTCCGAGGTTCAATCGATCTTTCATGTGCGTAAATTTAGACGTATTGAAACTGATTGCAGTTACCTTCCATATTAACTAGTATTCTCTTTATTTTTAAATTGTGGGAGGAATGTCAAAGATGGAAATCCCTCGGGCAGAGTTTAGTAGAGATCCTAATGTATGGTTGGAATGGTTCAATGAGCTGAGTGATGAAGATGCTCATAGTGATAGCATTGACTCAGAGACTGAGGCTTCTGTTCATGAAAGTGGTCATGATTCAGGAACAGAACAAAAAGTGTCAGAAAATGATGAATATGAATCACAGGAAGAAGTAACTCAAGGGGATGCGATTTTTTAGGGAATTATGGAATAACTAAATGGAGGAAAAATAAATATCCTACCGGTGTTAGAAGCATATATTGTGATTTTATTACACATTTGCCTGGACCAAAAAATCTAGCTCGTATAAAAAAGACAGAAATAGTAATACATCAATTAAGTTCGTGGTAACTCCTCTAGGTAAAGGGACGCTAAAGAAACAGATGCGAGATCAGAGCTTTCATAGGTTTGTTATAGTACTACTACTTTGTGGATTGGGGAGAAGAGAAGTTTGTGGCACAACTTGACCAGAAGACGGGATCGGTTGGTAGGACATGTTCTGAGGCATCAAGGGATCACCAATTTAGTATTGGAGGGCAACGTGGAGGATAAAAATCGTAGAGGGAGACAAAAGAGATGAATACACTAAGCAGATTCAGAAGGATGTAGATTGCAGTAGGTACTGGGAGATGAAGAAGCTTGCACAGGATAGAGTAGCATGGAGAGCTGCATCAAACCAGTCTCAGGACTGAAGACCACAACAACAACAACAACATGTGGATCTTTGAGATGTTCTAGGAAGAGTGTATCAAAATCGTGGGATAACTCAAAGGGAAACGGACTTGAATCGTGTTATTTATGTATGTTGAGATGTCTAAGGTTTGATAATATCCGTGATAGAGGTGTCCGCAGAGAGACTGACAAGTTGGCTGCTGTCAGAGAGGTACTTGAACTGTTCACGAACACCTAGTGAATATCTTGCTGTTGACGAACAGCTTTTGGCATTTAGAGGAAACTGCCCTTCAGGAAATATATTCCTAGCGAACCAGCAAAGTATGAGTTAAAAGTGTTTGCTTTGGTTGTTGTAAAAACAGCTTCCACTTTGAATTTAGAACCGTGCGTCGGTAAGCAACAAGAGGGACCATGTAATGCAAGTAATTCAGCAGAATATATTGTTCTTCGAATGGTCAAACTGTTCCAAACGTTAGAATATATTATACTGTGTACAAATATTAAATGTATTATATTTAGATTTAATAAAAAATCATAAAACCAGTCATAAAGACCGTTCAAAGTGTACAAATAGACCACTTGCTTTGTGGATGACACCAGTCATCCGCGCGAGAGATGATGTCACGAATTTTCGAGCGAGTAACGGAGGGTTAATTCCTTACCTACCGTCATTGTTCTAGCTGGACTGCTGTTAGCACTTTGGAACCCATGTGTGAATTCTTCCTTGATTTCACTCGGTTTCTCACACCCATCTTCCGCAATGCCAAACGCTCCATCAGTACACGAGGTAGCCCTGGTCTTGATTTAGCTTTGATTGTTCCTTCGTTCTTACACTTGACAAATACGTCTCGCACAATCCACTTGGGCTGCCTTAGAAGGTGTGATATGTCCCTGATCCATTCCACACTCAGGTGCCATCAAGTGGAAGCCCCTTCACCGACTTTTTCTGCTGTTACTGCTCTCTACTGACAAAAAAATACTCCCTGCCTCTTTTTGTGTCAGCGGGTCCGACTTTCGTGACATCCTTTGTTCAATTCCTTGTTACGTAGACGTGTCTCGATCTTTTGATCAGATAAAGTATGCTGACAATTATTCGATTCCTTTATTTAGCGCAAAAGATGCTTCACACTTCACGCACGTCAACAGTAGAGTACACTTGGTTTGAAGGCCGACCAAAAGAACCGACGCTGAAATGGAGCGCGATGTTTCCAGGATTTGATTTAGTCGAGCTGTGACTGATGATACGTAAGTGGAAGCTGCATAGGGAACGCGTTACAGAGGCTATTGGGAATAATATTCCTGCCAAATAGGAGAGTATTAGTTGACATTAGCATAGTCGAGGGCGTCTAGTTCCTCTAATTTCTGGCCGTCCGTTATGGCCCAGTGGTTCTAGGCGCTTCAGTCCGGAACCACGCGGCTGCTACGGTCGCAGGTTCGAATCCTGCTTCGGGCATGGATGTGTGTGACGTCCTTAGGTTAGTGAGGCTTAAGTAGTTCTAAGTCTAGGGGACTGGTGACCTCAGATGTTAAGTCCCATAATGCTTAGAGCAATTTCAACCATCCTCTGTTTCTGGGAAACCCAACGACGTGTTTCTAACATAGGAGGGTAGAGTCTATATTCCACCGAATGTGTACAGTTCGATGCCATGTTGCTTCAGGCATGCATGCAAGATTAGCGTATAGGCACCGCTAAATTTTGCGTAGAAATCGTTACAAATTGCTGCTGACTTTCGGTATGTGGACTTACCCTCGTTCCGCCCACAGTCATGTCAAATAGGGCAGTGGAGCTGACAGAACTTCAGGGAAACCTCTTGCGCTTGCCCCCCAGGGGCTCAGCATTCATTTGCTGAGTACGGGCTTAGCGACTCCGGGGTCCTGAGCTGGGGACTGGTCAGCACCGCCAGTCTCCTGTCACCGTAACCCCCGGACATGCTTCAGCGACCACCGCATGGCGCAGCAGTGGAATGTTGTGTGCTGCGGGGAATGGTAATCTTGGCTTGACCGCCTGGATTGCGAGGAAGGTAAACCTCTATAAAAACCCCTCAATCTTATGGTGTGCTGCGCGCCTATAAGATGCATGGCTGTTGGGGTGGAACAGTCGCAAGCGGGGAACCTCTGGGGCACCTGCCGCACCCCAGTTGTATAAGGCTTACCTAGGCACGCGGGGCTCTGTCTAGCTGGACTTCTAGTTCCCTAGCTGCTCGTGGGACCGAGATGGAACCCTCGAACTTTTATTCTTCTCCTGCCAGCGGAAAGGGTGGACCGCTGGTGGGTTCTAACACCCAATCCAACAAGAGGGCTCGTGTAGCCAGTCCTCCTGATTCAGGTAATAGTAACAGAACGCATGCTGCTTCGCAGAATGTGTTTTTCATAATTAAAAGAAAAGATGGGAGTTTTGAAAAAGTTTCGCCATTTTATATACAGAAGGGCTTAGAAGGTATTGCTGGCACATTAAAATCTGTAAAGCGCTTGCGAAATGGCACCTTGTTGGTTGAAACATATAGCTTCCAGCAAGTCCAGAACCTTCAGAAGACACAATTTCTTGGGGAGTTTGCGATAGAGTCTGAATTTCACAACACCTTGAACTACAGCAAGGGTGTTGTGACTTGCAGAGATCTCGTTGACATTCCCCAAGACGAACTGAAGGCTTAATGGTCCCGGGAAGGAATTGTCGACGTGCAACACATTATGAAACGGGTGGATGGTGCTCTCATAAAGACTGACTCATTTATCCTTACAGTTAACACCACCAAATTGCCAGAGCATGTGAAGGCAGGTTTCCTACGTCTCAGTGTACGGCCTTATTACCCCAAACTCATGCGGTGTTTTAAATGCCAACACTTTGGACACACTACTCTCGGCTGTAGAGGGGAAGCCACTTGCGGGAATTGTGGTAAAGCCGCCCACGAGGGAGTTGGTTGCTCCTCTCCTCCCAAGTGTGTCAACTGCTCTGGGGATCACCCTGTGTGGAGTAGGGAATGCAGAGTTTTCCTTGAGGAACGGAAGATCCAGGAACTAAAAACTACAAAACGCATCCCGTATGGTGAGGCGAAGAAAATCTACAAGTCCATGCAGCCGCCCACGTTCGCTGCTTCCTTTTCTTCCGTTCTCTAACAACCAGTCTTGAAAACCGATGCCGCTACACAAACGGAGGTTGCTACTGTCAGCACTAGCACCTGCGCTTGTCAATGTACGTGTGCTGCTGCCGTTCCTGTGAAGCCTGCTGGTCCCCCCCGGCCTTCTGACCAGGCCGTGGTAGCTGACATCATGGAACTTCCTGCCCCTTCCCGGGTCCAGTCTTGTGCACCGCCCAGCGCTGCTACACCCCCTACTGCTTCTGAGGTTTTGGCTCCAATGCCACCTCAGGCCAGAACATCGAAGCCAAAGACAAAGGTGAAGACTCGCCCACTAAAGGAGACTGCAGTTATACAGTCTCCTGATGTGGATGTCATTCTCTCTGACGTCTCTCTCGACTCCTCTTCTGAGGCGATGGAGGTTGATGTCAGACTGGGGCAATCATCTCGCCCCAAAACTGAGCCTCCACCTGTTGTGGGCTCTCCTCCCCGACAGAAAGTGAGAATGAAGGTACTCCCACCCTGATAGATGGCTCCCATTATACAGTGGAACATGAATGGATTCCGGGCACATGTGGAGGAACTGAACCTCCTAGCACGGCAACGCCCCCTGTGCTTGTGTTTACAGGAAACGCATTTAAAACCATCTGACGCTCCTGTATTAAGGGGCTATACGTCATATCGCAAAGATGACCTGACTGGAGAAAGGGCCAAAGGCGGAGTCGCTGTGTTTGTCTATAATGACCACCACTCCTCTGCTCTCCCCCTGGATACTGACCTGCAAGCAGTTGCAGTTGAAATTCATTCACCTCGGAGGCTTACCGTTTGCTCCCTTTATTTACCCCCTCTGGATGCAATGACCTTAAACGTTCTCACAGCCATTGACCTATCTTTCTGCTCTCCAACCCTCACCGACTCTGTTCACTGGGAGGTCATTGACGCCTTCATTCCAGTGATCACTTCCCTATCCGCATTCATCTCCTGGATGGTGTATTGCTGGAGCAGCGGCCACCATCGTGGATGATTGCCAGGGCTAACTGGCCACTGTTCACTCGGTTGGCTGTCTGTGACCGCCACAATAACGTACAGGAATGGGTGGATCACATCACACTTGTGGTCCATCACGCTGCTGACCTGTCCATACCACAGTCTTCTGGCACTGTTAAGCGGCGCCTTGTGCCTTGGTGGACAGAAGAGTGCCGTTCAGCCATCCGGGACAGGCGTGCGGCTCTTCGCCGATTTAAATGCCGCCCAACAGCGGTCAATCTTACCGCCTTTCGAATCGCGAGAGCCAGGGCACGCCGTGTCATTAAAGAGAGCAAGAAAAGGTCATGGCAGGAGTTCCTGGACTCCATCAACCGTTCCACTTGTTCCACAAGAGTATGGGAAGCCATCCGGAGGATTTCCGGTAAACATAGCCGTTTACCAATAGCTGCTGTCCTTGACCAGGGATGCCTCCAAACGACACCCAGAGCCATTGCTCAGACGCTGGCAGAGCGTTTTGCACGAAGTACTGCCACTGCAAATCAGGATCCAGCTTTTCGTCGCTACCGTGCGACTGTCGAAAGAGCGACCTTGGACTTTCGGTCGAACAGTTCTGAGGCCTACAATTCCCCTTTCTCCATGTGGGAACTTGAATCGGCACTTACTGAGACGTCTGACACTGCACCAGGTTACGACCGCATCCGGTACTCCATGCTTCGACATCTACCAGCGGCGTCAAAGGAAATCTTCCTCGAATGTCTTATTCTCATATGGCAGACAGGAGTGTTCCCCACCTCGTGGAGGGAGGCAATTCTCATCCCTCTCCTCAAACCAGGAAAGGACCGCACATGACAAGCTATGTCGGAAAGACCCTGGAACGGATGGTTAACCGGCGTCTGGTCTGGCTGTTAGAAACCAGACAGCTCCTTAGCCGCTTTCAGTTTGTATTCCGAAAATTTCGGTCCACGGTCGACAACCTGACCCTCCTAGAGGCGGCTATTCAGCAGGCTTTTCTCCGTCAGCATCACTGTATCGGTATCTTCTTTGATATCAGTAAGGCATATGATACTACTTGGAGACACTGTATTCTTGCACAAATGCATCAATGGGGCTTTCGTGGCCGCCTCCCGATTTTCATTCGGTCTTTCCTGTCTCAGCGGTTTTTTTCGGACCCGCGTTGGTAACATACTGTCTGATCGCTTTGAGCAAGAGAACGGTGTCCCCCAGGGCAGTGTTTTAAGCGTTACCCTCTTTGCCATAGCCATCAACTGTATAACGTCTACAGTGGGGAGTCCAGTACAGTGCTCCTTATTTGTGGACGACTTTGCTGTTTTCTGTCCCTCCTCGAGTGTTGCAACCGTGAGCCGTCAGTTGCAGCTAACAGTGCGGCCGTTAGAGGAGTGGGCTGCAAAGACGGGTTTTCGGTTTTCTGCTGATAAGTGTGTTTATGTTAATTTTATTTGTTCTCGTCATCTTTTTACTTTGCCTGCCTTGCATATGGGGGATACTGTCCTACATTTTAGAGACACAGTGCGGTTTCTGGGCCTAATATTTGACTCCAGGTTGTCATGGCTGCCACACCTACGTGACTTGAAAGCCAGAACGCTGAAGGCACTGAACATCCTCAAGTGCCTCAGCCACAGGTCTTGGGGCGCGGACAGGGGGCGTCTCCTACAGTTTTATTGACCTTTTGTGCGTTCACGGCTGGACTATGGGTGCACAGTATATGGGTCAGCGAGCCATCTTATTTGCGGATCCTTGACGCTGTTCACCATGCTGGGATCCGACTGGCCACGGGTGCTTATCGGACCAGTCCCGTACCCAGCCTCTGTGCTGAGTCTGGCGAACCGCCACTTACCATCCGGCGGCAGCTCCTGCTGGTGCGCCAGGCTTGTAAGTTTCTTGCAGCTCCCAGATCGCCTGCTCACCATCTTGTTGCCCATCCACCTCTGGACCACCTTTTTTTCCCGCCGTCCCCGGGCTACGTTGCTGTTTGGGATCCGTGTGCAACGTGTACTAGAGTCCCTCGGTGTGGAGTCTGTACAACCCCAAATCCAAGGTTTTAACCGCCTGCCACCCTGGTTACTGAAGAGGCCTGGAGTGATTTTAGATTTATTGCAGTACAAGAGAGATTGCACTCCTGCCACCGTTTTTAATGCAGCATTTTCTGCCATTTTATCTGAGCACCACGACTATGTAGCTGTTTTTACGGATGGGTCGAAACAAGGGGATTCTGTTGGTTGCTCAGTTGTTTGTCCATATCGTGTCCTCAAGGTCCGACTGCCTCAGACTTTTACTGTCTTTGATGCAGAATTGTTTGCGATCTTGCGGGCACAGGAGCACATGAGACATTCTTCCTCTCCTAAATTTCTTGTCTGTTCCGATTCACTCAGTGCCCTTCACTCATTGCAACGTTTGTATCCGGCAGACAAAATTGTCCAGACCATCCAGGATGCCCTCCTCCGACTACAGCGACTGGGGAAGGTTGTAGCTTTCTGCTGGGTTCCGGGGCATGTTGGCATTGCTGGGAATGAAAGGGCAGATCTCGCAGCCAAGGAGGCGTGTCTCGCCCCACAAGTATCTCAGTGTGCTATCCCCTTGCACGCACTCACCTCGCTGTTGAGCTCACGGGTCATGCGTCGGTGGGAGGACGAGTGGCTGGAAGTGACTGACAATAAGCTCCGTATAGTCAAGCCCACAACGCGTGTGTGGTGTACTTCCTTTCAGCCCCATCGACGGGACGAGGTTCTCCTCACTCGGCTTCGAATAGGCCACAGCCCTATGACGCACGGCTTCCTGCTCCGGCGAGAGGACCCTCCAATGTGTGGTGCTTGCGGCGTCCAGGTCACTGTGCGCCACGTTTTATTGGATTGCGTTTTATTTTCAGACCAGCGGGTCGCGGCTGACTTGCCAGCGGACCTGCCGTCTCTTTTAGGCAACACTCGGACGAATGTGGTTAAAGTTTTAAAGTTCTGTGCCCTGTCAAATGTTTTTACAAAGATTTTAGGGAGAGGATTTTAATTTGCTCACTGTGTGACAAGCTCACCCATATTTTATGTAAGTGGCCAGCCAATAACAATTTCCTGTGACATTCTTGTTGCTATGTTTCCCCTTTCCTTAGGTTTCTCTTTCTTATGTAGCATTTTCCTTCTTTTCCTGCTTTCTTTGAGTGTGTGCTTTAGTTTTCTTAGGTCTGTCCACATTCGTTCCTTTTAATGTGTGTCAGGGCGCTGATGACCTCGATGTTGAGCGCCCATAAGCCCCAACACACCACCACCACATCTTGCGCTTGCAATGGGAAACTGCCACTATAAGGAGGAAGAATCAGCAATGATCAACGGCCATAAGGATGAAGACGGCAATGAAAACTACTGTATCACTCTGAACACAACACCTATTTTGAAGATCTTACAAACAAAAGTCCGAACAGGCCTTGAAGGCCCAACATTACCTACCGGCCGCCGTGTCATCCTCTTCTCTCAGGCATCATCGGATGCGGATGCGGAGGAGCGTGGTCATCAGCTCATCGACTTCCCGGCTGTTGTCAGTTTTCGCGACCGCTCCTCAATTGACCTCACGAAGGCTGAGTGCACCCTGCTCGCCGGCCGGAACTGTGGCCCATCCAAGGGTGTACCAAGCCTGCCTGTCAGGGGAGGTTTACTATCTTTGGACCGAAAAAAAACATGTTCTTTGCGAATTTGTTTCTCGAGATGTGTTACAGATATCAATGTCAAATTTGGTCAAAATGTTTATTGATACTTCCTCTACCAACAGGAATTTTTTTCAACCGGAAATATCGAAGAGCAAAGGCGGAAGTGCCGTCGGAACGAAACAAAATTTCGATGTAGACCTCCACGCGCGGTATGTCACAGATCAGCCGGCTCGTCTGAAATCAAAATTGAGTTGACGTTAGCGAAGTATATAAAATTCTTTAGGAGCTGTACCTCGCTTAAGTTATTTGGTCCATAGGAAACAAAATGGCGGCCATTTGAAGAAAAATAGGGTGTTTTCATCGATTTTTCGGCTTCGTCGGCCAAGTAAAAATATTTATAGTTGATGGATGGGAATAAACGTGGAACAACTCCTAGAAAATTTAGTTGTCTCCGTCGGAAACAAAGAAGCATGCCAATCGGTTCAGTAGATTTGAAGTTACCACACCGCGCGATAAAAAGAAAGTCATTTCGAGAAAAACGCTTTTGAAGTTTTGACTACGTATAAATGCAATATTATGCATCTTACGTTCAATCTGCTATTCCGGGTCCATAAACTAGCCGTTCCTCTTCTTCACAGAGGGCGTTTTTCTCGTTCTGGGCCATCCTCCGCTACTCTAGAGCCGCTCGTATGGCCGGATTTTCTGCCGTTTGAATCCGGTGGTCGTCCGAATGCATGGCGAACTGCGTCGATTAGAGTCCCAGGGTGACGTCCATCGTTGTCATGGTCTTCAGAATTGCTGAATACCCTTCGTTGGAGCTACTCACTGCCAGGAAAGTTTCAATCCCCACAGTCTTCGCACCAGAATGCAAATCCTTGGTGCCTAACTTCCAAACACAAGCGTTCAAACTTTCATTTGAATTTTGTGTATTTACTCCCAAGCACCGGTACAATAACTCGTCCTCCGAAAGAAAAAAACCGGTGCGTGAGAAAGGCCGATTTCAGGCAGGTGCATTTTTTTGTTCAACCGCGAATAACGAACATTTCCGTTCCGTATTCGGAGAAACCGTTTCAGGGGTGGATTCCAAACACTTTTGTTTAAAAAAAAATCGATTTTTTGAACCAAAAGATAGTAAATCTCCCCTTAACTTCGGTGATCTGAGGGGAACCAGTGTTACCACTGCGGCACGGCCGTTTTGATGATCTTACACGAACAATAACTGCACACGTATCTTCCATAGAAGGTGTAATCATTGCTGTCAGTGGATATCCCAGTTCGAATGGCGTGTGCAAATTCGTTCCTACACCAGCGCACAGAAAACACCAATTTTTCGTGCTGTTTGTGGACGAGACCATGTTTACAAGACAAGGCATGTCCAACAGTATGAATAGTTATCTATGGGACAAGGAAACCCACACGCACTGATGTGTCTACCCTATCAACAGGCGTTTGCTATGAATTAATGTGCCGGTAATATCTACGATTTTGTGACTTGACTTCACCCACATCCTGACAGATTGAACGGAGTCGTGTACAAAACGTTCATTCAGCATATCCTCCCATAGTTCCTAGAAGATGTGCCGTCGAAAATTCGTCAGCTGACATTAAACATGACTAGGTACCGGCACAAACTGCGCTCGATGTTAGGAACCACACTGAGGTACATTTTGGACGACAATGGTTGCTCCCGATGGTCCTGTTCGATTTGACACCGTGGACACCTTCTTCTGGGTTCAAAATGGTTCAAATGGCTCTGAGCACTATGGGACTTAACTTCTAAAGTCAAAGTCCCCTAGAACTTAGAACTACTTAAACCTAACTAACCTAAGACATCACACACAGCCATGGCCGAGGCAGGATTCGAACCTGCGACCGTAGCGGTCGCGCGGTTCCAGACTGAAGCGCCTAGAACCACTTGGTCACCCGTGCCGGCCCTTCTTCTGGCGGCATATGATATTCTTGAGCGTCTAGAACAAGTGGTTCAAATGGATCTGAGCACTGTGGGACTTAACATCTGTGGTCAACAGGCCCCTAGAACTTAGAACTACTTAAACCTAACTAACCTAAGTACATCACACACATCCATGCCCGAGGCAGGATTCGAACCTGCGACCGTAGCAGTCGCGCGGTTCCGGACTGAGCGCGTAGAACCGCTAGACCACCGCGGCCGGCCGTCTAGAACAGTCGATATGGGTTGCTGTACACTTTGCCATGATGATGTTGGTCAAAGTTTTGACCCATACCTGTGAGAGTTGTTCTGTTCACTGAAAGAAGACACTAAACGCAGTGTGATAACAATGTACGTATTCTGTCTGACTTTTAATGCATTCCTCTGTGTTGCGTGCTCTAGCCTTTTGTTTCTGCATATTACAGACTTCTCCGCAGGTGTCAAGATATTTGCGCAGAAACAAGGGTGACTGGTGTAACAAACCTAACACACCATAACTGCATTGTTACTCTGTAACTGTGGGTCCCTTATACCAATATACTTCGATGGCATTCCGCTAAGAGTTTCTAGGTGGAGCTCCGATTAACCATATATTTAAAAAGCCACCATCAAACTGCGCTTTTTGTCTTCTGGACGATCTGAGTGGCCGAGCGGTTCTAGGCGCTTCAGTCTGGAATCGCGCGACTGCTACGGTCGCAGGTTCGAATCCTGCCTCGGACATGGATGTTTTTGATGTTCTTAGGTTAGTTAGGTTTAAGTAGTTCTAAGTGCTAGTGGACTGGTGACCTCAGACGTTAAGTCCCATAGTGCTCAGAGCCATTTGAACCACTTTTTGTCTTCTAAAATCAGAAAACAAGTCACCTGTGACACATCCTTTATCTTTAAATATTATAAAAATGGAAGTACATAAGTATATTCATATATAAACGTAAGTATGTTCCACATATCCTCCTAAACCACTGGAGTGATTTCAACCCAGCTTGGTACACATTCAACTTAACCCCATGAAGTGGTTGGGGATGAAAAAGTAGTGTAGTTCGCGGCACTCGAATTCCCAGACTTAATTCATGCAGTATTTCAGAATGAGAACAGTTACTGACTCCCACGAAATGATTGAAGGAAAAAAGTTTATTACTTACTCTGTTTTCACTGGTCATGCAATAAAACTGCATCACAAAGCACGATGTTTTAATTTTTGTGCCAACTGCATTCTTGGCACATTTCACAGATAGTATTCTTATATACTACTGAACCTACCTGCAGTAATATATCTTCGTCCGACACGTTATTCGGGAGAAATTACGTCATAGAGATTGAGCTGCGTGAAATGGAAATTGCACGACGCCATTTGCTACAGATACAGGTGGAACACGTTTACAAATATTTGCGAAATATGTTACATACATGCGAAACGCGCGTACTTTGGCAAAACCGCGGCCGAAGGCTCCTACTAAACCCCTGAATCGATTTCTGCCAAACGTGGTACACATATTACTATCCGTAAAGAAATACTCCTGGGGACAAGAACTAGCAATCTGCTGTTAGGGTGGCGGTGATAAGGGGGGAAAGAAAGGGGGGAGGAAAGGATGTTCAGAGAGGAAGGCAGGAGGAATGGACAAAGAGAGAAGGAACGACGAGATGGACTAATGGAAGTGGAACAAAGACATACTCGTGCAACGCTGGGCACACAGCTAGTTATTTACAAACCACGTGTTCTAATGTCTAATAACCACTGAAAATTTATGTGCCCCCCTCACACCTACGTGGAATGAACGGCGTGAAATAGCAATAAAGGAGAAGCTGATTTGTGTACACTAATATAAACTATCAACAACGTCGGAAAGGATTGTAATTGGTATGAAATGTGTAGCTGATAATATTCAAGAGGACACAAAAACTCAAATAATCGTTTGAGGAATAGAAAAACGAGTTCTTTCCTGTGTTAAAGACAACTGACTGTTCCATGCAAAAGAATTCGGGAAGGGTCTGTGGCGTAACCTCTGTCCAACAGCTGTCGCCCGTTATGCGGTCCTTGATTTCCACCTGCAAATCGAGTCCGGAACCTGTAAAGATGATTTCGACTCGTGCTTTAATTTGTTTCAGATCAGCAAAATCTCAGTTTAGATTAACGTGTGTGACTACCGGCCGCCTTCTTGACAGAATCGTTAACAAATACGCCATGTAACGTGACGATGGCTTTATAGAATAATTCGAAGAACAGAAACTGGGCAAATAAAAGTATCTTCTTTTTTCGCTAAAACTACGTTTAAGTCAACGAAACTAATGCATAAACATGCTTGTTGAGAAATACGGTTGCGCATCGTAGTTAGAATAAGAATAACTCAACATATTAACACACTAAACCAGACAAAATAAACGATGCGAAAAGACAAGAATCTACTATTTTTATTACTATAGTATTCATTAACTACATCAAAACAGAGCTACAGAAATACACTTTAGACATGTTGATTTCTTTGGCGTGTTACACACATCTCTTAAAACGAGAACGAGAAGAGATTTACTTCCAAGAAACATATTTTGAGTATTTGTTTATACATTTCTTGTTAAGACATGCGGCGCTGCAGATTTTATTATGTTTCAAACGTATTAATCTTTGGCACACCAGCACATCTGGCTGCTTCTTACTCCGTAGCACAGTTTTTGCGTAGGTACTGATGATGTGAGTATAGCACCTAAGATATGCTATCTGCACACGTATTAAAATCTACTGTCTTGTCCACATCGGAAGAAAAATGATTACATTTTAGTTCGTACATATTGATATTACCAAGGAGGGTCCAACGGGCGATCATGACGTATTTTTATTATATAAAATTGTACCACTATGTAACTGTTAAATGTTAGCCCGGCTATTATGAATGCCTTGGAAGACATTGGTGGTTGAATGCGATAAAACGTTATCTAAAACCAAGATTTCGGTTACATCCTGTGACAATGGATGAAGTACCGAAGATAAGAACACGTGACAGTCGTTTCAGCTCATCATTATAATTCGCAGAACAGACCAAGGTCTGCCGCCAGCAAAATTATCGTCAATTACAAAGAGTATATAAAGCATTGCAGCCCATAGAGACCACAACACGACTCTTCAAGATGTTCAGACACACACTACTCGTCTTGGCCCTCGCAACCTGTGTGCTGGGTGAGTACAGAGGAAGAGAACACAGTTCTCAAATTAGCTGTCTCTGTATTTAGTCGAGCAGAAGCTCCACTGAGCTTTTGTGACGATTTGAAACGGCCAGATTAATCTGGTACAAAGTAAAGGTAGAGGGCATCTTGCGAAGAGTATTGCCGTTGTACGATCTCCGAGCAACGTTTCGACAGCTGCTTACTGTGCCGTTTGATATTGATTGCTGCATCGTAGTCATATGCACATTTTTTTTTCTAATCTACGATGCTAGTCTCCTGCCGCGCGAAAGAGAATCTGCGCAGTTTAGATGGGGATGTGGGGAATGAACGGCAGACTAATCCGTTTTGTTGACTTTTGAAATGTGCTCTGTTGTGAGAAAGGCTCTCGTGATGGGCAAATTTTAAGGTTTCAGTACATTTCAGGACTACATCTGCAGTTTGTGACAAGTACGCAGTATGAAAGAGTGGACTGAACGTAATGTCGCTGTGTTTGTCTGCAGGTTCGGCGCTGCCAGTGCGTCGTCTGTCCCACACTGGACCGGATCGGCGTTTCGCGCTCTCCAGGGGGCGCATCTACGGGGGACACGACGCCACCAGAGGTGAGCATCCACATGCTGGGGGTCTTCGCTTGCAGTATTCTATCTGGTCAAGAATACGCTTTGTCCGTGAAGTGATGTCGTAGTAGACAACGTGTGTGAGCACATTTTAACGGGATAAACGATCAGCGAAGTCTAGATTAACGATCAAAGAGGTCTAGATTTGCACAAAGTATAACTACTTTATACTTTATTAGCGGCCAGTATACTACTTAAATTGATTAAACCATAATCCCAAATGTATTCATTATTTCTACTGAATGCATTTTTACGTAGACAAGGTGGTAAAAATAGTCTGAAAAGCTTGTAGTGGTTTTGCAGGGTAGGTTGCGATGAGAAATAAATTAGCCGATCAGGCCGTTGAGCGAACAAATTCAAGCAGTCCTCCTGAGAAGATGTTGCCAAACGTGTTCTTGGGGATGGGATGGTAGTAAGGGTCGAACCTGAGCCAAAGGCTGAGCAGTCTCGGGCGATCCGATCTACGGTATGAGAACAATTTATACGAACTGTGTCAACCAACGACATGATTGGCTAACTTCAATGTTAATTAACTCTGAAACTGTTGTTGTGGTCTTCAGTCCTGAGACTGGTTTGATGCAGCTCTCCATGCTATTCTATCCTGTACAAGCTTCTTCATCTCCCAGTACTTACTGCAACCTACATCCTTCTGAATCTGTTTAGTGTAGTGATCTCTTGGTCTCCCTCTACGATTTTTACCCTCCACGCTGCCCTCCAATACTAAATTGGTGATCCCTTGATGCCTCAGAATGTGTCCTACCAACCGATCCCTTCTTCTAGTCACTTTGTGCCACGAACTCCTCTTCTCCCCAATCCTATTCAATACCCCCTCATTAGTTATGTGATCTACCCATCTAATCTTCAGCATTCTTCTGTAGCACCACATTTCGTAAGCTTCTATTCTCTTCTTGTCCCAACTATTTATTGTCCATGTTTCACTTCCATACATGGCTACACTCCAAACAATTACTTTCAGAAACGACTGCCCTGACACGTAAATCTATACTCGATGTTAACAAATTTCTCTTCTTCAGAAACGCTTTCCTTGCCATTGCTGGTCTACATTTTATATCCTTTCTACTACGACCATCATCAGTTGTTTTGCTCCCCAAATACCAAAACTCCTTTACTACTTTAAGTGTCTCATTTCCTAATCTAATTCCCTCAGCATCAGCCGACTTAATTCGACTACATTCCATTATCCTCGTTTGGCTTTTGTTGATGTTCATCTTATATCCTCCTTTCAAGACGCTCTCCATTCCGTTCAACTGCTCTTCCAAGTCCTTTGCTGTCTCTGACAGAATTACAATGTCATCGGCAAACCTCAAAGTGTTTATTTCTTTTCCATGGATTTTAACACCTACTCCAAATTTTTCTTTTGTTTCCTTCACTGCTTGCTCAATATACAGATTGAATAACATCGGGGAGAGGCTACAACCCTGTCTCACTCCCTTCCGAACCACTGCTTCCCTTTCATGTTTGAGCCGAGCGGTCTAGGGCGCTGCAGTCATGGACTGTGCGGCTGGTTCTGGCGGAGGTTCGAGTCCTTCCTCGGGCATGGATGTGTGTGCTGGTCCTTAGGATAATTTAGGTTAAGTAGTGTGTACGCTTAGGGACTGATGACCTTAGCAGTTAAGTCTCATAAGATTTCACACACATTTGAACATTTGAGCCTTTCATGTCCTTCGACTCTTATAACTGCCCTCTGGTTTCTGTAGAAATTGTAAAGAGCCTTTCGGTGTAACTTATTGAATTTGTTTCTTAACATTTATTTATCAGCACAGCCGACCCTACATCACCCTCTCATGGTTTCCAGACCGTTGCTGGCCACCATCTATAATGTAATATTCGTTGTAGTTGTACTATTTATTTCTTAGCCTAGTTAAGAGTTTTTATGTTGACATCTTTATATAATCTCATTAGCTGTACAGTAATGTTATCGGCATTTAACGGTTCAGATGGCTCTGAGCACTATGGGACTTAACAGCTGGGGTCATCAGTCCCCTAGAACTTAGAACTACTTAAACCTAACAAAACTACGCACATCACACACATCCATGCCCGAGACAGGATTCGAACCTGTGACCGTAGCGGTCGCGTGGTTCCAGACTGAAGCGCCTAGTACCGGGAATTTAATCTGTGGCCTCTAAAAGACACGGTAATTAGCGTCCATTTTGGTTTACTGGTAAGTTTTTTACAAGAATTAAGTTCCGTGGTCTTAAACATCATTGTCTCAGAAATATATGTTGGCGGACAAAAAATATTGCAATCGATAAACACTGTGAGCATCGTCATGCAAAGCAGACCACACTTATACTAGCCCAAACATGGGATGCCTTATCGAGAGTTAAAATTGTCCACCCATCTAAAATATGGTGTAGAGATACTCCTCAAGTAATGCATGCTGGTTGTTGCTCCGACGGAAAAAAGAACGATGCCAGAGTATTTTGCGCTGTGTGGAAGGGTGCTTAACAGATTTCCTTCCCGTCAGTCGCTGTAAGACGCTATGCCACTACAGAAAAGTTTGAGTCCGACTGCTGTTTGCTGTTTCTAATTTCCAGTTTCTCGTCGTAATAACGCATTTCGGTAGCTTTGGAGAATTGCCGCAGCAGGCAGAGCGAGTTAACAATGGACTGTCCATGGTCCATGGTCATAGTAGTACTGATTTTCCCTGAGCTCAGGTACGGAGAACATTATCTTCTAGATACCTAGAGGTCACCCTTCTTCATTTGTGCAAAATAGTTCAAATGGCTCTGAGCACTATGGGATTTAACTTCTGAGGTCATCACTCCCCTAGAACTTAGAACTAGTTAAACCCAACTAACCTAAGGATATCACACACATCCATGCCCGAGGTAGGATTCTAACCTACGACATTAGCGGACGCGCGGTTCCAGGCTGTAGCGCCTAGAACCGCTCGGCCACCCCGGACGGCCATTTGTGCAAACATCTTAGTTCGTATCAGAGAAAATGTATCTCAGTCACTATAGCGAAAGTTTACGTATGGAATTACAACTAATCGTCCTCGTTTATGTTAATTATGTCTTCGAAACAGTCTAAACAGCACAGAAAATTAGGTGTCGGGAATGTAATAGCAAATGGGTGATCATATCGTCAAAGTATGCGACTATAAGATCACAGCTATTGGTAACTGGACGTTCAACTTCACCTTGTATCATATTTTCCTTACAACTTTCTGAAATTTAAAAATTCTCTCCGTCGGTAGGCTAACGGAGGAAGGCAAGTGACATCACGGGTGGTGATCCGCTAGTTGAGTGGAAACTTCAGACTCGGCGCCCGCTGTGGCTGTTGGAGAGAAGACGGCTATCTACAGACAATGGGGCACTATCATTTTTCGCATTTCATTGTTATATACAAAAACATATGATCTATGCTCACACACATATGTCAACAAAACATTGGAAATTTTATATAGCCAAGCGAGGGCGTGTTGACAGCACATTTCGTGGATCTTCTTCGCAGGCGAGTTTCCGTACCAGGTGTCCCTGCAGCACGTGGTGCTGGGTCTGCGGTACCACAACTGTGGCGGCTCCATCCTCTCCAGCACTGCCATCCTCACCGCAGGACACTGCGCGGTCAGCCTCGGCCATTACGTCGTGAGTATGCCTACAAGGGTGCACTACACTACACTTGCATGACTTTTTTTTCCGCAGAAGTTTCGTTCAATTTGTATGTTCGATACCTGAAACACACATATATAGGAGGAAATATATTGTGACACTGGGTAGTGCTTTGGATTAGTTGAGACAGAACAGTGACCATCTCGTGCCATTACGGAACTCTTCCTTTAATTTGTCAGATAGAACGTGGCTGAGGACATTATGCTGACAGCTGACTTGCTGTTAACCCTTTCAAACCCTCTGGCTATAATTGTGTATGTTACCTTTTACTGTGTCTCAGTTACAACAAAAGAATTTTTTCAAATGGAAACCTGAGGTACACATTTGTGAATGCTCAGCCTTTTTATCATGCGCAAGTGCTGCCAACTACCGGACCCGGACTTCTCAATGAAGATATCAGCAAGTCAATGTAACAGTGCACAGCAGCTCGTGACCACAACAATACACGGATGTGGTTGGTTGGCACTATTCCACGGTATAATTCAGCATTGTTATTGTTGTTCTACATGGTAATATTTGAATGATCACTTTAATATTTATTAAGATAGAGAATATTTCGAAATTAACCCGCCAGGGTAGCCGAGAGCGCCCACGCGCTGCTTCCTGGACTCGGGTAGGCGCGCCGGCCCCGGATCGAATCCGCCAGGCGGATTAACAACGACGGCCGGTGTGCCGGCCTGCCTGGATATGGTTTTTAGGGGGTTTTCCATATCCTACTACGTGAATACCCGGCTGGTTCCCACGTCCCGCCTCAGTTACACGACTCGCAGACATTTGAAACTTTCACACTATTTAACGATTTACACTAGACGCAGACAGCTGGGTTACACTAATTCCGTCCCGGGGGGGGTATTTGGTAGTGGCAGGAAGGGCATCCGGCCACCCCTTAAAATTAACCATGTCAACTACGTTCTTAACCCTGCCGACCCTGCGCACAATGCGGGATAAAGGGAGTAGCAAAAGAAAGGAGAAAGAAAGAGAATATTTCGTAATTAGTTGTTTTAGTCCATAAAATGCCAATGCCAAATGCACCAAGCTATTTTCGAAAACGGGTACTTATATTGCAACTGAAATCTTGCATCTAAAATCGTTAAAAATCACCTAAGAACACTACCATAAGAAAATTCCAGAAGAAATTCAGATCCGAAATGGTTAGTTTCATGTTCACCCAGTAACATCTGTTCTACCTTTTAAGGTCGGTTAACCCGAAGGGAGTGAACCATTTCAACATCTCAAAGCACTCTCCAGAAAAAATAGTTTAATCCTTTCTACTATTAAATCATGATATCCCAATAAAAGTAGATAATTTTACGTGTCCTCAGAGTAAAGTAGATGAAATACATTTTCAGAATATAGTGACCCACAGCTCGTAAATATAAGGAGCAGAGAAATTAATGAAAACGAGACAGGTGGATTAAAGTGAGTAAACTGTTTATTATTTCAAAAGTAGTGGCCATAACTATTAACACATTTACCCCACTGTAAGACAAGACATTCAACGTCTGCAATTTTGTATTGAAACATTATTGTACCCAGACTTGCAGCTCTCCTTCCAGGGCAAATCGAAGTCCGCATATGTCTTTCTTCAGGGCTCGAAAAATGTGGAAATCCCATGCGTAGACATCAAGATTGTAAGGAGGATGTGTGAGGTCTTACTAGTGAAAAGACTGTAGTGTACTTGAGACAACAGGCACGCCATTTCCGGTAAAGCCATGATGACATTTTTCTTTGACTGGATGGGCTAGCTACACATTGAATTTCTGGAACACGGCACCACAATAATGCACAATGGTACGTGGACACATTGCAAAAAATGGAAGCAGGTCCAAACGCCCAGGAATGATGACGGACGGCATCATTCTGTTGTAGGATGATGTCGGCCCATATTTTTCCAACGTTGTTTCAACTATGCTGCAGAAATTTGGCGGGGAAGCCTTTACCATCACAAAGCCCCATCTCTTCCCATGGGATTTCCATATTTTTTGGAACCCTGAAGAAAGATTTGCTTCGGATGAAGAGGTGCTCGCCTCGGTACAATCAAGGTTTTGCACTCAACCGCACATATTCATCCGTGAACACACTGACCGTCTTTTAGAGTGGCTCAATGTATTAATACTTATAGTGACTACTATTGAAATAATAAACAGTTTATTTACTTTTATCCATCTGTGTCGTTTTCGTTTGACTGCCACTTGTATTTCATGATCGTCGTGACTAGCAGCCAATAGCTGAATCTAAAAATTCTTTAACAATCACTCGACAGACCATCAAAAGATCCATAAAATGATTTAACATCATATTAGGCGTTATAACATCATGTTAGGCGTGAGATAATAAAATGAAATCCATGAATTACTGTGTGACGACAGTGACGAATTTATAGATTTTATTTTATTAAAGATTTATTAGTTATTTTAAACGTCTAATAAGATGCAGGGAATGCTTTTATGAATCTGACGATGATCTGTGGTTGCTGAATAAAGAAATTTTGTCAGCAGCTCTTTGAGGTAATAATGGCTTTCCTCACGGTAGATGATGTTGACGCTAATAGTACATGAAAATAATGCTCATCCAACGGTACGCACTATCATCGAATCAGTAGTTCATCTCGCCATTACCGAAAGAATATCATTCTTAGAACATCTCTTTACTAATTAACAACTAAGAACCAAGAAGTGAATATTTCTATGAAATCCTGCTCGCCACTCGCGGAATCATTTTGTAATGTGTCGTGATAAAATTGGTTACTTTATTTCAAGTATACCAGAACAAATTTTAATGAGCAGTATAATATACTGAGCTAGAATTCCTCTGGCGTCTTCATATAGTGACGACAAACTTTACGCTGAAAATAACTGAAAGAAGAATGAAGTAATACCACAGTAAGATAATTTTATTAACACTTCATCGGCACTCTCACTCACAAAATGAAAAGGCGAACAAATTCATTGACACAGACTCATGAAGAGGCTCTTAGTTGCATGCTCGACGCTGTTATGGATATTTATTCTTGGCTGTGGAACGGATTAAACCTCTGATAATGGAATATCAAAAGTTTCTAACAAAGCAGTCTAGCAAAGCACTCTAAGACAAATCGATGCACCACGAAGGAATTATCCGAATGGGTTGGAAATCGATATGTACAGACAAACAAATGATTACAATTTGAGAAAAACATAATGGTTGTTCAAGAGAAAGAGCTTCACAAACGTGTAGGTCCACCTCTGTCCTTTGTGCAAGCAGTTATTCGGTTTGGCATTGACTGATACAGTTGTTGGATGTTGTCCTGAGTAATGTCGTGCCAAATTCTATTCGACTGTTGCTTTAGATAGTCAAAATCCCGCGACAGTTGGAGGCCCCTCGCCATAACGCTCCAAACGTTCTGAATTGGAGAGATATCCGGCGGTCTTGTTGGCCACTGGCCAATGTAGGTTTAAGCACGCACGAAGACAAGCAGCCGAAATTCTCGCCGTTTGTGGTGAATGAAAGGTATGCCCAGGAAGGCTTGCCATGAAGGGTCGCAAAACAAAACCAAACGGGTTCTTCTACGAAAGAAAAAGGCAGCTTGGTCCATCGCTCCTGGCTGTCGAGCCGTATAGTTGGCGAATGCCAGGTTGGTATCGCATCACTGTCTGGGGAGTCTGCCCACAGGTCTTCGGCTTGGAATTGAGCCTGGAGAGAAATTGAGCCGTGATGATCAGCGAAGACGTGTCTGAAGATGCCCCGGACAGTGGTGGGGTACCAAGTTGCTCTTCATTGCTAGCCACCGTGGGTTTACGTTTCAGCAAGATAATGCCCGCCCAGACACGGCGATTGTCTCTAGTACTTGTCTTCATGCTTGCCGTACCTTAGCTTGACCAACAAGGTCGACGGACCTCTCCCCGCTTGAGAAGGGACGGAGCATAATGCTCAGGGCTCTCCTACCAGCTTGGGATTTTGACGATCCAATACGCTAACTCAACAGAAACTGTCACGCCTTTAATCGAGAGGACATCCAACAAGCCTGTCAATCAAGGACAAATGGAATAACTGCTTGCATAAGGGCCAGAGAGGGACAAATGCGTTATTGACCCTTTCTATTTGTGATGCTCTTTCTCTTGAATTAACCATCCATTTTGTTTGTCTCCACATGTGCATCACGTCTTCCAATTTCCATTCCATTCTGATTTCTCATGATTCCTTCGTGGTGGATAGTTTTTTTCCTGTGACAGTGTAGATTGTACATAGAGAATATTAATTCTCTCAGAAGACATACCACAAACTGCCTTAAACCGAGATACTCTCAATGGAATCAAATTTGATCTGTCTGACGGTGCAACTTTTCGTTGACAGGCCGTGGCCGGAGACTACGACCTGAGCAGCAACGAGGGCAGCGAGCAGGAGATCCGAGTCTCGGACCAGACGGTGCATCCGCTCTATCCAGGGTGAGTACGAAACATGTAAACCCAATGCCAACGCCGTTAACAGAGCCCCGTCATTTTAAGGGACCAAAAGTCGAGTCACGAGTTACTGATATACCTTATTCCATAAAACTCAATTGGGTTTAGTCGAATACCACATATACATCTAGTTCTACATGGCTACTCTATAAATCACACTTCAGTAGCTGGCTGAGGGTTCATCGAACCATCTTCACGCTGATTCTTTGTTATTCCACTCTCGAACAGCGCGCGGAAAAAAATAACAACGATATATTTCCGTACGAGCTCTTATCTCCCTTATTTTATTATTGCGATCGTAACTCCCTACGTAGGTCGGCATCAAAAAAATATTTTCGCCTTCGAAGGAGAAAGGTGGTCATTTAAATTTCGTGAGAAGATCCCGCTGCAACGAAAATCGACTTTATTTTAATGATTTCCAACCCCAAACCTTTCATCATGTCCATGACACTCTCTCCAATATTCCTTGATCGTACAAAATGTCCTGCCCTTCTTTGAAATTTCTCGTTGTACTCCGCAATCTTGTCTAATAAGGAACCCACACCGCACAACATTACTCCAAAAGACGACAGACAAGCGTAGTGTAGACAGTCTCCTTAGTAGATGTGTTTCGCCTCAGTGTTCTGCTAACAAAACGCTGTTTTTGGTTCGCCTTCCCCACAACATTTTCCATGTGTTCTTTGCAGTTTAAGTTGTTAGTAAATGTAATTCCTAGGTTTTGTTGTATTTATGGCCTTTAGATTTGATTGATTCATCGTGTTACCGAAGATTAACGGATTCCTTTTAGCACTCATGTGGATGGCATCACTCACTACTCTTTTAACTAAAGTAAGATAATGCATAGTACAGAATCCAGATATGTGACTTTGTACATATAAAAAGCCATTTTACCTCAATAACTGAACTACGAAAGTTAGAATCAGTGCTGTGAAAATCTAAGAGAAATCCATTTGAGACGGACGCATTTTCTTTTGTTATAGACTAACATACGAATAAGTTGTTGTTCTGTATGATTCGAGTGTTAATAGCACTTAATAACGCTACTAGCGTACGATAGTGCCTACAGAGAAAATTTTTTTTTCCTCAGAGGTGTAGCTGCAAACGACATCGCCGTCTTCACCTTGCAGTCCTCTCTGTCCCTGGGCACGTACGTCCAGGCCATCAGCTTGCCCAGCGCTGGTTCAATCCCTGCAGGTATGCCAGCTCATAACCGTAGCTGTTTACTCACTAGCAAAGGGTAGGTGTTTGTCATACTGTCCAAAATATTTAGCAATTTCAGCAAAGCTTTCATATGCTGGTCAGGAAAGAAGTTGAAGGGGATTGCTTTCTTAGTGAAATAACTCATAAGTGTTGAGCTCTGTGGGTATGGCAAAATATTAATTACTGTTGGGAGTGAGGCAGTAAGATGCATGCTTTTGCGCATTGTACAGGGTATCAGTCAGCTGTAGTCGCTACGCACACTTCATCAGCAAAATTACTTCTATGTAAAGAGAGAAAATTGAAATGTTTATGTACGACGGGCGTTCAATAAATAGTGCAAAATATCTTTTTTCTGAAAGCAGATTGATTTTAGGGTTCCAAAACACCATAATACTCCCCGTTTTTTGGCTACAAAAGCTCACTTTTCAACATAATTTCCGTTCAATGCGACTGTCTTACGCCACCTTATTGGGACGTTTTATATGCCAGCATGTAGGCTACCACTCACTGGTCGACGTCGGAGGAAACGTCTTGTTGCATCGATAACATCGTCCACATACTGCTTTCTTCACTGGGCCAAACAGATGAAAGTCGAAAGGTGCGAGATCTAGCCTTTAGGCCGGATGAGGAACAATACAATGAACTTCTGTGAGCTCCTCTCTGGTGAGCAGCTTTATGTGAGACGACGACAGACGTCTCGCGTAGTGACTCACCGTGCTTTTGTTCACTGAAAAGTCTGCACAGACATTCAACAAGGATTATGAATATCCGCGACGCTCTGGCTTCCCAGGAAAACAACTCAGTGACAGCTCACTGCTTGGAACACACCTCCGTTACAGACGCCATTTTGAAGGTTACGTATAGCGCCGCCACCTGTGGGAACTTCATGGAACTACAGGGCGTGAACCCAGAATATTCCATGAGGCCCATAACAAACTCCGCATTTTTTAAACCGAAATTGACCAAAAAAATGTGTTGCATTACTTAAAGAACGCCCCTCGTATATGAGAACACTACCTTACCAGTGTTTTCGAAGCATCTGGGAAAGCGTTGTATAAGGAACTTGTAAAACATCTTTGTAAAGAGACGTCAGAGTCGCTTGTGACCAAGATGGAATAAACCGCAAATTTGATGTATTATTTTGTATATGAGTCACTTGCGACACTATTCAAGAATTTGAGACTCATCTCTGACTTAACAAAAACTTCGGAAAATGGGGAAGCTTTGGGTATAACGTCCTGCTGACGTTGACACCATCCGAGAATGAGCACAAGTTCAGAGCTCGGAAGTATCAGTAAGGAAATTCTCTACGTATTTTTCGAAGCGACCAATTGGACGATTGCTTTAACCAATTTGCAGAAACGATGGGAAACCTAAATCAGAACGGACTGATGGGTGCGTTGGGACAAACTCTTGATGAAAAATAAACTGTTAAATTAAGAGACCTTTTATATTATGCAGTTTCCTTCAAATCTATTGCGACCACCCAAAGTATGATCAAGATTGTGTTGTGAGACCACTTAGTCTGCTAAGCATTGCTTTTTCGTCTGACACCAGGTGGATCTACCGCAGTCGTTTCTGGCTGGGGTACAACGGAAACGGCCAGCACACCTGATATTCTGCAGACAGTCGACGTCAGCATCATCGACTACGAAACTTGCAGCCAAAATATCGACGACCTGGATATGGGAACCAACCCGCTTACGGAGACCATGGTCTGTACGGGACCCATTTATGATGGCATCTCCGTCTGCAGTGTAAGTTACGATTTGCGATATTCCCGGTTGACACATTACATGTTTTTAAATTTGTTTATTAATTTTAGTCTAGTTATCCTAGGCGTGTTTTCAAGAGCGTTGAACTCATTTAGTGACCAAAGGAGGTGAGTACATGCGGTTATTTAGCGAACATAGGAATTATGTTTATCAGTAAACCACAAACGCATCTTAATTTTTGCCCTGATGCTACACTTAGGATTAAAAAATGCAGGGTATCTGAAAAAGAATGACCTGATTTCAAATCTTCACATTCATAAAAATACTACAAACATAAGATGAACTGCAAAATTCTCACAAATTCTTAAAGTTTTTGTTGTTCTTTTACAAATGCTCTATGTGTGCTTCAGAAGCACCAAGAACAACACGTAGACAGTAACTGAATTCGTCATAAACGTGACGCAATGTATCCCCTTTAACAGAGGTTATGGTGGGTGTCATTTTGTTCTTCACTTCGTCTTTGTAACAGGGTAAGGGGGAGATCAACACACTTTCCTTACCATATCCCCTCAAGAAAAGATGGTATGAGGTCATGTCCTGGAGGCCAAGAATGCAGGGCAGCGTCTCGGGGTCCCGTGCGCCTTATCCAAAGTTGGGCCAGAGGGTTGTTGAGAAACTGACGTAAGTTGTTGTGCCAGTATGGTAGAGCTCCTGCTTGTTGGAAAATGAAGCCATCGGAATCCTCCTGAAGCTGCGGAAAAAGCCAGTCCCGCAGCATTTGAAGACAGCTCAGCGCTGGATGGGGCGGATGGGACACCGAAGCACTGTTCTGCATTCTTACCCTCCAGACATGACACCATACGATTTTTTGTTGTGAGGATATGTGAAGGGAAGAGCGTCCATCCCCCCTTTACCTCGTGACAGAGAGCAAGTAAAGAATGGAATAACAGTCGCAATAGCTTCTATAAAAGCTGATGCACTGTGTACAGTTTATGGCCAATTTAGCTATTGTCTAGATGTCGTTGTAGTTGCTGCTGGTGGAAAAATACAACATATGTACCAACATAGCTAAACCTTTAAGATTTTGATCAGTGTTTTACACTGTATCCCATATTTGTAGTACGTTTTTATGAATTGTTTGAAGTTTTGAAATCAGGCCACTCTTTTCGAAGCTTCCTCTATAATATTTCCTTAATTGTTCGAAGCACTTTAGGGAGTTGGTTTAGCAAATTTCCCAGTTATTGATACTCTACAATGGTTCATACATTCGGACTATTCTCTTAAGTAATCCCGTGTCACTTGGTAATGGCCTACGAGACGATACCCGTAACTACTCTAAAGATATCGTAGGCAGCTGATGCTGTTATTCATTCGAACTGAAAATGTGGCACGCTGGGCCTGTTATGATTAACTCAAGTTTTTTTTTCCTTTTTTTGTGAAATGTTACGTCTCGCAGAAATGCAGCCATGAAACAAGGCTATGTGTAAAATAACTGCATAGGTTATTCTTCCTAGAAGAAAGCTTTCTAGGAGTGCTGAGATTTTTTTCACTGGCCCATATATGTTTCATTATCCTTAGGGTGACTCTGGAGGCCCCCTGGCTCAGAACGGCGAACTGATCGGTGTGGTGTCCTGGGGAGTGGACCCATGTGGATACCCAGGCGCTCCGTCCGTCTTCACCAGGGTATCCGCTCATCTTGACTTCATCAACCAAAATCTGTGAAGAAACACCTCACTTGTATAAATGATATTACATATTCTCCGACTGCACTTCATTTCAACTTCTCATAACCATTGTACTAGCTACATCTGAATTTCGAACATATAAATGTGCCATTCCAAAATAGTATTCATCTGTTTTATTTTTTTCCGAACTGTGTGTTAGTTTAATAGTTTTGGTACCGTTTAACTAAATTAACATAAATAAGTGACCTCTGTGTGGCATCGTATGAGATGAATTTTAGTGGCAACACCAAATAAAACGAAACTACATACCACACTACTACTTATATACATTAATCAACACATACCATTTTAAACAAAGGATTTTTTCTCTCTTTGGCATATCAAACAAGATATACTTTCCAAGCAGATTTAAAAAATACAGCAGCCAAGAGCGACTAACTACTGGTGCACTTTTTAACCAGCCTGAATATAAAAGTTACATTATAGTGTAAGTAGTAGAGACGACTGTAAAGTTGAAAACAAGTTACAAATAGCACATCCACAGCAGGATTTGTTAAAGAAATGATACTACATATGTCGAACATTTAACACTAGCATACCTGATAATCGTAATCACAAATAGCAACAATATATGCTCCATATTAAAACCATAGAACTGCTATAGCTAAATCACCATAGCAGAATACAACCATACAATAAATGACCAGGTATGTATACTCATTTGCTCACACGAAGTCTAAAAGCTTAGTGCCAAGAGACACATGCAGCCTGCAATATGAGAAGAGTTGTAAACACTTGCCGACCCTTGATCATTAGTATATCTTAGCAGGACGAAGACCGTCCCAATAATTCTGACGCAAAGTATATTTGTCGTGCTGTAGGAGTACGCCTTCCAGTTCAACTGCAGAGAAAGATCAGACTGTGCAGTCGACAAAGGTATTTAATCGTCAGGACCAGTGTTGCTATTTTACTCACGTTCTTACTGGTCCATGGACAAGTAGCAGCGGTGACCGAGCGGTTCTAGGCGTTTCAGTCCGGAACCGCGCAACTGTTACGGTCGCAGGTTCGAATCCTACCTCGAGCATGGATGTGTGTGTTGTCCATAGGTTAGTTAGGTTTAACTAGTTCTAAGTTCTAGGGGACTGTTGACCTCAGATGTTAAGTCCCATAGTGCTCAGAGCCAATTTACCAAGTAGCAATACTGCAGTACGACCAGTCAAACTGATGGAGTTTCTCTGTAATAACAATCGAAATGTCCTTAGTTTGATCAGATCGCTACACGGTTCACTCCGAGGAAAACCTAACGGAAACTGGCACCGTCCATGAAAGCATACGCACATATATCTGACAACTCCTTTTCAGTTACTGATGTCCACCGATGGGACAAGGCATCTCGAACTCTATGCACGATTTAACACCCAGATGAATTTAAGAAAAGGCTGAAGCACTTTTTTGTGTCCCTTTGATTAGTTTTTCCACAAGTGCTGAAGAACACGTCCACTTTTCACTGACAAACAGTGAAGCAAATGTTCATTTCTTTTGCAAGTTTGTCTTCTTTATCGTTTCGTTTCTGATGTAGTCATGTAATTTGACCTCCTCTCTTTATTGTGTTCATCTTAATCCCTCCGTCCGTCGCACCTCTTCTCTCATGCTCATCACTGCAGTAGGCCGCAGTATAAATCCCGTTTTTTCTGCTACGGTAGCTACTGTTTACACGATTTCTGTCAAAACCATTCCTGAGTTCTGGATTCCATACTAGATGTAAGACCTCCCGTTAACAGGTGTATGATATTGAATATACTAATGGCCCTAATGCTTCCAAGATTGATAAATAAATAAATAAATACAGAATTGTCTTTTTTGGATTACAGCCTCGCTGAAATTCTTAAATGACGATGTCTTCGGTATTGACTGAACTACTTATTGCGACTTACACTATCACACAATAAGCTTTTAACTGATGTTCTAGTGATTAAACGCTGTGGCGCGGCAGAAGTTGTGCGGGTTGCTGTAGTGGCCCCTGCAGGCCGCCTCTAGTTATAACGAGGCGGCCGTACTGCTGTGTTCAATTTTACTCTGGATAATATTGCTGAGAATGATCATGGAAATGGTTGGGTGACTGTAGCTATAGTACGGTACCCTGGAGACAACGTGGCATCAGCTGGAGGACTTGAGAGCTTTAATGAAAGGGACATTATTGCTTACCGTACTTTTCAAATAAGTGAGTTCTATGATAGGACAAAAGCAGAGTCATGTTTTATGGCTTCAACCGCTATGGTCCTACACTCAAGGAATCATCGTAAAATAAGTGAAAGGGAGTCTGCCTGTGTGTATGTTAAAGGCGGAGGCAATTGTGCCAAAATTAAACTCGTTGGTGATCTTGCACATTATTGTAGAAATTGAATAAAGTTCAATTCCTTATCTCCTTCCTTTATACCCCATCCTTTCATTTTTTTTTTTTTTAAATATTGATTTCGGCTGTGTAGTTGCAGCGATGTGGCGCGAGTTGCTGCGCAGTGTTTGGTGCAGAGGAGCTTTTCCACTGACTCTAATTATCCTGTGTCCATATGAAAACCAGTTAAATGATGCACTCACTATGTATATGACTATTTTTAATTAGCGTCTGCCTCAGGCAAGCAACTTGATCAAAAAAATAAATTCGTTATTTCAGCAATCAAAAGTTGAGACAATCGTTGAATAATTACAGCTAAAATTGGAAACGACGAACTCAATTAATGTGACTTTTGCGGTCCTACGTAAGTACCTGAAAGACTGGCGTCCGTGAGATTGCTGTCCTAGTATGATGCATTGTTCTCCAGAACTTGTGAATATTAAAGGCGATATACAGGATATTACATTTGGTTCTTGACGCCAAGGTACCTCACAGGAGGATGCGATCAAGGTCAAGGATGAACCATCTTTTGATAAAATAAATTGAACTGCGATATCAGACACCATATGTCCTGCTATAAATGTTATTTCAGTTGTAACGCGGGAAAGAACAATTGGTTTGCTGACGTATTCTATTGTTTGAAAATAAATGAAAGGTCCTAAAGCAAAATGAAATAAATCTTGTAGTTAATTGGCAATAACATATTATACCGGCAAATTGATGGTGGTTAAAGTTCAGTAGGTCTACGTAGAACAGTTAAAATACTAACGTCTTCCATTTCACTGTACTAATGCTTCTACGAACTGTTAACTGCTGTTTGAAAAAGTACATCGATGTCTTAAAAAACCATAGCTGTTTCTATATGTCGATAGATAAGAAGTTTCGAGTAACTGTCATGTACCAAAATACATGTCTATTTACACGCTATTATTTGCAGAAACTCTTTTTCCAATATCTTGAAATGTTTATGAAATATGAAGGGTATTGCAGCTGGGTGATCCGCACTGTACTCTGACATAGCTGGGTCCATTAACTGCTACCAAACCTCGAGACATACAGACCAGTATCTCTACAACAGAGGAAGCTACCATTCTTCTCTCAAGTCACAATACAATTTTGATATGTTTCCTAGTTTTCATACACTGCACTGTATGATCTAAAATCAAGTAATCGCATGGACTTCACTATGTGTTTTTAGCACTGCACACACTTAAAATTTCGTGCGCTGGGTTATTTAATTTCTATGCTTTACGGTAACTATGGCGACCAACGAAAGGAAATCCAATCTGTAGTAGAGAGAAGGTGTTGGGCACTGTATCAAGAAGTTGACGCAGGACCTCATAAATAGCGAAAAAATCAGATTTTTTACCGAATAGATTTCTTAAAATCGACTGAGAAGTATTTCATAGCGGCCATCTCGTCCGCCCTAGTCTCGCCGAGACCGGATTTCGTAGCTATTTGGCATAGCTTAAGTCGCACCCAGTGCGTTCTGCGGTAGGTGGCACAAAGTTCCCTTATGTCAAGCATCAAGCCAAAAAGTTCCCCATGTGCAAACCACATTTCCCGACACAGTCGGTGCGTCTGACAGCCCTGTAGCTCCTGCTAAGTGTACGATGTGTGGCCCCCTATTGGAACTGTCCTGTTCAGGAAAGTTATATGTGCTTGCAGGGGCATACAGTAGAGGCAGCGGTACCAGTACGAGTAGAATGTTATGCACACACAAGCTGCTCTGTAGTGTTTATCGACACACAAGTTGCTCTGTAGTGTTTGTCAAATACTACTAAAGACAACATTTGGTAAAAACTTTTGACGTCTTTGGAACTTATAGACTCATATGTCAGCTTCTTGATGTACTGCCTATCTTTTTGTCAGTGGTCATAGTTGTTGACATATTCTTATTTTACAATAGGTTGCAATGAAAAACTGAGAAACTATGAGCAAACATTTGCTGCACACTGTTGCACATGATATTTAGGTAACAGATTTAATTTTTTTAGAGGATCTATATCTGTCTCCAATCTTGAGAAAGTGGGTTTTATGTGAGTCATATGTGTGCCACGACACGGTATAATTCCCAACACGTTCCACAAAATATTCATGATATCGAAATGAGTATTTACGAAATGATATCACTCAAACAGAAGAGTACTTTTCCATGTGGCTAACATGTGAACCTTCTGTAAACATAGATAGAAGTAACTATGATTTTTAATGGAATAATGTAATCGCCATTGTAGTGAAGAAAGCGAAGAAATTGCAATTCCGTTTTAATATTATCAACAAGTTTTTCTGTTAGTTATTCTTCTGACATATCCTCAGTTGTTTATTTAATAACGGCCTATGATTTAGGATTCCATAGCAAATACAACTGCAGTAGCGTATTAGTGAGGTGAAGTTGCGAAAATTTCAGTATATTTTGGGATAAGGAGTAAAATTTAACATGACAACAATAGAAATTTTGCGTTACTCAAAACTCGCCACTGATGACAGTTCTCCGAAGAAGAAGGACATGGAAGGTGAAAATAAAACACAATTTATGTTACATAAATTTTTTTTGAAAACATTATCAACCAGATCGTTTATGTAAATCGTAAAAAGTGCCCTGGGGCACACCTAATCTTACGCTTTATTTTTGTTGAAGTCTCTGTCTGTTAGAAAACTTTCTACCCAACCGCATATGCTATCGGACAGACCGTAAGCGCGCACTTTGTGGAATAAGCGACAGTGCGGGACTGAGTAGAACGTCTTTCGAAAGTCGAGGAATATGACATCAACCTGGGGGCCGGTATCTAGTGCCTGTTATATATCACGCACAAAGAGGGCCAGCTGTGTCTCGCATGGCCACTGTTTCCGAAAATCGTGCTAGTTTCTGCAGATGAGTTTCTCAGAGTCTAGAAAGGTCTTTTATGTCTGAACACAAAATTGTACACGAAGATGTGGTGGAATCGGCGTAAGCAGATAGGAAGTCGAAACCAGAACAAAACGTAGACAAACAGAAGCGACGACGTTTTCACGGTAGAAAAAGTTTTACGAACACCAAATGGGAAACGGGCAGCTGAACAAAAGAAAGAAAAAATATTACCGGATGGAGGCTTCATGGAGAATGCGTACCGCTTATTTACTTTTTTAAATGAGGTCCTTTGTTCATCTGCAAGGAAATACAAGGAAGAAAATTTCTCATCTTAGGACTAGTGGAAACACTTTTGGAACAATTGTTTTTTCACTTTCCTGTTTCTTTTGAAGCATCCGATAATATAACTGGATGTACGTCCATTACCTGTACTCATTGCAAAGAAGAGAGAATCGACCCAGTCATCTTTCCTGAGAAATTAAACATAGCCCATTATAAATCTACATCCATATATCTATATCGTCCGCCCCGATAGGTGAATCGTCAGCGTGACGGACTGCCGTCCTAAGGAGCCCAGGTTAGATTCCCGGCTGGATCGGGGATTTTCTCCGCTCAGAGACTGGGTGTTGTCTTCATCATCATTTCATCCCCATGCGGCGTGCAGGTCGCCCAATGTGGCGTCGACTGTAATAAGACCTGCACCAAGGCGGCCGGACCTGCCCCGTAAGGGGCCTCCCAGCCAATGACGCCAAACGCTCATTTCCATTTTCCATATCTACATCTATTTTATTTGAAGTGTATTTGGCCGAGCGGTTCTAGGCGCTTCAGTCCGGAACCGCGCTGCTGCTACGGTCGCAGGTTCGAATCCTGCCTCGGGCATAGATGTGTATGATGTCCTTAGCTTAGTTAGGTTTAAGTAGTTCTACGTCTAGGGAACTGGTGACCTCAGATGTGAAGTCCCATAGTGCTCAGAGCCATTTGAACCATTTGAAGTGTATTTGGTGTTTGTGGTGTTAGAATTGTGTGCGTGAGCACGCGCGCGCGCGCATGTGTGTGTGTGTGTGTGCGTGTGTGTGTGTGTGTGTGTGTTCTGGACTGGGGCAGAGAGAGAGAGAAAGAGAGAGAGAGAGAGAGAGAGAGAGAGAGAGACTAGGTGGTTTCTTTTTTTCATGAGTAGTTTTACTGTGCTAGTTATTTGTGTAGATCTTCAATTGTGACAAAGAGGGTATTGTTGCACAGTGATGTGTATTCACTTAGTATTTTTTAAATGTAATAATAGAGGCATTCGGTTCCTTTGTCAGCGCTGGAATGATATTTAAGGTTCGGTACGACTCCCTCGCTCTCCTCAAAGAACGCGGTGGACTTGGCCTTGTCAGTGTTGATGATCGAGCTGTGTCTCTATGCACCTCAAGCTTTGGCGGCGATGCACTAGCAGACTCTGGTGCTTACTCATGGAGGCTCTGGCACCATCTTCCTTTGACCCTCCGATTGGGCTTTCTGAAATACCGCTGCCATTTTTCTACTCTGGGAGGTTTCTATCTGGAGTATAGCTACATACAGGACATTCTCCCTGTCTCTCGCCTACTAACGGCCAGTAACATCTATCGCACTCTGGTTCGCCACTGGTCGCCTAATGTCGTCGAACTGAAATGTCCCACCTTGTACTGGAATATAGTACGGCACACTGTCATCGCTGGAACGCTAGATTCAGACGTACATTCGACCTGGTATTTGATGGTGAACAGGAAACAGATACTCGAGATAGACTCTACAGGATCAATCTTGCAGATTCGACTTTATATGTGAATTGCAACGTTCTGGATGCAGTCTTACATAGGTTGCATTGTAGGCCGAAGAGATCTGGTATTTTGTGTGTCAAATTTTGGCTTTCTTTTTGCGGACGTCGCCCACGTATGTCGATTCAAGCCGTCTCCTCTACCTGGACGCTGTTTATTACCCGAGGATGAAACACAACGTTGTCGTGTGAATCAGAGGTCACGCGATTCATTATTTGTATGGAGGTGGTGTCATAGGAGTCATGGATTTTTGGAAGTATTTAAACGATCGTCATTGTGTTATTGTAAAGAACGCTAAGTACAGTCAATTTTTCAAACTTCATGTGGAGCACCTTACAAGATCCGCTCCGTAGCTGGATTATTCGTGGCAGGAGACAAATTTGATACGTTCACACGTATGAACAAATAACGGTATCTACACGACATTACGAGAAGACATGCTATGAGGATGGGGCGGCGGCGTCCGTGGAGTATCGGCGCCGCATGTGCGTGTTCCAGAAGTGTATCTTTGTGTTTGTTTTCTTTATATTCAGAGGCAAGTCAAGGAAAAGATCAA
Organism: Schistocerca piceifrons; assembly: GCF_021461385.2. Taxonomy (NCBI): domain Eukaryota; kingdom Metazoa; phylum Arthropoda; class Insecta; order Orthoptera; family Acrididae; genus Schistocerca; species Schistocerca piceifrons. The sequence goes on from NC_060139.1 coordinate 1,013,156,418, forward strand.
TGTACAAATAAATAAATACCTCCTGTGGCCATTTACTAGTCCGTATGTTTCTGTTTGGGGACAAAAACATTGTGTCCATGCCTCGTAAAACAACCCCTGCGCAATTTGCCCCTGTGGCAATTTCCAAAAGAAAGGGGGATAACGTCTTTGATCAGTAATTAAAACGTCGTCCACCCCGGGTTCGAGCCCCGCACCGCTTAAATCTTAAATAATAATCAGTACTGGCGGCCGAAAACTTCCGGTATAAGAAGTCACCCTCATTTTGCCAAGGGCAGAGAGGACAGAGGTTCAGGTTACTCTTTTGCTCTTCGGGTGGGAAACTGCCCCTAAAGGCGGAAGAATTATCAACAATAAAACGGCATGAAGACGCAGAAAACAATGGGATTCACTTCATAAAAGACACACAATGTGTGTCCACAGGCCATGTGGCCTGTTACTGAAAAAGTGTCGCGATGATCTCCTCATTGGCAAAATGTTCCCGAATAGTCCCCCTCTCGTATCCCCGGGAGCGGACCGCCAAGAAAGGGTGACAATGAGAAAAGATTGAATAACCATCGACAGGGTAACGTTCCACTAGTCGGTGCGTGGAATGTCAGAAGCTTGAACAAGGTATGCAAGCTAGAAAATCTGAAAAGGGAAATGCAAAGAAGACAAGGATTTCTGGTCAGATGAGTACAAGGCAATATCAATAGCAGCAGGAAATGGTGTAATGGGAGTGCGTTATGAACAGGGACGTAGGGCAAAGTGTGTTACTGCGAACAGATGAGTGATAGAGCTATTTTCGTCAGAATCTACAGCAACGGTAGTTCAGGTATGCCTGCCAACGCCGCAAGCTGAAGAGGTAAAGTATAAATGCAGATGAAAATCTAATAGTCATGGGGATTCGAATGCGGTTGTAGGAGAAGGAGTGGAAGAGAGGGTCGTGGGAGAATGTGGGCTTGGTACTAGGAATGACAGAGGAGGAAGAATAATTGAATTCTGCAATAAATTTCAGCTAGTAATAGCAAACATTCTATTCAAGAATCGCAGGAATGGGATTCCTAAATCAGATACTGGATTGTAAGGCGTACCCAGGAGCAGATATAAATCAGATCACAATGCAGTAGTGATGAAGAGGAGGCTGATGTTTAAGAGATTAGTAATGAAGACTCAATACGCTAAGAAGTGGAGGACGGAACTACTAAGGAATGACGATATGCTTGAACTTCTCTGAGGCTGTAGATACTGAAATAAGGACGAGCTCAGTCGGCATTACATTTGAAGAGAACTGGACATTTCTAAAAACGGCAGTCACAGAAGGTATAAAGAAGGTAACTGAGGAGAAAACCTGGGTAACAGGAGAAATACTTCAGTTGATGGACGAGATAAGGAAGTACAAAAATGTTCAGGACGATTCAGGAGTACAGAAATACCAGTCATCTAGAAATGAAATAAAGAAGAAATGCAGGGAAGTTAGGACGAAATGGGTGCACGAAAAAATGTGAAGATATCGAAAAGAAATAACCGTCGGAAGGACTGATTCAGCATATAGAAAGATCGAAAGAACTTTCGGTGAAATTAAAAATAAGGAAGGTAACATTAAAAGTGCAAAGGTAATTCCGCTGTTAAATGCGGAGGAGGGAGCGAGTAGGTAGAAGGAGTACACTGAAGGCCTCTAGGAGGGGGAAGACTTGTCTGATGATGTGATAGAAGAGACAGAGAAGACATAGTGGAATCACTATTAGAATCTCAATTTAAAAGAGCTTTGGAAGACTTAAGGCCAGATAAGGCAGACGGGATGCATAAGATTCCATTAGAATTTCTAAAATAATTTGCGGGAAAACGATTATTCACGTCGGTGTGTAGAATGTATGAGTCAAGCTATATAGGCCTACAATTCGATTTTCAGAAAAATGTCATCCACACAATTTCGATGACAGCAAGAGCCAACAAGTACGAGAATTACCGCACAATCAGTTTCGGAGCTCATGCATCCAAGTTGCTGACAAGAATAATATACAGAAGAATGGAAAAGAAAATTTAGGATGTGATGCATGACGATCAGTTCGGCTTTAGGAAAGGTGAAGGCATCAGAGAGGAGGCGATTCTGACTTGTTGATGACAATGGAAGCAAGACTAAAGAAAACTCAAGACACGTTCACAGGATTTGGCGACCTGGAAAAAGCGTTCGAAAATGTCAAATAGTGCAAGATGTTCGAAATTCTGAGGAAAATAGGGGTAAACTGTAGCGGGAAGCGGGTAATTTACAACATGTGCAAGAGCCAATCGGCATTTATCAGGATGGAAGCCCAATAACGAAGTGATCGGTTTAAAAATGGTGTAAGTCGTGGATGTTGACTTTCGTACCTACAATAATGGAAATAAAAAAAAAGGTTCATGAGTGGAATTAAAATTCAAGGTGAACCGATATTAATGATACGATTCACTGATGACACTGCTATGCTCAGTGAAACTGAAGAATTACAGGATGCGCTGAATGAAATGAACAGTGTAATGAGTATAGAATATGAACTGAGAGTACATCGAGGAAAGAAGAAGGTAATGAGAAGAATTGAGAACAGTGAGAATTTTAACATCAGAATTGAGGATCACGAAGTAGACGAAGTTAAGTAAACTAATCCATGACAGACGGAACAAGAAGGACATCAAAAGCAGACTAGCACTGGCAAAAATGCCATTCCTGGCCAAGAGAATTATTTGCGATGAATCATTATCAAACATAGGCTTTAATTTGTGGAAGAAATTTCTGACAATCTACGTGTGGAGCACAGCATTTTATGGTAGTGAAAAATGAACTGTGGGAAAACCGGAACAGAAGATAATCAAAGCAGTTGAGATGGGGTGCTACAGACGAATGTTGAAAATTAGGCCGACTGGTAAGATAAGGAATGAGGAGATTCTGCACGGAACCGGAGAGGAAAAGAATATGTGGAAAACACTGACAAGAAGAACGGACAGGATGATAGAAAATATGTTAAAACATCAGGGAATTACTTCGACGGTACTAGAGGGAGTTCTAGAGGGTAGAAACTGCAGTGGAAGACAAAGATTGGAATATATCCAGCGAATAATTGAGGTCGTTAGTTGCAAGTGCTACTAAAAAAAAACAAAAAGGTAAAATAAATAAATAAATGTCGTGTGACTAGGACCTCGCGTCCGCTAGACCGTTCGCCTTGTGCTCTTTCGATTTGACGCCAATTCGGCGACTTTAGGACAATACAACACCCAGTCCCTGAGCGGTGATAATCTCCGACCCAGCCAGGAACCGAAACCGGGCCCTTAGGATTGACATTCTGTAGCGCTGACCACTCAGCTACCGAGGGCGGACAAAAAGGTAAAGTGATTTCAGTTCTATTTCAAGCCCCACTCTGTCGATGCTGTTGTACCGAAGTAGTTGTATATTACCACAGGTAGAATAAGAACAGTCATTTAATGAATTCATCATCTTTAAATATTTCTCAGTGAAATCTTGACCTATAATGTTATGGAAAATATAGCACGTCAATTAATGTGCAAAGTCATTTAAAGATTCTTCCGATCTATTGAGAATGTGCTGTTGTAGTAGGTCGTGCACTACAATCTTATCTGGCGTATTCTTATGTAATGAAATGTAATTTTCTGATTGTTCAGCGACGCTAGCTAGAAACTGCAGAATGTGTACGAGTCGGATAGCCAAGATTACTTTTATTGTCATAGAAATTCTGATTTCCTTATTACGATTAATACCAGCTAGGATGGACGGTGTGTACTTCTACACTCCTGGAAATGGAAAAAAGAACACATTGACACCTGTGTGTCAGACCCACCATACTTGCTCCGGACACTGCGAGAGGGCTGTACAAGCAATGATCACACGCAAGGCACAGCGGACACACCAGGAACCGCGGTGTTGGCCGTCGAATGGCGCTAGCTGTGCAGCATTTGTGCACCGCTGCCGTCAGTGTCAGCCAGTTTGCCGTGGCATACGGAGCTCCATCGCAGTCTTTAACACTGGTAGCATGCCGCGACAGCGTGGACGTGAACCGTATGTGCAGTTGACGGACTTTGAGTGAGGGCGTATAGTGAGCATGCGGGAGGCCGGGTGGACGTACCGCCGAATTGCTCAACACGTGGGGCGTGAGGTCTCCACAGTACATCGATGTTGTCGCCAGTGGTCGGCGGAAGGTGCACGTGCCCGTCGACCTGGGACCGGACCGCAGCGACGCACGGATGCACGCCAAGACCGTAGGATCCTACGCAGTGCCGTAGGGGACCGCACCGCCACTTCCCAGCAAATTAGGGACACTGTTGCTCCTGGGGTATCGGCGAGGACCATTCGCAACCGTCTCCATGAAGCTGGGCTACGGTCCCGCACACCGTTAGGCCGTCTTCCGCTCACGCCCCAACATCGTGCAGCCCGCCTCCAGTGGTGTCGCGACAGGCGTGAACGGAGGGACGAATGGAGACGTGTCGTCTTCAGCGATGAGAGTCGCTTCTGCCTTGGTGCCAATGATGGTCGTATGCGTGTTTGGCGCCGTGCAGGTGAGCGCCACAATCAGGACTGCATACGACCGAGGCACACAGGGCCAACACCCGGCATCATGGTGTGGGGAGCGATCTCCTACACTGGCCGTACACCACTGGTGATCGTCGAGGGGACACTGAATAGTGCACGGTACATCCAAACCGTCATCGAACCCATCGTTCTACCATTCCTAGACCGGCAAGGGAACTTGCTGTTCCAACAGGACAATGCACGTCCGCATGTATCCCGTGCCACCCAACGTGCTCTAGAAGGTGTAAGTCAACTACCCTGGCCAGCAAGATCTCCGGATCTGTCCCCCATTGAGCATGTTTGGGACTGGATGAAGCGTCGTCTCACGCGGTCTGCACGTCCAGCACGAACGCTGGTCCAACTGAGGCGCCAGGTGGACATGGCATGGCAAGCCGTTCCACAGGACTACATCCAGCATCTCTACGATCGTCTCCATGGGAGAATAGCAGCCTGCATTGCTGCGAAAGGTGGATATACACTGTACTAGTGCCGACATTGTGCATGCTCTGTTGCCTGTGTCTACGTGCCTGTGGTTCTGTCAGTGTGATCATGTGATGTATCTGACCCCAGGAATGTGTCAATAAAGTTTCCCCTTCCTGGGACAATGAATTCACGGTGTTCTTATTTCAATTTCCAGGAGTGTATATATTCTCTGTTCGCATAATGCATACATCGTCCAAAAAAGTATCAGGCGAGTTCAGCCAAGAGTATATCAATGCACTAATTTTTTATTACCAGGCACACGTATTATAATTACCCCATTATGTACATTCGTTTTTACTCTGTATATATTACAGTAATGGGGTATTATTTGCGATGAACTTGGTGCAGTGAGAAGTTCGTTTAGGCACCCATTCTTTTGTAACGGTTTAAACTTTTTATTTGTGTCACAGTTAACTTCAGGCCGATGCAAAGATTTGTTCTTGACGTAGGCGTCAGCATTAATACTTTCCTAGTACTGACAGCACAGTATACGATCTTTCTGTAATAAAGCTGCTGTTTAGGAAGTGTAGAAAGAATCTGTCCTTTTCCTATCACTTAAAATAATCACCTCTATATACATAGGTTAGGTTAGTCCGTACAGCAAAACATTTGTAATACTTCAACGGGCAAACCAAGTGAAAATATTACTTTGCCGGTAAGTATGATTGACAAACATCGATGGATGCTGACATCGGTAAGATTTGGCAGTACTGATAATATAGATGACCAGTTCTCTACAGGGTCCTTACTTGTCGCAAACGAATGAAAGATGTCATATAGCTTTGAAGGCCACAGTTAAAGTATGAATGGTTTCCTCCGAGAGGATGGTGCAGTTCCTCATACGTCATGCCCTAGCTCCCTTTCCTGCAATAGTAATTGGTAATGTTGTGTCCGATTCACTTCTCTTGCTGACTCCCCTTGTAGTGGATCTAACACAGCGTTGTACACAGTGGTTCCGTATTCGAACCGAGAGCTTGCCAACGTGATATTTGCTTGCGGAGAGGCAAATGACAACAGGCGGGCAACGAGGTTCTATCAGAAGACCTATCCCCACCGACAACAGTCACAGAATTCGACGTTTTCAGCAGTGTTTCGTCGTTTGTCTGAAACAGAGGCGTTTCACGAAGCAGGAAATCACGAACGATGTACTCGAAATGCTCGGACACCAGTCTTTGAGGAAAATGAGAATAACACTGTGGAAGGCGACCTTTGCGTCAGTACCAGGCGGTTGGCCCACCAGTAGAGGGCAAGCCAGACGACCGAGCGGAACATTCTCCATGACAATTGTTATTACTCATAGCGTGTACAGGACTTTACACATCCGGAACAGTTTTATCTCCGATTCTTTCACCAGGCAACCACTATTCCGGGATTTGTGTCATCCATCGTATTGAAAGTGCAGTGACCTGCACCTTTATAATGAGTGGTATCTTCAGCTTTCATAACAGTCACCTGTGGCATAGTAAGCAGAACCCCCATGGTGTGGTGACAGCGAATCATAATTATCGGTGCAGCCGGAATATGTGGTTTGGGATAATTGGCGACCGCATTTTGGGATCAGGCCTCGTTCCACGTCGCCCAACAAACTGGAACTGTCGGCGTTTCTTGCAAGTACCTTCCCCCCTCCCCCACCCTCGCCCCACCCCTAACCCCTGCTGGAAGAAGTGCCATTGATCATTCGAAGGGTGGTGTGGCTGCTACATGATTTTGCTCCAGCCCACTTCACCGTTAACGTCCGGACGCATCTCAATCGTATCTTCCCTGGTGGATGGATCAGAGGAGGGGGCCCAGTTGCATGAGCTGCTTGTCCAACGGATCTCAATACGTCCGATTTTTCGTTATGGGGCCATCTCAGATGTATCGTGTATGTAGAACCCATTCCCGATGCGGAGACACTGGAGCAGCGTATTCATGCTGCCTCTGGAACTATTCGGTTGCAGCCTGGCCGATGTGAACCTGTGAGACAGAAGCGTGGTACAGCGCGTATTAAACTTCAGTCTCTGTAACAACGTATGGTTGAATAAATGGTCTCTAACACGAAAACCTTGCATATCCGGACGTAAGTACATTAGACATTCTTTGTTTCGTATCTTCTCATTGATCAGTCCATAGAATTTGTACACTGTGGAAAAAATCACCGTGTATACCCTATATTTCACAGTAAAACCATAGTCTCTCACTGAAAGCGAAAAGGTGTGTCATCGAACCCAGCAGTAATGTTCTACAGGTCCAAAAACAGTAGCTATTATAAGTGTGTAGTATATCTTGTACAGTATATTATTCATTTTGTGTTCTGAGCAAGTAACGGAGAACAAAAGCAAATTTCCCTTTTGCAGTGTGTATTCCGGGCCACCCAGAAACCCAAACAAACACGACTCCAAAAGCGTCTCTTGAAGGAACGTCTTTAGGCAACATAATCACAACAACGCTGTTATTGTTACACATATGCATACCAAAGTTGTACACTTAAAGTTGTCTGAAACAGAACACATCTTCAGTAGGTGTCTTGGGTGTTTAAAGAGCTTTCTGCAAATTATTGCTTAACAAAAGTCTGACTCTGTTTCGTGGCATTCATCACGATATTGACTCAGAGCTGTGCTGTGGCTCAAATTTAATGTAGATGACTTTGTAGAGTTATTACACTGAAGCGCCGAAGAAACTGGTATAGACATGCGTATTCAAGTACAGAGATATGTAAACAGCCAGAATACGGTACTGATGTCGGCAACGCGTATATAAGACGACAAATGTTTGGCGCAGTTCTTAGATCGGTTACTGCGGCTATAATGGCACTTTATCAAGATTTAAGTGAGGTTGAACGTGCTGTCATAGTCGATGCACGAGCGATGTGATACAGCATCTCGGAGGTAGCAACGAAGTGAGGTTTTTCCGAACGACCATTTCACAGGTGTACCATGAATATCAGGAATCCGGTAAAACATCAAATCTCCGACGTCAATGCGGTCGGAAAAAGATTCTGCAACGACGCGACCAACGACGACTGAAGAGACTCCTTCAACGTGACAGAAGTGCAACCTTTCTACAGTTTGCTGCAGATTTCAATGCTTGGCCATCAACAAGCTTCATTCAACGAAACATCATCGATATGGGTTTTCGGAGCCGAAGGCCCACTCGTGTACTCTTGATGAATGCACGACACAAAGTTTTACGCCTCGCCTGGGCCGGTGAACACCGGCATTGGACTGTTGATGACTGGAGACATGTTGCCTGGTCGGACGAGTCTTGTCTCAAATTGTATCAAGTGGATGGATGTGTACGGGTATGAAGACCACCTCATGAATCCACGGACCCTGCACGTCATCAGGGGACTATTTAAGCTGGTGGAGGCTCTGTAATGATGTTGGGCGTGTGCAGCTGGGGTGATGTGAGACCCCTGATACGTCTAGATATGACTCTTACAGGTGACACGTACGTAAGCATCCTGTCTGATCACCTGCATCCATTCATGTCCAATCTGCATTTCGACGGACTTGGGGAATTCCAGCAGGACAATGCGACACCCCACACGTCCAGAATTGCTACAGAGTTGCTCCAGGAACACTCTTCTGCATTTAAAAACTTCCGATAGCCACCAACCTCCCCAGACTGGAACATTATTAAGCATATCTGGGATGTATTGCAAAGTGCTGCTCAGAAAAGATCTCCACCCCCTCGTATTTTTACAGATTTATGGACAGTCTTGTAGGATTCATGGTGTTAGTTCTCTGCAGCACTACTTCAGACATTGGTAGAGTGCGTGCTACGTCGTGTTGCGGCACTTCTGCGGGCTCACGAGGGCCCTACACGGTGTCAAGCAGGTGTACTAGTTTCTTTAGCTCTTCAGTGTAGTTTATCCATTAATGAGGGTCGTGTGACGCTTATCTGCGTGAATATATATTTCTCATAATCCCTCCTATATCTACGAGATACAGTACTTCCGAATTGTCCTCTATACCAACCACACCATGGTTCTTTGAACCTGGCGTATTGAATGGTATGTAGCAGTGTGTGCTCGCAGAACTGCTCTCTGAAAATCCTCCATGTCTGACCAACGTACATAGCATCACAGTCACTGCATTTTGCCTTTTGTATTCCTGATCCCGACATCCTGTCGAAACGTTCAGTACATCGGAAACTGTATCTACTCGTAAAACCAACGTTCACATTAATTTTACGGAAGGCCTGCGTGATCTTATCAGAGATGAACTTATGTACTCGATGCTCGAATATATATTAACATTACGTCTATTCTGAGAAAGAGTATTTTACCGTTGCAAATTAGAATCCTTCCTAATAACCTTGTTATGAATTATATCTATAATTTCAGATCAAAAGACATTGTTTGAATCCATATCCTTCAAAAATTTATTTTCTTTCTGAATTTATATGGCATCAAGAGGTAGCTTGAGTAATCTGCTCACGAGGCTATGAGAAAGAGCCGTTTTGCATCTACCGAAGTGCAGGGGTAGCGGCATCAGAAGTCGTAAGCTTCATAAACATGGCGAAACTGCGGTCACCATTCTTATTAATGAATGTAGTGTCCAAGAAATTAATTCTATCCCCTATTTGTTGTTCACATGTGAATACACTATTTCAGTAGAAGTCGTTGAAACTGCATAGTATTTCTCAAGTCCATTACCTACTCAGTTATACAGTGAAATGGTGTCATCCACATACCGGTCCTTAGTCATGTCATTCAATTCTGGACGCTGAGTAACGCCAACATTCCCAAATAGCTAAGGAAAATGCTTGCCAAAGTACCTGACAGACAGCATTCCATGGCAAGTCCATCCTGTTGTTGGTGAAACTCACCGTTAAAACAGCCAGGGATGGCATTTTAAACTTTAAGAGGTTATTTTTCACAATGTTAGAGATTTATATCACTGGTACAGTGGAATGTAGGTTAGTTGCATCTAACGAAATCCATTTGTAGCCTACCGAGATCGTTACATCTTTCGTACTGTTTACTATGTCATAGGTGTCTATAAGTGAAAAGTTACCGTCGAAAATAAAATTCTTAACCAGTATGTCATTAACTTCACTAGATAACTTGTGTGCAGGGAAGCCAATATAATTCAGTATAGGTCACATAGGAATATTGGTGTTACGCACTTTAGGTTGAGCGCTAAGCCTAGCTGCACGTGCTTTCACCGTTCCTATTCTTCTACCCTATTTCTCATCGAACGCAAACGATGCACCTTTGATACCTTGTTTGATCTGTACACTGAAGTTCTTAGTGGGATCGTGGTTACCCTTAATGATACTATTGAAACTTCCTGGCAGATTAAAACCGAGTACCGGACCTACATTGGAACTCGGGACCATTGCCTTTTGCGGGCAAGTGCTCTACCGACTGAGTTGCCCAAGCACGTCTCACGACCCGCCTTCACAGCTTCAATTCTGCCAGTACCTCCTGTAGTGTCATTTTGGAAACATCCCCCAGGCTGTGGCTAAGCCACGTCTCCGAAATATCCTTTCTTCAAGGAGTGCTAGTTCTGCATGGTTCGCGGGAGAGCTTCTGTGAAGTTTGGAAGGTAGGAGACGAGGAATTAACAGAATTGAAGCTGTGAAGGCGGGTCGTGAGTCGTGCTTGGGTAGCTCAGTTGGTAGAGCACTTTCCCACGAAAGGCAAAGGTCCTGAGTTCGAGTCTCGGTCCGACACACAGTTTTAATCTGCCAGGAAGTTTCATATCAGCGCACATTCCGCTGCAGAGTGAAAATCTCATTCTGGAGTGATACTATTACTTTCAAAGAACCCATTCACTTAACAAATGTAATCTCTCGCATACATTATGACGAGGGTATTCCCTTCACCAGCTTTAAGTACTACAGAATCTTCCTTTTTAACTTTTTGCTGATCCTACCTAGAATCCTTAATCGCTTGTACAGCCATTCGTGCTACCGTTCTCATTATAATTACTGTTATTCTAAGTAAGGTAATAGCGTCCGCCATACTATTGACAACATTTTGCTGCGCCTTGCTAAACTTACTAAAATTCAAAACCCTCTTAACTTTAACAATTAAAGATTTAATATTTGTATTACGTAACCTCCTGTTAATAGCATACTTATTACCTTTCATTAACATATCTAATTGATCATTAAATTTCCTTTACTTTACGTCTATGGCCACAAACCTTTTGTCAACAGATTACCGGTTTCGGTCTACAATGACATCTTCAGACCTGTTATATAAAAACAATGCCCTAATGTACTGCAGCCATAGTTGTACCGTCACTGCACATTAGGACATTGATTTTATAAAACAGATGTGAAGATGGTCATTGCAGACCGAAACTGGTAATCTGTTGACAAAACGTTTATGACCATAGACGTAAAGTAAAGGAAATTTATTCTATATTTGGATTACTGTTTTATTCGTGACAGTGTCGTAGCTTGTAATTAGTCTTTCTTAAAAGCCACATCTGTATTGTTAACAAGTCTATCAAAGAATTTAAAATCACTAAATGTCTTATGGGTAGCCCCCACTAATCTTTTGTTGTCTTTTAAGCATTAGAACTTTCTTCTCACGAGTCCTTACTATTCTATATCTTTTACAACCTACTAACTTTCCAACATATTGTAGTAAATTGTATAAATCATTAATATTCAACACTTAACTCAGTTTCTAGTGTTATGAGGAAACACTCTTGGATAAATTGTCCTACTTGCAATAAAGATTCCTAAGTTCCATTCTCATCCATAAAGCTTCACTCTTCGATTTAACTATGCGGCTAAGCAAGTCACACTTTCTAATCTCAATTTGTGGAAACTTACATATAACTCCCAAAACCTGCTAAGGTATGTTGAGTCTCTGGTAATACATGAAGTAAAGTGGGACTGCAGCCGGATACGTAGTACTTCAATAATGATAACAAAACCAACGGCTGTATTTGTATCTTCCGTTGTTTATTCTTTTCAGTGCATGCTACCAGTTTCGACAACACATGGTGTCATCGTCAGGCCATTGCATATGGAAACATACACAAGACAATAGAAGAGTATGAGAGCACAGACAACATAAATCATACTTTATAACTAAAAAGAGATAAATCACATCATTAAATTACATAATAAAAATGTGGTATTGTTACACAAACAAAACAAAATTACCAATATATATATATATATATATATATATATATATATGTATATATATATATATATATATATATACTTTGAGTCACTTTCAGACTTGCATAGCAGACTCTGGTTCTTCCATGGGGGGCAATTACCATTTTTACGTACAGTCCACTGACAGAACATCTTGAAAGAAGTACTCATCAAATACCTATTAGCTCAAACATCGGCACTAGGATGTCATCGAGTCTCCGTCCACCATGCCAAGTCGAGGAATGAAGCCACTAATAAACTAATGGCCAAGCCGATGTACTGTGTTACCCTTCCTGAAGGACAAGCCAGTGACTAAATCTACGATATAGTCACTTCTTAGACACTAAGGTGCAAAAGGAAACTTACAGTCCAAAAGAGGTACTGCCGCAGTCTAAACGCTACCTCTACATCTACATCCATACTCTGCAAGCCACCTGACGGTGTGTGGCGGAGGGTACCTTGAGTACCTCTATCGTTTCTCCCTTCTAATCCAGTCTCGTATTGTTCGTGGAAAGAAGGATTGTCGGTATGCCTCTGTTGTTGTTGTTGTGGTCTTCAGTCCTGAGACTGGTTTGATGCAGCTCTCCATGCTACTCTATCCTGTGCAAGCTTTTTCATCTCCCAGTACCTACTGCAACCTACATCCTTCTGAATCTGCTTAGTGTATTCATCTCTTGGTCTCCCTCTACGATTTTTACCCTCCACGCTGCCCTCCAATACTAAATTGGTGATCCCTTCATGCCTCAGAACATGTCCTACCAACCGATCCCTTCTTCTGGTCAAGTTGTGCCACAAACTTCTCTTCTCCCCAATCCTATTCAATACTTCCTCATTAGTTATGTGATCTACCCATCTAATCTTCAGCATTCTTCTGTAGCACCACATTTCGAAAGCTTCTATTCTCTTCTTGTCCAAACTATTTATCGTCCATGTTTCACTTCCATACATGGCTACACTCCATACGAATACTTTCAGAAATGACTTCCTGACACTTAAATCTATACTCGATGTTAACAAATTTCTCTTCTTCAGAAACGCTTTCCTTGCCATTGCCAGCCTACATTTTATATCCTCTCTACTTCGACCATCATCAGTTATTTTGCTCCCCAAATAGCAAAACTCCTTTACTACTTTAAGTGCCTCATTTCCTAATCTAATTCCCTCAGCATCACCCGACTTAATTAGACTACATTCCATTATCCTTGTTTTGCTTTTGTTGATGTTCATCTTATATCCTCCTTTCAAGACACTGTCCATTCCATTCAACTGCTCTTCCAAGTCCTTTGCTGTCTCTGACAGAATTACAATGTCATCGTCGAACCTCAAAGTTTTTATTTCTTCTCCATGAATTTTAATACCTACTCCGAATTTTTCTTTTGTTTCCTTTACTGCTTGCTCAATATACAGATTGAATAACATCGGGGAGAGGCTCTGTATGGGCTCTAATCTCTCCGATTTTATCCTCATGGTCTCTTCGCGAGATATACGTAGGAGGGAGCAAAATACTGCATGACTCCTCGGTGAAGGTATGTTCTCGAAACTTCAACAAAAGCCCGTACCGAGCTACTGAGCGTCTCTCCTGCAGAGTCTTCCACTGGAGTTTATTTATCATCTCCGTAACGCTTTCGCGATTACTAAATGATCCTGTAACGAAGCGCGCTGCTCTCCGTTGGATCTTCTCTATCTGTTCTATCAACCCTATCTGGTACGGATCCCAAACTGCTGAGCAGTATTCGAGCAATGGGCGAACAAGCGTACTGTAGCCTACTTCCTTTGCTTTCAGATTGCATTTCCTTAGGATTCTTCCAATGAATCTCAGTCTGGCATCTGCTTTACCAACGATCAACTTTATATGATCATTCCATTTTAAATCACTCCTAATGCGTACTCCCAGATAATTTATGGAATTAACTGCTTCTAGTTGCTGACGTGCTATATTGTAGCTAAATGATAAAGGATCTTTCTTTCTATGTATTCGCAGCACATTACACTTGCCTACATTGAGATTCAATTGACATTCCCTGCACCATGCGTCAATTCGCTGCAGATCCTCCTGCATTTCAGTACAATTTTCCATTGTTACAACCTCTCGATATACCACAGCATCATCTGCAAAAAACCTCAGTGAACTTCCGATGTCATCCACAAGGTCATTTATGAGTATTGTGAATAGCAACGGTACTACGACACTCCCCTGCGCCATACCTGAAATCACTCTTACTTCGTAAGACTTCTCTCCATTGAGAATGACATGCTGCGTTATGTTTTCTAGGAACTCTTCAATCCAATCACACAATTGGTCTGATAGTCCATATGCTCTTACTTTGTTCATTAAACGACTGTGGGGAACTGTATCGAACGCCTTGCGGAAGTCAAGAAACACGCCATCTACCTGTGAACCCGTGTCTATGGCCCTCTGAGTCTCGTGAACGAATAGCGCGAACTGTGTTTCACACGATCGTCTTTTTCGAAACCCATACTGATTCCTACAGAGTAGATTTCTAGTCTCCAGAAAAGTCATTATACTCTAATATAACACGTGTTCCAAAATTCTACAACTGATCGACGTTAGAGAGTAGGTCTATAGTTCTGCACATCTGTTCGATGTCCCTTCTTAAAAACGGGGATGACCTGTGCCCTTTTCCAATCCTTTGGAACGCTACGCTCTTCAAGAGACCTACGGTACACTGCTGCAAGAAGGGGGGCAAGTTCCTTCGCGTACTCTGTGTAAAATCGAACTGGTATCCCATCAGGTCAAGCGGCCTATCCTCTTTTGAGCGATTTTAATTGTTTCTCTATCCATCTGTCGTCTATTTCGATATCTACCATTTTGTCATCTGCGCGACAATCTAGAGAAGGAACTACAGTACAGTCTTCCTCTGTGAAACAGCTTTGGAAAAAGACGTTTAGTATTTCGGCCTTTAGTCTGTCATCCTCTGTTTCAGTACCATTTTGGTCAAGTGTCTGGACATTTTGTTTTGATCCACGTACCGCTTTGACGTAAGACCAAAATTTCATAGGATTTTCTGCCAAGTCAGTACACAGAACTTTACTTTCGAATTCAATGAACGCCCCTCGCATGGCCCTCCTCACATTACATTTCGCTTCACGTAATTTCTGTTTGTCTGCAAGGCGTTGGCTACGTTTATGTTTGCTGTGAAGTTCCCTTTGCTTCCGCAGCAGTTCTCTAACTCTGTTGTTGTACCACGGTGGCTCTTTTCCATCTCTTACGATCTTGCTTGGCACATACTCATCTAACGCATATTGTACGATGGTTTTGAGCTTTGTCCACTGATCCTCAACACTATCAGTACTTAAAACAAAACTTTTGTGTTGAGCTGTCAGGTACTCTGAAATCTGCTTTTTGTCACTTTTACTAAACAGAAAAATCTTCCTACCTTTTTTAATATTCCTATTTACGGCTGAAATCATCGATGCAGTAACCGCTTTATGATCGCTGATTCCCTGTTCTGCGTTAACTGTTTCAAATAGTTCGGGTCTGTTTGTCACCAGAAGGTCTAATATGTTATCGACACGAGTCGAGTCTCTCTGTCTAACTGCTCAAGGTAGTTTTCAGGTAAAGCACTTAAAAAAATTTCACTGGATTCTTTGTCCCTGCCACCCGTTATGAACGTTTGAGTCTCCCAGTCTATATCCGGCAAATTAAAATCTCCACGCAGAACTATAACATGGTGGAGAAATCTACTCGAAATATTTTCCAAATTATCCTTCAGATGCTCAACCACAACAGCTGCTGAGCCAGGGGACCTATAGAGACATCCAGTTACCATGTCTGAGCCTGCTTTAACCAAATTAATTCACATTTCGGATCTCCGTCAATTTCTTTCGATACTATTGCACTTTTTATCGGTATAAACACGTCTCCCCCTGAGTTTGGATTTCATTACTGTTTACATCTGGTTTCAGCCAACTTTCTGTCCCTAGTACTATGTGGGCATTGTGACCGTTTATTAATGAGAGCAGTTCTGGGACCTTTCTATAGACGCTCCTGCAGTTTACTATTAGCACATTAATATTGTTATTCCCTGTTGCATTTTGCCTACTCCTACCTTGCCGCGTCTCAGGAGGCGTCTTGTCGGGCCTAGGGAGGGAATTCTCTAACCTAAAAAACCCACATGTGTACTCCACACGTACTCCGCTACCCTTGTAGCCGCTTCCCGCGTGTAGCGCACGCCTGACCTATTGAGGAGGACCCTACATTTCTCCAACCGAAAGCGGAGGTCGAGAAATTTGCACCTCAGATCTCCGCAGAATGGTTTGAGCCTCTGGTTTAAGCCTTCTACTCGGCTCCAAACCAGAGGACCGCGATCTGTTCTGGGAACGGTACTACAAATAGTTAGCTCAGATTCCACCCCGCGAGCGAGGCTTTCCGCCTTCACCAACTCCGCCAACCGCCTGTACGAACTGAGGATGACCTCTGAACCCAGACGGCAGGAGTCATTGGTGCCGACATGAGCAACAATTTGCAGCGTTTCTTTCACTTCAAACTATTGCAGCCTGCCTCTACGCTGAGTAGAATGCACTGGTCACCACCTCTCGAAGAATTGCAGCAAGACACAGACAAAAAACCAAAGTATGGGAACTGTGAAGGAGAGCATCCAGACTCTTAGAGGGGGTGCCTGATTTTTCATCTATTCCTGAAGACATACACAGCTGAAGGCCAAGCTGAACTGGGTACCGCAACGATCCGCTGTCGCCGCTCACCACCCAGAGTTGACAATCAGAAAGTGTTCCCTCCAATAGGGAAGAGGTCAACTCTTGCATAACGTGCCGCAGTTGCCACCACTCCAGCGAGCTTCACAACATCTGCTGGACGCAGATACGAAGTGGACATCCTCCTTCTGGCGGAGATGCACCTGCGTTCTACCCAGTCATAGTAACTTAAGAACATGAACAGGTAATAGACAGACCGACCCAATGGCTGGGAGTAGGTATTGCTATCTTCATCAACAAAAGCACAATCCAACTTCCAGTCACTCTCCCACTGGTTATTTTCCTTGAGGTAAAGGCGGTAAGTGTCTCGGCTCCTTATGCCGTCATCACTCTGATTTCAGCCTACTCAAATCCAAAACGATAGTCCGAAGAACAGGACTTTACATCCATATTCGATTCATTCAGCAAGGTGGTCCTGTGTGTAGTCCTTAATGCCAAACACTACACCGGGAATTCCCAACGTAGAAACGCTCGAAGTGTGAGGCTGCAGGACTTAGAGGAATGCCTCTGGAGACAATCAGCCTTGGATCTGTGATCCATTGCACATTCCAGCAAATCATATGCACACCCCCAATTTCTTCGACGTAGCCATGCTCAAGAATGTTCGTACCGATTCCCAACTCACCACCATTGAGGAAATGTCAACTGATCAGAACTCTGTCGTCGACTGCATTAGCCTCTACCACCCAAAACCCACTATTATCGACTGACATCAGTTCTGTTCCTGTCTGAACAACAATGTCCAACAGACGGAAGATGTATCAACCCCAGTATCCGTTGATGATGCTATTTCAACGCTGACTGATAAGATCAAGAGAGAATTTCGGCAGGCAACGGTCGGAACTACACATACTCTTCTAACTGGTATGAAATCTTTTCCCCGCTGTTTTAGGAACGCAAGTCTCTTAAAAATACAGCCCACAGGCAGTGGGAAAGTTTCCATAACCCTAAAGGACGCAGAGAAATGAAGGGATTGGCAAGCGAACTCCACTTTTGAGGTGTTGAACGAAGGCAGAAAGTGTTCAAAAATGGTTCAAATGGCTCTGAGCACTATGCGACTTAACTTCTGAGGTCATCAGTCGCCTACAACTTAGAACTAATTAAACCTAACTAACATGCCCGAGGCAGGATTCGAACCTGCAACCGTAGCGGTCGCTCGGCTCCAGACTGTAGCGCCTAGAACCGCACGGCCACTCCGGCCGTCGCAGAAAGTGTGGGAACAGAAAATGGAAACCCTTATACTTCAGTACCGCAATGAGTGGCGCTTTGTCCGAGCATTGCACCAACCTCAACCACTGCAACTTGCAATCCAAGCCCCAAACGGTCAATGCTGTGAGCCTCTGGGAAAGGCAGAAGTTTTTGCAGCCGACACCTTAGACCTGGATGCCGGTGACAACTTTGTGACTCGGACATCAAGCACATGCACTCCAAGAGGAAGTTCGATGGCTAGAACCAGACCTTACTACCCCAGCAGAAGTACGACATATCATCACTGACCTTGGTAATCACTCAGTCCTACGTCCAGATGAATTACCGGTGGCAAGCCTCAGAAATGTATTTGCAGCAGATGCGTCGGGAAAGTCTGAAAAGTCTCACATGAGATACATTATCAACAAATGAGATCTCAAAAAAATAAAGCTTTCTCTATATTACAAAGAATTTTAGATCACAAACTGAATCAACAAGTAAGTAAGCTAGTGTGCGTGTGAGTGTGTGTGTGTGTGTGTGTGTGTGTGTGTGTGTGTGTGTGTGACTGTATGTGTATGTGTGTGTATGAGAGACTGTTTAACATAGGGGACTACTACCAAAATCGCTGACGATTTTAATACATGCAGAATCTATAATTCTGATTCCTCGGTGAAACAATTTGGAATCGGCGATACGACTTAAAAATTAAATAGGAAAGGAATCAGGTAACCCACGAACATGAGTGTAATGGTTCACAGAGGCAAAGACCTACTTTCTAAAATTTTTAATCTTCTAATTATAGCTGTGCAATAGGCTGTGAAATAGGCTGCCTCCTCGTTTATGTGAACATAGTTTTGGTATCCAACGAATAGTTATTCATTAGAAAAGCATTTTAATCCCGATTTTTCTACCTGATTAACATCGTAATAAAGAGTGAGACTGCATATTGTAGCACAACGTTTAACTAACAGCAGTCAGCAGCACAACATACGTCGGTCTACCTTTATCAGCAGCAGGAACGTGTAGCAAGTGTAGAAGGACTATTTATTATTAATATTTCCCATTAGCAGCTTGATAATTAGCATGTGAGCCGTATAGTCAACAGACATGAATAACAAGATGGTGGCCGTTCAACGTGGCATGCTCAAATCACTGAAACACAGCACAACAAGGCTAGTGGTGCAGTGAAACCGAGAAAATTAATTAACAACCAGTGTATTGTCACTAAATACAACAAGGTAACTTTACAGATCCGTAGGGATAAGTCACCCTATGGTTTCAAGATGTAGATTCACAACCAGAAGACACAGCCTACTCGTAATACACAATTCTGATTGAAACGCCAATCATTATAGTTCAGAAGAGGTTAACCTAATTTAGTTTGCATTATCACGAGGTAAAATAAATTACGTGTTACGCAATAACCAGCTTCCAAACAGTTACTTATTGTCAGCCTATTAGCTCCTATTACAATGTCAAGCATCCACCCCAATACCTACTCCCGGAATAATCTTGACTAAACAGTGCCACACTCACCTCGCCACGAAAACTTACTTTCATCATATAAACTGTAATGAGCTCACCCGATTACTCGAGCACTGCAGTATCTGCATAATCGAATTACGCTAGACAAAGACAGTCTCCCTGTCAACGTCAGAGCACAGAACAGAGTATCTTCGTCTTCACCACACAGAATCAGAACAGAGGGTGTAAACGTGATGTAATGGTGTATTCCATGAAATCGATCAGAGCAATGTGGTCCATCATCAGCGGAAGAATCCTGTTGGTCGAAAGTAAAGTGGAGTACAATGACAAAATTGACATAGTAACCAAGGAATGAGTTTGGTGCCTAACTTGTATCGATTAATCGAATATGGTTAGAGAAAACTCGCATAAAGTCCAGCAAACACAAATAATGATATCCACAGAAAATGTGGCATAATGTGCGGGTAACGAAAGGATTTACTAAGCAGGTACATTTCAAAGTGTAACCCACAAAAGAAGTTAATGTAGTTCCTGACAATGACAATGACAAGGAAAAGGGTGAGGGTGACATATATGAAGATTTGCCAAAGACTTTATTTGCATTTTCACAAACGTGGTATGTGCGGTAGGCTATGACGTCACGGTCGACAAAGCTTTCCAGTCCAGATACATTGGGTACACCTGTACCACCTCGTACAATTGCAACAGTTAGCCAGCCGTTGCCATGAGAAAATGTATCATTCAGATCAATACTGAAGTTCAGTCTACATCCACAGAAGACAGCGGGTCCATCTAGTAGTGAATGTGCAGCGACAGATTTTATAGTATTCTTCTTCTTGTGAGCAGCAGATGTGGTCATTTCGACGTCTTCAATTGTTTTATATATTGTCTGTCTGCCATACAGAAGATACCGCCGCCGTGCAAGACAGACAATATATAAAACAATTGAAGACGTCGAAATGACAACATCTGCTGCTGACAAGAAGAAGAATACTATAAAATCTGTCGCTGCACATTCACTACTAGATGGACCCGCTGTCTTCTGTGGATGTAGACTGAACTTCAGTATTGATCTGAATGATACATTTTCTCATGGCAACGGCTTGCTAACTGTTGCAATTGTACGAGGTGGTACAGGTGTACCCAGTGTATCTGGACTGGAAATGGTATTGCTTCTTTAAAATACGTTGGTCTAAAACAAACTTTTGTAGGTGTAGTCGTTGTATTGCTAACAAAAATATTCCTAATATACACGTTACAGCCACCGACAACCCTTAAAGAAATGTCTGTTCACAACACGGTGTGAGAGACCTGCCTTACAATGCCCTCGGTATAGTCTCAGTGGAGGCGGTTTTCCACTGCAGCTCACCAATATAGGGGTGATGTGTCACATGTGAAATGCTGCAGGGTCGCCAACTTCCCATGGAAGAACAGCCATTGACAGTACCTCCTCTTCTCGCACTGTGACGATTGTCAAATTTTGCTGAGGGTATTGGCGCAATGGAATGTACTCGGTGACCTGTGTCATCCTTGCTGCCCCTATTCTGAAGATTAATCTTCTTGCAAACGTCGCTGTACTCAACTCTGTGTGCGTTAGCGGCATGTGTTACGAAGTAGCTATGTGGCGGACATTGACCGATTAGACTCCTTTTTAACTCATACGAGTTGCAATATAAATGCCAATATCGGAGCAGAATTGCATTTTTCAGTAGGGATTTGCGTCAACCTTTAAAGCTATGTGACTTCTTTCCTTCTCTTGCGACGAGTAACAACCTTGTAGTGAAGAGGACGTCTATTTTATCAGTGACGCCAAATTTTATCGATGTTAACTTCCAACGATGTTTCTCAATCTCACTTATCGACAAAGTAACCTTTGCACTTGTTCTGCCCGTTGAAGTGTTGCGAATGTCTTGCTGGACTGACTAACCTAACCTATATATACAGGGTGTTACAAAAAGGTACGGCCAAACTTTCAGGAAACATTCCTCACACACAAATAAAGAAAATATGTTATGTGGAGATGTGTCCGGAAACGCTTAATTTCCATGTTAGAGCTCATTTTAGTTTCGTCAGTATGTACTGTACTTCTTCGATTCAAATTGTAAATTTTCACAATCAACATGTGTGGGCTGACGAGAATCCGCACGCAATTGTGCAGTCACGTCATCAACACAGATTTTCTGTGAACGTTTGGGCAGGCATTGTTGGTGATGTCTTGATTGGGCCCCATGTTCTTCCACCTACGCTCAATGGAGCTAGTTATCATGATTTCATACGGGATACTCTACCTGTGCTGCTAGAACATGTGCCTTTACAAGTGCGACACAACATGTGGTTCATGCACGATGGAGCTCTTGCACATTTCAGTCGAAGTGTTCGTATGCTTCTCAACAACAGATTCGGTGACCTATGGATTGGTAGAGGCGGACCAATTCCGTGGCCTCCACGCTCTCCTGACCTCAACCCTCTTGACTTTCATATATGGGGGCATTTGAAAGCTCTTGTCTACGCAACCCCGGTACCAAATGTAGAAACTCTTCGTGCTCGTATTGTGGACGGCTGTGATACAATACGCCATTCTCCAGGGCTGCATCAGCGCATCAGGGATTCCATGCGACGGAGGGTGGATGCATGTATCCTGGCTAACGGAGGACATTTTGAACATTTCCTGTAACAAAGTGTTGGAAGTCACGTTGATACGTTCTATAGCTGTGTGTTTCCATTCCATGATTAATGTGATTTGAAGAGAAGTAATAAAATGAGCTCTAACATGGAAGGAAAGCGTTTCCGGACACATGTCCATATAACATATTTTCTTTCTTTGTGTGTGAGGAATGTTTCCTGAAAGTTTGGCCGTACCTTTTTGTAACACCCTGTATAGAGAGGATTATTTTCTGTGATAGGAAAGGATAGATTCTTTCACGCTTCCTAAACAGCAGCTTTATTACAGAGAGAGCGTGTACTGTGCTGTTGAGTACTGAGGAAGCATTAAGGCTGATGGCCCTTTCAAGAAATCGTTTTTGCATCGGCCTGAAGTGAACTGCCACACAAAAGAAAAGTCTAAATCATTACAAATGAATGAGAACTTAAACGAGCTTCTCAATGCACCGAGTTCATCGCAAATAATGTCCCATTTCTGTAAGATACACAGAGTCAAAACGAATGTACATAATTGGGTAACGATAATACGTGTGCCCGATAATAAAAATTAGTGTATTGTTATACTCTTGGCTGAACTCACCTGATATTCTTTTGGACGATGTATGTGTCATGCAAACGGAGAACGTATAGAAGTACACACCGTGCGTCCTAGCTGGTATTAATCGTAATCAGAAAATCGGAATTAATATGACAAGAAAAGTAATCTTGGCTATCTGACTCGTACACAGACTGCAGTCTCTAACTAGTGTACATGAACAATCAGATAATTAAATGTCATTACGCAAGAATACATGAGATAAAATTACGAAGCACGACCTTCTACAATATCACATATTCAATAGAGCTGAAGACTCTTTAAATAACTTTGTACATAAACTGATGTGCTATAATTTTCGTAACGTTATAGGTAAAGATTTCGCTGTAAAATACTTAAAGCCGATGAATTCATTAAACAATTGTTTTTATTGTACCGTAAGTAATACACAGTATACCTGCTTTTACAACTACTTCACTACAATAGCGTCGACTACTGTTTAGAATAGAACTCCTATTCATTTCATTTTTTATTTCTTATTTTTTTGAGTGACATTTGCAACCTATGACCTCAATTATTTGTTGGGTGTATTCCAATCTGTCTTCATCTACAGCTTCTACCCTCTACAGCTCCCACTGTTACCACGGAGGATATTCCCTGATGTCTTAACAGATGTCTTATCATCTTGTCCATTCTTCCGTCAGTTTTTTTCCATACATTCCTTTCCTCTTCGATTCTGCGCAGAACCTCCTCATTCCTTATCTTATCATTCTACCTAATTTTCCATACGATTTGTAGCACCACATCTCAAATGCGTCAATTCTCCTCTGTTCCTGTTCCCACCGTCCATGTTTCACCACCATACAATGCTGTGCTCGAAACGTACATTCTCAGAGATTTCTTCCTCAAATTAACGAATACGTATGAACCTAGTAACTTCTCTTGGCCTCGAATGCCTTTGTTGCCAGTGCGAGTCTGCTTCTTATGTCCGTCTTGCTGTATCCGTCCTTGGTTATTTTGCTGCCGAGGTAGCAAATTTCTTAACTTCATCTGTCTACTTAGTGATCACCAGTTATGATGTTACGCTTCTCGCTGTTCTTATTTCTGCTGCTTCTCATTTCTTTCGTCATTCTTCTGTTTACTCTCAATTCATATTCTGTACTCATTAGACTGTTCATTTCATCCAGCAGATCCTGCAGTTCTTCTTCACTTTCACTGAGGATACCAGCGCCATCAACGAATCTTAATATTGATATCATCGTTTCATGTTGAATTTTAATCCCCTTCTTGAGGTTTCCTTTTATTTCCGTCATTGCTTCTTCGACGTCTAGATAGAACAGCAGAGGGAAAAGACAGCATCCGATGACCTCGTTCTTGTTCTTTCACTCTTATTGTTCCCTCTTAGTTCTTGAACATGTTGTATATTAACCGTCTTTCCCTATAGCTTATCTCTATTTTTCTCAGGATTTCGAATATCTTGAACCATATTACATTGTCGAACGCTTTTCCCAGGTCGACAAAACCATACGAGCGTGTCTTGATTTTTCTTCATTCTTGTTTCTATTATCAACCACAATCTCTGATCTGCCTCTCTTGTGCCTTCACCTTTCCTAAAGCCGAAATATCGTAACCTAACACAACCTCAATTTTCTGTTCTATTCTTCTGTATATTATTCTTGTCAGCAACTCGTATTCATGAGCTGTTAAGCTGATTTTGCGATCATTCTCGCACTTGTCAGCTCTTACAGTCTTGGGACTTGTGTGGATGATGTTTCCCCGAAAGTCAGATAGTATATCGCCAGACTAGTATATTGTACACACCAGTGTGACTAGTCGTTTTGCTGTCACTTTTCCCAATGATTTTAGAAATTACGGTGGATGTTCTGTATCCCTTCTGCCTTATTTGATTTTAGGTCTTCCAAATCTGTTCTAAATTCCAATTCTAGTACTGGATCTCCTATCTCTTCCCTGCCGACTCTTGTTTCTTTTTCTAGCTCTTCAGATCTGTCTTCCCCCTAATAATGGCCTTCAACGTACTCTTTTCACCTGTCTGCTCTCTCCTCTGCATTCAACAGTGGAATTCCCGTTGCAGTCTTAATGGTACTAGTCTTTCTTTTAATTTCACAAAAGAATATTTTGACTTTTCTGTATGCTGAGCCAGTCCTCCCGACAGTCACTTCTTTACCATTCTTTTTACATTTTTCATACAGCCATTTCGTCTTAGCTTCCCTGCACTTCCTATTTGTTCCATTTCTATATGACTTGTATTTCAGTATTCCTGAACTTCCTTAAATATTTTTGAACTTGTTCTTCCGTCGATTAGCTGAAGTGCTTCTTCTGTTACCCATGGTTTCTCCGCTGTTGCTTTTTCTGTACCTTCTGTGAATGCCCTTTCTTTAGAAATGTCCATTCCTCTTCAACAGTACTGTCTACTACACAAGTCCTTACTGCAGTATCTATAGCCTTGGAGAATGTCATACGTAGCTCTTCGTGCCGTAGTACTTCCTTATCTCACTTCCCTGCGTATTGATTTTTCCTGACTAATGTGCTAAACATCAGCCCCTTCTTCATAATTATTCCATTGTGATCTGGGTCTATATCTGCTCCTGGGTAAGCCTTACAACCCAGTATTTTATTTCGGTATCTCTGTCTTCCCACCTAACTGTAATCTAACCGTGTCTCTCGGCCTTTTCCAAGTATACTTTCCCCTCTTGTGGTTTTTGAACAGAGAAATTGCTGTTTCTAGGTGAAATTAATTAGAAAACTCATTTAGTCTTCTCCCCTCTCATTCCTAGTATCAAGCCCATATTCTCCCGAAACACATTCTTCTACTCCTGCCCCTACAACTGCATTCGAAGCCCTCATGACTATTAGATTTTCATTTCCCTTTAGGTACTGCATTACCCTTTCGGTATCCTCATGCTTCCTCTATCTCTTCATCTTCATCTTGCGACGTTGACATGTACCTTTGAACAACTGTTGTCGGTGTTGGTTTGCTGTCGATTCTGACAAGAACAACCTTATCACTGAACTGTTGGCAGTAACACACTCTCTGCCCTATGTTCCTGTTCATAACGAATCTTACTTACGTTACACCATTTTCTTCTGCTGTTGATATTACCCTATACTCCTCTGACCAGAAATCCTCCTTTCCATTTCACTTTAAAGACCATATCTGTATCTATACTGAGTCTTTACAATTCCAGTCTCAGATTTTCTAGCTTCCCTACCATGTTCAAGCTTCTGACATTCCACGATCTGACTCGTAAAAAATTATCCTTTCAGTCTTTTTCTCATGGTCACCTCCCCGTGATCCAAATGGGGGACCATTCCTCAATCTTTTGCCAGTCTTTCAATTACAGGCCACTTGTCCTGTGGATACACAGTATGTGCCTTTAATGCAATGGTCCTGAGCGTCGTCCTCTTTGCTATCGCCATTAACCCTATAATGACCTGTCTCCCGCCGGGCATCTCCGGCTTTTTGTAGACGATTTTGCCATCTACTGCAGTGCTCCACGGACCTGTCTCACTGAGCGGCGTCTTCAGCGCTGTCTTGATCGTCTTTGCTACTGGAGCATCGACAATGGGTTTCGCTGACAAAACCGTCTGTATGAATTTCTGGCGGCGCGAATGGATACTCCCACCATTTCTACATCTTCGGTCGGTTGCCCCTCCGTTCATTGAAACTACGAAATTTCTGGGGCTCATGCTCGATAGGAAACTCTCTTGGTCCTCCCATGTACCTTAACCTGGCAGCCCGCTGTACGCAGTCTCTCAATCTCCTTCGTGTCCTCAATGGTACTTCCTGGGGTGCCGATCGAACCACTTTACTTCGTTTGTGCCGGCCCCTGGCCGTTCGAAACTCGACTATGGGTGTTTTGTTTATGCGTCTGCACGCCCGTCTCTCTTATGCCGTCTCAACACTTTCCACCATCATGACATCCGTTCGGCCATGGACGCCTTTTACACCAGCCCGGTTAAGAGTCTGTATGCTGAAGCTGCTGAACTACTTCTGTCCTGCCGCCGTCTACCTTGTCTGCCATGCGTGGCCACCCCTCCTATGCCTCCTTCTTTGACGATTCCTTTGATCGTCAGTATGGGGCTTGTCCCTCTTCTCTGTTACCTCCTGGATGACTACCTTAGTGCAGAGGGTCCAGGAAAACGGTCACTTGCTCACTCTTCGTGGAGCCAGTGTCACATTTCTGTGGGTCTCTGGTCATGTCGGTCTGCCAGGAAACGAGGCTGGTGACTCAGCTGCCAAGGCCGCAGTCCTCGCACCTCAGCCCGCGAGTACCTATATTCGCTCCGATGATCTCTGCGTTGCCGTCTGTCAGGAGGTGGTGTCCCTTTGGCATCGCCAATGGTCCTCCGTTCACGGGAATAAGTTTCCTCTCATTAAGCCTCTCCCAGCGCTTTGGACGACCTCCTCTCGGCTCTATTATTTTAACTCGGCTGCGTATTGGGCA
Source organism: Schistocerca piceifrons (assembly GCF_021461385.2). Lineage (NCBI taxonomy): Eukaryota > Metazoa > Arthropoda > Insecta > Orthoptera > Acrididae > Schistocerca > Schistocerca piceifrons. Next base: position 1,013,183,617 of record NC_060139.1, read on the forward strand.
GTGTATTTTTAGTCATCGTCATTTGCTAAGTGGCGCTACGGCACAAATTTTAACTGTGCGCCACTTTCTGCTGGAATGCACTTTTTTTTAACAATGTACGTTCCAACTCAGGTTTGCCGTTTGATTTACCAGCCGTTTTAGGGAATGATGCGCGGGCTGTCGACCGCGTTTTACTTTTTATCCGCCGAAGCAATTTGGCGAAGGCCATTTAATTTTTAGTTTTGGACCTCCATTTATGCATGGTGTTTTTTTTGCCCTTTTTCCACGTGCCTGTTTTTAGCTGTCTCCTATTATGTCCATTCGGACTGATTTATAGTCGTTCAACTCCTCTCTGTGTTCGTGTTCTAGAGTTTTGACTTGGGCGTGTATGACCCCAGTTGTTTTTTTGCCAAAAAGCAAAACAAAACAAAACAAATGCAGTGGTTTCCATTGCCATCTGCATCCTGATGCCGTTGATCGTTGCTGATTCTTCCGCCTTTAGGAGCATTTACCCACCCCAAGAGAGAGTGCCCTGGACAGCTGTCCGTTCCTCCGACCACTTTGCAAAGGCCGTTGGTTGAATAAGGGTGACTTCTTATACTGGAAGTATTCGGCCGCCAATGCTGATTTTCATTCAAAATTTAAGCTGTGGTGGGGCTCGAATCCGGGATGGAGGACGTTCCCATTTTTTCCCGTTTCATTTGACGGTAGCGAACGTCATATGACACCCACTGAAGTTCATCAGTTTTTATTATTATTATTATTATTATCATTATTATTACATGGAGCAGCCAGCTCTCTGACTGAACACGCTGAGTTACCGTGCCGGTGTCCCTAGACCACGGGCGCTATTAGCACATACTGATCAGCGAGAGGAGTTGATAAGCAGCAAGGAACGCTACCATAACAGTGTAATACAGCTTCTGTGGCTCTCTGACTATTCGGGTAGCATTCATCTCACGCTAGGTGAGGAGAACCCTACGTCATAGTGATGTTACGCTGCGTCATCGTGACGTAAATAAACCTAAACCACTTCATGAATAAGTGTGTCGATCTTTCCAGCTATACCACATAAGTTGCACGGTAATGTGAAAGCTAAATGTAAATACATTTGTAGAAACGAAGATACAGCAGCTGTGTGGTATCTTCAGCCCAGTTGAATTCATTATTAAGCTCGAATCATAACAATTTTGGATGTTATTGTGTGTTTCTTGAACGTAGTGAATGTCTGAACGGAGGAACCATAACAATAACGAAAGTCAAAAAAGCATCTAGTTATTTTTAAAAAAATCCAATTAATTGTGCATAAATCATGTGGATAGAAACGTGGTACAGAGAGAAATTAAAGTTTCGTATGTTTTTTAAAAGCAAATGGGTTGTACATAAATATTCTGAGCAGAAACGTTAGACTGAGAAATTAATGTGATTCCAAAGATAGTTCAGAATGTTGTTGAAATTTCAATTTTGCCTTCAGAAATAAATTATAGATGACGATTATAATGTATAATGCAACCACGGAAAGATCACATATCATTTTCGTGTAAGTCCTTCATCTTACGACAGATTATTAATGTTGATAATAGAAAAGCAAAATTTGTCAATGGGAGTGGCAATCGCAGTCGACGAAATTACGTATAACTGTAATTTCTGGCAACAAGTAAGTCATTACAATGCTTGAAATTTGTGCTATAATATCGTCAACTCCCCCCCCCCCTCCCCCCGATGAACCATGGACCTTATCGTTGGTGGGGAGGATTGCGTGCCACAGCGATAGGGATAGCCGTAACGTAGGTGCAACCACTACGGAGGGGTATCTGTTAATAGGCCACACAAACGTGTGGTTCCTGAAGAGGGGCAGCAGTTTGGATGATTGACTGATCTGGCCCTGTAACATTCACCAAAACGGCCTTGCTGTTGTGGTACTGCGAACGGCTGAAGGCAAGGGGAAACTACAGCCGTAATTTTTGACGAGGGCATGCAGCTTTACTGTATGGTTACATGATGATGGCTTCCTCTTGGGTAAAATCTTCCGGAGGTAAAATAGTCCCCCATTTGGATCTCCGGGAATGGGCTATTAAGGAGGATGTCGTTATCAGGAGAAAGAAAATTGGCGTTCTACGGATCGGATCGGGCAGGTAAGTTAGAAAATTTAAAAGGAAAATGGATAGGTTAAAGATAGATATAGTGGGAATTAGTGAAGTACCGTGGCAGGAGGAACAAGATTCCTGGTCAGGTAACTACAAGGTTATAGACACAAAATCAAATAGGGGTAGTGCAGGAGTAAGTTTAATAATGAATAAAAAATAGGAGTGCGGGTAAGCTACTACAAACTGCATAGTGAACGCATTATTATGGCCAAGACAGACACGAAGCCCACACCTACCACAGTAGTACAAGTTTATATGTGAACAAGCTCCGCAGATGACGAAGAGATTGATGAAATGTGTGATGCGATAAAAGAAACTATTCAGATAGTGAAGGGAAACGAGAATTTAACAGTCATGGGTGACTGGAATTCGACAGTAGGAAAGGGAAGAGAAGGAAACGTAGTAGGTGAACATGGAAATGAAAGAGGAAGCCGCCTGGTTGAACTTTGCGCAGAGCTTAACTTAATCATAGCTAACACTTGTTTCAAGAATCATCAAAGAAGGTTGTATACATGGAAGAAGCCTGGACATACTGGAAGGTTTCAGATAGATTATATAATGGTAAGACAGAGATTTAGGAACCAAGTTTTAAATTGTAAGACATTTCCAGGGGCAGATGTGGCCACTGACCACAATCTATTGTTTATGAACCGTAGATTAAAACTTACGGAACTGCAAAAATGTGGGAATTTAAGGAGATGGGACCTTGATAAACTGACAGAACCAGAGGTTGTAGAGAGTTTCAGGGAGAGCATTAGGGACCGACTGACAAGAATGGGCTAAAGAAATACAGTAGATGAAGAATGGGTAGCTTTGAGAGATGGAATACAGAAGGCAGCAGAGGATCAAGTAGGTAAAAAGACGAGGACTAGTAAATATCCTTTGGTAACTGGAGACATATTGAATGTAATTGATGAAAGGAGGAAACAAAAGAAAAATTCGGAGTGGGTATTAAAATACATGGAGAAGAAATAAAAACTTTGACGTTCACCGACGACATTGTAATTCGGTTAGAGACAGCAAAGGACCTGGAAAAGCAGTTGAACGGAATGGACGGTATCGTGAAAGGAGGATATAAGATGAACATCGAAGTAAGCAAAACGAGGATAATGGAATGTAGTAGAATTAAATAGGGTGATGCTGAGGGAATTAGATTAGGAATTGAGATGCTTAAAGTAGTAAATGAATTTTACTATTTGGGGAGGAAAATAATTGTTGATGGTCGAAGTAGAGAGGATATAAAATGTAGACTGGCAATGGGAAGGGAAGCGTTTCTGAAGAAGAGAAATTTGTTAACATCGAGTATAGATTTAAATGTCAGGAAGTCGTTTCTGAAAGTATTTGTAATGTATGGAAGTGAAACGTGGACTATAAATAGTTTAGACAAGAAGAGAATAGAAGCTTTCGAAATGTGGTGCTACAGAAGTATGCTGAAGATTAGATGGGTAGATCACATAACTAATGAGGAGGTATTCAATAGAATTGGGGAGATAGAAATTTGTGGCACAACTTGATTAGAAGAAGGGATCGCTTGATAGGACATTTTCTGAGGCATCAAAGGATCACCAATTTAGTATTGGGGGGGCGGGGCAGCATGGAGGGTAAAAATCGTAGAGGGCGATCAAGAGATGAATACACTAAGCAGATTCAGAAGGTTGCAGTAGGTACTGGGAGATGAAGAAGCTTGCACAGGATACAGTAGCATGGAGAGCTGCATCAAACCAGTCTCTGGACTGAAGACCACAACAACAACAACAACAACTGTGGAATCAAACACAATTAGCAAAAATGTTATTGAAACCTGTGAATTAATTATATCTGTACTGAAATGATATATCCAAGTAATTAAAGTAAATAACGCGACGAGGCTGATATGTATTTCGTAGCCGTTGCATATACAGGACATGACGGGGCCAACGATATCTCCAAATTGAAGAAGAAAACAATGCTGTAGGGAATGCTCGACTGATCACTGTAAAGTGATAAATACGACTACTGTATAGTACTTTTAAAAGTGTTTTCCGTTGAAAGACTATTACGAAAATTTAATCTGAGGGATGTTATGTTCAAAGACGAAATGATAACATGAAGAGTGTACATTAGCATTGTGTGGCTGGTCCAAGAAGCTCTGCCAATACCTGAATGGCGAATAATGTCAAACCGTCAGTGATCGACCCCACATGCACAGCACTCATTGAGAATATTTTTTGGACCTATAATACTTCTCATCAATATTTCTAGTATAGACAGTACATCAATACATGCCCTCAGGCTGTCAGTATAATGACGAATTGTTAATATTACTGAACGTGTGAGGCCCCCTTTTCTTACGTGTAATGCGCACAATGTCGACAGTGGTCGTTTTGAAGTATGATGGGAAACCGAGATGCTCTGTCGACAACTGATGTTACGTGACTGAACTACTAGCATAACCTGTACCTCGTGATATGCAATGTATCCGAAGAACAATTTGTGGCGGAATTATGCAACACGCTCGCTTTGTTCACAGCGATTAAAGCTAACCTCTGCGGGTAAACTCAAGAGAGAAATTAGTGCCAAAAGCAAACTATAATTTCTAGTTTTTATTGGGTACGTGGAACTATCCTAACAGTGGCTGACACGTTACACATTGTAGGCCACACTGGCACGACACATAGAAATAATGTACGCCGTTTAAAAGTAAGGACACTTTATTGTGGGCATCGACTGCTAGCTGCAGGCAATTGTGTTGTCCAAAGGAGGGTGGATACCACTCTTGTAAGAGTCACTGGAACTTTCCTACGTGGATGAACAACCGGAAGTAGCTAGGCGTTCAATGAAGTATCTTCTAGATGACTTTCAGTAATCCACGCTTCGTTATTGGCTTTGCATGCGTCACAACAGCCCACCAGACATTTCAGTGACATTTACCAGGCCCTGAATAGTCAGAACTCCACTCACAGTAAGTTTTCTGTTTATTTTCGCAAGCAACATATCATTTCACTTGCGCCTAAATATTTTCGGAAACGTTAAAGTAGCAGTGATACGGTGTTAGTCTTATGACTGTATGTCCGTATTTTTAAGCTACGGAAACTGTGGCTTGGGAAGTGCCATGAGTTCCAATAATTAAACTTTTTCCATTGAATCACCCACAGTAACTCCGTGTTGTCGTAACCACTGAATAACAGTACATTTTCAGGCGGACAAACTTTCGAAATTACAGTAGTTACAATTTTCAACTACAGATGGCGCTGCAAGTGATGTGAAAGATATAGAAGACAACGCAGTCTGTGGGTGCGCCATTCTGTACGTCGTCTTTCTGCTGTAAGCGTGTGCTGTTCACAACGTGCAAGTGTGCTGTAGACAACATGGTTTATTCCTTAGAACAGAGGATTTTTCTGGTGTTGGAATTCCACCGCCTAGAACACAGTGTTGTTGCAACAAGACGAAGTTTTCAACGGAGGTTTAATGTAACCAAAGGACCGAAAAGCGATACAATAAAGGATCTGTTTGAAAAATTTCAACGGACTGGGAACGTGACGGATGAACGTGCTGGAAAGGTAGGGCGACTGCGTACGGCAACCACAGAGGGCAACGCGCAGCTAGTGCAGCAGGTGATCCAACAGCGGCCTCGGGTTTCCGTTCGCCATGTTGCAGCTGCGGTCCAAATGACGCCAACGTCCACGTATCGTCTCATGCGCCAGAGTTTACATCTCTATCCATACAAAATTCAAACGCGGCAACCCCTCAGCGCCGCTACCATTGCTGCACGAGAGACATTCGCTAACGATATAGTGCACAGGATTGATGACGGCGATATGCATGTGGGCAGCATTTGGTTTACTGACGAAGCTTATTTTTACCTGGACGGCTTCGTCAATAAACAGAACTGGCGCATATGGGGAACCGAAAAGCCCCATGTTGCAGTCCCATCGTCCCTGAATTCTCAAAAAGTACTGGTCTGGGCCGCCATTTCTTCCAAAGGAATCATTGGCCCATTTTTCAGATCCGAAACGATTACTGCATCACGCTATCTGGACATTCTTCGTGAATTTGTGGCGGTACAAACTGCCTTAGACGACACTGCGAACACCTCGTGGTTTATGCAAGATGGTGCCCGGCCACATCGCACGGCCGACGTCTTTAATTTCCTGAATGAATATTTCGATGATCGTGTGATTGCTTTGGGCTATCCGAAACATACAGGAGGCGGCGTGGATTGGCCTCCCTATTCGCCAGACATGAACCCCTGTGACTTCTTTCTGTGGGGACACTTGAAAGACCAGGTGTACCGCCAGAATCCAGAAACAATTGAACAGCTGAAGCAGTACATCTCATCTGCATGTGAAGCCATTCCGCCAGACACGTTGTCAAAGGTTTCGGGTAATTTCATTCAGAGACTACGCCATATTATTGCTACGCGTGGTGGATATGTGGAAAATATCGCACTATAGAGTTTCCCAGAGCGCAGCTCCATCTGTTGTTGAAATTTCGAAAGTTTGTCTGCCCGAAAATGTACTGTTGTCCCAAGCATATTGCAACAAACGGTGTATTTCTATCGCTGCTCGTTTAGTTTTTATTGCTGTTTCAAATATACCGGTCATTTTTGAAACACCCTGTATATGTAATGTATGAAAGCTGTGCATAGCACATAGAACTGCCGGATTGTCCTGCAACTACAGCTCATCTCAAGACGTTTGAAATTTGAAAGAAACAGGAAATCATTACTGAGACAGATGCGACAGTAAACAGTAATAAAAAGCATAAACTGTCTCTACATCTTTTTCCAATTTGAACACCATTTTACTACACTGCCTTGCTTGCTGCCTGTACGACTGCAGTGATCAACTCTAAACATTTAGCATGTCGTCTTTATTCACTTATAACGTACCACAAAAACATACTTGTCTTTTTCTTCTGAAACTGATTTTTTGAACATTTTTTATGAGCAATAATATCATTTTTGGTTTTTTTCGTTTGTTTTATCGATGACCATTTTTATGTCAATGGATATCAGGTATTGTTCAAATTTCGCTAACAGCTCCGTTAAGTATTAGTTAATTTAATGGAAACAAATTTTCTACACATGTTCTATGAGCACTAAGCGTTCTTTATCTAAAAACTCTCGCATTTTTGTTCTCATTCTTTTCGTCAGAAATGTACCATAGCGTCTAAACTTGTAGCAGTATCCGACTGAGACAGAAGCAGCAACTAGGAAGTAACCGATTTTGTGACTTTTACGAATTCCTAACCAGGAGCGAATTGCATAATTTCATATGCGTGCTTTAATACTTTTAGTTTCTTGAGTTTCTGCTTGTTAATTTAACATCTAACAGACACAGTCCTCTCGTTTTCGTTTGCATCGGAAAGTAAACCGATTTTGTAAGATATTACAAGTTCCTAATAAGGGGGAGGGGGGGGAATTATTTAGACTCACCTGAGTGCTTCGGTAGTTCGTTTTTTGAATCTCTGCGCATTAACATAATTTATTAGACACAGTTCTTGCACTTTCGTCGGGTCTGTAGTAGAGTTCCGCAACAAGTGTCGATAGTCCGTTTGTCCTAGTGGTGTATTTTTCCACGATCTGATAGTGACTGTGACTGTGGTGTGCGGTTGCGAGCCGAGTTGGTGACAGTTAGCTCTCAGCTCCAAGCAGTGATGGCTTCGGTTACAGAGCTTGAAGCTGCAGTGGATGAGCATCACTGTTGTGGGCCGGCTGTGGGGATACAACAATCACCCAGCACGCCCAAGTCCTCCGACTGGTCCTCACCGGTGGTCAGTTACTGCTCGAACTGAGGTGACCCCTCACCCGTGGTGGCGTGAGGTCGTCTCGCGGAGTGGCAGGCGGCGAAATCCTTCCCAGGGGGCCTCCGTAAGGCCTCCCTGGTTAGTTTGATAAACAGGTTCCATGTGCTGTCTGTGGCTGACATTGTCGTTGAGCCTGATACATACGCCTGTCATGTTTCAGAGGAAACTTCTTAGCCTGCAAGATCCGGGAAATCGATGGGATTATTGGTAGTTGGGAGCATTTTGGGCCCCTTGGGGACATGGCTACCAAGAAGGGGAAGAAAGCCAATGTGCACTCCGTGCGCATACCGTGTGGAGTCATTCCAGACGTGGAACAGGTCTTCCCGGATGACATGAAGAGCTCAGGGTGCAGCCAACAGCAGGTGGTAGTTCACGTCAGTACCAATGATGGTATCATTTGGGAACAGAAGAGATTCTCTCTGGTTTCGAGCGGCTGACAGAAGTGGAAAAGGCTGCCAGTCTTGCTTACATGATGAAAGCACAGGTCACCATTTGCACCTTAATCGACAGGGCCGATTGCGATCTCTGGCACAAGGCCGAGGGGTGGGTCTGAACCAGAGGCTCAGACGGTTCTGCGACCGTGTAGGCTGCAGATTTCTCGTCTTGCGCCATAGGTGATTAAGTTTCGGGTTCCTCTAAATAGGTCAGTAGTGCACTACACGCAGGAGACAGCTACACGGGTAGCAGGGCCTGTGCGGCGTGGACTGGCCGAATTTTTTTAAGTTAGAGGGTCTCGGGAAAATACAAAAAGAGCTTAAATCTCAAAGGGTGCAGGCCGAACACAGGAAGAACTTAGATACAGGAACCATCGCTATAACAGTAGCAAATTGTCGTAGCTGTGTTGGGGAAGTACTAGAGCTCCAAGTGCTAATAGAAAGCACTGATGCTCAAATCGTTAGAAGCACTGAAAGCTGGCTGAATCCGGGGATAAGTTCAGCCGAAATTTTTGAGAAAAGCGTAACGGTTCTCCGAAGGGAAAGGCTAAACACAGTTGGTGGGGGCGATTTTGTTGCTGTTAGAAGTAGTTTATTTTTCGCGAATTTGAAGTAGATAGTTCCTATGATTTAGTCTGGGCAGAGGTCATTCTTGACAACCGGAATAAAATAATAGTTGGATTCTTTTACCGACGTCCCTATTCAGATGATACAATTGCTCAAAGGTTCAAAGAAAAAATGAGGTTAATCTCAAACATGTATCCGACTCAATTATAGTTGGTGTTGACCTTAATTTACCCTCGATATGTTGGCGAAAATACATCTTTAAATCCGGAAATACGCAAAAAACATCACTCAAATTGTGCTGAATGCATTCTCCGAAAATTATTTCGAGCAGTTAGTTCATGTACCCACCCGAATACTAAACGGTTGTGAAAACATACTCGACTTCTTAGCAACAAATAATCCCGAGCTCATAACAAGCATCAAAAAGGATACAGGGTTTAGTGAACACAATGACGTCGTAGTGAGACTGAATGTTGTAACCCACAAATCCTCTATAAATAAACGAAAACTATACCTATTCAAGAAAACAGATGAAAGTTCACTTGACGCCTCCTAAGAGACAATCTCCACTCCTTCAAAATTAACAATGTAAGTACAGACCAGATGTGGCTTAATTAAAAGAGATAATATCGGCATAAATTGAGAGATTTATGCAAAATAAATTAACAAACGACGGAGGTGATCTTCCTCGGTACACGAAACGAGTCAGAAGATTGGTGCAGAGACAGCGAAAAAAGCATGCCACATTTAAACGGACGAAAAATCTCCAAAATTGGCGATATTTTACAGACGCTCGAAATTTAGCGCGTACTTCGATGCGAGACGCTTATAACAGTGTCCACAGCGAACCGTTGTTTCAAAACCTGGCAGAAAATCCAAAGAGATTCTGGCCGCATGTGAAGTACGCTAGCGGCAAGACACAATCAATGATAGGGATCATGGTCATTGGGAAAACTGGAACAGAAGATAATAGAAGTGTTTTAAGATGTGGTGTTACACAAGACTGTTGAGAATTAGGTGGATTGATAAGATAAGGAATGAAGAGGTTCTACGCACAATCAGCAATGAAAATAATCTATGGAAAAGGCTAGAAGAGACAGGATGATAGGACACGTTTTCATTACGGGGAGCTGTTGAGGGTAAAAACTGGAGGGGAAGGAGGATACTGAATTATCTCCAAGAAGTAGGTGAGAATGTAAGCTGCAAATGATACTCTGAGATGAAGGGGGTGGCACAGAAATCAAATTGTTATTGTTTCTGTAATTTCAATTATCTTCATTGAATAATTAGCTGCAAAGAACGGTCACAGAAAATGTCAGAGTGTCGCTGTGATCTCTCTATGGTGATTTCAGATTTATTCCGTCTTTGTGAATTTCCGGAAGGCTTTTGACATTGTACCACACAAGTGGCTTGTAATGAAATTACGTGATTAGGCTATGGAATATCGTCTCAGTTATGTGACTCGATACGTGATTTCCTGTCAGAGAGGTGTAATATTAGTGTCTGTTTCGATAGCTTAAATAAACTTACATTCGATAATCTAACCATGCAGCCTCATAAAAGCCATACAACTTGTGTCGCTGAGCAGCGAGCACCTGATATTTCAAAGAATATCTTCCGCGCCATGGCGCAGAATGCGAATTGTTCGTAAATTGTATCGATAGCGATATTTTGTGTTTCTTATTTCTTGACAGCTGAAGAATTGTAATCCTCTTCTGTTATCACAATCGTGATATTTTTTAAAGACGGCGGACGCGTATGTGGCGCGGTCCGCAATCACTAATTAGTTATTATTAAATATTACTATTATTCAGTGCTATGTAAGAATTTATGTGTGCATCTAAGATGAAATATCGAAGACGTAAAAGGACTTTATTTAAGGAAACAGCCAGAAAGATAGAAAATTGAAATTGTACGGAGCCTATTGTTAGCTATACTGACTAAGATTATTAAATAAGTTATTGTGCTCTCAAATGCAGTAGAGCCTGCTTATTACTTAAAGTATTTCTATGCTATCCATCTCCTAGTAATAACAACAGAAATAACGGTGTTTTTTTATAGTTTTCATACAGCTACCAGGGACCGACTGCATGTCGGCAAACGTCGTATTTAAGGCAGAAGGCGCATTGCTATTTACCTTGTTTGAGATTTAAATCCAACTTTTTTAATGTGTGGTGTAGTATAGCGAAAAAAAAATCCAGCTCTGTCTGGTCCCTTAGGTTTCTCTGTTCGTAGTTGCTATGTCTCATATCCGGTCGTGATCGAACATGATCACGACACAAATAAATTAATTGGCAATACGAACTCTGTTCTTGATCTTGAGAGCGCTACGCCTTCTGCAAACGATTTCGGGTCAAATATGAACTATCACTTACAGTACTTAAGGTTTTTGAAAAGTCGTTGCTCTTCCCGCCAAAAAGTGGTGTAAAACTCACAACACATTTCTGAATCTTCACAAGAGAATAATAATTTGATCAAAATATAAATATCTTTAAAAAAAACACCACAGAGGTCACAGTTCGTAGTAATTGACGGAAAGTCATCGAGTAAAACAGAAACGATTTCTGGCGTTCCCAAAGGTAGTGTTATAGCCCCCTTTGCTTTTCCTTATCTATGTAAACGATATAGGAGGCAATCAGAGCAGCCGTCTTTGTTTGTTTGCAGGTGACGCGGTTGTTTATCGACTAGTAAAGTCATCAGAAGACCAAATAAAATTGCAAAACGATTTAGAAAAATATATCTGTATGTTGCGAAAATTCGCAATTGACCCTAAATAACGAAAAGTGTGAGGTCATCCACGTGAGTGCTAAAAGGAATCCGCTAAACTTCGGTTACACGATAAATCAGTCAAATCTAAAGACCGTGAATTCAACTAAATACCTAGAAATTACAATTACTATTAACTTGATTTGGAAGGAACACACAGAAAACGTTGTGGGGAAGATTAACCTAAGACTGTTCATTGCTGGAAGGACACTTAGAAAATGTAACAGGTATACTGAGAAGACGCTTGCCCGTCCCCTTTTAGAATACTACTGCGCCGAGTGAGATCCTTACCCGATAGGATTCACGGAGTACATCGAAAAAAGTTCAGAGTTGGGCAGCAAGTTTTGTATTATCGCGAAATACCTGAGAGTGTCACAAAAATAATACACGATTTGGGATGGACATCACTAAAACAAAGGAGTTTCGCGTTATCGCGGAATCTTCTCACGGAATTCCAATTACCAACTTTCTCCTCCGAATGCGAAAATATTTTATTGACACCGACCTACATAGGGAGAAACGATCCCCAAGATAAAATAAGGGAAACCAGAGCTCGTACGGAAAGACATAGGTGTTCATTCTTTCGCGCGCTATAAGAGATTCGAATAATAGAGAATAGTGATGGTGGTTATTTTTTTTTTTTTTTGTAAGAAGTTGTACACCACTGAACTAAATTAATCAGCAGTAACATGATATCAGGGAGTAACAATAATAAATCGCAAGTGTTCCAAAGTTTGAAAGAGGCTCATTGTAAGTTTGTGTTGTTCAGCGTGGCAATTTTTGTATCCTTCTGTTCCTAATACATTCTGTTTGTTATGTTTGTAGTGAATATGTGATATTCAAAATCGGTGAAACATAACAGACTTCACTGAAAAAGGGTGCTGTCAAAACTATTACTCAAGAGAGTAGAAGAACAGGTAGAAAGTACAGTTGGCGACTACCAAGCGGGATTCAGGAAGGGAAGAAAAAAAATGGTTCAAATGGCTCTGAGCACTATGGGACTCAACTGCTGAGGTCATTAGTCCCCTAGAACTTAGAACTAGTTAAACCTAACTAACCTAAGGACATCACAAGCATCCATGCCCGAGGCAGGATTCGAACCTGCGACCGTAGCGGTCTTGCGGTTCCAGACTGCAGCGCCTTTAACCGCACGGCCACTTCGGCCGGCCAGGAAGGGAAGAGGTTGTGTAGAACAGATATTTATCCTGAAGCAACTGATAGAACATAGGGCCTTAAAAAACAAATGGACAGTAATAACCTTCGTGGACTTCACAAAGGCATATGACTCCATCGACAGACAGACTCTTGTTAGGATCCTGAAGATCAGAGGACTTGATGGAACTACACAAGAACTCAGAAAAGAAATTGTGACAGACACCAAAAGCAAGGATGAGATTCAGAGGAGCACTGTCAGAAGAATTTGAGATCAAGACTGGTGTTAAACAGGGAGATGGATTGTCACCATTGTTGTTCAAATAGCACTGGACGAAGTGATCAGGCAGTGGAGAGCAATAAACGAGGAAATGGGAATACCAAAGACCCATGTGGGGGACAAAAAGGACAACAGGGCTCAAGTGGACTGCCTAGCCTTTGAAGATGACATAGCAATAGTAAGTGAGATGGAAGAAGATGCAAAGACACAACTCGACAACTTAAGTAAGGTAGCCAGAAAGGTGGGACCGAGGGTCGCCTATAAGAAAACAAAGACATTAAACACCACTGCAAACTGGGAAACACCGGAAGCCACTGTGCAAATGGTGGACAAATTTAAATATCTGGGAGAATTTATAACAGAAAGGAACAGGAGCAAGGAGGGAATAACAGAGGATAAAGAAGATGAGGTCAGCCTTCTGCACGACGAGAGAGGTATACAATAAAAAGAATACATCCACAGAGGCAAAGATAAGCCACTACAAGGCAACAGTGAGGAACGCAGTATTATATGCTGCTGAGACCATGACACTAGGAAGAAATGGGGCAGAGCAACTAGAGAAAGAAGAGAGGAAAATACTGAGAAAAATACTAGGTCCCAAAAGAGGTGGAGAGAGGTGGATGCGAAGACCTAGGGAAGAATTGTACCGGAACATGAGAACAGTATGCGGGGAAATCAGACTCAAAAGGACAAGGTTTGCCGGGCATGTAGTTAGGATGAGTATGGACAGAATGTCGAAGAGAGTGTGGGAAACAACAGGGAGGACAAGAGGAAAGACAGGAACCAAGTGGATTGTTGAACTTCGGAAGGACTGGTTGGAATTGAGGATCAAGGTCGAAGGAAAGGAAAACTGGGGGAACAAATATACACAGACAAATATGCCGGAGATCAATGATAGAAGAATACAGGAAAAGATTAGAATGTCACCAGTGGAGCCGCCAGGAGAAACGGAAACTGAAGATCTCGGAAGAAGAGCGGGAGAGGAGAAGAGAAAGAATGAAGAGGTTATGGGAGAAGAAGAGGAAAATGCAGTCCACGAAGGGGCTACCCGTGGCCCTACAGAGGCCGTAACGCAAGAAGAAGAAGAAGAAGAAGAAGAAGAAGAAGAAAAAGGGTTCTTTGCATATTCTGGCATTTAACTAGGCGACCAAGATATATGTTGGGCACCCTATAAAGTATGTTTGGTATGCATAGAATACTTAAGGCAATGGTTAAAGGAAATGAAAAAGAGTTTCCGATATGGTGTGCTACGATGTGGCGGGAGCAAACGAATCACTGTGATAATTGTTACTTTTGTTGCACTAATGTTAGTGGTTACAGTTCCAAAAAACACACTGTATGCAGCCGCCAGATTCCTCGTGGGCCAGGCATTACAATACCCCAATTCCCATACTCACTACAAGTAATCGTACTTCCTACGAACATATCAAGTGATGGTGACCCAGTGGATTCAAGCGATGAAGCAGATGCTGATTGTGAGTGGGACAGACATCCGAACCTTGAGGTGTTTACTCAGTCCGGATTCAGTGATCCTGCGAGAGACTTAGAACTGCTTGCATCTAGAGTGAAAGGCAAGATTTTACTGGCTGAACGTATGTCTTTTCGTTTTTATAGGGATAGCGAGTTATACACCTTTACTTTGAACTAGAAGGTGACTTCGTGTACCTGGTTTATATCTGGATTAAAACATGAATTTGGAATAGAATATGAAAAATAAACTTGTAGATTATTTATTAATTCCTCTAAAAGAAAAGCTGTTCTTTAGATTGAGGTGAGAAATATCCATCAGTGCCGATTACTCGTTCATGGCGGTTAAAAGAAACCTATGTATACACGCAACTAATATTTACAAAATTGAAATACTTAGATCATATGTGGATGTGTATCGACACTTGAAGTTTATGTGTATGGTATTTGGCCACCAGGCATGATTTACGAGTCCCATGTTTTCTGTGGAGGCTCGACAATAGAGCCAGAGATCAACACTGGATCAGGGACAAATGCCCAGTTCGCCAAAATACCGTTACTGGGACTAGAAATGTTTCGCGACTGAGCATTATCGGTCGTAAAAAAATACTGACCGCACAGCTCAACATTAATCTAGGTATGATGAAGCAATGTGTGTAAACATTTCATACAGTTGAAAGATGTTTCTAATATTTTTGTGGCTGTTGTCCTAATTTGTCAGAAGCCAAACTCAAACAAGGTGTTTTGTTGGACATGACATCCGCAAATTTCTATGTGATGACGAATTTGTTGGTACAATGACGTATGATGGAAAAGAGGCGTGGACTGCATTCACAGATGTCGTTGCAAATTTTTTTTGAACATAAAGGATGCAAATTACAGGAACATTGTTCCAAACGTACTTCAGAAATTTGAAAAATTGTATTGTGTGATGAGCTTGGGGAGAGCTTGAAACTTCGATTTCTTAAATCGCGTTTGGACTTCTTTCCTGAAAATCTCGGAGGAATCAGCGACAAGCAGGTGAAAGATTTCATCAGGACATTCGTGTCTTGGGGAGAAGACATCAAGCACGTTGGAATGTGTCTGTGGTTGGTGGCTATTGCTGGTACTACATCGATAAAACCCAGAGACATGTCTTAAGAGGAAGAACAACATATGAAGTTATGGAGAGAAGAGAAGTACAGCACATTAGTATGGAAATCGTGATGTGGCTAAGTAAATTCCAGAGAGTTGATATCTAAGGGACATTATATACATATATAATACACAACTGGCCATTAAAATTGCTACACAAAGAAGAAATGCAGATGATAAACGGGTATTCATTGGACAAATATATTATACTAGAACTGACATGTGATTACATTTTCACGCAATTTGGGTGCATATATCCTGAGAAATCAGTACCCAGAACAACCACCTCTGGCCGTAATAACGGCATTGATACGCCTGGGCATTGAGTAAAGCAGAACTTGGATGGCGTGTACAGGTACAGCTGCCCATGCAGGTTCAACACGATACCACAGTTCGTCGAGAGTAGTGACTGGCGTATTGTGACTAGCCAGTTGCTCGGTCACCATTGACCAGACGTTTTCAATTGGCGAGAGATCTGGAGAATGTGCTGGCCAGGGCGGCAGTCGAACATTTTCTGTATCCACAAAGGCCCGTACAGGAACTGCAACATGCGGTCGTGCATTATCCTGCTCAAGGGTAGGGTTTCGCAGGGATCGAATTAAGGGTAGAGCCATGGGTCGTAACACATCTGAAGAGTAACGTCCACTGTTCAAAGTGCCGTCAATGTGAACAAGAGGTGACCGAGACGTGTAACCAATGGCGTCCCATACCATCACGCCGGGTGATACGCCAGTATGGCGATGACGAATACACGCTTCCAATGTGCGTTCACCGGTTAAATTTCGCGCCTGTAGCACGTCATCTTCGTGGTGCAGGAATTTTAATGGCCAGTAGTGTATTATTATTACTTTAACCAAGTATTTAATAGGAGATTTCAAAGTAACTGTATGTGATAGAGTATAAAATTGAAGAGAAAAAGGTACGTGATAGAGAATAATGGAAAACATTTTTGTATTTTGGTTACTAGCGGGTTGTCTTTCTAAGACAGCTCATGGAGATGAGCAAATTCCAGTGTACAGAAGGACATCTCAAAAGTACAGATGTAAGTTAAATTCACAAACAAGCTCCTATTACCGCAAATTTGGTGGGACTATGTGATTAATTCACTGAGAAAGTCTACTAACTGACACTTTCTCCAAAACTGGAAAAGTACGTTCTTTGTACCAAATACTTTTCTATTTTGCTATTAGTTTCCCAACTACCGCAGATGTTTCATATGCTGTGGCTGAAATTCGTACTAAATATATTTTTAATATTAACTACCAACGAAAAAATTCGGAACAGTGTTCAACTAATCTCTACGCACTAAGTTCACAGGTCTGTCTCGAACAAAATTCAAAAGCATAGAAGTGATGAAAATCTGTCTTTCGCTGTTTCGCATCACTTAGCACATCCAAAATCCTGCATTTACACATTAATATACATCACTGCTTGGATCTGTAGGTTACACCGGTGTAGAACGCCAACAAATTGCTCTAAATTTTCTCTTCAGCCAATGCATATTCCTGCGAAGCTGCTAACAGTTAATCATTAGAACGAACCATCAGTCCCATCTCAGTGTTCAGCAATGTGTTCGAATCCACCCGTTGCCACAGCATTTTTATGTCTTAACAAGTTATTACCTCTTTCTGCCAATCAAAGGGGCTTCCATCTAAATATAAGTGGCCTACGCTGCACTGTTTTCTTTTTACTTCTGCATGACCTGCACACTAATTAACCTCTCCCTCTCTCCACGTCTCCATTCACAACAGTTATGTGGCTGGATTGAGTCTGTATTCTATCCTCAAGAAATGCGAACTATCCTTCCATCTCAATCAGTTTCCCTCTTCGTACTAATAGTGGCCCCTAGTGATGAACCTTTCCACCTCTGACACACTTTCAACACGCTATCACGATAAGTCACTCTATTGTAAAGAAACATTGGTCGCTTACGTCTGCTGGATTATGAAACCGTACTAGAGGTCTACTTACTATCCTACCGAATTTAACAAATCTTCATCTTCAGCACAGGACTCTTCCCCCTCTCCCCCCCCCCTTTCCCACCTTCCCGTAGTGAAGTGGCAGGGCGGTTCCTAAATGTGAGTCGAATTTGGGAGAATTGGGCTTCATATTCCTGTCTATCCATCATGATTTACTTTCTTTTGATTTCTTGATTTATCTAAATCATTTGAGCAAAATGTTGGAATCATTTATTTGTAAATGATGCGAAATCGAGCCTTCTGTCTGTTTATTGGAATTTGCTAGTCTCCATGATCTAGAAAGACATCCCGCCAGTAACCAAAGAATATTGTGATTCAGCCTGGAAAAGCTGTTTGAAAGGCAGATTGAGCAAGCGTCAGCTGGGTGAGTAAAACGTTTTGTTCCCTGGTGCAAAGCTGGTTCTTAATCATATGTCCAACTGAGGCGAGTAAAAAAATCTTGCCATACTTGTTTTTCCAGTATTCTCATTTTGGCAACAGACAACCTGGTACCAGATCCAACCTAACAACCAGTTCTTGACTCAGAACCACACATTTCAACATAGTTGGCGCGACTACATTGACGCACACAGCTCTTTCAATAGAGCGAGCGTAAGTATACATGTCGCGACCTGCTGTCTACAAACCAACTGTTAACTATTAGTAAACCGAAATTTCAACGATGGTTATCAGTATGCTCGCTCAATACTATAAAGTTCAATAACAGTCAATAACACTCTGTTTAAAATTACGACTGTACAGGACGTTACTCGAAATTTTTTTTATCCCACAGTGTAAAAGTCACACCATTCTCTACAATTTTTCACTACGCCAGTAAATATTGTTTACACTAGATCCAATTTTCCAAAACAAACTGCTTCACAACGAAAGAAAATTTCTAACCTTGTTACCAGAGCATGTAAACATAGCTCCTATCACTACTTGAAGCTGAATTACGATTCTGTGAGACAAGCGCGGCAAATCTCTCTCTCCTCCAAAAGACGCTATCGTTCTCTATTCTGACTGGCTAAAACATACTATAGCTATACAGCTTCCTCTCAATTTAGAATTTACTATTGTTGGTTTCCAAATTCAGTGCTTCCCGAAAGGTAAACTGAGAATAATCTTATTTTTACCTGTCTTACGGTCAGAAATAAAGATTCTGCTTCTATGATAAACAGCTAATTTACATTAAGCATATCATGAATCTGACTCACTTCTCCATCATATCTTTCGACTCACATGCTCATTCATCATCAATTATAACAATTTCTTGATTAGTATGTCACATTCATGCTTTATTCAACCCCTCATTGACCCTGGCAGAGTGAAGAATGAAAATAATTATCTATGGCAGTGAGAATGATAACTAGTGAAACGTTTCATTACTTACACCGTCTTGAACAAAATGTTGTTTAATTAACTACCTTACAACAAACTTCTCAGCTTAAGTCACTCTTTTATTCATGTTTTTCAAGTAATTTTTATTATGTCCGAAATTGTTTCAAGTGTTACACCGTACTGAAAATCGTAAAACGGTGAACTATTGCTGTTCTGAAAGGCAAACACACAATAAAACTTCATTTCGATTGATTTACGGTGAATGGCTCAATTAATTTACACGTTGATGTGTAACTGAAATGACCTACATGGCGTACGCACGTGACTGGAACCAGCAAGCGATCACAGGGACGACAGATGGTAAAACTTCCCAGCGTACGTACGTGTTAGGGAGGGCATCAAAGAGCCACTGAGACGAATCTTAGAGCTTCCTAATCTTGAAAGCGTATCGATATGCTAGAACGACACGTGTGAAGACCCCCCACCCCCCTCTCCCGCTCTTACTAAACCTCCAGAAATGTCTCAGTCTAGCCGATGAGTCCGTACATAGTGCGATAATTAAGCCAGACCGTCCTTGAAGCGACTTAATGAGCTGCCGCGTAGTAATTCCTTCTGCCTGTTATGTGGAGATGCTCTCGTAGTTTTATGTCCCCCTGTAGAGCCGCAGCAGCACCGTCGGATTCTCAAAGTGCAATACCACTGTTTATGTTTTATGTAATGCAGCAGGAAGAAATTTTTGTGCAAATAATTTTTTTTAAACGGGATGTCATTATGGTGCGTTTGTTTAAGGAACACCATAAAATGAACTTGTTCACACTGATTATAAGTTACCTATTAACGGAACGAGAGCATGGTCTACTGCGTAACTACACTCACGCTTATAAATTAACGATACTATTGATACATGGTTAAACAACGCTCTGGTGGGCGGTTTGCAGGTTTAAATCACCTCGGGGTATGACCATGCGGTGCATTTGACCTGCGGTCGTCGCACGGTGGCGCTGGCAGCAGTCCACATACGCAGAGGTGTGTTGATGCTTGTCAAGACTACGGTGCAGTGAGTAAGTGGGCAGACTTTTCAGATGTGTTAATGGTGACTTTGTGCTGAAAATGCCTCAAAGAACACATATTGATGACGTTATGAGGGGTACAATACTAGGGCGACTGGAGGCTGGTCAAATACAGCAGGTCGTAGCACGGGCCCTCCGTGTGCCACAAAGTGTGATCTCAAGATTATGGCAACGAATCCAGCAGACAGGAAACGTGTCCAGACGCTACAGTATGGGTCGTCCACAGTGTACAACACCACAAGAAGACCGATATCTCACCATCAGTGCCCGTAGACGGCCACAGAGTACGGCAGGTAGCCTTGCTCGGGACTTTACCGCAGCCACTTGTAATATTTATGGCTTAGTCAGCCATCATATTAGGCTCCCAGAAGCTGTTCCCAGAGCAGTGGAGATGCAAGAAGTATATAGATGACTAAATGTGGTGTGAGGTACCTGTGACAGATGTTAGATTCGGTACCATTCCCGTGAGAAAGACCGCCTGCATACTGCTGCAGCTCTGTGATTGGCTGCTGTGTTCGGAGCAAGGGCGCCAAAACGTTAAGGTATAGTTATTATTATTAATTAAACTACTCATTGGAATGACTTCACTTTTTAATATAAATATCTCTCAACAGCTGACTATTAATCACTCATTTTAGAATTATTAAAAACAATTTAAAGCAAAAAACGAAATTGCACACGAAGCACTTCGGAAGCGTTCGGGTCATGCCTTTTCTGGTATGGCGCGAGAAGTGTTTCGGGCTGTTCGTCACTCTGCGTTAGGCAGTCGAGAAGAGCGGACATGTTGTCTGTCGTAGGATGTGTTTCCAGTTTTTATTTAAGTTCCTGTTCGTCACTCTGGATTAGGCAGTCGAGAAGAACAGACATGTTGTCTGTCGCAGGATGTGTTTGCCAGTATTAAGTATTAAAAGATTCACTCCGGTAGTTAAGAGGCACAGACACGTGCCACAAATAGTGTAAAGATACATTTTCGTAAATATTGTGTTTGATCATGTACTTTGCTGTATCAGTAGTCTTCTCGTGTAGCTATATTAAAATACGCGAGTGGCATCCCAAAGAAGTGATACATTATTTCAGAACAGAACCTCGCTAAAAGTCAGTTTCAGCCTCAAGATACAGAACCTACGACCTGTGTCCTGTTTTCTGTGCTGGGGACATCAACTTGAAGACAGCAGGTTAGTGAACTATAACAGAACCTTCGTATTCCACACAGTGCAGTGGAAACAACTAGGCGCCTCACGTGTACTGCATGCACAGAACAAATGTGCTCAGTGACACGTCATCTGCAGTAACGCAGAGGAGGTAAAGGAGGATGATCGTTATTAATACCAACAATCAATTCATTCTTCCTTTCTTGCCGTACACTGGAACAGTGACGACTGAACAGACATGGTTTATTCGCTCGAAGACCTGCAAGGTGCAGTCCACTGATCCCTGCCCACGGGAGAGCTCGTAAAGCCTGTTGTCAAGAACACAGTACATGGTCATTGGAACAGTGGTCCCAGTTTATGTTCACGGACGAGTGATTCTGGCCGGGTTTTCTTCTGTCGTGAACCAGGAACATCTATATGAAGGTCGTGGTTTGATGATGTGGGGTGGTATTATGATCGGTGCACGTACATGCCTGCATGCCTTTGACAGAGGAACTGTAACAGGTCAGGTGTATCGGGACGTCATTTTGCACCAGTATGTCCACCTTTTCAGGGGTGCAGTGGGTCCCAACTTCCTCCTGATCGATGATAACGCACGGCCCCACCGAGCTGGCATCGTGGAGGAGTACCTTGAAACAGAAGATATCAGACAATTGGAGTGGCCTGCCTGTACTCCAGACCTAAACGTCAATGAGCATGTCCGGGATGTTCTCGAACGACGTATCACTGCACGTCTTCAAACCCCTACGACACTTCAGCTCTGACAGGCACTGGTGCAAGAATGGGAGGCTATACGCCAGCAGCTGCTCGACCACCTGACCCAGAGTATGCCAACCCGTTGTGCGACCTGTGTACGTGTGCATGGTGACCATATCTCATACTGATGTCGGGGCACATGTGCAGGAAGCAGTGGCGTTTTGTAGCATATGTGTCTCGGGACACTTTTCTCAACTTATCACCAATACCGTGGACTTACAGATCTGTGTCGTGTGTTTACCCTATGTGCCTATGTTATTAGCGCAAGTTTTGTTAGTGCCACGTTGTGTGGCACCACATTCTGCAATTATCCTTAATTTATGAGCTTGAGTGTAGATTGAAAGGCGACTGCCGACTATAGCACACAGTCTGTAACTTGAGCGTACAATCGGTATACTTCGTATAAGATCGTACATCTTCGATTATGCCAAGGCTGTTCACTTATTTATCAATGTAAACGTTTGCTGACGTCGTGAAGTCACTGAAAGGTAGCCTTTATGACCCATACACTCCTCCTAAAGTCTGAGGGTCAAAAGTCAACCTTTGCTAGCAAATGTTTATAATAACAGTTACTTAATTCGCACCAGAACAAATTTACTTTCCCTACGTATCTCTTTGCTGACTTCACAAGCGATTCTGCATTAGCATCTCACCCCACTGGCTCTGAAAGCGCCGGATGTCCAACCGCCTCTGCTAGCCTGCGTAGGAACTTACCGCTCGGACCTTACTCCGTACTTGGAGCAGCGATAATACATTCACTTCATGTATGTGAAGTAGCAAAACTGGAAATGATGTAAAATGCGCTCTTATCTGCAAATAAGGGGTACCTTACATGCGTTTTCTTTCTTTCACACACTTCCATAGCCTCAAATTGTTTTTCGTTTCCAATCAATTCTGTGTCGCCGCTTCATTCCATCTCTAAATCTTGCATTTCCAACAGGCTGGCTTGCAGAACCTTTTGCATTCTTCTCTGATGTTTTTCGAAATGCTCTCCACACAAAACCAACCCCACGCAACAAACACCAACTACACACCTCATCCTTAAATCAACATCCTTCAGCTTCTCATCCTTCCGTCCCTACCTCCAGTTATCACAAGAGTGTGAACTCAAGGAACAAAGTCATAAACATGTTCATCAAAACTAGACATGATTGTCTCAATGGAAATTCCGCGATCGTTCATTAAATAAAATATGGCGTTTCAGTCTTCGATCTCTATTCTTTGTTTTCAATTACCGGTTTCGGGCTAGCTGCCCATATTCATATCATATGTTGTAGTTACAGAGTAAATTGTTCCCACAGAACACACGGTTCGTTGTCATATGACAGTACGAACAAGTTACTCTGTAACTACAACATATGATCTGAACATGGGCAGCTAGCCCGAAACCGGTAACTGAAAATAAAGACTAGCGATCAAAGACTGAAGCGCCATGTTTTATATAAAGATGTTCCTCTTCTACTAGGTATTTCATAAAGACTTAACAAAATTGGGTCATTTCGTTCTCAAAATCTAAAAGAATGAGGCCTATTAACTTTAGAGAGACCAGTATCACTAGCCCATATCACTGCTCTGAATCCACATCTACCTAGATCCGTCCATTACCACTGACAACCAGTCCATATCTGAATCATGTAAGAAAGATGGGACAGTAAAGGATGGAGAAATTCGTTAAAATTCAATTCATAAGTAAAAATGGGCTATTAATAACATTTGAAATGATCTAGGAAGGATTACCAACAGTGTCCGACGTGTTTCGAGGAAAAGACTACATTTTAAAACTGATAATTAGTTGTTGTGCTTAAATCTCTCGGTACATCGATGCACCAACACCCAACACATGGCTTTGATATGTCCTCTAACGACTGCCTCGGGCCAGTTTGATGGAAAAGACTGTATCCTGTTTTCCTTGTGCTTATTTGGGACCGGAACGTGCCTAGACGAAAATGAGAGTCGTCGAGCTGAGCGGTACTCGAATTGCAATTACCGAATGGTGAACAGCAGCAATTTTCTGAACGAAATTTTTAGAAACATGCAATATAGCTCTGAGTAAGTTCATACGGCACAGCTTTAGTACCGCAACATGTCCACCATATCTGATTGTCTAACTACAGATATGAATTATCACAATACTAATATGTGAATATCATTTCTCAAAATAAAAACCCCTAAGTGTACCGATGATGAAAAACAATCCAGTTATATTTTTGTAACAATTTAAAAAAATTGTCATGAAAGTAGTCAGTATTACATAGATTATTGAATTATTATGCCTTAAATAAAGTGGACCAGAACTGCAGAAACCTAATTTACACACTACTTCGATTTCCATTGGAGAGAAGACTTCTTTCAAAATGTGTGTGTGTTACACTGCATGATATGTCATCACAATGTTAAAGCTCGGTTTCACAAAACTAGCTTTCGTTTAAAGCAAAAAACTGCTCGACACATCAGAGGGCTGTTACGTTATACGTTACGGCTTTCCACAGGGATACTACTTAAGATACTACTTGTAGGGAGTACAGGTCTCAATACAAAATGCACAGTTAGTGCTCTTTGCTTTCTGAAAAATGATATTATCGAGAGGGGTCCGAAGGACGTTCTTGTGGCCTCTTAATGTACCCTTGTCATCTGCTAAATCTCTGCTCACTTATCATCAATGAGATGGAAGACGAATAGCTATCGCACGATGATGGAAAACCGTTCGTCAGGAAAAACCAGATTTCAATCACTTATTGTTACATTGAATGGAGTACCAGAGATAAGCTGAGATGCCAATCATTTCAGCTACTCAACATGACGGCCAGTGTAAAGGTCACCTGCTCACGAGTAATCATTTAAACGCGTATTTAAACCACCGCAGACCATCCAGGCCACAAAATAACTCCTCAAGATGCTGAGGCAGACGCTCCTCGTGTTGGCGCTCGTCGCCTGTGTGCTGGGTAAGTACTTACAGTACACAGCACTGAAATTAACACAGCAGTCTTTAGTGGAGCTCTAGCTGCCCTGAGCTTTTGCGACAAGTGAAACGGAATTTAAATCATGTCTGAGGTATTGACAGATTCACCTTGCGAGCAGTGCTTTCACATTAGGATCTGGGAATAACCCTCTGACAGTTATTTAAAAGTTCACCCAACACTGTTGTGTTCCATCGCAGTCATACTCTCCACTCTAATCCGTGTCCCCACGATGCTCATCTCATCCGCCGTGAGAGAGCATCAGGGAGGTTGGGAGGAGTGGCGAGGAATGAGCGGTAGACGTACCTGATGTGTCGACTTCTGAAACGCACATCGACCCGGATGTAAAAATTCTGCCTGTCAGCATCCTTGCTCATACTTCATGTTAGATCACCTTTCGTTATGATACACTACTGGCCATTAAAATTGCTACACCAAGAAGAAATGCAGATGATAAACGGCTATTCATTGGACATATATATTACACTAGAACTGACATGCGATTACATTCTCACACGATTTGGGTGCATAGATCCTGAGAAAGCAGTGTTGTGGTTGGCAGGAGAGGCAACACCGGGTTACTAGAGGAGGCCGAAAGGCACGCGTTTTAGCTCACGCAGGCTGGCGTAAGGTCTGGAACAGGACAAGGAAAATAGAATTTTGAAAAAACGGACGTAGCTGGTGGAATACTTAACTTTAATCCATAACTGGCGAACGTCGCTCTTGACGGTACATTATTCATAATATCAATAGTAACTGGTAATGGCGCCTTGCTAGGTCGTAGCAAATGACGTAGCTGAAGGCTATGCTAACTATTGTCTCGGCAAATGAGAGCGTATTTTGTCAGTGAACCATCGCTAGCAAAGTCGGTTGTCCAACTGGGGCGAGTGCTAGGAAGTCTCTCTAGACCTGCCGTGTGGCGGCGCTCGGTCTGCAATCACTGATAGTAGCGACACGCGGGTCCGACGTATACTAACGGACCGCGGCCGATTTTAAGGCTACCACCTAGCAAGTGTGGTGTCTGGCGGTGAAACCACAATCAGTACCTATAACAACCACCTCTGGCCGTAATAACGGCCTTGATACGCGTGGGCATTGAGTCAAACAGAGCTTGGATGGCGTGTACAGGTACAGCTGCCCTTGCAGCTTCAACATGATACCACGGTTCATCAAGAGTAGTGACTGGCGTATTGCGACGAGCCAGTTGCTCGGCTACCATTGACCAGACGTTTTCAATTGATGAGATATCTGGAGAATGTGCTGGCCAAGGCAGCAGTCGAACATTTTCTGTATCCAGAAAGGCCTGTACAGGACCTGCAACATGCGGTCGTGCATTATCCTGCTGAAATGTAGCATTTCACAGGGATCGAATGAAGGATAGAGCCATGGATCGTAACACATCTGAAATGTAACGTCCACTGTTCAAAGTGCCGTCATGGCGAACAAGAGGTGAGCGAAACGTATAACCAATGGCACCCCATACCATCACGTCAGGTGATACGCCAGTATGGCGATGACGAATACACGCTTCCAATGTGCGTCCCACGCCATTTCGCCAAACAGGGATGCGACCATCATGGTGCTGTAAACAGAACCTTGATTCATCCGAAAAAAAGACGTTTTGCCATTCGCGCAGCCAGGTTCGTTGTTGAGAACACCATCGCAGGCGCTCCTGTCTGTGATGCAGCGTCAAGGGTAACCGCAGCCACGGTCTCCGAGCTAATAGTCCATGCTGCTGCAAACACCGTCGACCAGTTCGTGCAGATGGTTGTTGTCCTTCAAACGTCCCCATCTGTTGACTGAGGGATCGAGACGTGACCGTACGATCCGTTACAGCCATGCGGATAAGATGCCTATCATCTGGACTGCTTTTGATACGAGGCCATTGGGATCCAGCACGGCGTTCCGTATTACCCTCCTGAACCCACCGATTCCATATTCTGCTTACAGTCATTGGATCTCGACCAAAGCGAGCAGCAATGTCGTGATACGATAAACCGCAATCGCGATAGGCTACAATCCGACCTTTATCGAAGTCGGAAACGTGATAGTACTCATTTCTCCTCCTTACACGAGGCATCACAATAACGTTTCACCAGGCAACGCCGGTCAACTGCTGTCTGTGTATGAGAAATCGGTTGGAAACTTTCCTCATGTCAGCACGTTGTAGGTGTCGCCACCGGCGCCAACTTTATGTAAATGCTCTAAAAAACTAATCATTTGCATATCACAGCATCTTCTTCGTGTTGGTTAAATTTCGCGTCTGTAGCAGGTCATCTTCGTGGTGTAGCATTTTTAATGGCCAGTAGTGTAACTACTAAAGAAAAATTTTTGGTTCGTTGTTTCACTGTCTGCTGGATGCTTTTGTCTGCAGGTTCGACTCTGCCATTGCGTCGTCTGCCCCACACTGGACCAGCTCGCCGCTTCTCTGTCTCCAGGGGGCGTATCTACGGGGGACACGACGCCACCAGAGGTGAGCATCCATCTGCTGAGGGTCTTTCCTTGAGACAGACTACTCGATTAAATAAGCGTGATACACGTCAAGCGAGGTGCAGGTGGAATTTTCTGCGGACAGCGTAAATGACTCCACAGTTGTGTTCACTAACATATTAAAACGAATGGGAGATGCCGATTTCAAACCATCACTAGATGTAGTCGATTGATTACTATGATGTCAACAAATTTCAATGTATAGGTAATATAAACCATCGATCAGTACCTTGTAAAGTATTGTCTTCCACATATGTCTTCTGACTTGGGCTGTGAGACGTAATATTGAGACAAACATGATGGGATTACATTACGACCAGACATATTCACAGAGACACCTTGAATAAAATCTACTTTTTATACTCCGTTACCCGTTACTGTTGTTGTTGGTTGCTAACCTACCTTCGCAGTGCATTTACCATTGTATGGCTTCCCTATGCCCATATTTGACAATTGTACACTTCTCTTTAAATATCATCACACAAATGTCATTTAAATATGGCTAATGCGGTCTGCGCTGTTCTAGATAATCTGAAGGTGTTCTAACCGTGTGAAATGCGTCATTATTAATAAAACTCTTGCAAAAGAGACTACTGTATTTTTTTGGACCAGTATAGCCCATGTCTTTGTCCCGAGGGAATCAGAAGCTGTATTGTTACTTTTCTTTTAGAGCTGAAGATAATCCAGAGTGACAGATACGTGCAATTCAACTAAAAATGTGCAAGTCAGACTGAAGAATAAACGAAAATTGTATTAATGAAAATACTATTGCGTAAATTTACACATACCTTTCAAGCGACGTAAGACACCCACAGTAAAAAAGCAGTTTCAGTAAATAAAGCAACCCTGCAAGAAAAATTTTCCGTTTGAAGAAGCTCTCATGCAGGTGAATAGATGGGCGTAAACTAATTAAGCACTCCTTGAATAAAGGACGTGCCCTATCTGAAGGAGATTTACCCAAAGGCTTCATTTCTGATCTGTGGTCTGAAAGAGCAACACCGCTGATGGATCGTTGTTTTCCTCTCTCCACCGGAAGCTGCTTCTCCCAATGACGTCATATATTTCAGCACCAAGGGGAGATTAGGGTATCTAGTAATTCGCCGTTGTAGCTATCGTACATGATTACTATGCTGCCGCAACCACCATTTCATTGCTTTGAATTCCATTTACCTACTACCCAGCATATTATCACTTCATAGCAGGTAGCTAAACTCATTGATATATTCGATACAGTGACCTTCAATGAAAGAACAAATCAGAGTCGTCGGGATGTTCTTTCTCTAATAAAAATTTACACCATTAGAAATACTTATCTCACACAAAATCACGTAGACTTCTGCATAAAGCTCTTTCGCACAAAAACTAAGTGTCGAAAATAGAATTTACGATATACGAAAATATGCCATCATAACATCCAACAGTACAGTCACAGTTACTGGCGACTGCATGTTAAATTTAATGAAAGTATCGCATTTCTTTCGAGTGTTTCATAATTTCCAAGATCTTTTCTGGGTATAGTCCAATGGCGAAAGTGCTTCTGAAGGGCAACTGGTGATACGATGAGCTGCTTGAAGCACCCTTCACAATCACACGCGAACAACAGATACACACTGCAAACACTATCTTGAGGAATGGACACATTTCATACCTCAGTATGTCACGTATTCGGTCACAAACTAATGACTTTATATAACTGCAATCGTATTTCATAAATTACGCCCACAAGATAAAGGAACAAAATGTTTTCTGAATTCAAGCAGAGTGTTTATGTGTAATGTGACACGGTTCATTTTCGCAGGTGAGTTTCCTTATCAGGTGTCCCTGCAGTACGTGCTGCTGTTTCTCCAGTACCACAACTGTGGCGGCTCCATCATCTCCAGCAGTGCCATCCTCACCGCTGGACACTGCGCTGTCGATATTGGACACTACGTCGTGAGTATGCTTACAAGAGAATATTACACTGTTTGCATTAAGATTTCTCCTCGGAAATTTTTTTCGATTTTGAGGCTTTAGCCGAATCTAAAAGACGTCTCGTCCTGATATTATGGAACGATACTTAATCCTGCAGAATAAAAGTGATGCAGCTTAAGATTTTGCCAGACAGCCGTACTTGTGGATAATTCCATGTGACCTACTAACTTCGAGACTGAATGCTTAAAATCAACAATTTCTTTAAGACATTCAGTAGGAAAATGGAATTCCGTCTCGCCACAGCTGTAAGCTCCTATCCAGTCGAAAGGCAAGTTGTGTTCCACTTTCTACGCAACGAACATAGCTGCCTTACATGTTCGATTCGTCTGCTGACGGTTGGTTGTTATAGTGACGATGCAGTACTTAATAGAAATATTTAATGCAAAAAAGTAAAATATAAATACTAATATGAGAAAGCAACAGACGGAAGGAAAGTAAGTAATGCATGCAGTGAATGAGTTCACTTACCAGACGTGACAAATTATCAGTAATACCTAACCTGTCTACACTCAGTGAAAGACCATTTTCTTTTGCTGACAGGCTGTGGCTGGAGACTACGACTTAAGCAGCAACGAGGGAAGTGAACAGGAGATTCGAGTCTCAGAGCAGATCGTACATCCCGACTATCCTGGGTGAGTACGTAATCCGGCAAATCTCTGAAGCCTCTTTGATATTGTGATGTTGTCATAGTCCACAAATAATCAGTCACTGCCTATTAATATATTTCTCCATAAAACACAATTGCTTGAATTGTCAGTTGAAGCGACTATTGATTCACTGCAATGAAACATATTTTCCTGGTTAGAACAGTGACATTATACGTCTGTGAAGACGTTTGCGATCGAGAACGTATATAATTAATTCCACAACTCGCAGAACAACTTGACAATAATGAATAGTGTCAACATCATATATTCAGTTCAACATACATTTTCGTTTGTGATGCTTATAAGAGGATATCGCCTACTCGTCACTACCGATTCCGTCCTTATTCATGGTATAAGCAGGGCATGGCCAGAAATAAAACTGACAGAAGTAGGAGCTCTAGCCTTTAGAAAATATACCAAGATCGGCAGGGATGTGCGAGGGTACTTAGACTGCAAATAAACAGTAATAACACTCAGTATATATCATTTGTTAACATTTTCGTAAGAGCCATGGAAAAGAAAGACAGAGGAAAATTTTTGACAAGGTTTTACCTACAGCCTTCACGATGATTCTCCAACTTTCCGAGAAGGGACTGTAGTTAGGGCGTATAGGACTTCGTATTCCGTTAGTTTCATTTTTACCTTCGTGCGGCTTTGTACAAGGTTTACTTCCAAACTATACGATGAGAGAGAACCTTTCGTTAATGCACATGAAGTTTGGTTTTCTAAAGAAAATTTAAAACAACCACGTGATTGCAAAAATATGGCGTTTATAACGTTTGCAAGATACCGAGAAAATTATTACTTCCCCAGTTCTTACGATGAATATAATCCCAGCACGTGTGAATCATCAACTGTGAAATAATGAAACGATCTAATTTTATATGCGAGGTTCTCGTGTACGCCTCACCAAACTTTTTGGTTTGTTTGTAGAATCCTTAGGGTTTTTGAAAGCATAATACTTTATAGGAAATTTGTTCGCTATCCCAAATTTTTCATCGGCTTTTTTTTTACATGTCTTTCATGAAAACACTAGCTACACGCCCGTGCTTCGCGCCGAAGATTAAAGAATCGTCTTTGCATACTGCACTTGTTAAAAAACAGATTCCTTATGGATTACTTAGTCAATAAATTCAATTTTTCCTGGTGAAACCAATCAAAACAAGTTTTTTTTTTTTTTTTTTTTTTTTTTACTTTATTGTCATTTTAATGCCTATACAATAAGCAGGCTGGCAGCAGCACAATACGCTGCTCTTCAGCCAAATGAGACAGAAGCACAAAAAACAGGAGAAAAACAGAAAAGTCACAAAATGGTGGGCGATAAAATAGGAGACACAGAGAGACAAACACGGAGCCGTTCACACTTGACGATAAACCACACTGCAAACTGTTGAGACGACGCACAGATACTGAAGAAGACGATGGCACTGGTGAACAACGGAGCATGACGGGAAACACTGAACACGAAACATGACGGCACACACAAGACACTGATGGCGGCGATCTCCGGCGCGCGAAAGTCCACGTAGCGTGTGCGAGTCCGGGGACCTGCCAAGAGTGGAACAGGGGGGAGGTGGGGGGAGAGGGGAGAAAAGGATGCCAACGGCGGGGGAGACGGGGGCAAGAGGGAGAGGGACAGGGGAGGGGAGGCCCGGGGGAGAAGGGGAGAGAAAAGGAGGAGGGAGGGAAAAAGGGAGAGAAGGGAGGGAGGGTGCCCGGAGGAGCAAGCACGGGAGGAGGGCGGGAGGATCAAAGTTGGTAGGAGGGGTAGATGGAGGGGAGGAGGGCATCATCAGGTAGGGGGAGCTGGCGGAAGCCACCTTGGGAGAGGGTAAGGAGGGTGGAGAGATGGAGACCGGGTGGGACATGAGAGTACAGGCGCGGCAGCGGGCGGGGGTGGGAGAGGATCGGGGAGACGAGCGGGTGGGGAGGATCGAGTTTACGGGAGGTGTAGAGGATTCGTATCCTTTCGAGGAAGAGGAGGAGGTGAGGGAAGGAGATAAGATCATACAGGATCCGCGTGGGGGAGGGGAGACGGATGCGATAGGCAAGGCGGAGAGCATGGCGTTCAAGGATTTGGAGGGATTTATAAAAGGAAGGGGGGGCGGAGATCCAGGCGGGATGGGCGTAACAGAGGATAGGGCGGATGAGGGACTTATAGGTGTGTAGGATGGTGGAGGGGTCCAGACCCCACGTACGGCCGGAAAGGAGCTTGAGGAGACGGAGTCGGGAACGTGCCTTGGCTTGGATGGTCTGGAGATGGGGAGTCCAGGAGAGGCGACGGTCGAGGGTGACGCCAAGGTACTTAAGGGTGGGGGTGAGAGCGATAGGACGGCCATAAACGGTGAGATAGAAATCAAGGAGGCGGAAGGAAGGGGTGGTTTTGCCTACAATGATCGCCTGGGTTTTGGAGGGATTGACCTTAAGCAACCACTGGTTGCACCAAGCAGTGAAGCGGTCAAGATGGGATTGGAGAAGGCGTTGGGAGCGTTGTAGGGTGGGGGCAAGAGCAAGGAAGGCAGTGTCATCGGCAAACTGGAGAAGGTGGACGGGGGGTGACGGCGGCGGCATGTCCGCCGTGTACAAAAGGTACAGAAGGGGGGAGAGGACGGAGCCTTGGGGCACACCGGCGGAGGGAAAAAAAGTGTAGGAATCTGTGTTATGGATGGTGACATAGGAAGGACGGCGGGAGAGAAAGGAACCGATCAGACGGACGTAGTTAATGGGAAGGGCAAAGGTTTGGAGCTTGAAGAGGAGACCGGAATGCCAGACACGGTCATAAGCGCGTTCGAGGTCAAGGGAGAGGAAGATGGCGGAGCGACGGGAATTAAGCTGTTCGGAGAGGAGATGAGTGAGGTGAAGGAGAAGATCGTCGGAAGAGAAGGATGGCCGAAAGCCACACTGGGTGACGGGAAGGAGGCGGTGCTGGCGGAGATGCTGGTGGATGCGGCGGGTGAGGATAGATTCCAGGACCTTGCTGAAGACCGAGGTAAGGCTGATAGGACGGTAAGAGGAGACGGCGGACGGCGGTTTGCTAGGTTTAAGGAACATGAGGATGCGGGAGGTTTTCCACAGGTCGGGGTAGTAACCGGTGGACAGGACTACATTGTAGAGCCTGGCCAGGGTGGAGAGGAAAGAGACAGGAGCTTCACGAAGGTGACGGTAGGTGGCACGATCGTGACCAGGAGCGGTGTTGCGTTTTGTGCGGAGTGTATCAATGAGATCCTGTGTAGTGATAGGGGTATTGAGTTCCGTGTGTGTAATGTTGTCCAAGTACTGGAAACCAGGAGCGAGGGGAGGGACAGAGGTGTCAGTTCGATCGCGGATATCCGGGAAGAGGGAGTAATCGAACTGAGGATCATCGGGGATGGAGAAAACATCGGAGAGGTAGGAGGCAAAGTGATTGGCCTTACTAAGGGCGTCAGGGAAGGGGTGATCATCGTGGAGAAGAGGATAGTAGGGGGAGGGTTTAGTTCCGGTAAGGCGACGGAAGGCCGACCAGAACTTGGACGAGTTGATTGGTAGGGTTTCATTCAAACGGGTGCATGTCTGTCGCCAGTCCCGGCGTTTCTTAGCCGCGAGCAAATTACGAACGTGTCGCTGGAGTTGCCGGTGGCGTCGTAGTGTGTCCGGGTCACGCGTGCGGAGGAAGGCACGGTAGAGACGACGGGATTCACGGAGGAGGAGAACGGCCTGCGGGGGTAAGGTAGGACGGTGGGGGTGGATGGCGACAGTAGGAACGTGGGCCTCCACGGCCTCAGACAAGGTCTGCTGGAGAAAGGAGGCGGCATGGGTGACATCGTCAGGGTGGTGGTAGGTGAGAGGGTGGCTATCGACCTGGGTGGAGAGGGTATCCCGGTAGGCATTCCAGTCGGCTCGGGAATAATCGTGGACATACTTAGGGGGAGGATCAGTACGAGGGTCGGGGCGAGGGCGACGACCGTCCGATACGGTGAGGAGGACAGGGAGATGGTCGCTACCAATAGGTTCCAGGACATCCACCGTTATGCGGCCAAGGAGGTTGGGGGAGGAGAGGATAACATCAGGAGTGGAGTTGGATTCGGGACGGGTGTGCTGGGGGATGGGAATGAGGTCGCCTTGAAGGGAGGAGAGGAACCGATGCCACCGCCGTAACTGGGCGGCGGAACGACTATGGATGTTGAGGTCGGCGGCGATCACGTAGGAGGAGAAGGTACGGTCAATGTGGGAGAGGAAGTCGAAGGGAAGAGGGGCGTTAGGGCGGACATAGATGGTGGCGCAGGTAATGGTAAGGCCAGGGAAGAAGAGACTAAGGATCAGGTGTTCGGTGGGGTCGGGAAGGAGAGGTTGGAGCCGAACGGGGATCTGGCGGTGGTGGCCAATGGCAACTCCGCCACGCGCAACTGGGAGGGGATTATCGGAGCGGTGGAGGAGATAGGGGGAGGTGTGGATGGAGTGGTGGGGTTGGAGGAAGGTTTCATTCAGGAGGAAGGCATCCACACGGTGGGTAGCAAGGGTGTGCAGGAAAAGGTTCTTGTTGGCGGGAAGGGAGCGGATATTGTTGAAAAGGATACGATGCTGTCGTGCCATGATAAGGATTTAGACGAGGGTGTCAAGGCGGGAGAAGGTGAAATGGGCCTGGTTATTGGAATAGGTGGCGTACATTTTAAGGTGGAATATGGAACGGGCGGCGAGGGAGATCTGTTGGAGGGTGTGGGGGCGCTGAAAGGGATGGACGTTTTGGAGGACAATGGTGAGGAACCTGATGATGTCCTCAGCAGTGGGAGGGGGACGAAGGGAATTGCCAGGAGGGGTGGGGGCGTCCAGGGGACGGACAGGGACGGTGAGTTCAGGGGTGGTGGGAGGGGGCCGGGCTTTACACTTTTGGGAGTAGGTAGGGTGGGGGAGGCTGCAGGTATTACAGGAGGGAGGGGATTGGAGGTTGGGGCACTGCCGGAGGAAGTGCGCTTGGCGACAATGCGGGCATGTGGGGGCCTCGCGGCACTCGGCTGTTGTGTGTGCATTATAGCGCAGACATCTCTGGCAGCGCAGGGATTGAGGGGGGGAACGGGAGGGGTCGACTTTGTACCGCTGATTGAAGAGGAGGGCACCCTCCTTCAGGAGACGGTCAATGGAGGGGGCGTCCTCAGAGAACACCCGCATAAGGCGGGTGGGGCCGGTCGCGTTAAAAATGCGGCGGACTGCCCGCACCTCCAGGGTGGGATGGGCCTTCAGCTCCGCCAACACCTCCTCCTCCGTGATCGACGGACTAAGCCGAGTGATCACGGCGGTGAGGGTCGGCGGGCGACGCGGGGGTTGGGGTTGGCGGGTAGGAGATGGGGAGGGAGCAGGGGTGAGGGAGGCGTTAGGGCCAAAACGGGTGATGGGGAGGCGGGAGAGGATGTCAGTATGGAGGGTTGGGCTGGGGGAGGAGATGAGAACGGAATCCCGTCTGGGAGTAAGGAGAGAGATGGGGGCGCCAGGGAAATGTTGGCGGAGGAGGAGGGAGAGATTCCGGGCCTCGAGGAATGAAGGATCGGGACGGGACAGGAGATATTTGTAGAGACCGGGTGGGGAGGAGGAGGAGGAGGAGGAGGAGGAGGAGGGAGCGGGGCCTGGTGGGGAGACGTCCATGGCATTTTGGGGTGGGGATGGGGGGCGGGGTGGAGCCTTTTTATGAGCAGAGGGAGTGGGGGCGGCACTAGGGCGTTTGACAGCGGCAGATGGGCGGGTGGTGACAAGAGGGACGGGAACAATGGGGAGGTGGTGGGAAGGGGCAGGTCCCGGCACGGATGCAGCAGGCGGCGCCGGAGATAATGACTGTGATGGTGCAGGCGAAGGTGGCAGTGACGGCGACGGTGAAGTCGATGAAGATGGCGGTGGTGGTGGTGGCGGCGGTGACGGCGATGGCGACGGGGAGAGCTGGGCGTGGGCAGTGGCCCGACGGGCCACCACCCGAGCCGGAGCGGCAGTGACAGGCTGGGGGAGGGGGGGGAAGGGATCAGAACGAGAGGAAGAGGCGGGAGAGGGGGCGACAAAAAGCGAGGGCGAAGGGATAGAGAGGAGGGGAGGGATGGAAGGAGGGGGGTGGGACTGGGCACACCAAGTGATAGTGGTGGAGGAGGCGGAAGGGGACGTATACACGATGGCGGTGGTGGTGGTTGTGACGGTGGTGGTGGGGGCAGACATGACGACAAGGAGAAGAAAGAAAAAACACAGCACTAAAAGGACAGGACACACACTGGGGGACGACGGACGGCGACGGCGACGGCGAACGGCGACGGCGAACGGCGAACGTCGAACGGCGACGGCGAACGGCGACGGCGAACGGCGACGGCGACGGCGAGAGGCAGGAACGCTGCTGCCGCGGACGGGGCCGGGGCGGCTGCGGCTGCGGCTGCTGCTGCTGCTGCTGCTGCCGCTGCTGCTGCCTGGACTGCTGCTGACGGGACTGCTGCTGGCGGGACTGCTGCTGGCGGGACTGCTGCTGGCACCGGAGGGCTGCTGGCTGGCTGGCTGGCTGGCTCGCTGGCTGGCTGGCTGGCTGGCTGGCGGCGGGACCACTGCTGCAGGCCGGGACCGGGAACTGCTGCTGCTGCTGCTGCTGCTGCTGGGCTGGGCTGGGCTGGCTGGCTGGCACCTGTAAACCCTAACACTTCGATTAGCGCGAAAGATTGCACCATCGAAGGGCGGTAACCTTTCGGTGTACCGCCGGAGATGTGTCAAAACAAGGAAAACAGTAGCTTTAAGTTTAAAATAGACAAAGAAAACCCTGTAAGAGCGTACGTTCTCGTCTTGTAAATTCAATGTTAGTTTGTATTTTTAAAGACAAGTTACGGCGTTTAGTTACGTAGTTGATCTAAACATCAGAACATACTTCTGTCCTTGAGGTAAAAAACGAAAGAGAAACAACAAAGAACAGAGACCCCTGTTGGTTCTTTGGTATAATACAAAACTAATGACGCCATCTATTGGTTGTTTGGTGTACTGCGCCGTCTCTAAGGTAAAAATCCGAACTACACTACTGGCCATTAAAATTGCTACACCAAGAAAAAATGCAGATCATAAACGGGTATTCAGTGGACAAATATATTATACTAGAACTGACATGTGATTACATTTTCACACAATTTGGGTGCTAGATCCTGAGAAATCAGTACCCAGAACAACCACCTCTGGCCGTAATAACGACCTTGATACGCCTGGGCATTGAGTCAAACAGAGCTTGGATGGCGTGTAGAGGTACAGCTGCCCATGCAGCTTCAACACCATACCACAGTTCATCAAGAGTAGTGACTGGCGTATTGTGACGAGCCAGTTGCTCGGCCACCATTGAACAGACGTTTTCAATTGGTGAGAGATCTGGAGAATGTGCTGGCTAAGGCAGCAGTCAAACATTTTCTGTATCCAGAAAGGCCCGTACAGGACCTACAACATGCGGTCATGCATTATCCCGCTGAAATTTAGGGTTTCGCAGGGGTCGAATGAAGGGGAGAGCCACAGGTCGTAACACATCTGAAGTGTAACGTCCACTGTTCAAAGTGCCGTCAATGCGAACAAGAAGTGACCGAGACGTGTAACCAATGGCACCCCATACCATCACGCCGGGTGATACGCCAGTATGGCGATGACGAATACAAGCTTCCAAAGTGCGTTCACTGCGATGTCGCCAAACACGGATGCGACCATCATGATGCTGTAAACAGAACCTGGATTCATCCGAAAAAATGACGTTTTGCCATTCGTGCACTCAGGTTCGTTGTTGAGTTCACCATCGCAAGCGCTCCTGTCTGTGAAGCAGCGTCAAGGGTGACCGCAGGCATGGTCTCCGAGCTGATAGTCCATGCTGCTGCAAACGTCGTAGAACTGTTCGTGCAGATGGTTGTTGTCTTCCAAACGTCCCCATCTGTTGACTCAGGGATCGGGACGTGGCTGCACGATCCGTTACAGCCATGCGGTTAAGATGCCTGTCATCTAGACTGCTAGTGATACGAGGCCGTTGGGATCGAGCACGGTGTTCCGTATTACCCTGCTGAACCCACCGATTCCATGTTCTGCTAATAGTCGTTGGATCTCGACCAACTCGAGCAGGAATGTCACGATACGATAAACCGCAGTCGCGATAAGCTACAATCCGACCTTTATCAAAGTTAGAAACTTGATGGTACGCATTTCTCCCGCTTACACGAGGCATCACAACAACGTTTTACCAGTCAACGCCGGTCAACTGCTGTTTGTGTATGAGAAATCGGTTGGAAACTTTCCTCATGACAGCACGTTGTAGGTGTCGCCACCGGCGCCAACCTTGTGTGAATGCTCTGAAAAGCTAATCATTTGCATATCACAGCATCTTCTTCATGTCGGTTAAATTTCGCGTCTGTAGCACGTCATCTTCATGGTGTAGCAATTTTAATGGCCAGTAGTGTATTTCTGGCGATAGCGCCCTGAGAAAAAGGTGCCTCGGCTTTTAACGAACATAAAAGAGGTGTTTTAACAAAGCATTTCATTCCAAATTTAACAGAATGTTTCATTTCACTCAGTTTCCAAAAAGTTAAGCAGTACCATAAATTTTGTTGACCCACGTGATGTAGAGGACCAGCCTGCAATAGCTGAGCCACAAGTTGTGTCTTGTTTAGATAGGTAAAGTTGGCGGAAGGGTGGTAGTGGGGAGCAAAAGCAGTCAGTAGTGTACTAACATGGGAAACATCACATTGCAACCCCCTCAGATTTAGTGGTAAAATGGCCAAGTGGGTAGCGTGTCAAAATCTGAACACAGAATGCTATATCATCCGAGAAACACACAGGCAGTGCGAAAGCACCACAGGCTCAAAGATTCGAGCTGGTGACAGGACCGTAGAGACTCGCCACTCGCGCGAGTCCACCAGCGCCAAGGGCGGCGCTGATGATGAAGATATCGACATCTCATCGGCCATTTGCCGGCCGAGTACAGTCCGCCAATGACCGACAACGGACAGAAGCCTTCACAGAAGAGAGAAAAGCAGCTCTCGCCCACTTGGTTGTAGATCATCGTCCAGAGCTGAGTTAAACAGGGAACAATGTTTAGTGATTTCTTAGACGTGAACATTCATTTTTAATTGCATTTGCTATGTGTGGAATCCGGCCTACTCGTGTAATATGGGGAGCCTAGGAAGCTGTTTTCTCGGATAGCTAGATAACACACACGTAAATCATATTAATAGAATTTAAAACAGTAATTGAATTGACAATACTTAACTTAGCGGATGTACAATGTTGGCGTCGCAAGCAATTGGCGACATGCAAATAATCAATGTCCTTCGATGTATACAATTTCCATGTAAACAATAACAGATCACACAAGTTCGTAAGTCACTGCTCGTCTTTTAGTGCGGCCGAGGCTAGGCGGAACGTCGTTTTTATTCTCTTCGTGTAGAGGTCGCTCTTGTTGTAACGTCCTAGTCAGCGTGCTATTGGCTGACGCCGTATCACAGACCTCTCTACTGTAACGTTCTCGATCTTCGTGCCGGCGCTTGTCATTTGTCCGGAACACTATGTACTTTGAAGTTTACCTAAGATTGCACTTAGCCATTGAGGGCCTTTTTTGTGTTATATTACATGCAGTGTTGCAGACTTCATTATTCAACAAGTCAACAAGCTAAGTAAATCCTTTTAACTGATTTGTGCGACTTTGTTACTAATTTGTTGGAGTGTTGTAGTACCTTAGTTCTCCTATCCTGTTACCTGCCACTGTGGTTTCACGAGCTCACGAACTCGGCCTATCGTAACAACAGTGGCAACTCGGCCTCCACAGCAGTAGCGAAGAGGCTGTTACAA
This sequence comes from Schistocerca piceifrons, assembly GCF_021461385.2. NCBI lineage: Eukaryota > Metazoa > Arthropoda > Insecta > Orthoptera > Acrididae > Schistocerca > Schistocerca piceifrons. The sequence continues at coordinate 1,013,223,463 of NC_060139.1, forward strand.
AACTGGAGACGAGGTTTAACAAAACAGGTCATGTATGAAAACGGGAAGAAGCTATACTGAACTGTGAAAAAGCAGCGAAGTAGAAACAGTGAACGGTCCAAGCATAAGATGTGGAACATACATCAAACAGCCAGATCTGCGGTGTTGTGGTTGTGTGGTCACGGTGTTTGACTGCAAGGCGAGGATCTGTCATCTGTGTTCGAATCTCGCTCGTACCATAATTTTTCTTTCTCAAAAATTATGAACTTTCCGTCGGTCGTTGACGTGTCAGCTCTCCTTCTGTATTCTTGGCAACTGTAATTCTATACTTCAGTTATAGAAAATGAGTCGCGTGGTGAGAACATATTACCGTTGCAAATAAATGCGATGAATAGTGAGAGCAGGCGAGATGTCGCATGGACCTCTCACAGAAATGAAAACAACAAACGAAACGGGTGTGACCCTTCTTACCACAAACGAATTCAAGACTAAAAACTTCTAAAACGGAACGCAAGAGTCATAACATGTGATACTTTCGTGGAGCGAATAGGAGGTACGTACGAGTAACTCTGGAAATTCCTTCCTTACACCTCTCGCTGTAAACGGACGTTGATCTACGACAGAGATACAAATCTGAATACAGCGAACAGGCACATCAGTGACCGGACGGAGAGTTCATAATTTTGAGGAAAAAATGGGCATGGCCAACATCTGAAGACGGATCTGCCCCTTTGCATTTCAACAGTATGACCTCATAACTACGATGTCATGAATTTTTAAATTCGTAAGACGTTGCTCTTCCTAAGTTTGGACTGTTCACTGTTTCGATATTGATTCATTTCTCAAAGTTCAGTACACTTTCCTCCTGTTTTCATGCTTGATCTGTGCTCAGTTTTTAACGGGTTATCCACTGGGTTCAAATGGTTCAAATGGCTCTGAGCACTATGGGACTTAACATCTGAGGTCATCAGTCCCCTGGAAATTAGAACTACTTAAACCTAACAAACCTAAGGACAACACACACATCCATGCCCGAGGCAGGATTCGAACCTGCGTCCCTAGCGGTCGCTCGGTCCCAGACTGTAGCGCCTAGAACCGCGCGGCCACCTCGGCCGGCTATCCACTGGGCTATCTTACCACAAAATCTGAGGAGTATGCAGTGAAGAGTTTCCATTGTGAGCGTAGCAGAATCGCAAATTGCGGCTTTTTTTTGTTATCCGATTTTGATTAAATAAGGTCCGTACGTTGCCCCGCGCTGCGCTCAAGTTATCTGTGGAAACCTCATGAAAAATCGTCTAGTAGATTCGGAGTGTAGCATGTTCAAACAAACAGACAATACCGTCTTGGGTAAAACTTTAAGTCACATTATCATTTTTCCGTGTTATCCAATTCAGTCAACACATCGGCCTTTCCGTTTTACTGTATGCAATTATCTATGTGATTTATATATTCTTGTGTGACATACATTTTTCATTCGTCTGTGTATGTATTTTAATGAATCACCAAATCAAACTTTTCTGTTTTAACTTATGCAACCGAGGATTTGTATTTTTTCGTACAAAGCGTTTATTTTTGTTAATCACCATGTCCAGCTTTTATAATTCGTCTTTTTTAAATTTTACTTTTATGTGGCTGTAGAATGACAAAGTGTATCTACTGACAGCCCACCCCCTGCCCACAAGGATGTGTGTCTTTGTGTGAGTGTGTGTGTGTGATGACATAACAGTAAAGAAAAAATAGCCGTGATGCGATTTTGATGAAATAAAGCCTACATGTTGCTCCAAGCTACACTCAAGTTATCTATGAAAATACCATGAAAATTCGTTTAGTAGCTTTGGAGATCATCTTATACAAACAGATAGAAAGGTTTTACAGTTTTAGTATTAGTATAGAATAATGAAGCAATATTTCGGTTTATTTGCAGTATAAGTAACGTAGAACCGAATGTAAAAAGCCTCTGTGCATAAGGACTCGACTACGCGACCCTCAGATTGCGGTTGCGAACTCTTCTTGCTGCTCCAACCACAGTCTGGAAACTACGCTCGCTTGAGTGCCTCATGGCTGTCCCCATACGTGTCAAAAATGCTGTTTTTTATAAGCGCTTTGCCATATGGAGCGCCCACTTTCTGTTCTGGTGAAGCCCTGGATTTACTGTAAACTGGGACGAAATCATTGATGACTAGCAGATGCCGTCCCGTTGTTAGACTAGTAGAGCAGTGTTCGACGAAATCTTTTTTAAAATTGACATTATGGTTACATATTAAGGAGGCAGCTAATAACAGAAAACGATTTTTTCTCCTTTAGCGGTCTCGCCGTAGCTGCAAACGACATCGCTGTCTTCATACTGCAGTCTTCGTTGACGCTGGACGATTATGCCCAAGTCATCAGCTTACCCAGCGCTGATTCAGTACCTGAAGGTATGCAAAATAAGAACTGTAGCTGTTACCTCACTTGTAAGACGAATGTTGCAAGGAGAAACTTCCTTGTATTAAGATATTCGTACTACCATCCGTGCTCATGTTTTTAAGACCCATGATCACATGACATTTCAATCTAGGGATTTGATGAGCCATAGTATCTTCTATGTACTGTATGTGTTCCACTACTATAACTGAATTAACATCTTGGTTCATGGCAACATTTATGATTTGTCATGCATCTGATTATGGGGTCACGCTACACAGTGCGTATCACAATTCATGTTACACACTTCTAGCGGTTGCAGAGGAGATTAGATCATGTTTGACGTAGGAATCCGTTCCCGGAACAACGATGATACAGAGCGTCGGGATACAGGCGGTGTCGCCTGTAAATGTATGTGCATACAGGGTGATTCCGTGATGATGTCACGAACTTTCAAGGACGTTGGAGATGAGTGAATGTATCAATGTGTAGTAAGGGTCTCTCGTTCGCAAACGAGCGATTCGTTAGTTACTAGCGAAAATTATGCTCACACTACTGACAGTCGAATAATGCAAGGACCGGTGCTGTTGTTGCTACGATTATAGGTTACGCAACCTTCAGATTTCGTAGTATAGACCACGACAAGACAAAAAGTCTGGTGAACATGGACTCTCAAATGCATACCTGAGGAGCTGTAGGCACTTGTTCACCTTTGCTGCTGTGAAACACATCTGCTCTATCGAACATATACTCATGGCTCTTAAGGTATGAATTTTTGAGCCCATATTTACTCACTTTTTTTTTGTTTTAGTCCGTACTGCCACCTCTCAAAGTTGCCTACCTACAATCTTAACAACAACACTACCTGTACAATATACCACTGTCAGAGATGTCAGAGAATCACCCTCTACATATAGGTTGGAGAAAGTAAAAGTGGTCCGGAAAACACAGTTCCAGGATACAAAGAAACACAGTAGGGGAAAGGAATTACAGTACTAACCTGACCATAGTAGATGCTGAATGAATCTCTTGGCACTTTTGAGCCCCGGTCAGCAAGTTGCTGAAGATAGTTCGAAGCTGGGCTGCTGTAATTGCTGCAGTCTCATCCGAAATGTTCTGCTGTAGTTCTTGAATATTATGAGGCCTGTTGCGATACACTGTAGGCTTGTGAGCTCCCCACACAAAGTAATCGCACGTTGACAGATCAGGTGACCTGGGTAGCAATCTAGGACCGCAACGAGAATGACTCCTGGTAACAACTGTGTCAGGCATAAAGACTGTGCAAATGTGATTCAAGATTCGGCCGGGTAAATGAGCAGTTGCTCCATCCTGTTAGAAGTAACTGTAGGTGTTTCCTTGTCCGTTAATGCTGCCACTCGCCCGGGCCACTTTTATTTGCTCCACCTGTACATGCAATTACAGGCGCTGGTGCATTTAACTTTGACGCAGGTATCGTCGCTGGACGACGTTGCATGCCGTGGATTTCTGTGTAACTTGATCTACTAAGCTCTATAAGTGTGTAACATAACCTGTGTAACATCGTTTACTTAAGAATGGTTCGTTTCTGAACGAAACTGTTTGTCTCATAGAGTGACAATACAGCTACGTGCAAACTACGATTATCTGTAATTCATTTGCATGTAAATACTCCCATGTACACGGTTAAGCACCTCAATTGACTGTCCAGCCTATTACCGTGAGTATGCTATGTCTGCTACGAATTTTTGGTCTGTCTTTGGTAGGAGGATCAACCGCTGTCGTTTCTGGCTGGGGTACAACGGAGACGGCCTTCACACCCGATATTCTGCAGACTGTTGACGTCACCATCATTGACTACGAAACATGCAGACAAAACATAGACGACCTGAATATGGGATCAAATCCGCTTACAGACACCATGGTCTGTACGGGACCTCTCTATGATGGCATCTCCACATGCAGTGTAAGTACCAGAAATATTTCAGGACATTTAGTCCAGAATATCGTTAGGATTACTCCCCTTCATTTTGCATTTATCAAACGAGGAAAAAAATTCAATGTACTCTCATGCGTTAGTGAGCATATGAACTATTTTCACTCGTCTGCCTCTTACTCATTACAGTGTTGGTTGTGAAGCTATCTGTTACCAGGTGTAGTACCTATAAAAGGTCCTGGGTTTAATTTTTCTAGAAATGCTGAGATTTTTCAACTTTGCTGTTCATCTCCTGTCTCTGTGTGTTCAGGGTGACTCTGGCGGCCCCTTGGCGCAGAACAACGAACTGATAGGTGTCGTTTCCTGGGGAATAGACCCGTGTGGATACGAAGGCGCTCCGTCCGTCTTCACCAGAGTATCTGCTCACCTGGACTTCATCAATCAATATCTGTGAATGGATACTTCACACGTATAAATCAACTTACATGCGGTGACACATTTATCTTTAATAAATCACCTCACATCAGTTTCAGTTTCTTGCAGTATCCATTATCACTGTTGTAACTACTGTGGATCTTCAAATATAACGCTAATAAAATTACCATTCTGGAACTACTGTTAATTTTCTCTATATTTTCTAGTCTCCTGTTGATAACTCGCGGTAGTCCAACTTACGATGTAACGCACACTCTTAAAATATTCTTTATACGAGTTTTACAATTCGCATACTTACAAATTTTGAACAATATTTCTTTAAACTGAGACGGGTACGTTTAAAGTTTTGGTATATGTCTCTTTTCTAACAGAACAAAAATTATACAGGGTGTTTCAAAAATGACCGGTATATTTGAAACGGCAATAAAAACTAAACGAGCAGCGATAGAAATACACCGTTTGTTGCAATATGCGTGGGACAACAGTACATTTTCTGGCGGACAAACTTTCGAAATTACAGTAGTTACAATTTTCAACAACAGATGGCGCTGCAAGTGATGTGAAAGATATAGAAGACAACGCAGTCTGTGGGTGCGCCATTCTGTACGTCGTCTTTCTGCTGTAAGCGTGTGCTGTTCACAATGTGCAAGTGTGCTGTAGACAACATGGTTTATTCCTTAGAACAGAGGATTTTTCTGGTGTTGGAATTCCACCGCCTAGAACACAGTGTTGTTGCAACAAGACGAAGTTTTCAACGGAGGTTTAATGTAACCAAAGGACCGAAAAGCGATACAATAAACGATCTGTTTGAAAAATTTCAACGGACTGGGAACGTGACGGATGAACGTGCTGGAAAGGTAGGGCGACCGCGTACGGCAACCACAGAGGGCAACGCGCAGCTAGTGCAGCAGGTGATCCAACAGCGGCCTCGGGTTTCCGTTCGCCGTGTTGCAGCTGCGGTCCAAATGACGCCAACGTCCACGTATCGTCTCATGCGCCAGAGTTTACACCTCTATCCATACAAAATTCAAACGCGGCAACCCCTCAGCGCCGCTACCATTGCTGCACGAGAGACATTCGCTAACGATATAGTGCACAGGATTGATGACGGCGATATGCATGTGGGCAGCATTTGGTTTACTGACGAAGCTTATTTTTACCTGGACGGCTTCGTCAATAAACAGAACTGGCGCATATGGAGAACCGAAAAGCCCCATGTTGCAGTCCCATCGTCCCTGCATCCTCAAAAAGTACTGGTCTGGGCCGTCATTTCTTCCAAAGGAATCATTGGCCCATTTTTCAGATCCGAAACGATTACTGCATCACGCTATCTGGACATTCTTCGTGAATTTGTGGCGGTACAAACTGCCTTAGACGACACTGCGAACACCTCGTGGTTTATGCAAGATGGTGCCCGGCCACATCGCACGGCCGACGTCATTAATTTCCTGAATGAATATTTCGATGATCGTGTGATTGCTTTGGGCTATCCGAAACATACAGGAGGCGGCGTGGATTGGCCTCCCTATTCGCCAGACATGAACCCCTGTGACTTCTTTCTGTGGGGACACTTGAAAGACCAGGTGTACCGCCAGAATCCAGAAACAATTGAACAGCTGAAGCAGTACATCTCATCTGCATGTAAAGCCATTCCGCCGGACACGTTGTCAAAGGTTTCGGGTAATTTCATTCAGAGACTACGCCATATTATTGCTACGCATGGTGGATATGTGGAAAATATCATACTATATAGTTTCCCAGACCGCAGCGCCATCTGTTGTTGAAAATTGTAACTATTGTAATTTCGAAAGTTTGTCTGCCTGAAAATGTACTGTTGTCCCAAGCATATTGCAACAAACGGTGTATTTCTATCGCTGCTCGTTTAGTTTTTGTTGCCGTTTCAAATATAGCGGTCATTTTTGAAACACCCTGTAGCTGCAGCAGAAAATAAATGGACTTGGAACAAGGTGGAGCACGAAAAGTTGACACATTTTAAAATTGAATAAAAATTTTATCACTGGTTATAATCATTAACATTTCGCTCGCAAGTGTTTCTTTTTTTCATAGAAATGTCAGTAGGGGTCGTGTTGCCACAATGTCGCCAGTTCTTTGTTTCGCAGTTAGCTTTTCGTCATGGCCGAGCATGGACATTTATCTATTTAGAAGCGTGTTAAGGCAGTTCTCCTTTGTGGTGCATCGCAACAGCCTAAGGGAGATTCAAGGCAATATTTTACACGCGTTGAGCTCCACGAAGGAACACAATTCTCCGATTAACGAGAAAATTTGAAGAAGAAGACGGTTTACCGTAAGGGAAACAACTTAGGGCACCGACTGTTCTTTCTTCGGAAAACGTCGCAATGCTACGGATAGCCATATAACTAAGTCCAAACAAGTCATCTCGGCGATCAGCAAGGAAATGGGAATGCCTCGTCGTTCTGTACAAAGAATTTTGCAGAGTGGTCTCAAACTCCCCCCTTGCAAAATGACTGTTACGGAAGCTGACTGAGAAGATTAAACAGAGAAGACTGGAGTATTCATTATGGGCACAAAGAAATGATGAAATAATGTTCAAGACTTTGCTCTCAGGCGAAGGTTATTTCCATCTCATTGGAACAGAAAACAAACAAAATATTTCATTTTGGGGTAGAGAAAAAACGAGAAATGTTCATGTGCATGAGAAGACGCAATTGTGGATAAAGTGACAGTGTGGATAACCCAACCTAGTCGTGGTCCATTGTTTTTCAGTGAAACTGTGAATACCGATCAATGTTGGAAAATGACTCCGTGCCAGCAGTCTTCCAACGAGCGGCAGTAGTTTATGAAAGATGGCGCAACACCTCATACAGCTAATGCTGTACTAGACTTTCTACAATAAATATTCGACAATCGTGTGATATCTCATCATTACCCAATGTGCCACCATAATGGAGATTGTTTCTGCCTCCTTCAAGTCCAGATTTATACTCAAGTGATTTTTTGTAGGGTTATTTAAAAATAAACTGTTCAATTTTGGACCACAGATTAATATGGAAATGTGTGTCAGGATAGTGTAATAGTGCAACGAGCTGAGTGAAGAATTGTGCCACAAAGCTCTAAGGAATATGTGTACTCGGCTTCTCTAAGTTGTCCTCTGCAATTGAGTGGATGTTGAACACGTGATGAAGTGAAATACAGTCTCATGGACCATATGACTTTGTAAAAAACTTGAAAATTTTCATTTTAGAAATAAAAGTGTTGCGAGAATATTAAATGAGTCAGCAATCCATGGGCCACACTGTACATAACACTTTACAAACATGAACTAGTAACGAAGAAATCGGCGTCTGTTTACCATATAAAAAAGGACAGTTAATTTGAGAAATCACCGCAACCACAATGAGCAGAATGTAGGAGCAGACATTAAACAATTTATGTATAAAGAACTACAGTTTGCTATTCATCTTGTAGGAGTGACTAGCAGAAAATTTTGAACAAGGTATAATTAGAACGTCCGCTGTCGGAATGATAAAATCAATCGTATTACATTTGAAAACATTTAACACCTGCATACACATCACCTCAGCAGTATGAAGCAATACGAGGGCTATCCACAAAGTACATTACGTTTTGGAATTAAAGATAAATAAAGTATTGGAATTTTTTTTATTATATACAGATGAAAGCGACACTTAAATACTACTTTTCTACATAGTTGCCATTTAAATTAAGGCACTTATCGTAGCGATGGACGAGTTTGAAAATTCCTTCGTCGTAAAATTCGGCCGCCTGTGCCTTCAACCACGTGTTTACCTCTTCTTGAAGCTGTGCGTCGTCATAAAAACGCTGCATAGCCAACCACTTCTTCATTGCTGGGAATAAGTGCAAGTCGCTCGGTGCCAGGTCGGGACTGTACGGCGGATGTGGAAACAACTCCCACTTAAAAGATTCGAGAGCTTCACGAGTGGCACTTGCCGTGTGGGCCCGGGCGTTGTCGTGTATCAGCAAGATCTTTGAGCCCAACTTTCCCCTGCGCTTGTTTTGTATTGCTCATCTGAGGTTGTGCAGAGTTTGGCAATACGTTTGAGTGTTTATTGTAGTGCCTCTTTCCAGGAAATCCACAAAAATCACGCCTTTTCTACCCCAAAAAGTTTCTGGGGGGAACTTGTGTGCTCCCACTGCACTGACTGCAATTTTGTCTCGCAGTTCACATGCTTAACCCATGTTTCGTCACCAGTAACGATGCGATCGAGTAATGAGTCGCCATCTTTCTTGCAAGCGTCCAAAAACGTTAACGCTGCAGCTATTCGCTGATTTTTGTGAATCTCTGTCAAGATTTTTGGTATCTATCTTGCACAAAACTTGTGGTAACCAAGCTTTTCGGTAATGATTTCGTGCAACAAACTTCGTGAAATTTGTGGAAAACTCATAGAGAGTTCTGTTACTGTGAAATTACGGTTTTCACGGACAGCGGCATCGACTTTTTCGACAAGTTCGGCAGTCACTATGCTGGGTCTTCCACTTCGCTCCTCGTCGTGAACGTTAGTTCGGCCATTTTTACATTTTATGACCCATTGACGCACTCCACCTTCAGTGATTATGTAGTCCCCATACACTTCACAAAGCTACCGATAGATTTCTATCGGTGTACAGTTTTTTGCAGTCAGGAACCTTATTACAGCACGCACTTCAAATTTCGCGGCATTTTCAATTAACGCTGACATTTCAAACTGTCACAGTAACTCAACGGAGTACAGCACGAACCTCTCACTAGCACGGCAGGATGCCGACTGAGCGGCGGAATGCCATGACACCAAGATGGTCGCGCTAGCCCCGCCCCTAACGGACAGAAACGAAAACGTAATGTACTTTGTGGATAGCCCTCGTACATAAACAGTATCATAAAAAAAGCAGAGTGTGCCCACATTAAGTGGCCACGAGTTGCGCTGACTTGAATGCCCGCGCCTCCTCGTCGTCACTCGCTGTGACATGGCGCCGGGCGCGTTGCGAGCGTGGCGCCGTCTGCTGGCTGCCGACCCTTGCCGGCCCCATCGCCACCTCTCCCTGGTGATCCAACGGTCCGCCTGCGAGGGTCGATGAATTGGCTCGCTTTCCTGCGTCACGCCGCTAGCTGTACCGCCGCGTTAACGATTTGGTTTGTACTGGCGTCAGCGCTGCAGCCCTTGAACTTTGTTACGTTTTCATAAGTGGTTAAGAAAGACTTCCAGCTTGTATTGGAAACGGGGTCCGGCGCTGCTGATAGACTTAGCCGATGTGTTTTAGCGGGACCTGTGTCTCGTTAGTGTACCAATGCTACAGTACAGGCCATTAAAATTGCTACACCAAGAAGAAATGCAGCTGATAAATGGGTATTCATTGGACAAATATATTATACTAGAACTGACATGTGATTACATTTTCACACAATTTGGATGCATAGATCCTGATAAATCAGTAACGAGAACAACCACCTCTGGCCGTAATAACGGCCTTGATACGCCTGGGCATTGAGTAAAGCAGAGCTTGGATGGCGTGTACAGGTACAGCTGCCCATGCAGCTTCAACACAACACCACAGTTCATCAAGAGTAGTGACTGGCGTATCGTGACGAGGCAGTTGCTCGGCCACCATTGACCAGACGTTTTCAATTGGTGAGAGATCTGGAGAATATGCTGGCCAGGGCAGCAGTCGAACATTTTCTGTATCCAGAAACGCCCGTGCAGGACCTGCAACATGCGGTCTTGCATTATCCTGCTGAAATGTAGGGATTCACAGGGATCGAATGAAGGGTAGAGCCACGGGTCGTAAAACATTTGAAATGTAACGTCCACTGTTCAACGTGCCATCAATGCGGACAAGAGGTGACCGAGACGTGTAACCAATGGCACCCCATACCATCACGCTTCCAATGTGCGTTCACCGCGATGTCGCCAAACACGGATGCGACCATCATGATGCTGTAAACAGAAACTGGATTCATCTGAAAAAATGTCGTTTTGGCATTCGTGCACCCAGGTTCGTCGTTGAGTACACCATCGCGGGCGCTGCTGTCTGTGATGCAGCGTCAAGGGTAACCACAACCATGGTCTCCGAGCTGATAGTCCATGCTGCTGCAAACGTCGTCGAACTGTTCGTGCAGATAGTTGTTGTCTTGCAAACGTCCCAATCTGTTGACTAAGAGATCGAGACGTGGCTGCACGATCCGTTACAGCCATGCGGGTAAGACGCCTGTAATCTCGGCTGCTAGTGATACGAGGTCGTTGGGATCCAGCACGGCGTTCCGTATTACCCTCCTGAACCCACCGATTCCATATTCTGCTAACACTCATTGGGTCTCGACCAACGCGAGCAGCGATGTCACGATACGATAAATCGCAATCGCGATAAGCTACAATCCGACCTTTTTAAAAGTCGGAGACGTAATGGTACGCATTTGTCCTCAATACATGAATCATCACAACAACGTTTCACCAGGCAACGCCGGTCAACTGCTGTTTGTATGTGAGAAATCGGTTGGAAACTTTCCTCATGTCAGCACGTTGTAGGTGTCACCACCGGTTCCAACTTTGTGTGAATGCTCTGAAAAGCTAATCATTTGCATATCGCAGCATCTTCTTCCTATCGGTTAAATTTCGCGTCTGTAACACGGCATCTTCGTGGTGTAGCAATTTTAATGGCCAGTAGTGTATTTTATGGAAGCAAATATGTTCTCTTGGTAAACAGAGATGTAGTGTGGACCGCGTAGTTCATGAATGGAGTGTTAAATATTTCGTGATTTATGGTGACGCATTCTCAAAATCATTTACCTGTGTACTAGTTGGGGCTTCAACTCCATATGTTCAACTGACTTAAGTCATTGGAATAACTGTTTGAAACTGTGTGTCATTATTAGTATCATTATCGTTTGTTGTGTCAAGGATTACATTAACTATTTCTCTTACTCTTGATGTTGAGATTTTAAAATGTTTGCTGCGTTTAAAATTGTAATAAATAGAAGTGTTCAGAAGAATGTCACATCCGCTTCCTTCAAGCCTTTCTTTTCTTTAGTTCTATTACACAGAGGAAGAACTACTTCCAAAAATTCGTAATAGGCAGCAACCAAATGATAAAGCCCAAATATACACACATCAAAAACCGTTTTGCACCTCCCCCGTTCCCAGAACTCATGAGGATAGGCGTTGACTGTGGGTATTGTATCACAGACACAGTCCCTTTGACTGTGCAGAGATGTCAATAAACCCGCCCAAAGGTGTAAACAATCACGCATTAGCAGCATCTATTTGACGTAGGGGGTCCGACAGCCGATCAGTTCCAGTCATTCCACCAGGAAGTAGGTACACGGCTCGTGTTGTCTGTAGTTTAACCAATACCGTGGTTCGATCGCGTCCGCATTGTTACTTTGTGTCAGGAAGGGCTCTCAACAACGGAAATGTTCAAGCATCTCGGAATGAACCAAAGCGATGTTGTCGGACATGGAGCAGAGACAGAGAGACAGGACCTGTCGATGACATGCCTCGCTCAAGCCGCCTAAGGGCTACTACTGCAGTGGATGATCTCTACCAACGGATTATGGCTCGGAAGAACCCTGACGGCAACGCCACCATGTTGAATAAAGCTTTTCGTGCAGCCACAGGACGTCGTGTTACGACTGAAACTGTACGCAGTAGACTGCATGATGCGCAGCTTCACTCCCGACGTCCATGGCAAGGTGCATCTTGGCAACCATGACACCATGAAGCGCGGCACAGATGGGCCCAACAACATGCCGGATGGACCGCTCAGGACTGGCATCAAGTTCTCTTCACCGATGAGCTCGTTTACGCCTTCAACCAGACAAACGTCGAAGACGTGTGTGGAGGCAGCCCGGTCATGCTGAACGCCTTAGACACATTGTTCAGCGAGTGCTACAAGGTGGAGGTTCTCAGCTGTTTTAGGGTGGCATTATGTGGGGCCGAAGTACGCCGCTGGTGGCCATGGAAAGCGCCGTAACGGCTGTACGATACGTGAATGCCATCCTCCGACCGATGGTGCAACCATATCGGCAGCATATTGGCGAGGCATTCGTCCTCATGGACGACAATTCGCGCCCACATTGTGCAAATCTTCTGAATGATTTCTATCGGGATAATGACATCGCTCGACTAGAGTGGCCAGCATGTTCTCCACACTTGAACCCTATCGAACATGCCTGGGACAGATTGAAAAGGGCTATTTATGAACGACGTGACCCACCAACCACTCTGAGGGATCTACGCCGAATGATCGTTCATGAGTAGGACAATCTGGACCAACAGTGCCGGATAGTATGCCACGACGAATACGGGCATTAATCAATGCAAGAGGACGTTCTACTGGGTATTAGAGGTACCGGTGTGTACAGCAATATGGACCACCTCCTCTGAATGTCTCGCTGTATGGTGGTACAATACGCAATGTGTGGTTTTCATGAGCAATAACAAGGGCGAAAATGATGTTTATGTTGATCTTTATTCCAATTTTCTGTACAAGTTCCGGAACTCTCGGTACCGAGGTGATGCAAAACTTCTTTTGATGTGTGTACATACACAATAGCTCACTGGTAAACGTGGAGATATATATCGCATTACGTGAGCAATGCGGAAATACTGGTTATGAGGTAAGAGGAAACGCCGCTCTTCGTCAGCTTGGACTTACGATTAAGTTTGAGCAGAAGGTGTAACATATTCTCTTCAGATGAGGTAAACTATTTAGTGTACAAGATACATTCGTCGGTATCGTATTCTAATGAATAGCGATGTACAAGTGACAGCTAGTCTTTTAATATAGCGGTGCGCTACGAATAGAGCTAATTGCATTACAACGACCTTATTCTCTGCTGTAATGTCAGGAGCGCGTAATAGAAGTAAAAATGTTGACATTGCTAATATTTTGATGAAAGTGGCTAAGCTTTTGTGTCAACCAAAATGTTGTCATTACCACTTACCTGTCGAGAAGTCACAGTAGCTAATATTGTTAATAAGCGCTAGACTGTGCACCGTATTGTATCTGCGGATATTGATACTACTGAAGATGCGCCCACGGAATGGGGGTACCCGTGACACCGACAAAACGCCTAAATTCACCCAAAAAGATTAGAAAGCTGTAAACTGACAACGGCTATGCATTATCACAACGAGAAAGAGCTCTTAGCTAATAGCATACACGAACTGGCATAATTTAACAAAATGGTATATCCATGAAAACAGAACAAACTACCAAAGTATATCAGCAACTTGCCGGCTCTAAACTAACAGTGAACAGTTAACTCTTTTTCTGGAGCGCACCTCTAGTTCGAGGAAATAGAGAGCGGGAACGAGACCTGTTCTTAAATTCTGTACCTACTCTCAGCGTAAAGGAGCGTCTATCCTGTGTGCCTGCGTGAGGCCAAAGTGTAACTTGAGCAGATTCGCGCTCATAACTTTCACTCTCGCATTTCAGGACTGTGGTCGCATACCTAAAATTCCTGCATTTATCCTTCTCCATCATCCTGAAAGTTTGTGACATCAACATGGAATCACCCTGTTCATATGTGCCAAAAGGATTCCCCCTGTTAACCTGTTTTTCATATCATCTTCTATCCATGAATTTTTTTCCTCTTCTAGTTCATACAATGTCAGCTTAAATGTGCTTGTACTCCTTATCAAATGTCCTACAAATCTAACCTATTTTGGAACGGTCTTCCATATTCTTTCATCACTTGTCCTTTCTAATATCTCCTCATTTCATGCTTTATAAAGAAATTTAGTGTAATTATCGACAGCAGGGGACCAGAGCCTGTTCTGGAGGATTGGTTTATGACTATTATGTAAACAAACACCGCCTGTCACTTTAAAGATCACATCCCTTACTTACCCTTTCCCAAGCTACTCTCCCTGTAGGGCACTTGTGCTCTTATCTGGCATTTATTGAAGTTAAGTTTATGTTCTAATTTACTAACTTATTGGCTATAATTTATGACCCACTTTAACATTAGGGTTTGAAACGGCCACCTGTGTATTCAGTCTTACTTCAGTGGCTATATTTTGTGATCCAAAGAAGTCTGTCGTTTGTATTTATGCTGTTAGCATAATTTATAACCTAATATATTTGCCATTACCATAACATGGGTGCCCCTTCATGACTGTAATTTGCGATCAGCCTTACTCTGATTAGTATAATTTATGACCCAATATGTATGCCACTCTTAAAACACGGCTGTCTCTATATTACTGTCAGCCATATTTTAATGGATATAATTTATGACCCACTATGGCTGAAACACTATAACGTCAATGTCAAATTGCCTATGGTAAATGAAACACTGCGACCCTATGGAAATGACGGAAAAGTAAGTAATGGAAGGCAGTATTACATTAAAAAGCACACACGAGATAGCACTAAATTACGATGCTGGTCCCATGTTTAAGATATTTTATTATGTACTCACATTTTACTTCAGTGTATGTTACGGAAGGAATGGAACAATGACGTCCTTCTTTAAAACAAGCAAACTGCGTACGGTATTCACAGCCACGTGAGAATTCCTAAAACATAGACTTCGCAGCAATTAGCACCTGAACAAATATGTTACTACAGTGGAAGCTTCATTCAGCTTTTCAAGGTAATGCTATGGTCTATACGAAGACCATGCTGACAATCATATCATAGATTTTATCGATTACATCGAGAGTATATCTTCACATCAGCAGCACATTCTACAGTGATCTTCCTTGTTATAGTTTAGTAATAATTAGTCATTTCTCAATAACATCTGTATATACACAGAAAAATGATACAGAGTAATATGATTACCCCATACAACAGTGCAAAGGTCATGATGAAAGGTGAGCCAGAGACCGCACTAATTTTCTTATTACAATTGCAAACTGAAAATGGGCCAAATCTAGGATAAAGGATATGGCCTATGCAACACCTCTCAATCCTCTTTTCTAGCATTACTGCTTGGTAGTCTTTCTGCAATATTCTCATGTTTAACACATGTTTCATTGAACATACAGTCTTTATGACACAGCCGCATCCCCTGTCTTTCTCCTATATTCTATATTCCATATGGATTTGAGAAGCAAACCAATCCACTATATCAGAATTTGAGTATTTTATTCTATGACGTACCGCCTTTTAGCGGTGTTTTGTTCTGATTGACAACGAAGTTTTAGTTATATGTTCACCTGAAGGTGTGGTTTTTAGTGCCACCAAACCGGCAGTGATGCAATAATAAAGGTCTAAATACAACTGAAGCGGTTTAGTAATATCCAAGATAGCTGGAAAAAGATTACAGTGTCGTCGAAAGCGAGATGGACGAAATCATTATCAATACTGGTAATGCTGAACCGAACAGTAGCCACAAAAATGCATCTGCACAGATAAGCAACTTAATTAGACTGAGTCAATTTTTTGTCTAAATTGTGATTTCATTCCCCTGCCCCACATGGGCAGGGGAGCGCTGGCAGCGACACAGTCCACCACTCTTCAGCCAAACGGTTTTACAAAATACAGGAAAGGGGAACGCTAACAAAAAAGGGGGATAAAAGGGAAACATAAAAGAAACACAGTAAATGGAGATTATGGGAGTTAAAATATACAGTAATACGTTGACATGAATAGGGGCATGACATGAAAAGTTGGCATAAAGTTAAAAGAACACAGCTGGCAATTTGAAGCGGTGTGAAGCATGGTGGAAGGGTGCAGTCCCCATGTCAAGCCAGATGGGAGTTTCGGGAAGCGGAGGCAGGAATGGGCATTGTGCTGGATGGTCAGGGGATGAGGGGTCCAGGTGAGGTGACGGTTGAGGGTGAGGCCAAGGTATTTCAGGGTGAGGGTGAGCTGGATGGGACGACCATAAATGGTGAGGTAGAAATCATAGAGACGGAAGGAGTGGGTGGTGCGGCCTATGATGACTGCCTGGGTTTTGAAGGGGTCGATATGAAGGAACCACTGGTTACACCAAGTGGTGGACTGGTCAAGGTGCGTTTGGAGGGTGCATTGGGACCATTGAAGGGTAGGATAGAGAGCCAAGAAGGTGGTGTCATCAGCATATTGGAGGTGGTGGACGGGTGGCGGTGGCAGTAGATAGAGGACGAGGGATAGGACAGAGCCCTGGGGGACGCCAGCAGTGGGATAAAAGATATGGTAGTTTGTGTCATGGAGGGTGAGATAGTGAGGACAGTATCAGAGGAAGGAAGCGACCAGATGGGCAAAATTGATAGGCAGGGCACAGGTTTGGATTTTAAAGAGGAGAGCGGGATGCCATACATGGTTGTAGGCATTTTGGAGATTGAGAGAAACAAAAATAGCGGAGCGACGGGAGTTAGGTTGGAGGGAAATAAGGTGGACGAGGCTAAGGAGTTGGTCTTCAGTGGAGAAGAAGGGTCGGAAGCCACACTAAGGGGAGGAGGTGGTGTTGATTGAGGTGGTGGTGGATACGATGGGAGAGGATAGATTCGAAGACTTTACTGATGATGGAGGTGAGGCAGATGTGACTATAGGAAGAGGCGAAGGAAGGGGGTTTGTTGGGTTTGAGGAATAAGAGGATGCAGGAAGTGTTCCACAGATCAGGGTAGAAGCCGGTAGAGAGGATGATGTTATAGAGATTGGCAAGGACAGTCAGGAAGGAGAAGGGGGTTTCTCTGAGGTGGCGGAAGGTGACACAGTCGTGACCAGGGGCCATGTAGCATTATGACTGGAGGATAAGTGTAATGTCTTGTGCTGTGACTGGAGTGTTGATCTTGGCGGGGTCAACTGCCCCAAATACTGCAGACTGGGAGCAAGTGGAGTGACTGAGGTATCGGCGCATTCGATGATGGCGAGGAAAAGAGAATAATCAAAGTGGGGATCATCAGGGACAGAGCAGACCTCGGAAACGTGGGAAGTGAAGTGGTTGGCCTTACTGAGGTTGTCAGGATGGGGGCAGTTGTTATGGAGAAGGGGTTAATGGGGAGTGGAATTGGAACCAGTAAGGCGATGGCAGGCTGACCAGTATTTAGAGGAGTTTATAGGGAGGGTGGCATTGAGTCGTGTACAGGTCTGGCGCCAGTCCTGGCGTTCTTTTGCTGTAGTAGGGTTCCATATGTGTTGCTCTATTTGCTGGTGGCATCAGAGTGTATCCCTGTTACAAGTGCACAGGAAGGAGCGAGAGAGGCGGTGGGATTCATGGAGGAGGAGGACAGACCACGAAGGGAGAGTGGGGCAGTGGGGGTGGATGGTTTTAGTGGGAACATGGGCCTCCAAGGCGTCAGTAATGGCAATCTGAAGGAAGGACCAGGCGTGGACGATTTCATCAGGATGGTGATAGGCAAGGGGGTGACTTTCGACCTGGGTGGCGATGGATTCTCGGTAGGCATCCCAGTTGGAGCGATGGTAGTGATGGACTACCTTCGGAGATCGTGCAGGGTGGGGAGCTGGAGGCAGAAAGTGAGCAGATGTTATGGTGAGAAGGATTGGGAGATGGTCAATACCTCTAGAGTCAAGGATGTCGACGGCGATATGCCCAAGGAGGTTGCCAGAGGCAAGAACAACATGGGGGGTGCTGTCGCTTTCAGGACAGGTGTGCTAGGGAAGGGGAACAAGATCACCTAGGATCTGAGGAGGAACTGATGCCACCGCCAAAGGGCGGCAGGGAAGCAGCTATGGATGTTGATGTCCCCAGCAATCACATAGGTGAAGAAGGTGCGGTCATTGTGGGAGATGAAGTCATAGGGAATAGGAGCAATGGAGTGGACATAAATGGCGGTGCAGGTGACAGTGATGAGGGGAAAGAAGACACTGAGGATAAGGTGTTCGGTGGAGTCATTGACAAGGGGTTGTGGCCAGATGGGGATGTGCTTAAGGTGGCCGATGGCGACTACACCCTGCGCTCGGGGACCAGGAGCATCACTTCAGCGGAGGATATATGGGGAGATGCAGATCGTATGGTTCGGCTGGATTAAGGTTTCGTTCAGGAGGAAGGTGTCGACCCGGCGGTGGGAGAGGTGTCCATGAATAGGTATTTTTTGGTGCGGCAGGAGGGGATGTTCTGGAAGAGGTTGCGACACTCGTGCCGCGCCATGACGGGAAGAGAGGGGAGGGAAGGGGCTTAAATTAGGGTGTCGAGGCGGGTGCTGAGTCATTGGTACATACATTTCATATGCGAATTAATTAAAATTTTAGTCAAGCTCTTTTTATTACCACAATGTAAGTTTTACTACTGATTTATTTTAATTCAAAATTAGCTATGAGACCCGATACACAATATTAGTAGTCACAAGTACCACACAAAATGGTTCAAATGGCTCTGTGTACTATGGGACTTAACATCTGAGGTCATCAGTCCTCTAGGACGTAGAACTACTTAAACCTAACTAACCTATGGACATCACACGCATCCATGCCCGAGGCAGGATTCAAACCTGCGACCGCAGCAGTCGCGCGGTTCCGGACTGAAGCGCCTGGAACCGCTCAGCCACCGCGGCCGGCCAGAAGTACCACAATTCACCGTGAAACTACCAGTTTCGATTTCGCGAATCGTGTAAACTTTTATTACTGCCCTGTCTCAATTTTTCCTTTCGCAGACGCGCAGTTCGTAACAGTTGACAGCTGTTGCAGCGACGGTTAATAGATGGCACTGTCAGCTCCGTTCGGAGAACAAATTGTATGAGAACCCAGTTATGTTGCCAGCATTGATTGACGTTAGAGTGGCTTGTTCACCCTGCACTGCCCCTAACCCTAAGGAAACTTATGTGCCGTGAGTCGGTGGACGGAGCTTGGTTACTCCGCTACCCGCACTCCTCTCAGAATTCGCTCTTCTTCATGTGAACTAAATATACCAACACTGACATCTCTCAGAGTCAGATTAAGTACCGCGAGTTAACATGTCTACTGCGCTCTGCGAACTGCAGATGATGACACGATAACACGTCTATAGCACCTGAAGAATGTGAAAGCCCCGTATTTTAAAACATCCACTGCAATGAAGAGATTAAACATGTTCATATTTCTTCTTGCCCTATTTTTGATAAGCTTTACTGACTCCACATAGACAGCTATAAGTATTTCTCCCAAAATGCATATAAATTTGACGCCTTCTCGGTCTCTTTTACTGTCTTTATCTTTACTCTTTTTCTACTTAGCCTACATCCGCTAGTTAATGATCGATACCATTGGAAGACTCTTTTAAGTCTTTCTTACTGCAAGCAGGAATATTACTGCTGTGTCCTGTAGCAGGTGCGGTACATAGGGAGGTCACCACACCACAGTACCAGCCTCCAGGGTAGTTATGGTTCTGATTTTACAGGGGACTATGTTATGCTTCCGCTTATGTCACACAAATAGTCCCCATGTGGACATCCAATCGATCAGCAACGCACAGTTCCACTCAGTGCAAAACGCTTAGTTCGACAGTATCAGAACTGTGCCTCAAGACAGCATCGGAAGTTATCTACAGTCACTGACCAGAGGAGCCAAACTGGACATTCTGTAAGTGATAGTAGACGCCGTTCACTGGCTTCAGGACTATATCGCAGATACAGTTTAGCACTAGTGAACTTAAATTTTCTTTCATTAGTTCTTTGACCAGACTATCAAGAAACTGAAAATGTTTTTTGTGCCATTCTCAACAAAGAAATGTTGAATGTAATTTATAATTTTTGTTGTGCCAAGCAGATACAACATATTTTAGATCACTCGTTTGTGTCCGAACTTTATTCCTATACTTACGACTTTGTACTTCTAGTTACAAAGGTTTCTGTGCATAA
Source organism: Schistocerca piceifrons (assembly GCF_021461385.2). Classification (NCBI taxonomy): domain Eukaryota; kingdom Metazoa; phylum Arthropoda; class Insecta; order Orthoptera; family Acrididae; genus Schistocerca; species Schistocerca piceifrons. The sequence continues at coordinate 1,013,243,914 of NC_060139.1, forward strand.
ATACTCTGGAGGCATTCTGGTTTTCCTTTCTTCTTCGTCCATCAAAAATAACTAATTGAGGATCACAGCACTGCTGCGTTTATCAGTTGTGATGTTAAACTGTGCTCCTTCCAGTAATTTTTCAGCTTTACTTTCTCGGTTTCTGCTTCTTATTCCAATCAGTTTTTTTTAGAATTACCATGTCAGTTACCAGGTAGTTCCCTTCTATATGGTGTAATTACAACCCAGTTTTGAAAATCTTGTGATGAGTGTATGAGGTGCGGCAAGCAGATAACGAGACTGGAGTCAGAAATGTGATTTGTTGAAAAGAAAGTTACAATTAACTTTTATTCGCTTCAGCATATGCTCTACTTCTATCTGTACACTTCTGCACACTTGTCTTCAGTTGTTTAGAACGATGCTGTAGATCACCTACAGCCACGATCTTCAACAACTCTGCTGTTTTGGATTTTATCTCTTCAACAGTCTGAAATGTTGTTCCCTTCAGTGCATTTCTCACTTTTCGGAACAGATAAGAGTCACAGGGAACCAGAGATGGTGGACAAGGAGGATGTTCGAGCACAGGAATACACTCGTCCGCTTCAAATTCTTTCATAGCTACGGCATTGTAAGCTGGCGCTTTGTCCTGATGCAGAATTCAAACCCAGTCGTTGCATCCTTATTCTTTCCCTCATCTTGATTAAGACTTCTTTGTAATATTAATGGTTAACGGTTTGATCCTCGAGCAGTTATTCGTTCATGGTAACACCCCTGGCACCGAAAAACAAGGGATTACCATTGACTTCTGTTTTAACTTGCCCATTCGTGCTTTTTTTAACTCATCGAGAAGTGCGAGTCTTCCAGTGCAGCGACTGATGCTTTGTTTCTGGGTTGTGCTACAAGAGCCATCTTTTATAGCATTTGATGGCACGTGTGAGCAAGTTCTGTTCTTCGTGCAGGTGTTCCATGAAATCGGAGAAAATATTTTTCTAATGGTCTTTTTGTTCTTAAGAGAGATTTTTTGGAAGTGATTCTGCAAAAATTTTATTATGTATAATTCATCACACAAAATTTGTCTTAGAGTTTCTTTATCCATGTTCACCGTGTCTACGACCATATGAATTCTCAGACGCCAGTCGTTCCTCACAATTTTATCAATTTTCGGAACGTTTGCTTAAGTTCTTGAACTCACGGGTCGACCAGGACCTTCACCGCCTCCAGCCTCTTTTCGACCTTATGGCATTCAAAAACTCGCGCACGTGACGTATCATTATCATCAAGCACTCCTTTATCATAGTAAAACATTCCATTGGCGACTCTTTCAATTTACGAGTAATATGAGGTTATTGCACTGGTCTATTTTTAAGTACATCGTGTTCGCAGCACTACTACACGAAAGTGTCCTCTCCAGCTAAGGCTCAAAAGCAAAATAAAGCAGACAGGAATACGAAACGAATGGTGACTGGTCTTGAGGGTTCCGTATTAACCTTCCCATGTGGCTGAGCGATAGAAGGTACGCAGTCTCCGTGTCGCAACTGGACATCCAATCAGCGGAGACAGATTCCCTTTTCAAAAGAATAACGTTTTGCGTTCAACAGGACAGGTGGCCGTTGGCGTGTATCGTGTGATACGTCATAAAGGAAACAGGCTGCAACAACTGGCGAACGGGTCCAGGCCAAAGGAGGCAGCATTATGTTCTGGGAAATGTTTTCTTAGGATTCTCTCGGTGATCTCGTCATTCTGGAAGGCACAAAGAATCAACACAGGTATGCATATACCATTGGGGACCATATCCACCACTTCAAACGGTTTTTTTCACGATGGCATCTACCAGCAGGACAATGCAACGTGTCCCACAGGCGACCAGACTTACCGAATTCAAGCCCAATCGAGAATTTGTGAGACCACTTCGATCGGACTGCTCTCGCTAAGGATCCCCAGCCGAGAAACCTAGCACCACTAGCCACGGCCCCGGAGTCAGCAAGGTTCCACATCTCTGTCGATGGCTTCCAGAACCTCGTACACTCTTCCTAACGCCTCGCAGCAGTCAGCACCGCAAAAGGTGGTTAGTAAAGCTTTCGGCAGATGGTCACATTAATGTGAGTGGACAATGTATTCGCACATGGTCGTATTACAGACAGTCCTAAGCTCTTCCAGTGTCCCGTCTAGATCGCTGAACACGGCTGTCTTATTTCCAGTGCAGTCCCTGCTCCACGGCGACGTCTTGCGTTATCGCTGGGGTGCTGGTTTCTCTTCTGACCCTCCACCGCCTAGCGTGGCGATTCCTCCGGCGAAAATGTTGTTCACCTTGGCGATGAACTGCTGTGCTGGATGAAATTGGATTCCCTTGTTAAGCCACGAAACGCTGTTTACACCCTGGTTTGCGTAGTGATATAAAACTGCGCCTACGTGTCTGCTTACGTGCAGCATAGTTACTATAAAGCTGGCATCTGTGCTGTAGGCTGTTCGCATTGCTACAGGTGTCGCTACGCCTGGCGAGTAGGCTGCCATGCTTCGTCGCCGTTGCTAGAGGGAAGGCTAGCTTACAGTGCAGTCCCGTCGACGCGACTTGCCGTCACAACAGGGACCGAAGGAGAAAACCGTCGCTTGATTTTATGTGCTTTGAAGTCTCGCGCCAAGCTAACCTAGTTTTTACTCAAAATTTTCAGTGTCTGTCGGTCACTCACCGGAAGACTCGATTTTCTTACGTAACGTCTTCAACCTCTATCAAGCTTCACCTCCTCTCGTCCACACAAAACTTCCATCTACTGTCAACATGTCTGACTTTATTTCTCATCTCTAATCAACAAAATGCGATGTTTCTCTCTCTTCCCCTCTCTCAATCGTATTCTATCAACGGCATCGGACTTCGTAAGATTTCGAGGAAATTCCCCAAAACTGAATTTATTTATTTTTCTGTAATCGTTTTGCGCTTTTTGTAGTAGGAACAGTTTACAACTCACTCGCACACCTTCGATGACCGCGCCAGAAACACCCATTCAGCTGAGTGGTGAATCGGGGCTGCTCTAACGACTGAGGGCCGGCAACCCATTCGACACAGTTTAATTGTTTTTTTTTCCAGCAGTGTAGAAGCAAACAGACGCAGTCAACAAAAGATGGCAAATACTGGACGTTAATGGCAGACGTAACAATTAGCCTATGAAGCTAATAATTTAAAACGAAATTTTATTTGATGTGATTAACACGTCATAGTGGATGTAGTGTAGCGGTCGTAACAAGTTATAGTTTGTACCTAATGGTGGGGAGATTCTCATCTGCCACTGGGAAAGTGACGGTGAATGCCAGAGAGAGTCCAGAAAACCGTCTAGTCCAAACACATAACGAGATAGTTGTAATTACAATAGAGGACAACACTCAATGTCCGGAACATAATACGCAGCAATGTGTTTTAGGGAGCACTTAAAAAGCATATTCAGAAAATAAAAACAAGTGAAGTTATTCGAACTTATTGTAAAAACCGCCAGTGCCAAATTATCTGTCATTCCGCAGCATTCGAAAGAAGTCACAAACGACATGGAACACACTAATGGTCTCTATGCAAAATCGCTCACAGTTACCGTACTGGCGCTAATCTTAAAAAAGACCCAAAAATCTGTTGAAAAAATTACCACTCTTAATCGTTTGTACATTAATAAAATAATCACTGGTGGGACATTTGTGCCCCACGGCTAAATTTTAGCCTTCCTCAGCCGGCCGCTGCGGTCGAGCGGTTCTAGGAGCTTCAGGCTGCAACGGTCGCTTGTTCGAATCCTGCATCGGGCATGGATGTGTGTGATGTCCTTAGGTTACTTAGATTTAAGTAGTTCTAAGTCTAGGGGACTGATGACCGCAGATGTTAAGTCCAATAGTGCTTAGACCCATTTGAACCATTTTTTAACCTTTTTCCCTCTTCCGATAGGTTTATGGGATGGATGAAATTTCATGGTTTTTAATATTTACTAGCCGAGTGCACTTTGAAATGAAAGTCAGCGCTATCAGTTCTACTGTTTTCGAGAAAAAGTAATAAGTACCTGACAACGCCGATGTGATATATTTGTTCCGCTGAATTAACTAAGCGGTTCCAGATGCTACACACTGTCGGTTGCTGTTGTCTATTGCTACAATACAGATATGAAACTGTATGTCCAGTGTCTTTGACAGAATAGAAATGTATGTAAAAAGAATAAAAGGCTCTTTGAATAGTGGCTCGAAGGCGCCGTCTTAAGGAAGATAAATTGTAAGTCTTGATAATAATACTGAAATGTTCAATCCGAAAGGCAACATATAGATGGCACTTCAGTTCTGATGGTGATACAAAACAAGCAAAACAGAACTGTGAGATGGCGTGGTACAGAGAGCAGCGAGGAAGATTTTGATAAATCACCACATATACAATCATACTCAAAAGTATCCGAACGACGCGAATCGCGTTCCGCCTGATTTCTATGCAATCCACATATTCTAATTTTCTTGCAGATCTTCTAATCACTTTTAGGTACAGTCATTTTCCGATACAAAGCAGTTACTACAAGATACCACGAGATTCCTCTGTTTGGCTATCAATCCAAGTGCAAAATAACACTTCATTAATGCAAATATGAGGAAAGAAGTTGGGAAAATCAAATTCATTTCAAAAAACAAGTTTAAAATGCTTGATAAAAATGTGTACAGGATTGAGAATCGAGACTCGCATCCAGCTAATATTGTCCCTGTTATCTAACCACGACTTATTTTAAATGTATAGGTTGGGCACAAAGTCTTGCCCTGATTATAAAAATTTGTAACAGAGTAACCGTTTGACACAATAAGTTACATTTGATGCCGTTACATAGGTTAGTGTTACTAGTTGTAGTGACCAATAGATGGCGCTAGTGCTCCACAACACCGACGCGGTCTGTTAAGTCACGATAGTTGCTGGCGAAATGGCGTCGAAGCAAGAAAAAGCGCAATGTGTGCTTTGGTTTCACGAAATGAAATCGTCCATCACTGTTCAGCGTAAATTTCGGTCTTCTTATGGACGCAGCCCTCCTGACATTAAATCAATAAAGCGATGGTATGCAAAGTTCAACCAAAGAGGCAGCGTTGAAGATCGTCCTCGAAGTGGCAGGCCTCGTGTGAGTGAAGCAACAGTTGATCGTGTTCGGCAATCGTTTCACCGAGTCCGTCTAAATCAACTCGTCCAGCATCACGTGAACTTCAAATACCGCAAGCAAGTGTGGTGAAGGTTCTTCATGAAAGGCTTAGGTTGCATGCTTTTAAAGTGTAAATTGTGCAGGCCAGCAACCGAATGATGTGCTGACACGTGCTGAATTTGCAAATGGGTTTCTCAACAGGATTGATGGCGCTAACGATTACTTAATTGCGTATGCTTTACCGATGAATCCACCTTTCATGTCAATGGAATGGTAAATAGGCATAATGTCAGTATATTGGGTTCAGAGTCTCGACATGCTACTGTACAGTTACAGCGAAACAGCGAAAAAGTGGATGTTTGGTGCGGCCTCAAGCATAACAAGGTTTTTGGACCGTTTTTCTTCGCAGGAAAATCCATTACTGTTAACGTTTACAACTACATCGTCATCTGCATGGATACTCGGCAAATCACATTTAAGTGCCTGGCAGAGGGTTCATCGAACCACCTTCGCAATTCTCTATTATTCCAATCTCGTATAGCGCGTGGAATGAATGAACACCTACATCTTTCCGTACGAGCTCTTATTTCCCTTATTTTATCGTGGTGATCGTTCTTCCCTATGTAGGTCGGTGTCAACAAAATACTTTCGCATTCGGAGGAGAAAGTTGGTGATTAGAATTTCGTGAGAAGATTCCGTCGCAGCGGAAAACGCCTTTCTTTTAACGATTTCCAGTCCAGATCCTAGACGTTTTACAACAGTTCATTGCCGCACAGTTGGAAGAATATTATCAACCATGGGTAATTTTCCAGCAAGATGGGGCACCCTCCCCCCCCCCCCCCCCCCCGCCACTTGGCTTTGATAGTGCGTGATGCCCTGGATGAAACATTTCCGGATCGGTGGATTGGAAGGAACGGTCCAACACCCTAGAACCACGCTCTCCAGACATTACGCCCCTCGACTTTTTTTTTATGGTGCTATATCAAGGACAGAGTCTTCGGCACACCTGTTGCTGACGTCGACGAATTGAAGGCTAAGATACAAGCTGCTGTGGTTACTGTGACACAAAGCATGTTTTGAAACACCTGGCGGGAACTGGAATACCGCCTCAACATTCTCCGAGCTACCAAGGGAGCACACGTTGTGGTTTACTAACGTAAATGGTCTTAAAAAAAACTAGTAACACTAACCTATGTAACGACATCAAATGTAAATTATTATGTCAAACGCTTATTCTGTAATAATTGTTATAATCAGGGCCAAACTTCGTGCTCACCCTGTACATTAAGTGAATTCGCAATTGCGAATAAAGACAACCATCAGCTGTATAATGGAACGACGACAATGAAAATTTGTGCCGGACCGGGGCTCGAACCGGAATTTTCCGCTTATCGTGAGCGGTCGCCCTACTTTTTGGCTATCCGTGCACGACTCACAGCCAGCCCCAAACTTCCACATATTGTCAACCATGCGTCTACGACCCGCACTGGTACATCCATTAAGTATATTCCCATGCAGGTCAAACGTTGTACTAAAGTCGCTTGGCCGGTATCCGCAGAGACATACGGTACTGCAGCACATGTGTAATTCTGATGTCATTGCAAAGTTCCTTTGGATATGCATACATGTCCAAAGGACAATTTGTTCCGGACCTATGGTGGACGACATATGGGAATTTGGGTCTGACCTTGAGTCGTCCACGGATAGCCAAATGGTAACGCGACTGCTCACCATAGCGGGAAATCCGGGTTCCTGTCTTATTCCGCACAAATTTTCACTGTCGTCATTCTATTCTACAGCTGATGGTTGTCCATATTCGCAATTACGAATTCATTTAATGTATTTCATAACCACTGTAGTCACCGCAGTGCCTGTTCCTTTGGACATGGATGCATGTCCAACGAACTTTTACATCGTCATCAGAATAACACAGCCACTGCTATATTATATTTGGCTATGGTTTCATTCACAACCAATAAAGTGTGCCCATGTTTAATCTTGAAATGACATGGCGTTATCTATTTTGTTTTACGGGAATTCGAGTCCAGAACCTAATCGATTGTTAACTAAGCACAATAAAGTGTTGGATATCTAAACTTTTCATCTGAACCGAGATAATTAAAATTGAAATGACACAAAAAGTTATACCTTACTGGGATTTGAGCCGAGCACCTATCACCGTTAATTTCTAGCCACGTACAGTCGTTAAATATCCATTTATTTAAGGCAGTACCTAGATGTGCATCGGTTGGAACATATTACGGTACGAAAGTTATGTGGTGACTCAGAGTCGAACCTGCACATATCATTATAGTTGACTACAGACGAAGGGCTGACAATTATCGAGTTCTAGGACGGACTTCAGTTGATGAAATCTATGAGAAAAAGTGCCGATACAGTATCTCGATAATGTCTTATTGTATCATACGGCTAGTTTCGTCGGCGTATTCTTCCCATCCTCAGGCCCCTCCACTGTCAAAAATGTGTTTGATTTCCTTCCCTCATTTACTGTGGGATCCTAATTACTAGCGCACGTGGGCTAGCTTTCATCGGGAGTCCATCCTCGACACCGTATTGTCTCCAATGATGTTATGTAAAAGTTTGACAGAGTCGACACCGGCGCCAATCGTTATTGGCGACGCCTGGAAGAATGACAATCCTTCGGTCGGAAAGGCATCGCATAGATACACTCTCTAAGGCGTCTCCTCGCTGACTTCGGCCACCGGCAACAGCCTCGTTGAAACAGGTAGAAGACGGGGCAAACGCCACCACAGGTCCTCCTCGCTGGCGACCTTCAACTCCAACTGTCGGAGGGTGGCACGATACTTCATCTCCCAGTGCCACACCTTCTAAAGGCAATACAATGACGTCATTACAATGACGTCATTGTAAGGTAGTAAAATCTTAGCCATACACCAAGACAGTAAGACTGCTCTACACCAGTGATGCTGTACCGCCAACTCAAGTGCCGGCTAATCCTAGCCCCTCAGAAAAAGGCTGGTAGGTGCCACAGCCGCGGGACTTCGGTCCTCTCCAACAACCCATCCGAGAAGTTCGGCCAGCTTTCGCAAAGTACTTTCTACTTCCCTCCCGTAGGTAACTTCGTTGGATTAATGACTACGTCTCGTCATCTCAATTAACTTTGTTTTTTCTCAGGTGCAAGCCTGATGGAAGACTCATAGAGTGTTATATTAACTTTGTGGAGAGGAAGTTTTTGTTTTGTCAGTGTCCTTTTGTTTTGTCAACAAACATTTCTCTTTCTCATTTGGAACTTGTTGTCTCTTAGGTACCTTACTACTTGAGATACAGCAAGAAGTTGTAATTAGTTTTCACCGGTAATTTGGCGTGCGCATACTACAGCTTGAAAAGAGGTGATGAAAATTTTTGTGCCGAACCAGGATTCTAAACCAGACACGAATGGAATGATGGAATTTATAACGCTCTAGGCAATTCCACCCTATAATGTTACTCCTTTGACAGGATTTGGAAATGAACGTGATCGTGTACCAGTGGATCTGAAGGATTACATATCGAAAGCATGCAACAGTTGTTGTAATGGGTAACAAACTAACGCTACATTGTTTGAAAATTAAAACTGGTGGTCATGTAAATGAATACAGTCGACAGCCTAATTACGCAAAAGTAAATATGCAACAAAAAAGTCAACTAACTGGTATGTTCAACTTTACTTGAATTAGCATTCTGATGTAAATCGGGCACGAAAACAACAGTAGTTCTAGTATGTATTAGAAATATGACTATTCATGAGCAAAGCTACTATCTCGTTAAATTTAGTGGCAACAAATTACTTCACACCAACGTACACTGTATGATTTAGAGCGTAAAGGATAACGCTAATTGCAATGTAGCCGCTCAAGAGAGGAAAAGTACTAATAATATGGGCATGAAATGGCTCTAAAACTGTACTACTGAAGGATAATAATTCTGAACTAATTACCAAGTTATTATTTTGGTTAACAGAAGCGCTAACAGCTGTTATAAAAGCTACGTGAACTTTTACATACCACAGAAAATGAGTTGTACTTGGGGACTCTGGAACTGTTATAGTTTAAGCAATATATTGCAAACAATATGTTTAAGTACACAAATGTTTCAAAATTAATTACTGAGCTTTACACAAACTTTTAGTATTTGCTTACATATGTTTCAAAATTAATTACTGAGCTTTACACAAACTTTTAGTATTTGCTTACTATCACACCGGCTAAACAGGAGGACCCTATAACTGCACTGCCTACTAACACACTTCTTAACTACCGCTTCCAGCATTAAATAATCAGCAACGAAGTAGTTGACAGAACAATGGCTCTTGGAATACGATGACTCTATGCAGTATCTTCTTGGCGTCAGAAATTCAAATTTCAGAGCAATCTAATAAACGACATAATGTAATAGCAAAAAGTATCCCATATCTAAGGCCTGTTTATTCTAATTTCTCTGCAATCATTGTCTCACTGAATACTCGAAGATACAACTCACTGGACGCTGGCCACAGACTACTTATACTACAAGTGATTTGCGCACCAAACCGCGCTCTTTGACCATTTATTCCTCCGTCCAAGCCTTTTCGTTGTGGAGGAACTACCTTCCAATTTTTTTTGTCGTATACAATCCTACATTCTCTAAGAATGGACCATTTATGTATCGATTCAACAGATTAAGTGACAAGTTATAGTAAATTGCATTTACATAATACTTCAGGATGACACTAAATTACGGAATAAGAAAGAAATGTTTACATGCATTTCAAGGCAAAAACGTTCTATAGTACAGATATCAAAGAATCGATACCTGATCTTGTGATCAGCCATCGTCATGAAGTAACAACGACAGAGTGTTTACTCCAAACTAAATTTCATATTCCTGGTTTATAAGAATTAATTCTAATTTTTAAAGTGTTGTTTATTTTGTTCATTGGTCTAGGATTTTACAGTCCTATCAATTGCTACACTCATTTGTAGTCACACTGAACCTTATAGAAGATTTATCCAGGTTAGGTAGCCAGTGTGTTACTCATATTCCAGCTTGCTACTTATATGTTAATTCTAGAGTGCACAACCCATAGAGATGTCCTGGTTTGTATGTTCTTTTAGAAATAAAATTTAGGAAATATTGATAAAAATTTTGTCCCATTAAAATACTTACAGAATCTAGATACAAAAAGTTAAACAATATGACAAATCAAAATAATTTGTAAAGTTTTTCAAAAAAAGTATTATGTTTCCCGATAAACAAAATTATTACATAATATTTAAATATTTATAAAAACAAAAATAGTTGCGTTCATATTGGTAACAATCCGATTTAATTAGTCTTCTTAAATCTTCAGTTCCAAAAACATTGTCAGTCTTCCTGCACAAATTAACATACGGTAATTACATTTTTGCCTGAATTAACCTAGTGAAAGTAACAACACAGTCTTTCTATTTTAGAAACGTTATAGTTTTCACGTATCATGTATACATTCCTTTAAGTTACATAGGAATTTTTAATAACTGTTTATAAGTTTAGTAATTAAATATTTTTAAATTAGTCACACAAGTGACCATCATATACCCTTGTAGCTTTAGAAAATAAATACAAAATAAGATATTGCATACAGATAATTTTAACCCAATATAAAAAAAAATGTTAGCAGAGCCTTAATTTCTGCATCTGCATAAAAAACAACAATATCAGAAACCGAGTCCGCCTTGATAAAAACACCTTGTTATTTGTTTACTTATTTATTTTATTATTTATATACATTTATTCATTTTACCAAACTAGTTTTGGCGACAATATCACTATCATCAGTGGCTTTTTTAAAACTAAAACATGCAGAAAATAGAATAGTTATAGAAACACGGTAACACATTATTACATTTTTACCGTTCGTTTTTTGAAATATAGTTTTCTATAGCTACTTTCTTACTACCGTATTTATTGTTTATTATGGCATGTTCTTAACAATTATTCTCGCTGTTTACGGCGTATTTTCTGTGCTTTGTTCTGTTGCCGTTTTACTCAGCGTACATCATGTAAGCTGGAACTTTGTGAGCGGCTGTTAGTAGACAAATACTAAAAGGTGAACTAGGTATGTCAGCAATATACACTTAGGGGTTGCATTAGTGTTGTAGAATCCAGTTTTTGTGTGTACACACAGACAACACAGTAGATCACACCGCATCAGGAAAAAGAGACACATGGTATACAGTAACATACAATAACAAAATATCACATAGAATTGGAAACATCTTGAAAAAGCAAAGGTTTCCAATAACAGTCAGAACAAACAACACACTTCAGAGAGCAGCCCCGAGGCACGACTCAGCTGAATGGGTGTCTCTGGCGCGCTCAGCGGAGGCGCGTAGTGGCACCAAAGGGTGTTGCCGAACTGGAGGACCTTAAAGGGACTCCTTGCGTTTTATTCACGCACATGTCGATGTTGGAACCCCCTCCCCCCCCCCCCCCCCCTCCTCGTGACAACGCCATAGGAAGGCGCAGGACAGGAGGGCTGCAAATCATGAACACTCTTTGCTGCATCAGAACATGTTCCAATTTCACCAAACGGTTTTGAACGACCCTAGTGGTTCAAACCTGCATAAAACAAAAACAGTTGTCACACTACGTTCCAAAGGAGTACGATCACGTTCAGTGGGGTTGCAGCTCCACGATGTCATTAGAGTAGGGTTAAATTTCGGAGGATGTAACCATTGTCTACCTTTGTCAAGAATGTTGTCCCGTTGCTCATCGCCCTGTGAAGTGTCGTTTTCGATCGCAAAACTTGTGGGAACCTACTCCTCAACAGATGGGATGTGAGCCGTGTACGGCTCGTGTTCATGCCATTTCTTGTTTGTCATCTTCTATTACTGTACTGCCGCTTCGTTTTCTTACTCTATTTACTGGCGTCACTAACTTCCTGCCTTACTTGCCCGTGAGCGGCAGCAACAGCGCGTATCGATAAGTGCACTGTCGTACCAGCTCTGGAGCGACCGATAGCATTTCCGGGTGGTCTGAGGAGTGTGTCTGAGGAGTCAGTTGGAGACGGACCATCAGTGCAGTCGAGACGCAGCAGCAGTGAAGTCGGGTACGGAGTGCCGGTGAGGCGCCGACAGCCAGTGCTCGCCGACCGCTGGCGACACACATGGAATGTCCTACGGAGGGAGATTGGAGCGGGACGACCGTTGTTTGGTCGTTCGGTTGATCGTATCATAGACAGACGTATATTTGGTCCTTTCACCGTTTCTGCGCCTGTAAGTTGGTCGGTTGGCGTGGAGCAGCGAGGAAGTCTCCGTGGCGCATTCTGGCCGGGCCCGCTGGCGACGTCGACGCGCGGTCGGAATGTCAGCGGATGTTCCCATTGCTACGAGGTCCGTGGTTCACCGATCCCGGACACGAAAGTTGAGTCTTTAGTTAATCTGCCAGCCAGCCCCGACTGTTCACATTGTGTCGTTTTAATTTCGTTGTGGGCTGTTGGGACGTTCCCTCGAGCAAAAACGTGTGTTTTCAAGTTGGCGAAATTCTAGCCGCCCTCCTGTGAAGTTTAACTTAACTTAAATATTTTGAACTGAAGTGCACCAGCGGAATCTTCTGCCTTGTGGCCGTTAACGTTCCGGTTACCTGCCCTGGCCGTTGACGTTAATTCAGGCAGTGTATTTTCCTCGTCATGTTATGGCTGTCCAGTACGGTGTGTAGTTTGACAGCTGAATGTGTCATTCGTTGTGGGCGCCGATACCTTCTGTATTGTTCCATTGAACACCCTGTTGTGTGCTGGTTGGGTGGAGCGGAAGTTATCCTGTCGCTTGGTCCGTTGACTGTCTGTCAGCTGGGTTGCCGTCCAATTGAGAATTTGTTAAGCCGACTGCCTGACTCACCTAAGCGAGGGTTAGTTTTGAATTCGAGGCCGACGCTTGGAAACTTCTGAGCGCCGTTTGATGTGCTGCTTTTTTATATTTGGCCTTGTTGTTTGTTTATGTATGGCTTCTAGCCGAATTTAAATTAAAATTTTTTGCCCTTAAGGCGTGAGATTCGTTGAGCCTTCAGCCTGATTTAAAGAAATTGTAGGATAAGGCCTTCTGCCTTTTAAAATTCAAATTCATGTTTAGAGTCTTAAGTTATTGGCCTTCAGCCGATTTTAAATTAAAGCTCTTTTGCCCTTAAGGCGTGAGATTGTTTGGGCCTTCAGCTTAATTTAGAGAAAGTTTATAAGATGAGGCCTTCTGTCTTTTAAAATTCAAATTCTTGTTTTTGAGTCTTAAGTGATTGGCGTTCAGCCAGTTTTAAATTAAAGTTGTTTTCCCCTTGAGGCGTGAGATTGAATGTCGCATTTAGCCGGGAATTAAGTTCTAAAATTAATGTTTAGCGTGCTGTGTTTTTTATGTTTTCTTTACTCTTGTAATGTTTGTCAAATGAATAAAGTAGTATGTTTAAAGGCAACTGACAGCCACTCATTTTGGTCCCTTTCCACAAATTAAACTATCTGTCCTGTCCTGCGGATATGACAGCGGATCTTACCATGGTTTTATTGACACCCATTATGCCACCTCCTGATTTTTTCATGTCGATTCTGAGGAACAGTGTGTCTGAATTGTTTTTTCGGCCACCAATGAGAAAACCCTATTATTTCCACGCTAGGTGTTACAGTTCTGACCTTCATCACAGAGGCTTCATAAGAAGGGGTTCAATGTGAGTAAGAGGGAGTGCGACAATTTTACAATAGCATGACACGCCCCAAAATGGCGATGTGCGGAATTTTCGCGAAATTTGGTGCCAATGTAACATCATTAGCCCACCTCATGCATGAACTTCTGAGCTGTGGTCTTTCCTTCGCATTTGCCGACACCTTTCTGTTTGAAGCGTTGCAGAGCCCGAAGGTGACATCACATTAGTTCCATTACACAGGGTGGTTGTAGGCCCCTTTGAGCCAAATTTCAAACTTATACCACGCAGTGGGAGGCAATTACATGGTTTCAAGAAAGTGATGCCTTCTTGCGTAGCGCATAACTGGTAAGATTGCGTGTTGCATACGCATAACATTATCAAGACGCATCACTCTTTGAGGGCAACACACGAAAAATGTTTCAGCATCTCAGTATTCGTTATTCTATGATTTTTTATTTTAATATTCCTCTAGTTCCACATATAATTTCGAAAGAAATTTTATTTCCAAGAAGGAGGCAGCCGGAGTCCAATTAGTCGATTTTCAATCCGCGCGAACCGCGAACCGTCAAAGCAAAACAGAAAAGAGTTAGTGGATATGTAACTTATTAAGAATGCTGATATAAATTTAAAACATGGTAACAAATAGGATAAGTGGAACGAAGTACATGTACCATGAAATGGAATCAAGGTTATTTACGAAGGACAATGAGAAAACCTAGTTTAGATCAAGAGGAAGTAATTAAGCTAAACGATTAACCTTAACTGTAGTCAACAGAAGGACGTAAATGTTATGAAACTCTGGGGTCACTTGAGACTATCAATTAAGGTAGTGAAGACAACATACAGGATGTTGAAGGGACTATTATATGTGTAATGGACAAGACGAACAAAGAAGCAAAATCAGAGTGAACACGTTAAATAATTTACATCTTTGAACATGAAATTATTCGAAATTAATGGAAGTGAAATATTAAATATATTGAACGCAAATGTTGTTCAGAAGTACAGCCTAAATTCAGCTACATCATTGAAAGAAAAATCGTCTGTGACGCAGTAATTAACAAAACCCTTGTTAAACACGAATAATCTTTGAGTAGCAAACTCATCCTGTTACAAAAAGCGGAATATGATTACAGAAAAATAAATAAATTTAGTTTTGAGGAATTTCCCCGAAAGCTTAAGGGTGTTAGATACGGTTGATAGAATACGTTTGAGACAGAGGGGTGGGGAAGAGGAGGGGGAGGAGAGAGAAACATCGCATTTTGTTGATTAGAGATGAGTAGAGAAATGTAGTCAGACAGATGTTGACTGTAGATGGAAGGTTTGTGTGGATGAGAGGAGGTGAAGGTTAATAGAGGTTGAAGACGTTAAGTAAGACAATCGAGTCCTCCGGTCAGTAATCGAGAAACACTGAAAATTTTGAAGAAAAACTAGGTTAGCTTGGCGCGAGACTTCAAAGCAGATAAAATTAAGCGACGGTTTTCTCCTTCGGTGCCTGTTGTGACGGCAAGTCGCATCGTCGGGACTCCACTGTAAGCTAGCCTTCCCTCTAGCAACGGCGACCAAGCATGGCAGCCTGCTCGCCAGGCGGAGCGACACCTTTAGCAATTCGAACAGCCTACAGCACAGATGCCAGCTTTATAGTAACTATGCTGCACGTAAGCAGACACGTAGGCGCAGTTTTATATCACCACGCAAACCAGGATATTAGCAGCGTTTCGTGGCTTAACGAGGGGCTCCAATTTCATCGAGCACAGCAGTTCGTCGCAACTCATGTGCCAAGTAGAACGACATTTTCGCCTAAGGAATAGCCATGCTAGCCGGTGGAGACCCAGAAGTGAAACCAGAACCCCAGCGGTAACGCAAGACGTCGCCATGGAGAATGGTCGTCACTGGAAAGGAGACAGCCGTATTCAGCGACCTAGAGGGGACACTGGAAGAGCCTAGGACTGTCTGTAATACGATCATGTACGAGTACATTGTCCACTCACATTAATGTGACCATGTGGCGAAAGCTTTATTAACTACCTTTTGCGGTGCGGGCTTCTGCGAGACGTACACGAAGAGTGTACGAGGTTCTGGAAGGCACCGACAGGGATTTGGAACCTTAATGACTCCAGGGCCGTGGCTAGCGGTGCTAGATCTTTCGGCTGGGGATCCACGGCGGGAACAACCCGATCGAGGTGATCCCACAACTTCTCGATTGGGCTTAAATTTGGTGAGTCTGGTGGCCACGGCGTTATGGTTAACTCACCCTCGTGTTCTTCGAACCATGCACGTGCACTATGAGCTGTGGGACACGTTGCATTGTCCTGCTGGTAGATGCCACCGTGCAAAAAACTTATTGGAGTGGTGGACGTGGCCCCCAACGTTAGATGCATACTTATGTTGATTCTTTGTGCCTTCCAGAATGACGAGATCACCCAGAGAATACCACGAAAATATTTTCCAGAACATAATGCTGCCTCCTCTGGTCTGGACCAGTCCGACATCTGTTGCTGGGTGTTTTCTTTAAGACGTTTCACAACATACACGCCAATTGCAATCTGTCCAATTGAATGTAAACGTTATTCTTCTAAAAAGGGCACCTGTCGCGCCTCAGTGGGCGTCCAGTTGCGATACTGGCGTGAAAATTCCTTTCTTCGTCGCCAGTAAAATGTGGTCAGCATGGGTGCATCAACAAGGCAGCTGTTGTATAGTCGGATACGGAGCAGCGTTCGCTGAACTATCTTTGAAAAGACACTGTTGGTAACCCTTGGTTCATCTGGGCGGTCAGTTGCTGAACAGTCGCACATCTCTGTGTCCATAAACATCTTCACAGTCGTCATTCACCCATGTCATCTGTAGCCTTCTTACACCACAGTTGCCTCTGTGCTTGTTTTGAATAGCGCCATTTAGCCATGCAAGGTATACTTTAACCACAATTGAAGCGAAGAGTACACAAACTTAGCCCTTTCGGAAATTCTTCCACTATTGCCGATTATCATGCCTTTTTGCATCTCAGATAAATCGCTCCGTTTCCGCTTAATGACGACGACAGCACTGTGTTCCACGTCCGCTCCCGACACGCTTTGTATATGCTGCACTGCCATTACTGCCAACTGCCGTGTGTAAGTGGTTATTTATTGTAGGTTGCCGTCACACATTAATGTGACTGGACTATATATGAGATAGTAACTATTCTCGAAAGAACAGATACCACTGATGACCGTGCAGCTTCTCTAGAACAAATGATAATTAATTGAAACCCTCAGCTGTTGAAGAGAAGCTGCAAGGTCATCAATGGTATCTGTTCTTTCGAGAACAGTTACCATCTTCATATATAGTTAAAGGCTACCCAGCCGTTTACCTTCGTCTGTGCGAATGCGCACAGGTTGCCCGAACTCTTACGGGAATCGTCACCTTAGTTGGTGCGAGTAATGAGTGGATGGGCAAATATCTATTAAACATTACGTATGTAGATTGTGGACAACTGGGAATGTGCGTCTCACGGGAAGCGTGCAAAGGATAACTCGCTGCAGTCGTGCTATTTGTATGCGTCCTTGGTGGCTCAGATGGATAGTGTGTCTGCCATGTAAGCAGGAGATCCAGGGTTCGAGTCCTGGTCGGAGCACACATTTTCAGCTGTCCCCATCGAGGTATATCCACAACACCTTTCGTTAGCTGAGGGTTTCAATTAATTATCATTTGACTGGATTATGTATTAATTGAGAATAAATCAGTTGAGAATAAAAAAAAATGTAATGATCCTATGGCATTGTGGGCCGGGAGGCCCCATCTGGGGAAGTTCGGCGGCCGAGTGCAAGTCTTATTTCAGTCAACGTCACATTAGGCGATTTGCGTGACGGTGATGAGAATGAAATGATATGCAGTGTTTAGCAGTAGCACACATTTTGCATCTTAACTGTCACCTTCAGCTAGTGGCAGTTCAGCAGGCACATTTTCTTCTTCTGCAGCCTGAGGTTCCTCATCATCATTTCCCAACCCAAATCAATCATTCAATAAATCCTTGATGTGTGTTCGTTCCAGGGTAAATTACGTGGACAGAAGAGCAATCCCGAAAAGCGACATTGAAAAGTCCTTGACTGCCTTGTAGTTTTTTGTCAGTTCCAGCCTTCTAAACGCATCCTTAGGGAGTTCAAGATCTTCCTGTATAACAGACACCATACGTTTGCTGTCATTTTATTGTATCTACTGTACTACTGATTTATTTTTTATGTGACTAGCATGTGAGGTTAGGGTCGGGAACGTGACCTAATCCATCCTCTCTCCACGAGGAATCCACGTCTTCCTAACCTGTACCCATTCTGTTGAAGACAATTCGGAGCAAGTTACCATATTTCTTACGGTGATTCTGATACTTAAGTGTTTTCTCGAATTAATTTTCCGTACACATCTTGTATTCAATATGTTCATCGCTCCCAATATTGTTAAAAATGTAACTTTTATATTTGCCCATTAAGCAAATCACTGCGTTATTTTTTTCCTGAGGATAGTAATGTTCTTCTGGTCTGAAGAAAATGTTAGTCGGTACATTGTTTGCTGAAGTTCTTGTTATTTGATCAATTTTCTCTCTGCCCCACCTCCAGTTGATAATCCAATCCCCACATGTGTACTGATGAGGCACACTATCGAGGTTGCATTTACTGCAGAGGTTAGTGTCACTTAAACCGATGGCAAAAAGACACTCATTGGTACTGATGATGTTATTGACTACCTTGTACCAGGCTGTTCTCATGTCAGACGAAAGAACATTACCACTCAGCTAAGCAGGCGGACAGTTGACAACAAACCAGTGTCAAGACGTAGGCATTTTTAGTTACTTCAGTAGTTGTAACATTTACGGATGCGTGTGACTAACAGTGCTTGTTGCGAGAAGAACTCCTATTCATACAGCAATATCAGTGGAACCTCGTGGGCTGTTGGCAAAGCATACGACTCACAAAAGCCGCATAGAGTGGCGACGAAGTGAATACCTCTTCAAAAATCTATAGAACACTACGAGGTGTGACAGTTAAGTTATGAGGCAGCCAATCTCCTATTACACATCTGCACGAAGTAAGGTTTATATTGGAATGCAGTTAAACTTGAATCTTTAAGAGTGGTCATCGTTCGTGTTGTCTTTCTGGCTGCTTTAGTTTGCTTTTGGGCTTTGGTTGTAGACTGGACCGTGTGTTAGTTGTGTATAAATCAGTTGAGAACAAAATTGTATTTTGGACGTAGGCACTTGTAGTTATTTCAGTAGTTGCAATATATGAATGAGTGACTGGCACTATTTAATGGGAAAAGAGCCCCTGTTCATACAGTCGTATAAATGGCACCTAACGGGCTGTTATCAACGCACAGAACTCACAAAAGTCACATAGAATGACGACGAAGTGAAGTTACTACAGCACCCAAAATAAATGGAACACTACGAGACGTGGCAATAAAATGAGGAGATTGCGTAGCTTTAGAAAAAAAATACAAAATAAGATATTGCGTACACTTAACTGTAACCCAATTTAAAAAAAAGTGGTAGCAGAGTCTTAATTTCTGTGTCTGTATCAAAAACAACAATATCAGAAATCAAGTCCGCCTTGATAAAAACACCTTGTTATTTGTTTACTTATTTATTTTATTATTTATATATGTATTTATTTATTTTACCAAACTAGTGTTGGCGACAATATCACCATCATCAGTGTTTTTTTTTAAACTAAAACATGCAGAAAATAGCATAGTTATACAAACACATTATTACATTTTTACTGTTCGCTTTTTGAAATATAGTTTTCTATGGCTACTTTCTTACTACCTTATTTATTGTATATTATGGCATGTTTTTAACTATTATTCTCGCTGTTTACGGCGTATTTTCTGTGCTTTTTTCTGTTGCCGTTTTCTCTCAGCGTACATCATGTAATCTGGAACTTTGTGAGCGGCTGTTAGTAGACAAATACTAAAAGGTGAACTAGGTATGTCAGCAATATACACTTGGGATTGCATTAGTGTTGTAGAATCCAGTTTTGGTGAGTACACACAGACAACACAGTAGACCACACCACATCAGGAAAAAGAGACACATGGTATACAGAAACATACAATAACAAAATATCACATAGAATTGGAAACATCTTGAAAAAGCAAGGGATCCCAATAAGATTCAGAACAAACACCACAGTTCAGAGAAAGCTAAGTCCAGTCAGAGAAGCCTCAGACAAATTCAGCAATGCTGGAATATATCATCTCATATGCACCTCCTGTCAGGTCCAATACATAGTACAACCAAACAGAAACTTCCAAACGAGATACACAGAGCGCATGAGAGCACTAAAAAGTGACAGCACACATTCAACTTTTTCAGAACATCTAATGAACAAAAACCATAAACCCACTAATGTCGAAAAAGTTCTACACATTCTGAAAACCAGCAACAGTCTATACCGACAACTAACAATAGAAGAAAGTTACTACATACATAAAGCGAAAGTGTAAGGAAAAAATGTAATAAATGAAAACACAACACTTTGCAACAACACACTCTTTACCCCTCTGAGAGAACTGACCAAGGACACAGAACAGAAAGAACCACTTCTCCATCACACACAGAAACATAAATAAGAAACAGAAATCGTCGTAGTTCACGCTACAGTTTTCATTGCCTGCTCGCAGCATATGATACACCTCTCGCGACACACGGGAACAGTAAGGTGGCGTAATGTTCTTGAACATAAACAAAGTCCCTAAGTTTTGTTTTTCTGTGTACAGAATCAGCTACATGCATTCCAACGAACGTGAGTACACGAATAACTGATTATCATCCCAGTACACACCAAAACTGGATTCTACAACACTAATGCAACCCCAAGCGTATATGCTGACATACTAAGTTCATCTTTTAGTATTTGTCTACTAACAGTCGCTTACATAGTTGCAGAAGATATGATATACGCTGAGAAAAAACGGCAACAGAAATGAAACACAAAAAAACGCCGTCAACAGCGAAAATAATTGTTAAAAACATGCCACAATATACAATAAATAAATTACTAAGAAAGTATGCATAGAAAACTATATTTCAAAAAACGAACAGTAAAAATGTAATAATGTGTTACTGTGTTTTTATAACTATGCTATTTTCTGCCTGTTTTAGTTTTAAAAAACCCACTGATGATGGTGATATTTGTCGCCGAAACTAGTTTGGGAAGGCCGGCCTTTGTGGCCGAGTGGTTCTAGGCGCTTCAGTCAGGAACCGCGCGACCGCTACGGTCGCAGGTTCGAATCCTGCCTCGGGCGTGGATGTGTGTGATGTTCTTAGGTTAGTTAGGTTTAAGTAGTTCTAAGTTCTAGGGGACTGATGACCTCAGATGTTAAGTCCCATAGTGCTCAGAGCCTTATGAAAAATTTAGTTTGGGAAGTTAAAGAAAATGGTTCAAATGGCTCGGAGCGCTATGGGACTGAACTGCTGAGGTCATTAGTCCCCTAGAACTTAGAACTAGTTAAACCTAACTAACCTAAGGACATCACAATCATCCATGCCCGAGGCAGGACTCGAACCTGCGACCGTAGCGGTCTTGCGGTTCCAGACTGCAGCGCCTTTAACCGCACGGCCACTTCGGCCGGCGGAAGTTAAATAAGTAAACAAATATCAAGGTGTTTTGCATCAAGGCGGACTCGATTTCTCATATTGTTTTTCTATTGAAACACGGACCAAATGGAAGAGTTCCAAGATAAAGTTATTGCATCTATATCTGCTGCTTTAGTTGCTGCTTCTTTTGCTTCTTGTAAAATGTTTTGTGTTTATGTCTCCAGTTTTTTTTCTCCTGAAGTAGCCTTTTTTCTCTTTCCTGTCCATCTATCTTGTTTTTCTCTACTTCCTTTTTTTCCGTCTTAAATTCCAGATGTATTGAATGAGCATTTCGTGCAGCTTAAATGAGGGTATTAGGGACTGGAACATAGAGCACATCACTAGCATTCTGTATAGCATCGTGAACAACCTGCTAGGCAACAAGACTCCCCTCGTGTTGATCCTCTACAAAGCAACCTGACGTAACAGGGAAACCTCTTACAAGGACAGCATTTCCATGAGAAAAAATGAGTACCATCTTCATAAATGAAAGGAAATCCGGACAAGGCTTTGGTGAGCCTGCGATGAGACAAACTCAGAATTTATCCAGAGTCTGTGTGTCGGAACTGAATTTCTTTATTGCTTCAGCTGCACCAGGAAACTTGCGGGTATCCTTATACCCTATTTTTATTTTTACTGCTTTTGCTCGCGAGTACCACCCTTCTGCCAACTTAACCTATCTAAACAAGACACAAGTCGTTGCTCAGCTATTGCAGGCTGGTCCACAACATCACGTAGGTCAACGAAATAGATGGTACTGCTTAACTTTTTGAAAAGTGAATGAAATAAAACATTCTGTAAGATTTGGAATGAAATGTTTCGTTAAAAAATCTCTTTATGTTCGTTAAAAGCCACGGCTAATTTTTATCAGGGATCTATCGCCATAAATATCATACGTATTCCAACGTGAAGACATCCGTCTTACTCACGATGGATATAAAAAGAAATATCTTTCTTTAATGTTACGCGATAAGCAAATTAAACGCAATACTCAATTAATTATTTATTTTTCTCTGTGAGGCTTGATGCTCCACTACAGCCGACTATGTGCAATGGCAGCGTATACAACTGAGGTAACTGTTTTTAATAAAACTGTACCTCTGGCCTAAAATGAAATCTAAAATATAATAAGATGGCGTTTTCTATTTATTGAGATTAAATCCTTCCAATACTTTCAGAATTAAATGACTATTAAGAAAGTTTTTATAATTTTAACACCAATGGAGTTGCTTCAACAATGCAATTACACAAAATGGCCAGGGCAACATTTAATTGTTACATAATTAAATAAGGGGCAGGGAAGGTACTTCCTTGCTACTAACAAAAACACATGCTACATTGGATACTGACATATATATTTAGCAAAAATTATAATTAGAATACATATAGTTAAATTAATTACAGATAGTGATCCATATGAGACCTTCAGCTAGGACGTCAGAACCAAGAAGACGAAAGAGAAGCAGAGCACAAACAAACAAAAGTTCTTTTCTTATATACCACGAGACAAAATTATGCTTATTACAATCCTTGGAGCGCATATAGCGCGTTCATTGTGGCTGAATATCGATTACTAGGTTTCATGTTCCTTTTTCCAAGAAGCGACGCTATAATGGCAATCGTCAACTTAAAAGGAGGAGAAGATCTATCCACCAGTTTGTTGAGAATGGCGAAATACGCTTCACGGCATTCATTTCGAAACTTCAACAGTTGTAGTTCCGGTAAATTATTCGCTTCGGTTTCTAAAACATGTTTAGTTGGAAACCTAAGTCGATTTCTTTGGCAGGTAAAATATGTTGATGTGATGTTGCAGATTAACGTTTAATAGTGAAGGTGAATTATCTAGCACACATTTCTTTATAGCTCTGTCCAATACAGATGTTACCAGATGTGTTAGTTCTCGGTGAAGGAAAGGTGCTTTTCCTGACTGAAAATTTGACAAAACGGGTTCAGCTAATGTTGGCTGTAATAAAGGAAGATAACTTTGCTGTAAGAAGGTTATCTTTCAGAGCGCTTGCAACAACTTTGATATTATGATTGTGTTTGATCAGAGTGTTTCTTCTTTTAACCTTCTTTATCACCTATTTCAATCCACGATTTCAAGTAACCCAGCATTATATTTTCTCACGTGCTACCCTCGCATTTTGAGCCTTTCGAATCGAACAAAACTTTAGAGGAAAAACATCACTCTTCTAAATGGTGAATCTTTGAAAAGAAAATATAAACTTGTTGAAAATTCTGTTATTTTCCACTGTGTAGCTTCCGCGCCATCCTTAAAAGCACCATGCAGCACATGCAAGCCACAACTACGTCAAGGAGAGTAGCACTGGTGGGTTTATGTGTCTCAGACAACTGAATAATTTTTTCAAATTAACTTCTCCTAATCCTTTTTTCAAACCGTTTTCGAGATAACTTGCTTTAGGCTGTTGAGAAAAACTAAAGAATAATAACTTGTTCGTACCTGCCCAAGCTTCTCACTGCGATAGCGTACCAGAATATCCATTGGTTGCCGCTGGGACACCTTATTTAAACTTTCAGCGATCCCGCTACTATAAAAGAGCATTTTTCAAGATCTGCTGCAATTTGGTTTAATTGCAATTATTGTTGCAATTGTAATGGCATCTGATGCACTTCAGAAAGGGAAATGTCTTTCAACTGCAGTCAAACACAACAATATTTATGCTTTTATAACATTCCCTACAAATAAAAATTTCTTGTGTCCATTTCCTGAGAGTTTGGATGGTGCTGGTGCTTCATATGTGCTTCGCTGTTGAGAACTGCATACTTGTGCTCTCTGTGATGATTCTCTGCGTTTTAGGAAGAAAAAATGGAACAATAGACCTTACGTATGCCTGTAGGACGAACTCAATACTAAAAATATTTCCTAACATATCTTACCTGTGACTCTATTTTCTGCAGTGCTCTTCTGTTTTAAGATTTTTGGAAAAGTGTGTTTAATTTCACACTTCTTGTTATACTAGCCGGCCGGAGTGGCCGAGCGGTTCTAGGCGCTTACAGTCTGGAACCGCGCGACCGCTACGATCGCAGGTTCGAATCCTGCCTCGGGCATGGATGTGTGTGATGTCCTTAGGTTAGTTAGGTTTAAGTAGTTCTAAGTTCTAGGGGACTGATGACCACAGCAGTTAAGTCCCATAGTGTTCATAGCCATTTTTTCGCTATAGTATTGAGTAACTGCTTGTGCCGGTTTGATCTTGTTTGAATCTGAAGGGCGGTTCTTACCATTGAACCTATCTTTATACTTTTACGACACCATGTGCAGTATCTAAATGTTTCAGATCTTGGATCCCAGGGATACTTGAACTCATAAAATGGATCATATGTAGTACATGGCATTTTAGGAAGTGCGACGAAGTCAGTTTATTGGTATTTGTTGCCAGCATGAAGGCACCTAATGGTTTAAATATAGTATTTAATTTATTTTAAATAGTTCAAAAGAGTTGTATTTTCTATCGTTTTTCCACGGAAAGGTTTTTTTTATTTCATAACTAGACCTGCAATAAAAAAAATAAACGTAAGCCTGCGCGATTAGTTAGTTGACCACATCGGAAAAAACAGGAACACGTTCACAGCAACACGTGTGAATTGAACACTTGGCTGGTAAAAAAAATTCTTACAAATCGATACATAAAGCAAAGAGGAATTAAAGGCTACCAAATTTCTTAACATTAATTTTGCAAAATAAAACACAACTTTTGTAACATAATTGACAATACAGTTAACGCACTAACTTACATTTCTTTTACTACACGATGATATTTCAGCACGGTCCAGCAGCCAAAAAAGAAGACTATGGACTACAAGCAGAGGGAAGTAGCAAAAATTTGACCACGTGACGTCATCTTGAGCTATAATCCTGCTGTTTTATAAGGCTGGCAGACTCGTTTTGTGTTTAACCGCCATTAAAATACCGTTATGACATCACGTGCTCGTAGCTTTTGTATTGCATACTGCAGCAGGAGCTATCACCAGTCTGATAATCGAAATTTACCGAAAGCGAACGAGACAAAACTAACTGAATGTTTTGGGCCGTGTTTTAAGAAGTGATGTTATGAGGTATCGCTTACAGACCATTCCCGCAGCCGTAATAAATTTGAAACTTCCTGGCAGTTTAAAACTGTGTGCCAGACCGAGACTCGAACTCGGGACCTTTGCCTTTCGCGGGCAAGTGCTCTACCACTGAGCTACCCAAGCACGACTCACGCCCCGTCCTCTCAGCTTCACTTCTGCCAGTACCTCGTCTCCTACCTCCCAAACTTTAAATAAGCTCTCCTGCGAACCCTGCAGAACTAGAACTCCTGAAAGAAAGGATATTGCGAAGACATGGCTTAGCCACAACCTGGGAATGTTTCGAGAATGAGATTTTCACTCTGCAGCGGAGTGTGCGCTGATATGAAACTTCCTGGCACATTAAAACTGTGTGCCAGATCGAGACTTGAACTCGGGACCTTTGCCTTTCGCGGGCAAGTGCTCTACCACTGAGCTACCCAAGCACGACTGACGCCCCGTCCTCACAGCTTCACTTCTGCCAGTACCTCGTCTCCTATCTTCCAAGGTAGAAAGTAGAAAGCAGTTTGGGCAAATAAAGTAGCTGAACAAGAAATATTTTCCGTCTTAAGACGTTCTCTTAGAACTGAATAGAGGGGAATAATGGACGTTGCCGGAGGAGATTTATTCAAAGGCTTCATTTCTTTCACGTATCTGGGAGACACCGTAGCACCGGTGGATAGTTGTTTTCGATGACAGCATTTTTTTCCAGTCTACCAGACGCATCTCCTCTCAGTGCCGCCGCCCTTTTCTCCATTAATTCTACATTAAAGCACTAATACACTACTTGCCATTAAAATTGCTACACCTAGAAGAAATGCAGATGATAAACGGGCATTCATGGGACAATTATATTATACTAGAACTGACATGTGATTACATTTTCGCGCAATTTGGGTGCACAGATCCTGAGAAATCAGTACCCACAACAACCACCTCTGGCCGTAATAACGGCCTTGATACGCCTGGGCATTGAGTCAAACAGAGCTTGGATGGCTTGTACAGGTACAGCTGCCCATGCAGCTTCAACACCATACCACAGTTCATCGAGAGTAGTGACTGGCGCATTGTGACGAGCCAGTTGATCGGCCACTGTTGACCAGACGTTTTCAATTGGTGAGAGATCTGGAGAATGCGCTGGCCAGGGCACCAGTCGAACATTTGCTGTATCCAGAGAGGCCCGTACAGGACCTGCAACATACGGTCGTGCATTATCCTGCTGCAACGTAGGGTTTCGCTGGGATCAAATTAAGGGTAGAGCCACAGGTCGTAACACATCTGAATGTAACGTCCACTGTTCAAAGTGCAGTCAATGCGAACAAGAGGTGACCGAGACGTGTAACCAATTGCATCCCCTACCATCACGCCGGGTGATACGCCAGTATGGCGATGACGAACACACGCTTCCAATGTGTGTTCACCGCGATGTCGCCAAACACGGATGCGACCATCACGATGCTGTAAACAGAGCCTGGATTCATCCGAAAAAATGACATTTTGCCATTCGTGCACCCAGGTTCGTCGTTGAGTACCATCGCAGGCGCTCCTGTCTGTGATGTAGCGTCAAGGGTCTCCGAGCTGATAGTCCCTGCAGCTGCAAACGTCGTCGAACTGTTCGTGTAGATGGTTATTGTCTTGCGAACGTCTCCATATGACTCAGGGATCGAGGCGTGCCTACACGATCCTTTACAGCCATGCGGATCAGATGCCTGTCATCTCAACTGCTAGTGATACGAGGCCGTTGGGATAGAGCACGGCGTTCCGTATTACCCTCCTGAATCCACCGATTCCATGTTCTGCTAACAGTCATTGAATCTCGATCAACACGAGCAGCAATGTCGCGATACGATAACCCACAATCGCGATAGGCTACAATTCGACCTTTATCAATGTCGGAAACGTGATGGTACGCATTTCTCCTCCTTACACGAGACATCACAACAACGTTTCACCAGCCAACGACGGACAACTGCTGTTTGTGTATGAGAAATCGTTTGGAAACTTTCCTCATGTCAGCACGTTGTAGGTGTCGCTACCGGCGCCACCCTTGTGTGAATGCTCTGGAAAGCTAATCATTTGCATATCACAGCATCTTCTTCCTGCTGGTTAAATTTCGCGTCTGTAGCACGCCATTTTCGTGGTGTAGCAATTTTAATGGCTAGTGGTGTAATTTGATACAATCATACAGGATTGCAATGTTGCTGCTTTTACGATTTCATTGCCTTGAGTTGCCATATACCGTACTTAGTACCATGTGTTGTACCCACCTGGTAGTCCATTCCCCCGCATATCAGGCAGGTCGTCCCGGCAGCGATCCTCCAGGAGTAAGTGCGTAAACAGCTCTCAGGCGGTACTTTCCTTTTATGGCCCGGACCGTTTGCTATGTCGCCTCCACAGCGTCTGGGGGCGCAACTAGAGCCCTGTAACCGCGTGGCCTATCCGTGCGGCCCGCACAAGCCTGTAATATCGGAGTGAGACCGCTAATACGCTTCCTGAACGTTGGCAGAGTCGCCGAAGATTACCGACGCTAATGACAGCAGTGTGAGCACATGTACACGTGGCTAGCACAGCGCGCGTGATCCACATGGATTCCACATGCCTGCGCTCACTTGCACACAGGCTGCGAATTTGCAGTGTGTACATGAGCGATGCGCTTCGTTTGGAAACAGACTTGGCCGAAATTTATGCGAATGACGAACAACAAATACGAGTTACTATTCGTTATTCGTGAATACCAAATATTCACTTACACGAACAAAAAGACTTATTCGTCATCTGTGAATACAAAGTGTTAACAATAATAGATAAATATATTTTGCGTTTCTTTTAAATTACTTTTCAGAATAACTCTTTTTTTGGAAGTCTCATCAGAAACTTAGTTTGTTCTATGGAGATTTATCGTTGTGGCACTAAAGAAAATACGTTCCATACATCCAATGCACTCCTGAATTCGTGTTTAATCTATTTTTCAGCTCATAATCTTCTTCAGCAAAAATTGAGAAATCATCAGTTCCGTGTGTTTTTTGTGATTCTGTTTTCACTCCACTTCTCAAGCTACATTCCAAATAAAATCTCCTTTTTACATCATAATGTCATTACAAACTAGCGACCCGATTTCTTTGGCATTTCTTTGGCTATTATATGTCTGAAGTTTGTTATAAGACTTCCGTGACCATGGATAAGTGTTTTTAAATCGTGGCAAAGACTTAACTGTAATAATTTCGGTTGGTGTAGAAAGACGAATAACGTCTTCCAGTCGTCTCTTCACTCTTTCACGACACAGAAGTTGCAAGCGTGCTGTAATATTAAGAAGGCGAACCTATTGTCTATTCCGAACTTTTTGAAATTCAGTGCTCTACGTAACTGCATAAAAGGATGTCAGATAAAAAAATTATTCCATATTCGAACTGCAAGTTTACTCAGAGTTAATCCGAAAACATTTTGGATGACCATCGACGTTCAGCAGCATTCCATAACCGTTTTAAGAGACTTTTGATTAAATGTATGCTAATGTTAATTGATTGACCGAGTACATCGAAAAAGTTCAAAGAAGGCTAGCACGTTTTGTATTATGGCGACATAGGGGAGAGAGTACCACTGAAACGATACAGGATTAAAGGTGGACACCATAAAAACAAAGGCTTTTTTCGTTGCGGGGGAATCTTCTCACGAAATTCCAATCACCAACTGTCTCCTCCGAAAGCGAAGATATTTTGTTGACACCGACCTGCATAGGTAGAAACGATCACCACGATAAAGTAAGTTACATCAGAGATCGTACGGACAGATATAGGTGATCGTTCTATCCGCGCGCTATACGTGATTGGAATAATAGAGAATTGTGAAGGTGGTTCGACGAACCCTCTGCCAGGCACTTATGCGTCATTTGCGGAATACCCATGTAGATGTAGATTTAGATGTAGTGAAGAAGGCAGAATTTTCAGATGCAACGCTCTGGTCCGTTTGGACCTGACAGCTTCTCACGACAGTAAGAGCGGCGCTGGCTACGAAGGATGGGTGCGACTTGGCCACTATTCTCCAGCCGGCCGACAGAGCTTGTGCAACAATGGAGACAGCAAACACGCTAAGCATCGCAAAAGCTGCAGCAAAGTCGAAAGAGTATCAGGCAGCGGCAAAATCACAAGCGTCGAAAGGTGGAAACAGAGGAAAAATTTCAGAATGTAAAGGAACAACAAGACGGGCTATAGATACAAATCGAGACTTGGAAGACCACAATTTCGGTGTGTGTGTGTGGGGGGGGGGGGGAGGGGGGGGAGGGGGGGGAGTGGTGGCCTGTAGCGCACTTCGGAATAAGTGGACATTCGAAACTTGAACTACTATACCATAAATACAGATGCATCCTTTTGCCTTAATCACGACTACTCTATGTACGAGATGTGACAACTTTATGTTATTTTCAGGCAGACATCGTGCCTAGCGTAGGCACGTTGCCAGTAGAAAGACATATCTCAGCCAAGGACAGTTCGTTACATCGCCCACAGCAGCAAATAAACAGCCGATAATAACTTATCGTAGCTGTAACAAGGATGTGAATTTAGGTTTTCGTAATACTTGTCGTTGTACGTTCGTAATAGCGGACGAGCCGGAACCAATCTCAGGGGCGGATTTTCTGTACGCATACACTATCACTATGGACATTCGGTTGTCTCGATTCGAGACAGGAAAAGAAATGGTAACTGGGCGTCCAGGACAATTCAGAGAAAGGGGAAGAGGTTCGGTGAAAGTCACAGAGGTAGACCAGCATGTGGATCTAACAACACAAACGCCGACCACAGTGGCACACATTACGGTTCAGCACACCAAGACAGTGGCAGTCACTCCAGTCTATTTTAGATTGTGAAGACTGGAGCCAGACTGGTTCGCTGACGCAAAGGTCGAGTTCGAACGCATATTAGAAAAAGGATTGATACGGAGATGTGATACTGCATATTGTCCTCACGTTTACATCTAGTTAAACAAAAAAGACGGAAGCTGAAGGCATCGCCGTGATTACAGGGAATCGAATGCTCTCACGATACCCGATCGATATCCAGTGCCAAATACTCGTTATTTTCCAAATGTGCTAGTGGGAACTAAATATTTCAACGTCATAGACTGTCAGTAGGCATTCCATCAAATACCGGTTGCAGAAGATCGTATACTGATGACGGCTCTCATTACATATTTCGACATAGTTTTTTTACGTATGCCATTTGGCCATAAAAACGCAGCTCGAACGTGGCAACGTTTCATTGATGACGTGTTACGAGGGACAGACTTCACCTTCGCCTATCTCGACGATATACTGATATTTTCAGCAACCCAGAATCGTCGAGAGGGCACCTTAAAGCAGTTTTTGACGGACTACGTAGGTATGGGATAGTAATCAATGAAAGTAAGTGCAACTTAAGAAAAAAACCACTTGACGTATCTGGGTCTAACAGTTTCATCAG
Source organism: Schistocerca piceifrons (assembly GCF_021461385.2). Lineage (NCBI taxonomy): Eukaryota > Metazoa > Arthropoda > Insecta > Orthoptera > Acrididae > Schistocerca > Schistocerca piceifrons. The sequence goes on from NC_060139.1 coordinate 1,013,274,816, forward strand.
ACAGCATCCGCCTCTTTGAAGAGAAAGTGGGACTTAAACAACAAATATCTGGGCTGTTGAATATGAAACAGTTACATAAGTTCTTAGATGCTGTAAATTTTTACCGTCGACATCTGCTGGGAGCAGCTGCTTTGCAAACACCGCTCACAGAGGCGCTGACAGGCTCTAATATCAGTAAACAACAGATGCTATGGTGGATACCCTGCAGGCAGCGAAACTAGCTACAACGGTCGGTACAGACCAGGCAGCTACTGGAGCAGCGTTACGTCAATGCTCTGCTGGACACTGGCAGCCGTTAGGTTGTTTCTCACAGAAACTCACGGAAGCACAAAGGAACTAGAGTGCGTACGACTGAGAACTTTTAACAGTATAACAGGCACTAAGTCACTTTTAGCGTTGTGTAGGCGGTAGACAAATTCACAGTGTACACACACCACAACCACTCACTTTTATATTCATCAAGCGTACGGATGCTCTGCCATCTGAGCAGTTTAGACAGTCGAATACATAAGCCACTTCAACATCGTCTTATGTCATGTAAAAGGAGAGGTGAATACCGTAGCAGACAATTTCTCTAGGGTCGCGGAGGTAACCAATGCTGTGGATTACGCGAGACTGCCAAGACAGCAAAGAGAAGATGCACAACTTCAGCTTTTTCCGCAGAGTGCCTCCAAAGGGTTGAGACTGCAGGAAATAGGTCCGGAAGGTGATCCTGTTAAAATATGGCATGATACGTCACAAGGAAGGCCTAGACCGTTCGTGCCTAAGCGATTACGGTGAGAGATTCTGTTCATAATTTGGCTCATCCAGATACACGAGGGAGTATAAAATTGCTAACGGAACGCATTGTTTGGCTTGGAGGAAGGAAGGTTGTCGAAGATGGACACAAGCATGCCATGCCTGTCGACGTTGTAAGATGGTACGTCACGTAAAGAAAAAAGGTGGACACTTTGGAGAACCATTTGGTCGTTTTGAACATGCGCACCTCAAAGTAGTTGGCCCACTGCCGATTTCTGAAGGTTAGCGTTATCTGCTGACAGCAGTTGACAGGTTTACGAGACGGTCAGAAGCTGTACCAATTCAAGCCATATCACCACAGAGGATCAGTCGAAGATTATTGCCGACATGGGTAGTAATATTCGAAAGCCTAATGTACGACACGGTCTGACCATGGTCGTCAGTTCGATTCCCCATTATTTGTTGAACTGGCGAACACTTGCGGATTCCGACGTCAACGAACAACAAGTTATCACCCAGAAAGTAAGTTCTTTATGGCTCTGAGCACTATGGGACTTAACATCTATGGTCATCAGTCCCCTAGAACTTAGAACCACTTAAACCTAACTAACCTAAGGACATCACACAACACCCAGTCATCACGAGGCAGATAAAATCCCTGACCCCGCCGGGAATCGAACTCGGGAACCCGGGCGTGGGATGCGAGAACGCTACCGCACGACCACGGTCTGCGGACCCCAGAAAGTAATGGAATGGTAGAGCGATGGCATAGGACATTTAAAGCTGTTGATGTGACATGGTGACAGTTGCTCTGCAGCAGTGCGCACTGGTTTCAAACCAGAACTAGGGGCTTCCACGGCAAAGCTTGTGTAGGCAGAAACCTAGCGACATCCGGGCGTGATATTTGAAGTGCGTAAGACCCAGACTGACCTACCGTATTTATTGAAGAGGGTTAAAGAACAGCTGGCTAACCTCCGGCCACAACCGTCGAAATGGCATGGCGACATTCCGTCGTTTGTGCACCGAGACTTAAGCAAGTGTTCGCATGTTATGTTACGAATCATCGCAGTAATAATAGCCCCATCGCAGCCCCCATGTGTTGGGCCTCATAAAGTCCTAAACGTAACGCACACTCAATGAAGCTCCAGATACACGATAAACCGGTTACTACGCCAGTAGACCGAGTGAAGCCTGCTCACATACTGCCGAAAGGCTTAAAGCAAGAAGAAATAAAACGTTCACAGCAGAACGTGGTGCCACAACAGGAGCTATCATCTTCCTGAACAGAAAATAAACCGAATTATGTTGAACATACAGCGGCGGAAAAACAGTGCACACAAACGATGATTTATAGAAGGGCAGCTCGAATGGCCCGATAAAAGGTTCCGCACATACTTGGAGCTCCGTTCTACCGGGAGGCGGTGTGTGTGTGAGCGGTAAGACAGATAAAATAAGTAAACAGTTACACACAGTACAGAAGTTGTTGGCAGAGCCGTTAAATATTTGAGTGTTGTTTATTTTTTGCCTTTGTTCTGTGGAGTTGGTATGTTCCGTTGTTGATTATTCGCTTTTATAATTTTAAGGAAAAAATGGTTCAAATGGCTGTGAGCACTATGAGACTTAACAGCAGAGGTCATCAGTCCCCGAGAACTAAGAACTACTTAAAGTAACTAACCTAAGGACATCACACACATCCATGCCCGAGGCACGATTCGAACCTGCGACTGAAACAGTCGTGCGGTTCCAGATTGAAGCCCATAGAAGCGCTCGGCCACACCGGCCGGCTTTAAGGGAAAGAGAAGTAAACTTGTATGTTCTCGCTTGTGCGTAGAAGAGGTTATTACTTAATATGATGTTACGTAGTTGCCATAGGTATATGAACTTTCATTCAGTTAAAATCGCCGCTGTTCCTGATTTTCAAACACATTTCTGCAGAAATAAACTGGACTCATCAAATACCATAATAACTAATTCTTTTACGCTATTCTTTTTAGAAGAGAAAAACGTTTCATTTCATAACACCACACACAAATGACTCTTACGTAAGTATTTCAATGTACATCTGTCATCAAGTGTGGCTTTTTCTGGACAGATGACTTTGAACTCTGGCATAGACCTAAAGTTATCACGTTATATTTTCGTTCATGAAACATCATTCCATTGTTAAAAACATAGGCCCCAGCATCTAAGAGAAGCTTGTGGCATCTTCTTCCTGCGTGCGGTCATCGGCTCCCTGACGTCACCAAGCGAGGTGGTGCATTGTTTAGCAGACTGCACCCTCATGCGGGACGACGAGGGGTCAAACCCGCTCCCGGCCATCCAGATTTAGGTTTATCGTGACTTCCCTAAATCACTCAGGCAAATGACGGGTTGCTTCCTTTCAAACGCACGGCCGACTTCTTCCCCTATCCATCCCTCATCCGATGGGATCGATACCCTCGCTGTTTGGTCTCCTTCGCTAAACCAACCAATTCACCAACCTCTGATTCTACATCCTGCGACTTGAACTTTCCGGCTCAGTCAGAAGACTTCTTCCACTGCCGCTTAGTTGCTGCGCTGCTCATGAAATATAAGAAACAACGCACATACACATCTGTAGGTTTTAAAACAGTAATTAACAGAATTTATACAAATATTGTCTGTATCGCACTGTACCGAATATGAATAATTTCAGGCCGACACTTGCCATGCGTCGTTGCTGCGCTAACTGATTGTGTAAAAAAAACCCGTATCATCATATACGAAATTAATGCCTTCATTGCGCGATAATGTCGATGAAAGAGCCACTAAAGCAGAGTTACTGAATATGGTTTTCCGAAATTCCTCTACTATAGAAGACGAAGAAAATATTCCAGACTTCGAATCAAGAACTACTGCCAACATGTGTAACTTAGAAGTAAACATCTTCGGTGGCACTAGATCTTGAGGAATTACTATCTAAATCCCCATCACATACCTGCATTCTCGGTTTTGCAATGAATACTCTACGGAATTGTGGCGGAGAAAATTTAATGGTCTATGTAACAGATTTACTAAAGAGTTTGCCCCCACTACGCTTGTCCATCTTCTTTTAGAGTACCGCTGCACAGTGTGGGATCTTTGCAAGATAGGATTGATGGAGTACATCGAAAAAGTTCAAAGAAGGTAGCAAGTTTTGTATTATCATGAAATAGGGGAGAGAGCGTCACTGGAATGATACGGGACATTATTAAAACATAGGCATTTTTCCTTGCAGTATCTCATCACGAAATTCCAATAACCATTTTTATCCTCCGCAAACGAAAATTTTGTTGACGCCAACCTACATCGGGAGAAACGATCACCATAATGAAACAAGGGAAATCAGAGCTCGCACGGAAAGATATAGATCTTCGTATTTTCCGCGCGCTGTACAAGACTGGAATAATTGACAATTATTGTGAAGGAACCCTCTGCCAGTCACTTAAATGTGGTTTGCGGAGTATCCATGTAGATGCAGAAGTAGCTGAAATTTTCTTTCATTCCTCTTTTGACACAGAAGCTCAACACACTAGCAGAAAACAGTAAATTTGATTTGAACCAATCTTAAAAGAAATTTTTTAACTTAATTAAAAATTTTTGTTACGCTGAGCTTGTAGACAATTTTGAGATTTCTCGTCTGTGTCTGAACATAGTTCCGATTCTTGTTACGACTTTTTCATCTGTGTTTATGGGTTCCTCAACACAAAACCTCTGGAGGAATTCTGAGTTTTCAGTGTTCGTCATTCCACTTCTAACCACCAGTTCGGAAACATAACACTGCTGTCTGTATCGGTTGCGCTAACAACCTTAGCTGCTTCCATTAATGCTTTGGATTTTCTTTCTGTGCTTCTCTATTTTATTCCATCCAGTTTTGTAAAAAGACAACGTCAGTTGTCAGGTAGTCCTTTAATGGTAAAGAAGTTTTGAAAATGTGTTGGTGAGTATAGTGTTTCATAGATTTGGAAAACTAAATGAGGTAATGGTAAGCATGCTATAGTTGCTACAAAGGCATTAAATCCCGTCCAGCCAAGATGGTTTTATCTTCCGTCGTTCAGTAGTTTCTCGTTCAGCATGTGGAACAGCTTGACGAGGATTCCGCAACTTTTCTTTTTATTTAAAACGACGACCAGTTGCAGTCGCCAAGTCTAGCACAACACATGTCCGCTCAGGAGGCCTGACATATGCCACCGGATATTAGACTTTCGAGCCAAAAATAAACGTGGTTTTGAATAAAATGTGCTACTGGTGCAGACGTTTGCTTCTAAGTCCAGTTCTACTGTTCTTTTAGTTTTAAAACCTTTTCCCACTATTTATAGCTGGGAACGGTGTATTGTTTAGTTATTGTACTTACTTCACGACAGACTTATTCATAAATGCATCATAAACGATGATATAACTGATGTTAGGCCGTACCTCCGGATAGTGCAAGCACACAGTATATTTAATATATTTCACTTCAATAAATTTCAAATAATTTCATGTTCAGAGACATAAATTATTAAATGCTCTTGAAAAAAAAATAGAAAAACAAAACACTCTGAGTTTGCTTCTTTGTGTATGCTACTCCGTTCATTACGTAGTAATATTTCCATCTAACACTCTGAATTCTTATATCTACTCTTCTCATCGATAAAGTCTACTCAGAGTTTTACAAGATTTTCGTGCTTCTTTTCCTTGCAGGTATGTTTACCTCTTTAGGTTAATTGCTTATCATTGATCCGTAGTGCCCACGACGCCATTACTTGTGTTTACATTTTGACTATGTACTTCGTAAACCATCGTAAATCTATTTCACGCTATACTTATTTCTCTAACTACAGCCTACTGTTAGCTAGTTTCAAATTCATGTCTGCAGGCTTACTAAATGCGTGGGCCATCTAGCCACGATGCTTGTCTCTATATCTGTTTTGCTTTGCTGATCCATGGGGACAGAAGGCCGACTGAGTATTATTTTCTGCCTGCCTCCTTCCTTGAAACTAATTTGTTTCAAAATAATCTGTACAATTAGAAGAATATTAATATGGAATCGTAAAAGAATAAATAATATTGAGATGTTTCACTTTGTTTTGTATTTTTTTTTCTTTTTTGCTTGAAGTTAGCTTGCCAGATATAGGAGCGTGCAGTCAGCAAAAGTATTTCAGTTATTATGGTTATTATTACTATTGAAGTAGTTGTTAAAATATTAAATGGGAGAAGCAACAATGTGGCTACGAAGTTAGCTATCGAAAATGAGGGTTTTAAATAACTAACACGTCATGCCGACTCTGTAAGAGTGGTTGTAACAATTTGGTAATAAATGTAATGAGCGTCAGTGCCGTCATTTGCAAAGGGGTTGTAAAAGCTAGAGAAAGTCCCAAAAACCATCTGACCGAAACAGTTAAAGTGATGCCTCCATGGTTAGCGTAGGACGCTCCAGTCTCAACGCATAGAAGGTCACAGATATGACGTCCCGTATCGAACAATGTTGCATGAGTTATAAGTGTCAGTACGAAACGATAATCCTTACAACTGCTTAATTTTTCAGTTTGTACGTCAGAAACACCTGGCCGCTCGTGATTCACAGGGGAAGAGACAATTAAAAAACGTGACCTCCGCCCCTATACCATGGCGGGCCCATCCGTACCGACCAACTACCGTGTCATCCTCCGCGAGTTGCGTCATCGGATGCGGTACTGAGACGCGCGGGGTTAGCTCCCCGGCTCTCCCGACTGTTGTCAGTTTTCGTGACGTGGATCCCCTGCTACACGCTCAGGTAGCTCCTCAGTTGGCGCTATGAGGCTAAGTGCACCCCATTCCAGTCCTCCTACCGAGGGAAAAATCTCTGGCAGTGCGGGGAATCGAACCCAAGTCAACCACATGGGAGTGAGTTGAGTCGATCACTGAGCTAGGAGCCGAACCGGAACAGACAAGCGTCAAGACTACATTTTGCGTGAAAAACACGGAGAAAAACTGCTGTAGATAAGAAACAAGTACTTGATCATTCAGATGGCTACTTAAATACAAAGTGGTGGCATATCAAAAACGAGTTTGGAGCTAAGTGCTACTTGCTAAAGTTAAGTTGTTTACAGAGTTACTTATGACGCACATGCGCGGAAAATCAAAGATCAGAATCACTGGGCATTGCACCTGAATCGGTGTCGTTAAGTGATTTGGGAACAGGATGCTTTATCTCTCTACGTCATAAAGCACCCTTTGTGATAACGGAACTGTCTCAAGAGATAACTGACTCGACTCGTCTGATCTGCAGTAAGAGGAAAGAGTCCCCGACTCTGAATCGATACATCTACATCTGCATCTACATCTGCATAATTACTCTGCAGTTCAGTATTAAGTGCCTCGCAGATAATTCATCGGACCATCTTCAAACTGTTTCTTTACTGTTACATTGTACAACAGCGGGTGGCAAAACACGAGCACTTAAATTTCTCCGTAGGAGTTCTGACTTTTCTTACTTTATTATGACGATCAATTCTCTCTATGAGGTAGGAGTCGAAAAGGTATTACCACACTCTGAAGAGAAAGTAAGCGACTGCAATTTCATGAGAAGACCTTTCCTAAAAAAAACGCCTTTGTTTTAATTATTGCCACCCCAGTTCGCGTATCAAATAAGTGGCACTCTGTCCCATATTCCGCAATAGTATTAAACAAGCTGCCCTTCTTTGAACTTTTCCGATGTCCTCCGTCAATCTTATCTGATGAGGATCCCCCACCGCACAGCAGTTATCGAGAAGAAGGTGGCCAAGTGTGGCGTAAGCTGTCTCTTTTGTAGACCTGTTGAATAATTTTCTGAATTTTTTGCCAATAAATCGCCGTCTTTGGTTTGCTTTTCCCACAGTGCTATGCATGTGATCGTTCCATTTTAAATTATTAGTTATTGTAATCCTAAGTATATTGTTGAATTTTCAGCCTTTAAACTTTTGTGTTTTATAGTGTAATCGAAGTCTAGCGGGTTCCTTTCTGGTACTAATGTGAATGACTTCAAACTTCTCATTATTCAGAGTCAACTGCCACTTTTTACACTTTACAGATATCTTGTATAAATCATTTTTCCGTTAGTTTTGATCATCTTTTGACTTTACCAGACAGTAAATGACAGCACTATCAACAAAAACCTATGAGGGCTGGTCAGGTTGTCTCCTAACCCGTTTATGTATATCAGGAACAACAAAGGGCGTGCAGCATGTCCCTGGGGAACACGACATATCACTTCTGTTTTTTTTCACGTCTTTCCATCAGTTACTACAAACGATGATCTTTCTCCAACTGAGATGGTACTCCATAGGACAAAAGTTGATTAGAAGATGATTGTGAGAAACGGTGTGAAAAACCTTCTCGGAATTTAAAAATACGGAGTCAGTTTGACATTCCCTGTAGATAGCACTCATTACTTCGTTGAGAGTGAAGATCTAGTCGTGTTTTACAAGAACAACATTTTCTGAATCTCTGTTGTGTATTTGTCAATAAATTTGAGGCAATTCATACAATTCGATGACAGTATATGTTGCAAAACCCTACTGCTAGTCGAAGTTAGTGATATGGCTCTGAAAGTTGGCAGATCACTTGTATTTCCTTTCTTGGGTACTGGAATGACTTGCGCAGCTTTCCAGCCTTTAGATACGGATGTTTTGACGAGCGAGCGGTCGCATGTTGCTGGCAGGGGTAGTCGAGTGGTTCTAGGCACTACGGTCTGGAACCGCACGACTGCTACGGTCGCAGGTTCGAATCCTGCCTCGGGCATGGGTGTCTGTGATGTCCTTAGGTTAGTTAGGTTTAAGTAGTTCTAAGTTCTAGGGGACTGATGACCTCAGAAGTTAAGTCCCATAGTGCTCAGAGCCATTTGAACCATTTGGTCGCATTTGATTGCTGAGTATGGAGCTGCTGTATCAGCACATGTTGTTGTTGTTGTTGTTGTGGTCTTCAGTCCTGAGACTGGTTTGATGCAGCTCTCCATGCTACTCTATCCTGTGCAAGCTTTTTCATCTCCCAGTACCTACTGCAACCTACATCCTTCTGAACCTGCTTAGCGTATTCATCTCTTGGTCTCCCTCTACGATTTTTACCCTCCACGCTGCACTCCAATACTACATTGGTGATCCCTTGATGCCTCAGAACATGTCCTACCAACCGATCCCTTCTTCTGGTCAAATTGTGCCACAAACTTCTCTTCTCCCCAATCCTATTCAATACTTCCTCATTAGTTATGTGATCTACCCATCTAATCTTCAGCATTCTTCTGTAGCACCACATTTCGAAAGCTTCTATTCTCTTCTTGTCCAAACTATTTATCGTCCATGTTTCACTTCCATACATGGCTACACTCCATACAAATACTTTCAGAAAGGACTTCCTGACACTTTAATCTATACTCGATGTTAACAAATTTCTCTTCTTCAGAAACGCTTTCCTTGCCATTGCCAGTCTACATTTTATATCCTCTCTACTTCGACCATCATCAGTTATTTTGCTCCCCAAATAGCAAAACTCCTTTACTACTTTAAGTGTCTCATTTCCTAATCTAATTCCCTCAGCATCACCCGACTTAATTAGACTACATTCCATTATCCTTGTTTTGCTTTTGTTGATGTTCATCTTATATCCTCCTTTCAAGACACTGTCCATTCCATTCAACTGCTCTTCGAAGTCCTTTGCTGTCTCTGACAGAATTACAATGTCATCGGCGAACCTCAAAGTTTTTATTTCTTCTCCATGAATTTTAATACCTACTCCGAATTTTTCTTTTGTTTCCTTTACTGCTTGCTCAATATACAGATTGAACAACATCGGGGAGAGGCTACAACCCTGTCTTACTCCCTTCCCAACCACCGCTTCCCTTTCATGTCCCTCGACTCTTATAACTGCCATCTGGTTTCTGTACAAATTGTAAATAGCCTTTCGCTCCCTGTATTTTACCCCTGCCACCTTTAGAATTTGAAAGAGAGTATTCCAGTCAACATTGTCAAAAGCTTTCTCTAAGTCTACAAATGCTAGAAACGTAGGTTTGCCTTTCCTTAATCTTTCTTCTAAGATAAGTCGTAAGGTCAGTATTGCCTCACGTGTTCCAGTGTTTCTACGGAATCCAAACTCATCTTCCCCGAGGTTGGCTTCTACTAGTTTTTCCATTCGTCTGTAAAGAATTCGTGTTAGTATTTTGCAGCTGTGACTTATTAAACTGATAGTTCGGTAATTTTCACATCTGTCAACACCTGCTTTCTTTGGGATTGGAATTATTATATTCTTCTTGAAGTCTGAGGGTATTTCGCCTGTTTCATACATCTTGCTCACCAGATGGTAGAGTTTTGTCAGGACTGGCTCTCCCACGGCCGTCAGTAGTTCCAATGGAATATTGTCTACTCCGGGGGCCTTGTTTCGACTCAGGTCTTTCAGTGCTCTGTCAAACTCTTCACGCAGTATCATATCTCCCATTTCATCTTCATCTACATCCTCTTCCATTTCCATAATATTGTCCTCAAGTACATCGCCCTTGTATAGACCCTCTATATACTCCTTCCACCTTTCTGCTTTCCCTTCTTTGCTTAGAACCGGGTTTCCATCTGAGCTCTTGATATTCATACAAGTCGTTCTCTTATCTCCAAAGGTCTCTTTAATTTTCCTGTAGGCGGTATCTATCTTACCTCTAGTGAGATAGGCCTCTACATCCTTACATTTGTCCTCTAGCCATCCCTGCTTAGCCATTTTGCACTTCCTGTCGATCTCATTTTTGAGACGTTTGTATTCCTTTTTGCCTGTTTCACTTACTGCATTTTTATATTTTCTCCTTTCATCAATTAAATTCAATATTTCTTCTGTTACCCAAGGATTTCTACTAGCCCTCGTCTTTTTACCTACTTGATCCTCTGCTGCCTTCATTACTCGACTACCCCTGCCGGCCACATGCGACCGGTCATCCAGATTTAGACTTTCCCTGATTTCCTTAAATCGTTTCAGGCAAATGCCGAGATGGTTCCTTTGAAACGCACGGCCGACTTCCTTCCCCATCCTTCCCTAATCCAATGGGACCGATAACCTCGCTGTTTGGTCTCCTTCGCTAAACCAATCAACTCACCAACCTCTGATTCTGCACATGCTGAAAGGAATCTAACTGGTATACGATCTAAACCGGAGGCCTTGCCCTTATTGAACAATTTAGGTTGATTCAGTACACCGAAGATGTTTACTTCTAAGTTACTCATGTTGGCAGTAGTTCTTGCTTCGAAGTCTGGAATATTTTATTCGTCTTATTTAGTAGACGAATTTCGGAAAACCATATTCACTGACTCTGTTTTAGTGGCTCGTTCATCACTGATATCGTCGACGTTATCGCACAATGAATGTATAGATTTCGTATGTGATGATACAGGGTTTTTTACAGAATCAGTTACCGCAGCAATCACGCATGGCAAGTGTCGGCCTGACCTTATTCATATTCGATTCAGTGCGATACAGACAATGTTTGTATAAATTCCGTTAATTTCTGATTTAAATCCTACAGATGTGTATTTGCGTCGTTTCTTATGTTTCATGAACAGCGCGGCAGCTAAGCGGCAGTGGAAGAAATCTTCTGGCTGACCCAGAAAGTTCAAGTCGCAGGAAGCAGAATCAGAGGTTGGTGAGTTGATTGGTTTAGCGAAGGAGACCAAACAGCGAGGTTATCGGTCCCATTGGATTAGGGAAGGATGGGGAAGGAAGTCGGCCGTGCGTTTCAAAGGAACCATCTCGGCATTTGCCTGAAACGATTTAAGGAAATCAGGGAAAGTCTAAATCTGGATGACCGGTCGCGGGTTTGAACCATCGTCGTCCCGCATGAGGGTCCAGTCTGCTAACCACTGCACATCCTCGCTCGGTGAACGTCAGGGAGCCGATGACCGTACGCAGGGAGAAGATGCCACAATCTTCTCTTAGATGCTGTGGCCTATGTTTTTAACACTGGAATGACGTTTCATGAACGAAAATATAATGTGATAACTTCAGGTCTATGCCAGAGTTCGAAGTTAGCTGTCCAGAAAAAGCCATGCTTGATCACAGATGTACACTGAAATACTTACGTAGAAGTTATCTGTGAGTGATGTTAAGAAATAAAAGGTTTTTCTCTTCTAAAAAGAATAGTGTAAAAGAATTAGTTATTTTGGAAACCGATGACTCTAGTTTATTTCTACGGAGATGTGTTTGAAAATCAGGAAGAGCCGCGAGTTTAATTGAATGAAAATTCATATACCTATGGCCACTACGTAACAACATATTAAATAATGACTGCTTCTACGCACATGCGAGATCATACAGGTTTTTTTCTCTTTCCCTTAAAAACATAAAAGTGAATAATCAACAACGGAGCACAGAACAAAGGCTAAGAATAAACAGGACTCAAATAATTAACGTCTTTGCCAGCGCTTTCTGTACTGTGTGTACTGTTTACTTATTTTGTCTGTCTTCCCGCTCCCACACACAGCCCCCTCTCGGTAGAACGGAGCTCCAAATATGTGTGATAACTTTTATCGGACAATTCGAGGGACCCTTGTATAAATCACCGTTTGTGTGTACTGTTTTTCCACCGCTGTATGTTCCACAAAATTCGGTTTATTTACTATTCTGAAAGATTTTTGCTCCTCTTGTGGCACCACATTCTGCTGTGAGCGTTTTATTTCTTCCTGCTTTAAGCCTTTCCGCAGTATGTGAGCAGGCTTCACTCGGTCTACTGGCGTAGTAACCGGTTTATCGTGTATCTGGAGCTTCATTGTGTGTGCGTTACGTTCAGGACTTTATAAGGCCCAATATATGGTGGCTGCAAAGCGCTATTATTACTGTGTCGATTCGTAACGTAACATTGGATCACTTGTTTAGGTCTCGGTGCACAAACGACGGAATGTCGCCATGCCATTTCGACGGTTGTGGCCGGAGGGTAGTCAGCTGTTCTTGAACCCTCTTCAATAAATATGATAGGTCAGTCTGGGTCTTACGCACTTCAAATATCTCGCCCGGATGTCGCAAGGTTTCTGCCTACACAAGCTCTGCTGTAGAAGACCCTAGCTCAGGTTTGAAACCAGTGCGCACTGCTGTAGAGCAACTGTCACCATGGCACATCAATGCAGCTTTAAATGTTCTATGCCATCGCTCTACCATTCCGTTACTTTCAGGGTGATAACTTGTTGATCGTTGACGTCGGAATCCGCAAATGTTCGCCAGTTCAACAAATAGTGGGGAACCGATCTGACTATCCTGTTCAGTCGTGACGTACATTAGGCTTTCGAATATTCCTACCCATGTCGCCACGAAACTTCGACTGATTCTCTCCGCTGATATGGCTTCAATTGGTACGGCTTCTGCCCATCTCGTAAACATGTCGACTACTATTAGCGGATAACGGTAACCTCTCAGACATCGGCAGTGGGCCAACGATTTCGAGATGCACGTGTCCAAAACGACCAGATGGTTCGTCAAAGTGTCCAACTGGTTTCTTCACACGACGTACCACCTTACGACGTCCACAAGCATGGCATGCCTGTGTTCTCCTTCGACAACCTTTCCGACCTCGAAGCCAAACAATGTGTTCCGTTAGCAATTTCATACTCCCTCGTGTACCTGGATGAGCCAAGTTATGAGTACTTTAGAATATATCTCACCATAAACGTCCAGGCACGAACGGTCTAGGCCTTTCTTGTGACGTATCATGCCATATTTTAATGGACTCATCTTCCCGACGTATTTCCTGCAGTCTCAACCCTGTGGAGGCGCTCTGCGGTAAAACCTGAAGTTGTGCACTTTCTCTTTGCTCTCTTGCCAGTCTCGCGTATTCCACAGCATTGGTTACCTTGAGAAATTATCTCCTACGATATTCTCCGCTCCTTTTACATCGGTGTCTATGGTGAACTGGCTTATGTATTCGCACTGTCTGAACTGCTCAGATCGCAGAGCATCCGTACGCTTGCTGAACACAAAAGTGAGTGGTTTGTGGTGTGTGAGTACGGCGAATTGGTCTACCCCCTACGCCGAAAGTGAGTGAATGCCTATTATACCGTTCTCTGTCGTACGCACTCCCTTTGTGCTTCCGTGAGTTTCTGTGAGAAAAAAACGTAACGGTTTCCAGTGTCCAGCAGAGCATTGAGGTAACGCTGCTCCAGTGGCTACCTGACCTGGATCGACTGTTGTAGCTAGTTTCGAATCTCTCTCAGGATGGCCCAGTGAAACCGCTTGCTTCAGAGTTCTCTGGATCTGTTCAAAAGCTTGCTGCCTGCAGGGTGTCCAATCTAGCATCTGTTGTTTATTGGTATTAGGGCTGGTCAGAGCCTCCGTGAGCGGTGTTTGCAAAGCAGCTGCTCCCAGCAGATGTCATCGGTAAAAATTTACAGCATCTAAGAACTTATGTAACTGTTTCATATTCAACAGCGCAGATAATTGTTGTTTAAGTTCCACTTTCCCTTCCAAGAGACGGATACTGTCTGATGAAACTGTGAGACCCAGATACGTCAAGTGGTTTTTTCTTAAGTTGCACTTACTTTCATTAATTATTGTCCCATACCTATGTAGTCCGTCAAAAACTGCTTTAAGGTGCCATCGCGACGATTCTGGGTTGCTGAAAATATCAGTATATCGTCGAGATAGGCGAAAGTGAAGTCTGTCCCTCGTAACACGTCATCAATGAAACGTTGCCACGTTTGAGCCGCGTTTTTAAGGCAAAACGGCATACGTAAAAAAACTATGTCGAAATATGTAATGAGAGCCGTCTTCAGTATACGATCTTCTGCAACCGGTATTTGATGGAATGCCTACTGACAGCCTATGACGTTGAAATATTTCTATCCCACTAGCACATTTGGAAAATCACGTATATTCGGCACTGGATATCGATCGGGTATCGTGAGAGCGTTCGATTCCATGTAATCATGGCAATGTCTTCACTTCCATCTTTTTTTTACTAGATGTAAACGTGAGGATAATATGTATTATCACCTCTCCGTATTACCCCTTTTTCTAATATGCGTTCGAACGCGGCCTTTGCGTCAGCGAACCTGTCTGGCTCCAGTCTTGTCGATCTAAAATAGACTGGAGTGACTGCCACTGTGTTGGTGTGCTGGACCGTAACACGTGCCACTGTGGTCGGCGTTTGTGTTGTTAGGCCACATGCTGGTCTACCTCTGCCACTTGCGCCGAACCTCTTCCTCTTTCTATGTATTTTCATGGAAGCCCAGTTACCATTTCTTTACCTTTCTCGAATAGAGCCAACCGAATGTCGATAGTGATACTATATACGTACAGTAAATCCGCCCCTGAGATTGGTTCCGGCTCGTCCGCTATTACGAACGTACAACGACAAGTATTACCAAAACCTAAATTCACATCCTTGTTGCAGCTGCGATACGTTGTTATCGGCTGTTTATTTGCTGCCGTGGAGCGATCTAACGAACTGTCCTTGGCTGAGATATCTCTTTCTACTGGCAACGTGCTTGCGTCAGGCACGATGTTTACCTGATAATAACATAAAGTCGTGAAATCTCGTACATAGAGTAGTCGTGATCAAGGCAAAACGAAGTATCTGTATCTATGGTCTCCATTTTATTGACACGGCTTGCGTAACTGCATGGTAGAATACATTTGGCAGCTCTTTCACCGAACCGTTTATGATACCAACATAGTTGTTCAAGTTTCAAATGTCCACTTTTTCCTAAGTGCGTTACTGCCCCCCCCCCCCCCCCCCCCCGCCCCCAATCCCAACCAGTGGTCTACCAAGTCTCGATTTGTATCTGTAACCCGTCTAGTTGTTCCTTTACATTTTGAAATTTTGCCGCTGTTTCCACTTTTCGACGCTTGTGATTTTGCCGCCGCCTGATACTCTTTCGACTTCGCTGCAGCTTTTGCCATGCTCAGCGTGTTTGCTGTCTCCATTGTTGCACAAGCTCTGTCGGCCGGCTGGAGAATAGTGGCCATGTCGCATCCATCCTTCGTAGCCACTGCCGCTCTTAATGCCGCGGGAAGCTGTCAGGTCCAAACGGACCAGAGCGTTGCATCTGAAAATTTTGCCTTCTTCACTACATCTACATCTACATGGATATTCCGCAAATGACCTGTAAGTGCCTGGCAGAATGTTCTTCGAACCACTTTCTCAATTCTCTATTATTCTAATTTCGTATAGACTTTTGTGAAGGCATTTCGGAAAGCTGTGCTTTGGCAGCACTGTCGTCGATAGTATTTCCATTGATATTGCGCAGAGAAGTCATTGATTGTGTCTTCCCGCTAGCATACTTCAATGACGACCACAATCTCTTTGGATTTTCTCCCAGCTTTCGAGACAAAGTTTCGTTGTAGAAACTGTTATAAGCATCTCGCACTGAAGTCCACGCTAAATTTCGAGCTTCTCTAAAAGATCGCCAATCTTGGAGATTTTGAGTGTGATTAAATTTGGCATGTTTATTTCGCTGTTTCTGCAACAGTGTTCTGACCAGTTTTGTGTACCAAGGAGGCTCAGCTTCGTCGTTTGTTAATTCATTTGGTATAAATCTCTCAATCGCCGCCGATACTATTTCTTTGAATTCAAGCCACATCTAGTTTAGGCTTATGTTGTTAATTTGGAAGGAGTGGGGATTGTCTCTCAGGAAGGCGTCAAGTGAATTTTTATCTGCTTTTTTGAATAGGTATATTAGTTGCTTATTTTTGGAGGATTTGTGGGTTACAATATTTAGTCTCGCTACGACAACCCCGTGTTCACTAATCCCTGTATCCGTTTTTACGCTCGTTATTAACTCAGAATTATTTGTTGCTAAGAGGTCAAGTGTGTTTTCACAACGGTTTACTATTCACATGGGCTGATGAACTAACTTCTCGAGATAATTTTCAGAAAATACGTTTGGCACAATTTCCGATTATGTTCGATGCGTACCTTCGGAATTAAACACGTATTTTCGCGAACATATCGAGGGTAAATTAAAGTCACCACCAACTCTAATCCTATGAGTCGGGTACGTGTTTGAAATCAAACTAAAGTTTTCTTTGAATCTTTCAGCAATTGTATAATCTGAATTGGGAGGTCGGTAAAAGAAACCAATTATTATTTTATTCCGGCTGCCAGAAATGACCTCTGACCATACTAGCTCACAGCAACTATCTACTTCAATGTCGCGACAAGATAAACTACTCCTAACAGAAACGAACACGCCACCGCAATCGCATTTAGCTTATCCTTTCGGAACACCGTTAGGTTCTTTGCAAAAATTTCGGCTGAGCTTATCTGCGCTTTTAGCCAGCATTCAGTGCCTATAACGATTTGAGCACCAGTGCTTTCTATTAGCGCTTGGAGCTCTGGTAGTTTTCCAACACAGCTACGAGAATTTACAACTGTCATACCGATGATTTCTGTATATATGTTCTTCCTGTGTTCGCCAAAATTCCTGTGGCACCAAAATTCTGAGAGGGATCTGTCACCTCGCCGCTCGCTGCATAACATGTCGTTTACTAAGCCTGCTCATAGAAATCTTCATTAGGCTTATATATTGCTGTGTTGTTGGTGGAAGCCTAATTTCGTCTTCTACTAATGACGCTGCTCTGGCGTCCAGACTGTTGACTACTTTTCTTGATCATTCGTTACCTCATTATGAGTGAATACCAATGTTAAAAACCACAGTTCCGGTTTATCGGGCAGGAACTGAGGCGTGTGCACCTTCTTAAGCCATCTAGACGAATCATAGATTCTCGTAATTTCGTCGACTGCGAAATCTAACGCGCAAATCATTAATTTGTTCCTGCGAAACATTTGTCTCACTGTGCTAGTTCATTCCGTAAAGCCTAGGTTACACAACGACTCTAGGTTGCAGGCAACTGCGCTATCGGCCACTACGCATGCGCGTCACGTGTTTGCCCAACTCGTTGGTGAAACAAAACACTTTCAAGGTGTTCCAACTTTGGCGACGTTGCATGAATTTTGAGGTTATTTATGTTCGTAGAGTGTAGACTAATTGCAGTATGAAATGGGGAACGGAGAATGATGTTCGCGTTTTGGATATCTATGCTTTGCATAGGTGTTTGTGGCATTTCAGTGATGCTGATTACAAAATAAGCAACATATTGCTGCCGCTGAGACCGTCATGTGCGATCATAACATAAATGGTTTGACAATATCGGAGCTGCAGGGCAAAATTTATTGAGATAGCAGCATATATATGACTGAATTAAGAAAAATACAAGCAATTTTAATTCTAGCTGTGGCAATGTTCTCGTCTACAAGACTAAAATCCCATCGTTCGAATTGGCCAACTCTTTGTTAAGAAATATTGTTGATAGGAGGGAAGGCTATACAAATTCAAGAAGCTGCAGTCTTTATTCAATATTCATTTATTTAAAACGTCGCTGCAGTGCTTCCCATTCACATATGTTAGAATTTGAAATAATGCCACTGTACAGATGTATCTTCAAGAGAGTGGTTAACAAACCATTCTCTTCTTAATGCGGTCTGCTCAGAATAATTATTGTTGCTAATGTTAATAATTACTACTGTTAATATTAATAATTATTGGTGTTAATGAAATAGCATGATCACCAACTAAAACTGTATCTTATAGAATGCCGAGTGTTCTCGTTGTAATGCACGCAATATGTTGTAATTTCAGTTCTGGCTTTAGAGTACCTTTATTCCTTATCGCATTATTAACTCTATTTAGAAGAAATGTGAACAGATCTGGTGACATTCTAAGATAATAAAAAGAACCTCTTGGATCTTCTGTTATAAATTATTTCAGCAAGGATGCTGAACAACCGAGCTGACGTTTTTTCTTCATCTAGTCACGATTCGAAACACGTTTCTTATTTCTTTCTTATGCAGCGATTACACGCAACAAGCTTTAACTCCATCACAACTCGTGCGACGTGCAGCTGCCGAAACTTTCATTTCAAACACGACTCAGGGACCCACAGAACGACTAAACTGAAGTGCATACTGGTGTCACCGTGTCTACAGTCATATAGGAAACCACTTGCGTGCAACTCATTCCACGCAACGAGTGGCGCAACCCAATGTCGTCGTGTAAACTAGGCTTAAGTCTTGTATGAGACTGTGCAGCGTGCTCTGTAGCTGTACTAAATGTGACGTAGAGCTTCTGTCATCTGTCGTATGCGTCGGCGAATTTGCGTCGCCTCGATTGTTTGTTTCTTGCTGTGCGAGTTCTTTTAAATTTGGGATCACCACTTTATGGCCGCTAGTAACATCATATTAAATAATAACTTCTTATACGCACATGCGAGAACATACAACTTTGTTTCTCTTTCTCGTAAAAGACATAAAAGTGAGTAATCAACAACGGAACATTCTAACTACGTAGAACAATGGCAAAGAATAAACAGAGCTCAAAGAATTAATGTCTTTGCCGCCGAATTATGCATTGTGCGTAACTGTTTATTTATTTTGTCTATCTTTCTACACGACGCTAATCGAAAGTGGTGTTTAACCTCTGACTTGTCGAGTTTACGAGAAGCGATAATGACTGTGAATCTAGAAATGATTTCCAAAGCATAGTAATATGATAGAGTATATCAGTGAAACATTATCAGTTTTGTTATTCAAGAGCCGTCCAAACTGAACACAAAATACATAATTAATAATTTTCTGCATTTGAGAATTTTAATACCCTTGCCCGAGATAACTGTGCTTACGAATCTTGGTGTTAACGATCATCCTTGGTTCACATAGTAACGGATAAACGAATAGAGGAAGATCTTTGGTTTTAACTCAATTTCGCCAAAAATTATTTTTATGAAGTATTTACACTATTCAGTGGCCACAATTCGGTCGCTAGAGACGAGTGAACCTGGCTTAATAATAATTTTACTAATCTTCGGATATATAGAGGTGTGGTTAGACGCGATCTCTGTGAAGAAGATAGTGAAGCGTATTTGGTCTGCTAGCTACGTAAGATACGCGCGGCCAGAAGAGTTTTTAAGCTCTGATCCATAAAATACCTACAGAGTGATTGTGATGGACCCACCCTGAGATAGTAACATCTCATGTCTTGCCGCTGGTGCACTTTGCATACGACCAGTATCTCTTCGAGTTTTGTGATATATTTCTAGACAGAGTTTCCTTGTGGAAACCATTAAAAACATCACGAATGGAAGTTCGTAGTAAATTTAGAGCTTGTGTAAACCTTAGACAATCTTGGACATTTTGTGTCCTTTTAAATTTGGCATGCTTTCTTCGTTGTTTCTGTCACAGTGTTCTTATCTGTTGCATGCAGTGTGGTGGATCAGTACCATCCTTTATTAACTTGTTTCGTATATAATCAAATTGGACTGAGGAGAGACCGTCTCTTAGGAAAGTGTCAAGGGAAATTCAGTCTGCTTTGTTAAACATATATACTTTGCGTTTATTTTTGGTGTCTTTGGATGTTAGAATAGTCAGTCTCGCCACAACAATCTTGTGGTCACTAACCCCTGTACCTGTCATTATGCTCCCTACCTATTCTGAATTATTTGTTGCTAAGAGGTCATGCATCTTTTCGAAAACATTTTCACTTCCCGTGGGCTCCCGAAGTAATCGTGCAAAGCAATTTTATAAGAAATTTATGCCTATACCGATTTTAAACATGTAGCTTTGTCAAGAAGAATACATATGGCAGAAATGAATTGCATGCCACAGAAAATATATACAGATATGTAGAATGATTTGGGACCCCACCCATTGTAAAACAGAGGCTACAATGTTTGTAGTATGGTTGCGACATTTGGTGTCGGATATCTCGCGAAACGTCATTGCTTACAACGGGACGTAAACCTACACGTTTTTAGTGAGCAAAGCCACACAGACACTGGACTGTGGCAGACTGTAGGCGTAGAATTTGTCCAGTTAGTTTAGATTTTGTCTTTTTCCAAATCAAACATCATGTCGAGTTCACCGAACGCCCAAAAAGGTGTATAGCACTCTCACACACAAATTATTATTCTGTAGACTAATAAGTAAATTTCCTCATATGAAGTCCGTGAGATCGAATAAAACTGCTGCATTTTGCATTTATTAGTAATGGGGAAGTGTCTTCATATGAGGGAAGCGAGAGCGCAAATGACTACTTCCTACGTACACATTTCATTAAGGGGCAACCACCACAGAACACCTCAAAGGGCTGTACACACTATTTTGAATTTTACTTTGTGTAATAAAAAGGTTAGTTGTACTCAGGGGTAGAGGTTATACTTGACAACCGGAACAAATTTCAGCCGACCCTTCAGTTAAGATGATACAGTTGCTGAACAGTTCAAATAAAACTTTCCAAATGGGTTCCCCACTCATACAGTATTGTTATAGTTGTTGGTCACTTCAATTTAACCTCGGTATGTAGGAAAACATATTTGTTTAAAGACGGTGGTGGGCGTAAAACACTCGTCCAAAATCGTGCTGAATGTGTTATTTCAGACAATTGGTATAGGAACCTAATCCTAAGTTTAAACGGATTGGAAAACATATTTGACCTCTTAGCAATAAGTAATTCTGAGAAAAAAAGGAGCGTCACGACTGATACAGAGACTATTAACCACAAGGTTGTTGTAGCGAGACTGTATACTCTGACATCCAAATCCATCAAAAATAAACGCAAAGTACATTTATTTAAAGAAGCAGATAAAAATTCGCTTGTCGCTTCTCTAAGAGAAAGTCTTCACTCGTTTCAATCTGATAATTTATGCATAGACCAGATGTAGATTAGATTCGAAGAAATAGTATCGACGGCAGTTGAGAGATATATACCAAATAAATTAATAAGAGATAATACTGGTGTCCTGTTGTACACTATACAAGTTAGAAAACTGTTGCAGAAGCAACGAAAAAGGCATGCCGAATTTTAAAGAAAGCAAAACCCACAACAGTGGCGAAGTTATACAGAAGCTCTAAATTCAGCGCCAACTTCAATACGAGTTGCTTTTAATAGCTTCCACAACAAAACCCCATCTCGAAATCTGCCAAAAAACCGAGCGAGATCCCGGTCATAGGTAAAGTACACCAACGATAAGAACCAATCAATAACTTTACTGCGCGGTAACAATGGTGATGTTAGTGATGGCAGTGCCACCAAAGCAGAGCCACTAAAAACAGTTTTCGGAAATTCCTTCACCAAAGACGACGAAGTAAATAATACAGAACTCCAATCAAGAACATCTGCCAACATAACTGAAAAGTAGATATGCTCGATGTAGCGAAGCAGCTTGAAAGATTTAAGAAAGGCAAGGCTTTCGGTGCAGACATTATACCACTCATGTTCCTTTCAGAGCAAGGTGATACACTAGCTCCATAAGCAATCATATACAACAGTTAGCTCGTCGAAAGATCCGTACCTAAAGACTAGAAAGTTTCCCATTTCACCAAGTCACGCCAATATCCAAGAAAGAAAATAGCAGTAATCAATTGAATTACAGACCCATATCACTAAAGTCGATAAGCAGAAGGATTCTCCAACATACACTGTGTTAAGATATTATGAATTACCCCTAAGAAAACTGTTTATTGACCGACAGTCAACACGAATTCAGAAAATATTGTTCTTGTGAAACAAACTAGCCCTTTTTTCTGACGCTGTAATAAATGCAATTTTTTAGATTACCAGAAAGCTTTTACCACCATTCCTCAAAAGCGACTTCTAATCAAGTTGAGTGCCTGTGGAATGTTGTCTCAGTTATGCAACTGGATTCGTGAATTCCTTTCAGAAAGGTGACTGTTCGTAGTAATTGCCGAAAGGTCATCGAGTAAAACAGAAATAATACCTGGCGTTACCCAGGGAAGTAGTATAGGTCCTCTGCTCTTCCGGTTCTACGTAAACGATTTAGGAGACAATCTGAACGGCCCTCTTAGATCATTTGCAGATGATACTGTCATTTACTGACTTGTAATGTCATCATATGATCAAAACCAATTGCAAAATAATGTAGGCAAAATATATGAATGGTGCGAAAAGTTGCAATTCACTCTAAATAATGAAAAGTGTGAAGTCATCTACTTGAGGACTAAAAAGAATTCTTCTGAATTTCCATTAGACGATAATTTACAAAAGCCTAAAGGCTATAAATACCACTGTATACTTAGGGGCTATAGTTGTGAAAAATTTAAACTGGAGTGGTCACGTAGATAATTTTGTGGGGAAGGCAAACCAAAGACAGCACTTTATAGGCAGAATACTTAGAAAATTCAACAGATTTATTAAAGAGTCTGCTTATATTACGCTTGTCCGCCCTGTTCTGGAGCTCTGCTGTGCAGTGTGGATATGTATCAGGATCGATGGAAGACGTCGAAAATATTCAAAGAAAGGCAACACGTTTTTTACTATCGCGAAACAGGAGAGAGAGTGCCACGGATATGATACAGGAATTGGGGTTCAATCATTAAAACAAAGGCGGTGAAGATTCCTCTGTATTCAATTAACTTTCAGGTACAACAGCTGACTCCTCAAAACAATGCCTCAGACACGGTCTCTACATTATATAACAATAGTCAGCTATCATTATCATGGAATTATACCATCGATATACCCATCATTTTAGTTCTAAAACGTCTAGCGCTTGGTATCAGAGATCTCCTCTACATTCAGCGAGCAATGCAGCAGTTAAATTACCTCATTGGTTCCGAATGTGGGATGCTCGGTGTTCAGTTTCCTCAGCCTTTCAGTTACATGCCAGTGACTTCCCTAAACGATTTAACACGAGTTCTGGAGTATTTCTGTTGAAAAAGACTAGGCTTCTCCAGTTCTTATTATTTCCAAATCCGTCTGTACTTTCAGTCCCTAATGAGTTCATCGTGGACCCGATATTGAATCCTTGTCTTTCTTTCCTTTTTCTCACAGTAGTACGCGTATAGTGATTCTTCTTTGCCTGTTGGGTTGCCTAAATGCTGGGGCAGGGGCTTTCCTATGTGCAGGGTCAATGACATACTCATGCTGATGGGAAACTCAGAAAATGAAAGACGGCGTCTCTGTTTTATGTAATATAAGGGGCAGTCAAATGTAAAACGAACACTCGCCACTGTGGGACCATGGAATGTTTCCATTCGAAAGTAATCTCCATACTTGTTAAGCCATTTGTCCTACTGGCAAACGAGACAGTATTTCTGACCGTTTAGATTCTGTGGTGTGTCGCAGGTCCTGCAAAGTGTCTTCATAGAGCTGCGCACTGATTGTGGTTTAATGCCTAAGGAATTTTACGAGGAAAGAAAACGCTCATCATGACCTTAGAGAAACTTGTGTAAACAACATTGGATTTCTCTGTCGGGGAACATGTGAGATGTTTCCACTGTTGGCGTTGCCGTTAGCCTTAGAGCCGTTGGTATTCTGTTGGACGGAAGAATCCTGTTGCATGATAAAACATGTCCACACACTCACAAGTGGAAAAAGGCTATGTTTCAGCGATTTCATTGAGAAACACTGCAGCATCATGCATACAGCCAGGATCTTTCACTGTATAATTTTCACACATTTGTGAACTGAAGAAAGACGTGGGTGGATTTTGGTGCCAGTCGAACAAGGAAGTGCAAGAGTGGGTGTGGTTGTGGATCCGTCAGTGGCCAACAGCGTTTTGTGACACAAGAATTGATCATCTCGTCTCACAGTGGGATAAATGTCGTAACACTTCTTATGATTACTTTTGAATAGAACCATTCCATGATCCTGTTGTAACAGTGTTCAGTTTTCATTTGACTGTCCTTCATATATTGCAGAGGAAATGAGAAATACAGAAAAGAAAACCCGAAAAAACTGTAGATATAAAATTTATTCTAAAAGAATATTGCATTACAAAGAAATCGTACAATATTTTTTTTTATATTTAATATTTTTTCTTACGTTTTTACCACATGTAAAGTTTGTACATTTTTTTCACAATATAAAAATATTCTAGATATAAAACGATTACATTCCAGAGGAATGTTAAATACATACTAGATTACGGCAAGGAATATCCACAGTTCAAATTTTATAACACTTTTACATTTTCACAACAAGTATGTGAGCAATTCCAATGAACTTATTTTGATCACAGTCTGAAGGAAGCATGTAAATTCACATCAGCTGCAAATGGGTGACAGCAAATTCAATCTGCACAGTTGGTGTTAATTCCAATAACCACACATGTTGCCCGTAATCATCTATGGTTACTGACTCTACAGAAGATTGTTTTATGCCATTGGCTCTGTGGATTATGTGTCCAAACTCCGACTAGAGAGAGTACAATTATGGCCCTATGACCACAAATTCTGCAGTAGGTTCGGCATTCAACTTATCTTTCACTAACCCATAGACTCTTTCACTCACAAGTGGAATACCGTATTTGTTATATGCACAATATGTTATATGCAGAATATTAACATCACACCTAATACATTCATACATGTTTGAAGTTTTAATGTAGCAGTTGAGGTCATCAGTGCCTGTGTAGTATAGTTTCACACGATCTGGCAGAAATTTGTTTAATGTATATCGACAGTGAAAATAGAAAAAAAGCGTCTTGGAAGTATTCAGGATCATCATTTCCACCCCAATCGGTTTGTGAAAGACTACATTGAGTCTGCGCAGTTCAGTGGGGCCCACGTTTCATAAAAATTATGCTCCTTTGAAAATTTGGTTTTGAAATTAATGCAGCTGCCCCATACTGGCCTTCCCACTACTTTAGTAGTCTTATGATCGATATCTTTTGCATATTTAGAGTGGTCTGTGTTTGAGCTTGACTTTGAATTTGAAAAATGTTCTTCTTAAACTCATTGGGTACACTCATGAGGTTTTGTGCATCAATTTCAGTGTATGACTTCATCCAAGGAACTTGGCTTAGTGAAAAGATTCAACCAAACTTTTTAAAATCAGTTTATTCTGCAAACTTCGTTTCAAATTTCTGCAATGAATGACATAGTTTTTCTGAGAAATTAAGGTTGAAAATAATACGTTTAGTATCTTACTCTCTGATAGTGCAACCATTTTTTTTCCAAAGGGGAAAATCCGAATGTAACGCTTGAGTGCTCTATGATTACTTAAGGTCTTCTTTCAGGTAGATACCCTACGTCCTAATCGTCTGGTACATAATTCAAAATAAAACTTTTGCACTGTCTCGAAGAAGATATTCAAAACTGGACACAGAAAGACACTGCAACTTCGCTTTGCTATACAGGCTGTTCATGTCAAGACTAATGATGAAAGATTGATTTATTTTACTATTATAATCGAATATGATGTGATAGAAGAAGAAACAGGAGTCGATTTAGAAGAGATAGGGGAACCAGTATTAGAAACGGAATTTAAAAGAGCTTTGGAGGACTTATGGTCAAATAAGGCAGAAGGGATAGATAACATTCCATCAGAATTTCTGAAATCATTGGGGGAAGTGGCAACAAAACGACTATTCACGTTGGTGTGTAGAATATATGAGTCTGGCGATACCATCTGACTTTCGGAAAAGCATCATCCACACAATTCCGAAGACGGCAAGAGCTGATAAGTGCGAGAATTATCGCACAATCAGCTTAACAGCTCATGCTTAACATCAGGATTGATGGTCACGAAGTCAATGAAGTTAAGGAATTCTGCTACCTAGGCAGTAAAATAACCAATGACGCACGGAGCAAGGAGGACCTTCTGCAAGGTTCGCAGGAGAGCTTCTGTAAAGTTTGGAAGGTAGGAGACGAGGTACTGGCAGAAGTAAAGCTGTGGGTACCTGGCGTGAGTCGTGCTTCGGTAGCTCAGTTGGTAGAGCACTTGCCCGCGAAAGGCAAAGGTCCCGAGTTCGAGTCTCGGTCGGGCACACAGTTTTAGAACACTCTTGTATCTCTCCATGTTCGATCGCAGATTAGAAGCGTGACCTGAATTTAATATTTTTGGCACCATCTGTTACCATTTCTTCGCAAATGTATGTGATCAATAAATGCCTGTCGTAATTCTCAGATCGTGGAAAATAACAGACAGCTTAATATAGTGATTCCTGTAGTTTGCATTGCAGCTGGTGCTGCACCTCGGTGCACACCGGTGAAGTGACAATGGTCCGTTTTTTAGATACTACCTTCCCTAAACAGTTTCCCACAAATATGGCAAATCTTCTTCGTGGCTTAAGGCCATTTCTTATTTTGTAATAAACAGACAGAGTCTCAGGAATTGCATACAGCTCTTCAGCAAAACATTTTATGCCATCGGTGTCAATGTACAATTTGAACTCAGAATATTCCTGGTCACAGGTACAGTGTAAGTAGTAAGTAATAGTGAACGGTTTATGCAAATGTACCTGATGGGAATAGGACACAGTAAATACTTCGAGTGCAATTACCAATTAGTTCCGAGATGCAACCGCGTCAACATAAACTACAAAAGGCAGTTTAAGAGTGTTGGTGAACTTTCCAGCTTTTACAAACTGGTTACTTTCATTCGGTGACTACTTGAAGCTGAGCACAGTAATGCTATTACATGTGGACCTTGACAAAATTTTGATGTAATAGAAAAAGTAGTTATCTATATTATTATACAACGTTAATAGATTCACATGTCTCTCATGTGGATGAAGCTCTAAATACTTTGTATTCTTTCTTGTCTTCCACAGTCATTCATTCATAATCAGAAATTTGGATGCCACAGACGTTTGCAGAGACATCTTCATTCCGTTTTTCAAAACCGCGTATTCGTTTCAGCACTGCAGGGAGTGGTATGTTGTTAAAGTTTAAATTGTCTTAGTGTCACCAATATTTAGACTCACCACATGCAAGATAATTTACAGGATATAAACCTGCCAGAATAGACCATTTGAAGCAACCATTATCCTTTGACGAGATGTTTATTATGAACCGGGCTGGTCCCCACGTCCCGCCTCAGTTACACACCTCGCGGACATTTGAAAAATGCTCTCACTATTCCATGGTTTACACTAGACGCAGACAGCTGGGGTAAACTAATTCCATCCCCGGGGGTGGGGGGTACGGGGTGGCGGCAGGAAGGGCATCCGGCCGCCCCTAATTAACCATGCCAAATCCGACTCAACCATGCCGACCCTGCGCAAAAGTGCGGGACAAAGACACTGGCGAAAGAAGAAGTCTAGGCCCTTTTGTGTATTGTTCTGCAGAGATGCTTTTAATTTTATTATCGTTAGCAGGCAGTAGGATCATTTTCCTTCAACCGAAAAACATAATCCCTCGTTTGAGAAGCTGCAAGTGTTTTAACAACTTATGAATGACATTAGCTGAGTACCAATTGTCACTAAGTTCGGACGACATTAAACTCACTCTCTTAGTTTTGGAGTACACTCGCTTTTTCAACTAATTTGGGGAAGCGAAAGTTGCACACAAGCGAAAAACTGATCTTAATCTTAATTCGATCAAATTCATTCTCAAAAATGTGAAAACATTCATTTAGGCTATGTCTAGGTTCATTAAAAGCAAATCTATTATCTGTAACGCTTGCACATTTACGGCTTCTAAAGGCGACTCAACAGGAACTCAACGACGGTCATCTAATGTGTTTGGTGCTGCATCACCTATTCTCACTAATAAAATTAAAGTTTCAAATTTGACGATGGTGTTCAGCCTTCCAAGAGACTTCTCCATCAGCAGCCTTTTTCTTCTTCACATTTTTCGATCAGTTATTATTTACTGGAGACGCTCCGCTGCTCGTCGATCGACAGATTGTGTTTCCTAACAGTTATTCCTACTTGTATATTCTAGAAAATTGAAAGAGAAAAAGCATACCTTAGGTAACACAATGCAGTTGCATAAATTGATACGCCGGCCGAAGTGGCCGTGCGGTTAAAGGCGCTGCAGTCTGGAACCGCAGGACCGCTACGGTCGCAGGTTCGAATCCTGCCTCGGGCATGGATGTTTGTGATGTCCTTAGGTTAGTTAGGTTTAACTAGTTCTAAGTTCTAGGGGACTAATGACCTCAGCAGTTGAGTCCCATAGTGCTCAGAGCCACTCCACTCCACTCCATAAATTGATACGGTCATAAACAAGCAGAAGAATCAGTATGTGGAAGATGTTACAGTTAAATTTATTTCGAAGGCCTGCCACACGTCTTGAATTTTCCTCACAATTGTGTATTTTGTGAATCGTCAAAGCAGTTCTTAAACCACTGTTCCGATCAGTTACTTTATGGACAGGAGCAACGACAATTTCTGCAAGAGTGAGCCGGCCGGTGTGGCCAAACGGTTCTAGGCGCGGACACGCACGGCCATCTTTTGCGTCAGGATGATCCCCCCCCCTGTGTCGGTGTGGGTCCCGGCTGACGGTCGCCCACATTTTATTGGCGTGTCCCCGACTGCGCACCCTTCGGCAGTCTTTTAATTTCCCGGGCACCTTGCCTTTGATTTTATGCGACGATGCCTCCATGGCTGACAATGTTTTACATTTTATCCGTGCTAGTCCTTTTTATGGATCCATTTAGGGGGGTGCTGCACTTTTCCGTTTCTGTGTCTTTTGTCCTCGCGTCTCTCCATATTTGTTGCTGTTTTGGTGTCTCATCGGATGGTTGACTCTTTCCCTTTTTTGTTGTCGTGGTCAGTCAACCAGTCTCCGACCATCTTCTTTTCTTCTATTTCTTTCTGTCTGGTGTTCGTCTGTACTCTTCTTTTCTGTAGTGTTCGTTGCCTAATTTGTGTTCTTTAGCACCTGGGGGTGGGGGGGGGGGGCAGTCTCCTTCCCCGTGGGGTTTTATCTGCTCTGCGACTTTGTCTCGCTTGTTTTTGGAATGGGGGACTGATGACCTTAGCTGTTTAGTCCCCCTTAAACATCCCAACAACCACCACCACCACCGCCACAGTCCGGAAGCGCGCTGCTGCTACGGTCGCAGGTTCGAATTCTGCCTCGGGAATGGGAGTGTGTGATGTCCTTAGGTTAGGTAGGTTTAAGTAGTTCTAAGTTATAGGGGACTGATGACCACACATGTTAAGTCCCATAGTGGTCAGAGCCATTTGAACAATTTGCAAGAGTGAATAAAAGAAAAAAAGGCATACCAGAGTTACCAGAAATTAATCAATAGGTGGAAAAATACAAAATTCCAGAAATAAATTTTCACTCTGCAGCGGTGTGTGCACTGGAAGTAGAGCTGTGTCGTCAGTTGCGGTTGGGTGGCTCAGTTGGTGGAGTCGCCCTGCGGCAATCTAACGGCGCGGACGTCTTGTGCACATTCCCGCCTCACAGATCGCTCACAGTTCTTCACATGATTCTGCCTTCTTGGCACGCTATACTTTCTTCGAAACAGAATGGCTTATGTCAACAGAAAATCGACACTGAAGACCAGCTTCCGACTGAATATGCTCGACCAAAAGCAGTTGAAATCGAAGAGTTCGAGCCGTGGCGGCATGGCACTACGTTGGCGCCACTAGCTACTTGGTTTCCGATTTCGATCCGATCATATAAAGCTAAGGTGCCTGGGCGAGGCATGTGTTGTTGGTTTGGTGAGCCCTGGCACTGACAGCTAGAGGGCACGTGGCTGACAAGTTGTTGCTATTGGCGGATTCCAGCTGTCCGGTATGGGCCTCGAGAAGCCGGGAGTGGGTAAAGCAGTTGGAGGCAGGCCGTCGTATGCAACCTGGTGAGCAAGTTCCCGGCCTATACTTTTACGGTACCTTGAAGACCACCTTTTTGAATTTGAGGCAATAACACTCCAGATTGGAATCCTGGGAATCACGGCTCCTTCACAGCTGGCTGGAGGTAAGTGTTGTTTTTTATTTATTTTATGATTAATTGCTATTGTAAGGCCACGTCTGTGTTAATGAGGAATCGGACGTGTTGTATTAATGCGCTTCCGAGTGATTGTGTGTATGATCATCAGACAGTGTAACTCATGGTAATTTGTTGTTCCAGGCCATATTCTCTGTTATAAATTGACTTGATGAAATTAAATTTGTAACATGATCTATGTCTGAAGCAGGGCACCCTCTGTAGGTGAGAATGCCCTAGTCACTTCATTAGCAGGCGCTGATATTTCGTCTTGTAACTTAGAAGTAATTTTAAGGAGTGTTAAGCGTGTAGCTTGTATGTGTAGTCGCTTCCGCAATAAGTTAAAATTTCCTACATCTTAGATATTCTAGTCTGTAGCGTTATTTGGGCAAATTACTGTTTCTTTCTGATGTATGTTGGCAGTGTAGCTTTGGCAGCGGACGATGCTTTCTTGATCCGTGGGCCTGGAGCAGAGATACGTTTTCTTTCTGCTGCATCGGCGCTTCCGTTGTCACACGCTAGCTGGGTTGGCCTGAAATCTGGTGCCTCTACCAGCCACCTCGTGTTGGCTCAAGTTAAGAAGAGTTGATCATTCGATAAGTGCCAGGTCGGATTGTCGCCAATTCATGAGGAGATATTAATCTATCGCATTTGGTAAATTCAGTACGCTCTTGAAGTTTGAAGCGTGTTCTGCAAGCCCGAAGTTCCTTCTCACTATACCTGCTCTTTAACTACTCGTTTAAACATTGCACCCTTCTTGCTACTTCTAGAGAGTTTTAAGTTTTAAGGCCTTTTGCTTATGCCAGATTATCCTCAGGCGTCCGAGAAAATGAGATACTAACCTCCCTTGGCTCAACGTTGCATTGAATTCTGTTCAACATGATGCATCCATAGCTGTTATTGCCGCCCTTACGTTGTCGTACTCCCTCGATTCTCCACTATCTAACTTGTGGAATATTAATAATCTTTTGCCCACATCTATCACTCCTGATACGGTTAAAGAAAATTGGCAATGGGTTGGGAATAATATCGAATCAGCCCATCGTCGACAAGCAAGCACTATATCCAGCGTAGACGTCCCTTTCGGGGCAAGATAGAGAATAAAATCTATGTCAGAAGCTATACTGGGGGAGCCCACAGTAGCGTTGGACTTTGTAAATTCACCTCCCGCTTTAGCGGTTCGTGTTCCATCGTTAAGGTTATGGGCCCAGTTAATTTGCTGGCCATGGGTTTAGCCAACGGCCAGACCCTCAGAGTCCACCTCAAATTAAGCCGGTCAGTTGACCTCTCGCCCTTTTTCAGGGGCCTGGAGAGGATTTAATGGGGGTGGGAGAGATTGAGCTGTGGCGGTTTTCATTTTGGGGGCATGGCACTCCACTGGCACCACTAATTACTAGGGTTGCCGATATCAATCCAATCATGTGGCTGGATCTAGGGTTCAGCGATGAAGATTTATTGTTGGCATCCACCTGTCTATAGTGAGCAGTGTGGTGTACGTGGAACAAATTAACAAAGAAGTATGTGACAGAATTCTATGTTCTATATGCAAACATATGTGGTCTTAAACTCTGTCACTCTGACCGATACGTCTTGACGTAACTGTGGAACATGAGTGTCTTAGACAGCGGATCATCTGTGTATTTGAAGCCCCTTCGAGGTGCCTTCAGAGATGGTGGTATGAGCATTCGGCCCACAAGGGAAAGAAATTAGTTATACAGTTGAAAAGTGCATGCACCCGCTTCTGAATGGAGTATAGAGCTAACCAAACTTGTGCCGTCCTATGTATGTGTTAGCGGATGCTGCGCCACTATAATTTATGATGGCATGCTCGGGATGTGGCCAAGAAGGACACTTCCGTTCTACGTTCTAGCAGGATGCAATGCAGAACCACACAGTTGCCATCTGGGGACCAGTGGACCACGATCGCTTTTACAGTGCTCCCATTTGTCAAGGTCTCCAAAATGACCTCCGACCGCGATCCGCGTTGGCTCCTACTACTGAACCATCGCCGTCTCCAATAGCGTCTCAGGAACGACGTCTACGGCCTTGCCTCTCCCTCCATAGTCTGTCTTGCACAGTGGTGAGCGATCTCTGGTGCAGGGGATGGCCCTCGATTCTATGGTTGTATAGACAGATACGTTTGTGCCTGACCATCAGGATCGACAGACGTCTTCGGATACTGAAGATCACTCGCACAAACAATGGTCGACAAACAGAGGTCGGAAACGCCGGATCAGC
This sequence comes from Schistocerca piceifrons, assembly GCF_021461385.2. Classification (NCBI taxonomy): domain Eukaryota; kingdom Metazoa; phylum Arthropoda; class Insecta; order Orthoptera; family Acrididae; genus Schistocerca; species Schistocerca piceifrons. Next base: position 1,013,307,415 of record NC_060139.1, read on the forward strand.
CCGTATAACACTTGCAGGACACAATGTCAAGACTATGACGATCAAATCTACCAAGATGATCTCCGAAGGGACGATTCTGTGATGAAAGCACCAATCTGCTCCCTCTCTGAGGTAAAATCGTCATCGCACGCACCAGGCGCTGTAACTATGGATGTTGAAGAACACCTGAGCCAGCACTGCTCTTCCACTGCAGACATAACAAAGTCTTCGGACTCGACAGGAACTCCGTTGAAAGGACACCATCGACTCAATTTTGCAAGGTCTGATGATGTGGAAGACGAAACAACCATCGTTGTGACAGCAGCCATGCTGCTGCTCCAACGTACGACTGCTAACCGACAGGGATAATGGATGGGGATGTTCCACTTGCTGGGATATTTCTATTCGCTACTGCTCTTCCTGCCTCAATAAACGTAGTCACAATTCCGCTACAAGCTTACGGGACAGGCTCAATCAATATGTCAATGCCATTGGCACCCCTGTCGAACTACAACAGCTCTCTCTAGCGACGTTTTCGACTATCTATAAGTTTGTTTCTTATTTCACGCTGTGGGCTGACAGTGGCAGTGGTACGGCTTATAATCGTAACAGAAGGCATTGAGATAGACGTAGCGGTTCACCTGCCGTCGGCCAGGGGTCTTGCTGTGACCTTCTATGATGTCCGAATCATCAGTGCTTGCGCTACTTCTGGCATGGTCAAGCGAAGGGAACAGTCACGATTCTATTCATTGGAGATCGCTCCATTGTTTGTGGGCAGTTACTAACATCTTATTCCTGGCGGCGACTTCAATTGTGTGTTATCCCAGAAGGACGTACATCCTCATTTTACCACATGCCAGGAGCTCTAGCTGCTAGTGCATGAACTGAATCTCACCGATACTTGAGAGCGTGTGCGTGGTGACCGGCCTGGATAAAGTACGTCACCAACCATTCAGTGAGTTGTCTTGAGAGTGTGTTGTTGTTGTGGTCTTCAGTCTCGAGACTGGTTTGATGCAGCTCTCCATGCTACTCTATGCTATACAAGCTTCTTCATCTCCCAGTACCTACTGCAACCTACATCCTTCTGAATCTGCTTAGTGTATTCATATCTTGGTCTCTCTCTACGGTTTTTACCCTCCACACTGCCCTCCAGTACTAAATTGGTGATCCCTTGATGCCTCAGAACATGTCCTACCAACCGATGCCTTCTTCTAGTTGTGCTACGAACTCCTCTTCTCCCCAATTCTATTCAATACCTCCTCATTAGTTATGTGATCTACCCATCTAATCTTCAGTATTCTTCTACAGCACCACATTTCGAAAGCTTCTATTCTCTTCTTGTCCAAACTATTTATCGTCCGTTTCACTTCCATGCATGGCTACACTTCATACCAATACTTTCAGAATCGACTTCCTTACACTTAAATCTATACTCGATGTTAACAAATTTTTCTTCTTCAGAAACGCTTTCCTTGCCATTCATAGTCTACATTTTATATCATCTCTACTTCGACCATCATCAGTTATTTTTATCCCCAAATAGCAAACCTCCTTTACTACTTTAAGTGTCTCATTTCCTAATCTAATTCCCTCAGCATCACCCCATTTAATTCGACTACATTCCATTATCCACGTTTTGCTTTTCTTGATGTTGAAGACACTGTCCATTCCGTTCGACTGCTCTTCAAAGTCCTTTGCTGTCTCTGACAGAATAAAGCTGCATGTCCTCTGGAAAAATTACGGCTGTAGTTTCCCCTTGCTTTAAGCCGTTCGCAGCACCAGCACAGCAAGGCCGTTTTCATTAATGTTACAAGGCCAGATCAGTCAATCATCCAGACTGTTGTCACTGCAACTACTGAAAAGGCTGCTGTCCCTCTTCAGGAACCACACCTATGTCTGGCCTCACAACAGATGTCCCTTCGTTGTGGTTGCACCTATGGTACGGCTATCTGTATCGCTGAGGCACGCAAGCCTCCCCACCAACGGCAAGGTCCATGGTTCATGGGGACCCTGTGTATGTTTCCCCAAAACTGGTAACTGCCACACTTGACGCTTAGTTGTGGGCTACGGCCCTCTCCGACTAATTCGCCTAGAGCTGCACTGTCTCCCTTCAGCGGCAGAAGGCGTAGCGCGGTTGAGTCCAATGGAAGCTGAATATCGCCCATGCGGAGGATCCGGAATGCAGGCAGGTCGTAGAGATGACGTGGAACAATTGTGTGAGACTTCTGGCATATCTTTCCACATTCTGGTGGTGGCTCCACTGCACGAAGCCTCCTTTCGTCCTTCGATGACGAATTACGGTCTCGACAAAATTCTGTGTCAATGACATATCATGGAATATTATTTCACAGTTCTCTGCGAATCCTCAGGCCACGTCTGTCACATCAGCAACTTTCAGACAAAATATTTTGCATTTTCTCAACTCGCAAGGTCACTGCGAGTTTTATAGGCCTACCTATGCATAGAATTGTTCAATAGTAAGTGTCTTTGGGACGATTAGTTAGCTTGATAGGGATGAATCTCAGAGTTATAGAACCACGGGCTACTGAGATTCACGTGCGTCTCGTGGCGAACTGTGAGTATCGTGCGTAAAAACACAACGCTATAGCGTGTATACTCTAGTTTGGTGTGATCGGGGGCCGGGGTGGAGATGTTATGGAGTTTATGTGTACTTATTTCCTAGGTTAGCATTGCCAGATTAGTGGTGGAGAATTTCAGAGAATCTTTCATCATTTGAAACCGTGTCTTTCCTGTAGAGATGTTTTCTTTGTGAGTTTGTAAAGACAGTAGATTTCGATGCACGTAAGAGCATAGATTTGCTACTAAACCATCCGAATTGGGTAGGGATTTTAAATTCGTCGTACTCCATACCAATGGTAGCTATCCAGTGATTTTCGGCATATGAGTCGCTCACTTCCAAAACGTCCTTCATCCAATTTTTGTGGAAACTGAGTTACTTTTACCATAGCATTCATCAAAATTTTTTACATCATATTAAGCTACGGTTTTCGTTTAAAACATCCTTTGATTCATTACAATTTAATAATAAAATCCCGAAATATGCCTATTTAGTTTCAGAATATCCCTTATCCAATCCAACGTTGCCGACTCATCTACCGTTAATTTTTGTAACAAAAGGACTTATATCCTTTGCCTTTTTCTAAGCAGTGTGTAATATTTTTTTTCAAAAGTGAGTCTTACACACAGTCCAACTACGAACGGCCGCGCGGAGTCGCCGCGCGATTTAAAGCATCACGTCACGGACTGCGTGGCCCCTCCCGTCGGAGGTTCGACTTCTCCCTCGGACATGAGTGTGTGTGTATGTGGGGTGTGTGTGTGTGTGTGTGTGTGTGTGTGTGTGCGTGTTGTTGTTGTTGTTGTTGTTAGCATTAGTTAGTTTGAGTTAGTTTAATTAGTGTCTATGTCTAGGGAACGATGACTTTAGCAATTTGGTCCCTTAGGAATTCACATACATTTGAACAACTACCAACTGTTTTAAGGTATAGGGTAATTTAAAATCATTATGCAGGGTATTTTTCCAGTGAAACGTGTTGTGGTAGAACTGGCACTCAGCTGAAGCTAAGGTTTGTTTACTGTTGACGATAGGTTATGTTTTTTGTACATTGCAAAGTTGGTGCTTGTTTTGTGTGTTCACCATGGCGTTTTTGGTAGTTTTCATTATCAAAATTCTTATCAATAATTGAAATTAGGCTGTTTTTAAGAGTTCTTCTGCGTTTAAAGTGAGCTTCTTGTTTTAAAAGTGTACTTTACAGGCAGCGCTATAGGCCTAAATGTTGATAGACTTTGTTGTTAAGCAATGGAAGAACTACAACCTCAAAGCACTGAACAACAGGTTATGGAGGGACAGAAGATAACTCCATGCCAGAAGAACAAAGGAAGGAAACGTATAAAGGATGCAGATAAATGGAAAAACATAACAGAGAAGCGGAAGCTCTACATGTCAAAGACTTTGCCAAGACTATCTGCGTGCCTTCATTCTGATCAAGTTTTTAAGTGTAATCAGCTTAAAATGCTAGATGTTAGTAAGTTCCATGGACGCTTTTATTCTTCTAAGAATAAAATTGATTATGATAACTATATACATAAATATACTATGAGTGAAACTCCTAAACGGAGGAGAACTAATGAAGATGAACGGAAACAAATCACTGAAAACTCGAGTCGCTATCTAATACCACATACCAAATCTGGAAACACTTCTTTGGTTGGGGTATGTAAGAAATCCTTTTGTGGCATACTTGGCGTTAGTGAGAAAAGAGCTCAACGAGTTTGTGAGAAACATTTCCACTCTCTAGCTGTAGAGAACACAGGAGAAGACCATATGTCTAAGCTGTTTGAGGCTAAAAGGCATTCTGTAAAGTCAGTCATAGAGAGCCTCTGCCCACTTGAAAAACATTATTGCAGAAACACCAGAATTAAAAGACAGTACTTTTCGAACCATCTTTCAATAAGTAAATTTCACAAGGCTTACCATTCCAGAGTAGAAAGTGATCTTCAAGTTCCATATTCATATTTTTCTGAAATATTTGTCAAAATTTATAACTTAAGCTTTGGCTCTCCTGCTGTTGACAAGTGCTCCAAATGCATCCAGTTTCAGTTGAAATTAGACAGCTGGGACATATCGGTTGAAATTTATTTCAATCTCCACAGAAAGAGGTCAGAAGCATTCTTTAATTTACTGGAAACTGAAAATGAAAATGAAATCACCCTATCCTTTGACTGCCAAAAGAATTTGGTTTTACCCAAAATCCCTGACCAGGCAGGTTACTATAGTCGACAGTTAAATAAATATAACTTTACTATCTGTCAAGGTACATTTAAAGATAAGCAGACAAAAGACCGTGTTTTTATATATCACTGGATACAATCGGACTTCAGAAAAGGTTGGAATGAAATTACATCAGCAATTTTTCATAGGCTACAAAATACTTGGTTAGAAGGAGTGACCACTGTAAGGTTTTTTGCGGGTGGTTGTGGAGGACAAAACCGGAACAGTTCAATGATGAGTATGCTTCAACACTGGTTGGTAAATGAAGCGCCGCCAAATATTAAAGAGTTTGTTTTAGTATCCCCTGTACTAGGTCATTCGTATATGCCGCCTGATCGTGTATTTGGCAGAACTGAGAAGGAAATTTAAAATTATGACAGTATTATTAAGCCTGAGAAATACGTTGAAATCTTCGAGGAATGTGGAGCTGTTTTCAGTATGACTGCGAGCTGTAATATTTTTGAGTGGAAGAAGGTATGTGAAAATTATCAAAAGAAGCCTGGAAATTGGCAATTTAAACTTTCAACTGCTAAAATATTTATTGTAATTCGAGGCAATGTGCTAACCTCTGAAATACTTGTTGCAGGTGAACCTTGGTATTACACCAACCACGGAATGGCGAAAAAAGTACTGAAACCTGGATTTAAAGTTCAAAACTTTGAACTACCGTTTGTACTGTCTGAAGTAACAGTAAAATAGCTGAAATTGAAAGATATCAACAATTTTCTGACTCTTCACTTTGGGGAAAATGGGCTCAAAATGAAGACCTCGCCATCTACAAAAATATGATATTCAATCCAGTACAGAACAGACCTGAAGAACAATCTGATGATGAAAACGCCGGTGGACACATGGACGATGAAAATGGCTTTTAATTACTTCACAGCAGTTAATAGGACAAATCCCGATTTAAAAAAGTAAATGACTACCCTTAAGGCAATTTTAAATTATGTTTTCTGTAATGTGTGTAGGTTTAATGCAATGTTATTTTTTAACCAGAAATTATTTCAATTGTTTTAAAAACACCTACAGACATAGTTTCCACAAAGATTAAATTTTATACATTTGCTAATCAAACACTGTTCATAATTTTCCCCCTGTTTTATTTTTCAAAGTGTCTCTTATCCAAAGTTTTTATTTTCGAATTGTCTCTTCTCCATATTTTGGTTACACAATGTCCCTTATCCAGGAGCATTTTATTTATAACAAAATTTTGAAGTAAGTTATTTTTATGGTCTTTTCAATAACGAAAATAGATAACTAAGAAACATGCAGAAAATTTTGAAGCTTATACGTACGACTGGAATTGTTTAGTAAGTTTCTTACTAAAAACCGAAATTTATGCCGATTGGATAAAGGAAATTTTGACAGTAAGCGACTCGTATACAGATTTCCTTTTTTTCTGTTTCAAGTTCTCACGCATCGAACTTCTAATAGTTACCCTCCTAGCACTTACATTGTATGGGTTATCGTGGCTTAATTACTTTTGGGAAATAGTTACGTATTTTCCTACGAAAACATTTTCAAGGAAAATTGAATTTCACTGCCATTTCTTTCCTATTCACACGATTTTTTTCAGATTCGCACTCTGTAGTTAGTATAATACCACATGATACAGGGTGCACTACTTCGCCACCAGCAAAGATACGATTAAGCTGAGACCTCGCACTCCGTCCTTCCCAGACATGGTTTTCAGAACAGAAGATAAGTGACGGTTTTGACGCAGCTGTTACACTTACAGTTTTCATCCTATAAAGTGTGACTATATCACTTCGCGTACTCGTGAACTATGATGACAGTGTGGTTACACCGCGCCCATTGCGCACAACGGTACTATTAGTGACGTTATTTACATGTTTCTCATATGAATATAGAGGTTTGCCACGACTAATCAGGTTCACGTAAATCAATTAACTAATTACAACAGCACGTTTCACACCTTAAATCACTTCTGCTCTGGGTCACATTTTCTAAACGTTGCAGTCAGATCGCGTTACTATATAAATTCACGAGTCTTAACTTACAATATGAGAGGGCATTTCAGTTCGAGGACGATTTCGGACTTAATTTCGCAGGCAATCCGCTTTCAAAACTAAACAAAGAACTGACACATTCTTTGCCTCTGTATGACTGAAAATAGCAGGATATTCACGTTACCGAGTATCAACAACTGTGCATTCTTCAAGCATTTTCATGAAATTGTAGGAATGGTGTCGAAGTCTTCAGTCATATGCACTATCTACCGTCAAGATTACCGTTACGTGCTCTGACGTTGTATGAACCACCGAAGATAAGAACAGGATGCAGTAATTTCTGCCAGTCATCACTACTCCCAATATAACGCAAGGTCAGCAGCTCACTGGTTACCATGGCTGGATGTGTGTCTGTGTGTATATATATATCACCGAAGCCTGTCTGGAGCACAACTCGACTCCTCAAGATGCTCAGCCAGACACTCCTCGTCCTGGCCCTCGTCGCCTGTGTTGTGGGTGAGTACTCTTAGCGAAACAGAACGCTGTTCTGAATCGCATTGCTTCAGTTTTAGTGGAGGAGTAGCTGCGCTGAGCATTTGTGAAGGTTGAAACGCCAATTAATCTGGTATAAAGTACTGAAAACTCCATCTTGCGAGCAGTATTCCACTGACACAATCTCCAAGTAACTTACTGTGCCATTGGACACTGATTTCTGGCATCATAGCTCTTTTCCTTCCACTCTGCAACTTTGGGGGAGAGGAGAGAAATGAGAAGCAGTCACAAATGTCAGTTTCCTTAAATGAGTTTGGATGGTTCAGTTGTGCGAAAACTGCTCGCTATATGCAGATACTAGGTGACTACATTCGCTGTTTGTGGCAGATACTCAGTCTGAAATGGTTAGCTGGACGTCGGTGTACTTGCTACAGGTTCAGCGTTACCGGTGCGTCGTTTCCCGCACACTGGACCGGCCCGACGTTTCGCTGTCTCCAGGGGACGCATCTTCGGGGGACACGACGCCACCAAAGGTGAGAGTCCATTTGTAAACTATCTTATCTTGCCATAATCCATTTGGTCAAGGATGGATTGTATCTGTCAAGTCTCCTCCGTTCTAAACGGCCCAAGAGCTCGAGATCCAAAAAACTTGCATGAACCCTGCATTTGATTGGCTGTTCGGTAGATAGTTTAATACATTGCTCAATCAACACATGCTGCTGCCTGCATTTTACACACGTAATTTGCTAGTCATCTGGACGACACTCTTACTTTATTAACCAACTTGACAGTTGTTACCTAGACGTTTCACTAATTCTGCTAAAGTCCACTAATTTAATTTCAGGCTGCCCAAAGACACAGTAGTTGGCGTCGAATGTGGTTTTTGGCTAAGTCAGATGAATTAAGATACAAGTTGTACCCTAACATTCTCCCAAAATACTAGGTTCATGGACAACGTTAGTAACCTCTTAACGCTCTGAGTGCCTTCATCCAATACAGAGGGTGGTCCATCGATCGTGACCGGGCCAGATATGACACCAAATAAGCGTCAAACGAAAAACTACAAAGAACGAAACTTGTCTACCTTGAAGGGAGAAACCAGATGGCGCTATGGTTGGCCCGCTATATGGCGCTGCCATAGGTTAGAATGGTTCAAATGGCTCTGAGAACTATAGGACTTAATATCTGAGGTCATCAGTCCGCTGCCATAGGTCAAACCGATATCAACTGTGTTTTTTAAAAATAGGAACACTCATTTCTTATTACATATTCGTGTCGTACGTAAAGAAATAAGAATGTTTTAGTTGGACCATCTTTTTCACTTTGCGATAGATGGCGCTGTAATGGTCACAAACATATAAGTACCTGGTATCACGTAAAAGCCCACCAGTGGAGACGATATTTGATTTGTGATACATTATCCATGTTAAAATGGACCGTTTACCAATTGCGGAAAAGGTCGATATCGTGTTGATGTATGGCTATTGTGATCAAAATGCCCAAAGGGCATGTGCTATGTATGCTGCTCGGTATCGTGGACGACATCGTACAAGTGTCCGGACCGTTAGCCGGATAGTTACGTTATTTAAGGAAACAGGAAGTGTTCAGCTACATGTGAAACGTCAACCACGACTTGCAACAAATGATGATACCCAAGTAGGTGTTTTAGCTGCTGTCACGCCTAATCCGCACATCAGTAGAAGAGAAATTGCGCAAGAATTGGGAATCTCAAAAAAGTCGGTGTTGAGAATGCTACATTAACAACGATTGCAACCGTACCATATTTCTGTGCACCAGGAATTGCATGAGGGCGACTTTGAACGTCGTGTACAGTTCTGCCACTGGGCATAAGAGAAATTACGGGACGATGACGGATTTATTGCACGCGGTCTATTTACCGACGAAGCTTCATTCACCAACAGAGGTAACGTAAACCGGCATAATATGCACTATTGGGCAACGGAAAATCCACGATGGCTGCGACAACTGCAACATCAGCGACCTTGGCGGATTAATATATGGTGCAGCGTTATGGGAGGAAGGATTATTGGTCCCCATTTTATCGATGGCAATATAAAAGATGCAATGTATGCTGATTTCCTACGTAATGTTCTACCAATGTTACTAGAAGATGTTTCACTGCATGACAGAATGGCGATGTACTTCCAACATGATGGATGTTCGGCACATACCTCACGTGCGGTTGAAGCGGTATTGAATAGCATATTTCATGACAAGTGAATTGGTCGTCGAAGCACCATACCATGGCCCGCATGTTCACCGGATATGACGTCCCCGGATTTCTTTCTGTGGGGAAAGTTGAAGGATATTTGCTATCGTGATCCACCAACAACGCTTGACAACATACGTCAGCGCATTGTCAATGCATGTGCGAACATTGCGGAAGGCGAACTACATGCTGTTCAGAGGAATGTCGTTACATTTATTGCCAAATGCATTGAGGTTGACCGACATAATTTTGAGCATTTATTGCATTAATGTGGTAGTTACAGGTAATCACGCTGTAACAGCATGATTTCTCAGAAATGATAAGTTCACAAAGGTACATGTATCACATTGGAACAACCGAAATAAAATGTTCACACGTACCTAAGTTCTGTCTTTTCATTTAAAATATCTACATGTTACCAACTGTTCGTCTAAAATTGTGAGCCACATGTTTGTGACTATTACAGGGCAATGTACCAAAAAGCAAAAAATGTGGTCCAACTAAAAAATTCATATTTCTTTGCCTACTACAAGAATATGCAATAAAAAATGGGGATTTCTATTTTAAAAAATGCAGGTGATATCCGTTTAACCTATGACAGCGCCATCTAGCGAGCCAACCATAGCGCCATCTGGTTTCCCCCTTCAAGGTAAAGGTAGACAAGTTTCGTTCTTTGTAGTTTTTTCGTTTGACACTTATTTCGTGAGATATTTGGCCAGGTCACGATCAATGGACCACCTTGTAGAGGACAAGTATCTAGCCTGTACATTGCTGCCTTTTTCGTGCGAACTGTATGCAGGTGTGTAAAGGACTGCACAGTGGTGAGTTCCCCACAGGGCGAAAGACGTGATTACGGTCACACGAAGAGAATTAAAAGACTCTGAACGCGAGACGGCAGGTGGAGCTAGGCGCATGGAATATTCCATTTCGGAAATCGTCAGGGAATTCAGTATTCCGAGATCCACAGAGTCAAGAGTGTACCGAGAGTACAGAATTTCAGGCATTACCTCTCACCACGGACAACGCAAATGCTGAAGGCCTTTAGTTAACGGCCTTGAGCAGCGGCGTTTGCGTAGAGTTGTCAGTGCTAACAGACAAGCAACCGCAGAAGTCAATGTCGGACGTATGACGAATTTAGCTGTAGGACGGTGCTGCGAAATTTTGTGTAAATGGTCTACGGTAGCAGACGACCGTCGCATTTGCTAACAGCACATCATCACTTACAGCACCTCTCGTGCGCTCGTGACCATATCCTTTGGAAGCTAGACTACTGGAACACCGTCCTGATTTCAGTTGCTAAGGGCTGATGGTGAGGTTTGAGTGTGGCGCAGAACACCCGAAGCCATGGACCCAAGTTGTTAGTAAGGCACCGTGCAAGCTGTTGGTGGTTCCTTATCGTGTGGACTGTGTTCACATGAAATGGACTGGGTTACTGATTAGAAATGTTTGTGTTCGGCTATTTCATTTGCAGCCATTCATGGTCAGCTTCCCAAACAACGATGGATTTTTTATGGATGACTATGTGCCAAGCCACAAGGGCAAATTTGTTCGCGACTGGTTTGAACATTCATGACAGTTCAAGCGAATGACTTGGCCACCCAGATCGCTCGACATGAATCCCATCGAACGTTTATGGCACACAGTTGATGGGTCAGTTCGTGCACAAAAGCCTGAACCGGCAACACTTTCCCCATTATGGATGACTATAGAGCAAGCATGGATTAATATTTCTGCAGGGGACTTCCAGAGACTTGTTGAGTCCATGCTACGTCGTCGAGTTTCCGCGTCCCGCTGAGCAAAAAGAGATCCGACATGATATTAGAAGGTATCCAGTGTCTTCTGTCGCCTCAGTGTAGGCACAGGGCACCTTTCGCTCTGTAACCATCAGATCATTGATGTTCCTGCATGATCAAATACCCAGCACATTATCACCCATGTGTCTAGAGGTTAAACCTCATAATTTTTACATAGACTCATGTCGTGAGAGGTAAATAATATTGCTATCACTGCAGTGAAATTTTACATTTTTAATTGCAAATAATTGCAACGAACACGTTATTTAAGCCTCAGAATGAATCTAACTACAAAAGAATTTGACTCATGAGTATAATAATGAAAAGACGACCATATCACGAAATTATGTTGTTATAAGATCTCACCTGTTGTTAACTCGTTATTCAGTTTCATCACTGTATCATATTTTCCTTGCAACGTTATAAATTTTGAAATTCCTCTCCTTGGGTAGCCTAACGAATCAAAGACATGCCCCAGTACTAATGGTGATATGGTTATTACCTGGGGAATTAAGACGCGACACATAAGCAGACGCGTATTAACAACGCGTGTTGTTGATCTTCTTCGCAGGCCAGTTTCCTTACCTGGTATCCCTGCACCACGACATCCTGGGTACCCAGTACCACGCCTGTGGCGGCTCCATCCTCACCAGCAATGCCATCCTCACCGCCGGTCACTGCGCTGTGGACGATACAGACGTTTTCGTGAGTATGCCTTTACCAGTGTGTCACACGACACTTACAGATATTTCGTCAACATGTTGGGTTTACACCTACTAGTTCCATATGTGAAACTTATGTAAGAGGAAATGTATTGTGACTGGAGGCACTGTTTTGAATCTGTCCAGACATAAAGAACGTTTCCTGATATTACGGAGCAATAACCTTAATGTTTCAGAGTAAACATGGCTTGGAATATAATGCAGCCAAACGACTTGCTATTAATTTCAAGTTTTCACCGTATATCTAATTTGTCTTGCAAGTACCTTTAGCTTGGAGGATGATTACTAGCCCTCTAACAGTTGAAAGCACACTTCAGAAAAACTAAATGAAGTCTTTCTACAATCAAATAATTTTATACCAATAAATGGAAACGATATTATGAGTCTTCAAGTAAAGTAGACGAAGCATGCACTCTTAGCGAATCAATAGCTTATCTATATGCCATTACCGAAAGAATGCTAGATTGAGCAGAACAAATCCTTAAAACATCTTCTTGGCAATGAAATGTTTAAAATCCAAGAAGCGAACATTTGGGTGAATCTAGCTCGACTCTTGCGGAGATAACGGTAAGACAAGAGAAAACGACATATCACGAAAGAATTATCAGAATACTACTAAAATCGCTGGATATGATGGACATATACAGAGAAACAAATTATTTCAGTTACAGAAAAATTGGATGATTTATTCTGGAGAAGGAGCTTCACAAATGGAACAAGTGAATAACGAGTTGGCCCATATTTAGCCCTTATGAAAGCAGTTATTCCGTTTCAAATTGACTGATTAAGTTGATCCTGTGGGATATCGTGCGACACATTCTGTCCAACTGACGCATTAGGGAAATGGTGGGCCCTGCCCATACCAAACCAAATATTCTGAATTGGGGAGAGATCCGGAGACATTGCAAGCACGGTCTTCGGTGGTCATCGGATCACCATGCAAAATGGGACTTATCACTGAATTCTACTCGAGTCAATTACATTCCATGCCGGAGATATGTCTGGAGACGACTGAGACTCCGGTAGAATATTAACCTGACTGTCGCTCGGCATACTGCTCTAAAACAATGAGTGATGGTCTGGCGTGTAATTTCTTTTCCCTGCAGGACCACTTTGGTTGGCAGCCGCTACATCCTTACAGCACAGCTGTACCTCGATATTCTACGCCCCATTTTTTGGCATTCTACAGAAAGCCATCCTGGGCTTACAATCCAACAAGATAATACCCACCCGGATACGGCGAGTGTTTGTATTGCTTGACTTCGCGCTGCCAAACCCTACATTGGCCAGCAAGGTCACCGGATCTCTCCCCAATTGAGAACGTTTGGAGCATTTTGGCCAGGGCCCTACCACCACCTCGGTACTTTGACGATTTAACGCGCCAATTAGAATTTGGGGCTATATCCCTCACGAGTACATCCGACAACACTACCGACCAATTTCAATCGGCATAACTGCTTGCACAAGAGCCAGAGGTGGACCAACGCATTGACTTGCTCAGTTTGTGAACTTTTTCCTCTTCAATAAATCATCCAGTTCTCCTGAAATGGAAATCATTTGATTGTCTGTACATGAACTTCACCTCTACCGACTTCCTTTCTATTCGGATAATGTCTTCGAGATGCACCGTTTTTTTTGTGTCTTAGATCATATTTTGTAAATTATCTTAGCCTCAGTGTAAGACTGGCTAATTTATTTCAACTGTACCACAACTGATTTTAATGAACAATAAGATATATATAGCGGGTATCAATGATGTATAATTTATGTCAAGAATAACAGCAAAAAGGATAAGGTTATTGAGAGTAATACAAAATTCCATCGACACTTCTCACTTACAAAAGGAAAGATGATATGAATTACTGAAGCAAACAAATTAAGGTTTTTTCTTTACTTGCATGTCTAACTGCCCTTTGGATGTTAAGGTATTGGCTGTAGAAATGGTTGATCCACATGACAATGAAGAATCAAAAATTTCTAAAGAGGTTTTAAAAGTGTAAATCGGTTAAAGAGTGGTAGAATGTACGTATAGACTATTTAAAGGGTGACAATTATGGAACTATATGAAAAAAAGCGTAAATTAGTTACAAACCACGGCTTACACACACTTTACTCAACATGTAAGTGTTACTAAAGATATTGGGATTTAGGTTATGACATGTTCGATATGCCTGCGATGATGTGGCTCAAACGAATAGCAAAATTCTACATGACTCGCTGAATTGCCGGAACATCGATGTTGTCGATGACCTAATCAACGGCCGTTTTCAGCTCAGTAATGGTTTTGGGGATATTCCTGTACACCTTGTCTTCAATAGAGCCTCACAAAAAGGAATCGCATATGATCAGATCCGGAGAATATGGTGGCCAATCGAGGCCCATGCTAGTGGCTTCGATCGTCTTGCATGAACTAAACCTTGTCGAAGTCAGGGTCACTTTGGATAATAGGGATGAAATCATTTTCCAAAAGCTTGATGTACCGTTCGGTAATCACCGCGCCATCAAGGAACATCGCACCGATTATTCTGTGACTGGACATTCCTCACCACAAAGTTACTCGATGATGGTGAAGAGACTTCTCGAATGCAAAATGCGGATTCTCAGTACCCCGAAATGCTTATCTTGCTTATTGACGAACCCGGCCAAATGAAAGTTGGCTTCGTCACTAAACCAAACGATGCATCCGCATAATAGTTCTGATCATGCCCCGAGGCCAACCGTGGAGTTTGAAAGTCCTAACGCAAACCGTTCACAAGTTATGACGATTTTATTTCATATACGTTAATAATTGTCACCCTGTACTTTCTCCCAAGGCATTCGAGAAATTGCCTTACGCTCAGTCGGAATCACGGTGTAATATCTGGTTGACAGGCCGTGGCCGGAGAACACGACTTGAGCAGCAGTGAGGGCACCGAACAGGAGATCAGAGTCTCACAGCAGATCGTGCATCCTGACTTCGCTGGGTGAGTACGTTGCCTGGGAAAGTCTCCATCCAACGCCATTAATAGAAGTAGGACAATTTCAGGAGCGTAGTGCATCGTTGTTGAAGTACTTATTTGTTGTTTTTCCATGGAATTCTAATTCGTTGTTGTCACACCAGTCAGCTGAATTTGTATTGCATTTAAAATGTTACTTTAACTGACGTAAAAGAACAGTTAGTTCAGTGTCTAAATCTGCGACTGAATTTTTTCCGTAATTCAGGGGTATCAAAAAGAAACATCCGACTTTGCACGTCTACATTTCTGAAACTAATACATATACAATGAATTTTCTCTTTTGATGAACGGAAAACTCAAGAAGTTTTTTTCCATACCTTTTCATAAGCGTTCAATATGCCACCTTTAAGATGGGGCACACATCAATGCGGCATTCAAATTGTTTCCACACTGCAGCCATCATGTCTAATCGTTCAAATGGCTCTGAGCACTATGGGACTTAACATCTCAGGTCATCAGTCCCCTAGAACTTACAACTACTTAAACCCAACTAACCTAAGGACATCACACCCATCCATGCCCGAAGCAGGATTCGAACCTGCGACTGTAGCAGTCGCGCGGTTCCAGACTGAAGCGCCTAGAACCGCATGGCCACCGCGGCCGACCCAGCATGTCTCTTGTTAAACTTCGACAGCTGCTGTTACGCGATGTCTCAGATCATTCATACTTGTTGCTAACGGAGGCACATAAACAGAGTCTTTTATAAACCCCCACAAGAAATAATCACAAACAGTAAGTTCCAGTGAACTTGGAGGCCAGTAATGTAAGGCTGAATCATCAGATCCAATGCGACCGATTGATCGTACAGTAACTTTTGGTTTAAAAATTCCCGCACTTCCAGACGACAGTGCGGCGGTGCCTGTGTCCCGTTGGTAAATGAAATCGTTGGAATCAGTCTCCAACCTTGGCGAAAGAAGTTCTCAAGCACATCGAGATATGTGCTTCCTGTAACAGCGTTCTCGGCGAAGAGAAATGGACCGTACACCCTGTACAAAACAACACCGAATTTTGGAGAGTCCCTCAGGTTGTACAACGTCATTTGGTTGTTCCATATGCCATATTCTCACATTATGATGGTTCATCTTTCCATTTAAATAGAATGTTGCCTCATCACTATGGTCCTCCATCTTGCCAAGAACGAAATTATAGAACTCCAACTCCACTCGTTGTTGTTTGTCACCTTTACGAAGAGCTTGAAGTAGCTGAATTTTGTATGCTTCCATGAGTAAACGCCGACGCAACCCGCGCCAGATGGACATCGGGGGCATACTGAACTGTCGAGCTACACGGCGAACGGATTTATGCCAACTCCTTGTGAAACTATGGCTGACGCGTTCGACGTCTGTCTCAGACACTTGAGGACGGTCCGGCGATTTGCCTTTACACAATCAATCACTTCCTCGGCATTGTTCATGCCATCGTCTAATGCTCTTTGCTGTAGGAGGATCTACACCATAACAAGTACGAAAGTCACGTTGAACAGTTACTACTGACCCACACTGCAAAAAACGTAGAACAGAAAGCGCGTTTTGTTCTCCCGACGCCAATTTTACTTGAAATGAAGGGGACGCACACTGCTGCTACCTAGTGGGAACCATGTATAACTCGAGATGATGCTCTTTCTAACAGTATGCTGTTGACGCACATATCTCAAATAACGAAATAGTTTTGATTTTTTTTAAATCGGATGATTCTTTTTGACAGGCCCTACACTTCGTAACAGTAATAAATTACGCTGCCTGCAAGAGTAAAATTAATGTTGTTACTGTCGAATAGAAATTCAGTTCACCACTTGATGTTGTATTTTGTTAGCGACTCATATATCAATAAGAAATTTTTCAACATAATTCAACAGTTATGAATGTCTAAACAATGCTGTTAGCGTTATACAGTGCTTATGGAAAACGTTATTTTTCCTCAGTGGAGTAGCTCCAAACGACATCGCCGTCTTCATCCTGGAGTCCTCACTGTCTCTGGGCACGTACGTCCAGACCATCGGCCTGCCGACCTCTGGTTCACTACCTGCAGGTATTCCAACTCTGAACCACAGCTGTTACTTCACTCGTAGAACGTAAACTGTTTATCCTAATATCATAACTGTTTAGCAATCACAATCGTTGTCAAGTAGGAGCCAAACCGGCACCTGTTCAGAGAAATGTACACAACTTTCATGAGCTGAGTAAGGGAGAAATACAAAGGAAATATCTTTTGTTATTGATACGCTAATACATGTTTAATATTGTGGTTATAGCAAAATTTAGTAACAGTTGCAAGTGACTTGCGACGATGAGTGCGTTTCTGCATTGTGTTGGGTTATTACTCCGTTGTAGTCACTGTGCAAACAACAAAGTTTCCATTAACAAAATCACTTCTATGTAAGGAGAGAAAACTCAGACGTGAATAAATATAAGGACATTACCTTACCAGAGCTTTCGGTGCTTCTGGCAAAACGATGTATAAAGGACTTGTATATAAACGACTTGATATGTATACATCTCTGTAAACATGTGTTCGTTGCCAGAGTTGCATGTGACCTTGAAGATGAAATAATCGGCAAACTTCAAGGATTATTTTGCATATTAGTCACTTGCAGCACTATAAAAAAACGCAAAAGCAGTAAACGTCTTCTTTGATATAAGAAAAGATTGACAAAATACAATCTTTTTAAGCCTCACTGACGTCTTGGTCGTCGGAAAATCACAAGCTTCCATTCCGGAAAAAGTTACAAAGACAGGTTAGCTACGAGGGTCGTTCAGTAAGTAATACACAATGTTTGTTTTTCTCAGGAGATATTTACTGTCAAGAGTCAGAATTTGATTGCAATATACATCAACATGTGTCGTTGTTGTCCTACTTTTCTAAGTAGTCTCCATCTATCGCTGTACCCCAACATTGTGGAAGAGCATGTATTCCCTGCTGGTAAAAGCTATTCTTCTGTAGGGGTAGTCATGTTTTCAATTATGCCTCTGATTTGATGGTTGACCCTCTTGGCATCACATACACGAGAATAACGCCATCACAATCCCAAAAGACTGTCACCATGACTTTTCCAAAAGACAGGGTTGTTTTGAATTTCTTCTTTAGTGGTGAATAAGGATATTGCCACGCCATGGACTTCCTTTTTTTTCCGGCGAAATGTGGTGCACCCAGCTTTCGTCCCCCATAACGATCCGTGACTGAAAGGCCTCTCCGTCGGTCTCAAAACGCGCCAGCAATTCAGAAGGAATGGCCTTGCTTTGAATGTTGTGGTCCTCTGTGAGAATTCGTGGAACACAACATGAGCACCTCTTTGTTTATCCGAGAGTCTCGATCATTGCTGTTGCACTTCAAATGCTGAACGGCAACTGTAGAGCCAATTGTGGAGTTGTGGTGTACCGGTCGGCAAGAATAATGGCATCCGCACGAGTCGGCATGTGTGGAACAGTGGCTGTGGCAGGACGTCCCGAGCGTGGGTGATCATGAAACTCTGTTTATGCATCTCCTAAGGCTGTAACTTCCTTTACCCATTGCCCTGCTGTACTCCTAGCAACTGCAGCACCGCCATAGATTGCACACAGTCGTTTATGGATGTTCGCCACGGTTTCTTTTTCTGTACACAAGAATTCAATAACAGCACGTTGCTCGTAAAGTGAGTCGAATGTAGACGCCATTATGACGCTTTACTACGACTCTGCCATCTGCCAGAGCATTCTAAACTTCACCGGCACACAGAACAGTTTGTCTCTGTATATTAATAGCTTTTTCTTAAAAAAAAATTGGGGCATTACTTATTAAACGATCCTCGCACGTCTTTATCGAAGGTATCATAGGGACACTCATCTCGATAAATTTGCATCAATGACGGGAAATGTGGATATGAATGAGCTGATGGGAACATCAGAACAGCCTCTGAATCCAAAGTAAATAGTTGGTTAAATTCAGAGATCTCTGATATTAGGTCGTTTGCTCCCTTCACGCCTATTATGACTACCCGATGAATAACTGATACTGTCTCACTAGACCTCTTGCTTTCGATTTGACAACAGGTGGATCAACCGCCGTCACTGCTGGCTGGGGTAGAACGGAGACCGCTGGCGAACCTAACATTCTGCAGACCGTCGACGTCAGCATCATCGACTACGAAACTTGCAGCCAAGATATCGACGAACTGGGTTTCGGAAACCCGCTTACAGACACCATGATCTGCACGGGACCTCTCTATGACGGCATCTCTGTCTGTTCTGTAAGTCACGACTTGCAATATTTCAGTTTGCTTAATCAACGAATTACTTAACTTTAGATTAATTTACTAACTGCGATCTAGGTATCAAAGGCTTTGCAAGTCCTTTGCATTATCTAAAACTTTGTTTAATCACGGAAATTACTTATTTTTAAATTTGTTTATTAACTATGGTCTAATCATCGAAGTTTTGCACGCACTTTATACTAGTATTTAGCCTGTGACAAAGGAACTTGACTATATACGATTTTCGGAAGCAGCATAGTAACCGTGGTTAATCGTGTACCACAAACGCATCTTAATTTTGCTGCTTATGCTGTCTTATACGTAACTTTGGTTCAAATTTTAAAGGAATTACTGTGCTTCGTTTCAGAAAATGTATTCTTGCATTTACTGTTACGTTAAACATCTACGTTTCATATATTCGCACTAAGGAGCCAGTTTTGTTAAACAATTCCGATCATTTGAAAATTGCCTACGGATGGGAACCCGAGGGTTATTTACTGTACGAAAGTGGTGCTGTTATTTATTAAACATTAACAGGCCTCTGTGTGTCGCTGTGGTTTGTTTTTAAGCTAAGATTTTTTTTTTCAGGTTGCTGTATCTTCTATAAATGCAGAAATGTAACAGATATTGTTGGATAATCTAGCACTAACGGTACAGCTTATTCTTTGTAGAAGCACTGAGATTTTCTGCTCACTCCTTGTGCTCAGGGAGACTCTGGTGGCCCCCTGGTGCAGGACGGCTTGCTGATCGGCGTGGTGTCCTGGGGACTGAACATGTGTGGATACCCGGGCGCACCGTCCGTCTACACAAGGGTATCCGCTCACCTGGACTTCATCAGCGAAAATCTGTGAAGGGACACTTCACGAGTCTTCCATAATAAATCTACCATTCCCAAACAGTATTCACCTATTTTACTTCTACCAAACCGTTTGTTAACCTAATAGCTTATGTTCCTATTTTTATTTATAGACATTTTTCTATTTTGCATGTCTAGTACTGCTGGACCAAATTGAGTAGCACGTCTCCAGGGTCATGGAACGTGTCAGTACTTCAAATTACAACATAAAAGTAATAACAGATAAAATGAAATGTTTATGAAACCAAAAAAGACGAGCCATAAGTTTATGTAAACGCAGTCAACATTACAACACAGGAATCACCTTAATTTTTCATGTAAATCCTCGACAGAATAGAAGGAGTGACCCTTAAGGAAATCATCAGGCTCGTTTTGAAAGCACGTGGATTCCTGCTAAGATTTTTGAATTCTTGTGGTAACTTATTGAAAATGGATGCAGAAGTATACTGCACACCTTTCTGAACAGTAGTCAACGAAGTCTATCCAAACGCAGATACCATTTCTGTCTAGTAATAACTAAGTGAACGCTGCCAGTTCTTCGAAATAAGCTGATTTGTTAACAAGAAACGACAGGAAAAAGTATATATATTGGGAGATCAGTGTCAGAATACCTAGAATGATGAACAGGCGTTGACAAAAGGTTCACGAATTTACACCACTTATTGCCCAAACCGCCAGTTTCCGAGCCAAAACTATCCTTTGAGAATGAGAAGAGTTATCCCGAAATGTAATGCCACACGTCACAAGCGAATGGAAATAAGCAAATTAAACTACTTTTCGCTTCGAACTATCACTTACTTCAGACAGCTTTCGAGTAGTAAAAATGGCTGCATAATGTTTTTGAACAAGATCTTGAACGTGGGCTTTCCACGGCAGTTTACTGTCTATCTGAACGCAAACAAATCTGAACTGTTCAGTTTCAGTAATCATACGCCCATTCTGTGAAATTGAAGCCTCGGGTTCTGTTGAATTGTTTGTTAGAAAGTGTGGAAATTGAGTCTTACTGTGACTTAACGTTAATTTATTTTCACCAAGCCATGAATTTACGTCATGAACTGCACTACTTGAAACAGTGCCAATGTTGCACACAACATCCTTTACTACTAAGCTAGTGTCATCAGTAAACAGAAATATTTTAGAATCAGCTGTAATACTTGAGACAACATCATCTATATGAATAATGAAAAGAACAGGCCCCAGCACTGAGCCCTGGGCACCCTCCATTTGACCGTACCCCACTCGGACCCCACATCACAGCCATTCCCAGCACTGTGGATAATGACCTTTTGTTCCAATGGCTCTGAGCACTATGGGACTTAACAGCTGTGGTCATCAGTCCCCTAGAACTTAGAACTACTTATACCTAACTAACCTAAGGACATCACACACATCCATGCCCGAGGCAGGATTCGAACCTGCGACCGTAGCAGTCGCGCGGTTCCGGACTGCGCGCCTAGAACCGCGAGACCACCACGGCCGGCGACCTTTTGTTGTCTGCTATTAAAGTAAGAGGTGAACCAACTGTGACCTACACCCCGCATTCCATAATGGTCCAACTTCTAAAGCAATTTTTTGAGATCAACACCATCAAACGTCTTAGTCAAATAAAAAGATGCCTGTCGTTGGAATCCTTTCGTTTAATTCATCCAGTACGACACAGAGAAAAGAGAATATAGCATTTTCAGTTGTTAAACCACTTCTGTTACCGAACTGTATACTTGATAGCTAATTATGTGGAACAAAATGATCACTTATGTGGTGTCACCGCCAGACACCACACTTGCTAGGAGGTAGCTTTTAAATCGGCCGCGGTCCGCTAGTATACGTCGGACCCGCGTGTCGCCACTATCAGTGATTGCAGACCGAGCGCCGCCACACGGCAGGTCTAGAGAGACTTACTAGCACTCGCCCCAGTTGTACAGCCGACTTTGCTAGGAAAGGTTCACTGAGAATTACGCTCTCATTTGCCGAGACGATAGTTAGCATAGCCTTCAGCTAAGTCAATTGCTACGACCTAGCAAGGTGCCATTTATCCTTTGCTATGTATCTAATGAAGCATGTACAGTAACAAGACCAATGTTCACCAATTGTGGATTAAAGTTAAGTATTCCAGCTGCTACGTACTTTTCTTTATAGCATTCATTACGTATCCTGTTTCAGACCTCACGCCAGCCTGCGTGAGTTTAAACGCATGCCTTTCGGTTACCCGTCACTGTGGATTGGCTGTCTTGCCAGTCCACAACAACTTATCCTTACATACACAATTATTTCAATAAATTTAGCAAACGCTGATGGCATAGAAATAGGTCTAAAATTGTCTACATTATCCCCTTCTCCCTTATCTTTTTGAGTCACCGCCTTCTTCATATCAGTCCCTTTCCTTACCGATTCTGCAGAGAACGTCCCCATTCCTTATTTAACCAGTCCTCCTCTTTTTTAACGTCGTATCAAATGCTTCGATTCTCTTTTGCGCTTTCCCACAGTTCATGCTTGACTAGTAACAATGCTGTGCTCCATACGTCGATTCTCAGAACTCTCTACCTGAAGTTAAGGCCTATGTTTGATACTATGAGACTTCCCTTGGCCAGAAATTCCGTCTTTGCAGTGATTGTCTGATTTTTATGTCCTCCTTAGACGGAAATTGATGACTTATTTTGTTGCCTAGGTAGCAGAGTTCCTGGTCACCGTCCGTGATCTGTAACCCTGAATTTAAGTTTCTCGCAGCTCTCATTTGTGGCAATTCTCATTACTTTTGTCTTTTTTCAATGAACTCTCACTCTATATTCCGTTTAATTAACGTATTCCATTGAATTAATCGTGCAATTTTTTTCTCTTTCACTAAGGACAGCAATGTTATTGGCAAATCGTATCAATCGTATTCTTGCAACTTGAATTAAATCCCACACTTTAATCATTCCTTTTCTTCCGTAATTGTTTCTTCGATGTACAGATTGAAGAGTAGGGGCCAAAGACTACATCCCCCTCCCCCCCCACTCCTATACCCTTTTTAATCCTGGTACTTCGTTCTTGGTCTTCCACTCTTATCCTTCCCTCTTGGGTTTCGCACATATTATACGTATGTTACCTGTCTTACCCTATACGTATCCAACGTTTTTCTTAGAATTTCGAACATATTGCACCATTGTACATCGTCAAATCCTTTTTCCAGAGCGATAAATCCAATGAACGTGCTTCTAGTTTTCTTCAGTATTGCTTCTATTATCAACCGCAAAGTCAAAACTGCCTCCCTGGATCCTTTACCTTTGCTAAGTCAAAACGGATCGTCATCTAACAGTTCCTCAGTTTTCTTTTCCATTTTTCTGTATATTATATTTTGCCAGCAACTGGGATGCATGAGCTGTTAAGCTGATAGTGCGATAACAGTCACACTTTTCGGCTCTTGCTACCTGTGTGGATGATGCTTTTCCGGAAGTCTGATGGTATACACTCTACACACCAAAGCAAAGAGCCGTTTTGTGCTACTTCCACCAGTCAGTTTAGATATTCTGATGGAATGTTATCTATTCCTCATGCCATTTTAATTTCTCCACAGCTCTTCTAAATTCTGGTTCTAATACTGGATTCCCTATTTTTCCCTATCGACTGCTGTTTCTTCTTCTATCACATCGTCAGACAAATTCTCTCCCTCGCAATGGCCTTCAGCGAACTGTTTACCTGTCCGCTCTCTCCTCTGTATTTAACAGTGGAACTGCCATTGTACTCTTAATGTTACCGGCATTGTTCTTAATTTCACCGAAGGCTAATTTGACTTTTCTGTGTGCTGAGTCAGTCCTTCCGAGAATCTTTACTTTTCGGATTTCGTCACATTTTTCATGTAGTCATTTAGCCTTACCATCCCTGTATTTCACACCACTATGCTTCATTAGATGAATATTGTGTTACAGAATTAACGCAAGTAATTTGGAAGTACTTTGCATGTGAGACACATATCTTATTAAACGATCTAAACGATAACAGCAAACGATAACAGCACATATAACGAAGCGACATACTACACAAAGACAACTATACGTAAACGAGCACTCATAACTTTAAACATATTACAGCAATTTACGTGATTTCGCCGTATTAAGCAAGAAACGCTCTCCAAACAAATTTAGGCTATACAGTAACCAAGAACGGCTAAGTTCTGGATCAGGCAGTCACGGACTGCAAACGAAAAGTGGAATGTAGTGTGTGTGGGAGTGACCGCTAAAAAATTTCATGCAAGACACAAATAGCACAATGAGATGTGGGACACACGTTCAACAATACTTCAGGTCAATAAAGAGAAGGCAGCAATTACCAATCAAACACAGACTTTGGCTAGTAATTTCCAACAGATTTTATTTAACAATGCATGACAACAGCAACTTTCTGTTACCCCAGAATAATATACATAATTTCCCTAGAATCTGAAACATTAATATACAGACAAAAGGTCTACTGGCGTCAAACCCCACCCGAAACAATAAATGATTTTAAAACACTCTTTACCTAAATCTTAGGCACCATAAAAACAATAAACTGTTTATTGAGAAAATCTTTTTCAGAAGGAGGACACCTTTTAAGATATAACAGCAGAAACAACTCACAATTTCCCTTTCTGGATAAGATATTAAAAACCCAGTACACTGAAAGACATCTTTCAGGTACTACAAAATTTCTGTGACAAAAGTAATGGCACATCAGAGGTGTGCGGAAACGACAACTCAGATCGAGCCTGAATGAAAGGAACGGTGAAGACAGAATGTCGGTCGCCTCGGCGTCACCAGGAACAAATAAGAAAATACTCAACTTAAAGTCGCCGAAGAACTGGAGTCCACTGATAAACACAGCGACTGCGCTATCGGTTACAATTCAAATTGGCCGCCGCCAAGGCGTCGTCCGCCCGTTAAACGACTGGTTTCAACGGACGACGCGCACCGCTGATCACTCCGTTGAAATAACAACATAAAACCACACAGCAACTGAGCAGTATGCAGAGTAACACAATCCTCAAACCATTAGAAAAATATCAAAATAGGAATACGGCCACAAAGGACCCACAAGTCATTCATATTCAGAATTAACCACTTTAAAATATGCACTATTTTGCCGTTAATAATAAGAGCAGACAGGCTTATTACTGCCAGAGCAGGGAGTGATAATATACTCAAATACATCAAAGCTAGTCATAGTCCTAAATCACACACTCTTAACTCATTACATAACCCTGGAGCCGATTAACGATGTTATATATATTCCATAAACACACACTGAATGATTACAATACGACAGGACAATAAATTTTTCATCATTAAGCTCCAGCTTGTTTACCTCTGAACACATTACCTAAATACCAGGAGACAGCCAGAAAATCGAACTTGTGGTTATTTCGGAGTGCACAGGCACGCACTTAGATATACATTCCTTACCCGTATCTCAAGTGTGTCCGAAACAAGCAAACCTCATTCATACAGGTAACCACTGTTCAATAACTTGTGCATCAGTGGTCAATACGAAACAGATAACATGGGTGGCCAAACACTGGGATAGCCGTTAACCGCAAGCAGCACGAAATTCAGTATACATACAGGGTGGTCCATTGATAGTGATCGGGCGAAATATCTCACGAAATAATCGTCAAACGAAAAAAACTACAAAGAACGAAACTTGTCTTGCTAGGAGGGGGAAACCACATGGTACTATGGTTGGCCCGCCAGATGGCGCTGCCATAGATGAAACCAATTTCAACTGCGTTTTTTTTAAAAGTAGGATCCCCCATTTTTATTACATATTCTCGTAGTACGTAAAGAAATATTAATGTTTTAGTTGGATCACTTCTTTCGCTTTGCGATAGATGGCGTTGTAATAGTCACAAACATGTGTCTCACAATTTTAGACGAACAGTTGGTAACAGGTAGGCTTTTTAAACTAACCTCCAGCAGAAAGTGGGTTTACAGTTATCCTGTATGCGCCAAACATTTAACACCACCAGGATATCTATCTTAAAAGACATAACCAAGCATCAGAGTAAATAGTCACAATAAATTCTCAGTCCTAAAGCAAAAGAACTAGTATGATGGCTCTGAGCACTATGGGACTTAACATCTGAGGTCATCAGTCCCCTAGAACTTAGAACTACTTAAATCTAACTAACCTAAGGACATCACACACATCCATGCCCGAGGCAGGATTCGAACCTGCGACCGTAGCGAACTAGTATATCTGAAATACAATTGCATCAACATCTACATCCATACTCCGCCAGCCAGGTGACGTTGTGTGGCGGAGGGTACCTTGAGTACCTCTATCGGTTCTCCCTTCTATACCAGTCTCGTTCTTGGAAAGAAAGATTAACGGTACACCTCTGTGTGGGCTCTAATCTCTCTGATTTTATCATTATGGTCTCTTCGCGAGATATACGTAGGAGACAGAAACATTCTGATTGACTCCTCGGTGAAGGTATGTTCTCTAAACTTCAACAAAAGTCCATACCGAGGTACTGAGCGTCTCTCTTGCAGAGTCTTCCACTGGAATTTATCTATCATCTCGGTAACGCTTTCGCGATTAGTAAATGATCCGGTAACGAAGCGCGCTGCTCTCCGTTGGATCTTCTCTATCTCTTCTATCAACACTATCTGGTACGGATTCCACACCGGTGAGCAGTATTCAAGCAGTGGGCGAACAAGTGTACTGTAACCTACTTCCTTTGTTTTTGGACTGCATTTCCTTAGGATTCTTCCAATGAATCTCAGTCTGGCATTTGCTTTACCGACGATTAATTTTATACGGTCATTCCATTTTAAGTCACTCCTAATGCAGAGGCAACACAAACTATGAATGGCGAGATTCATATACAGATCTACCCAAAGTAAGTTTACTAATTAAGGACAAAAGTTGCAAACGCATGACAATTCCTAGTGTCTCTCAGTAACAGAGAGACGCCGAGGAATACAGGGGCAATGAGTTTTATATCTCACAAGCGTTGTATGCTGTACGTATATGTCCAACTACACAATGAGAACTATCTGTTCAGTTTAGGACTTTCTTTCGTCAGCACCACTTCTGCTATCGTACTCGCGTTCTCTCTAGCCTCTGGGCAGATTTAGCAGTATTGCAGCGCGGTCAGCTAACCTGATAAAGGCTCCCTGTAAAAGTAGACGATATGTCGTTGGTTTCGCCACAATACTACCCGCTTCAGTCCCAAAAAATTCTGACTGAAACCGACTCCGACTGTGAACCCTTATCTGTATGTATTTGTAAACCCCTTTCCGCTGCTGTTGTCTGCCGACTGATCTAGGCACCCTGCACGCGACGGACGATGTAACATCCAGCTGCATTTGAGAAAGGAAAAGTGACGCACCTCCATTTGTTCCTCCTATCAGTTTTCCAACGAATACTGATATAAATGCTCATTATTCGCCGTGATACAGAGAGGCAAATGCATAAATCTTTTGCAAGTTATGCTTCTTTTTCTCTTCACTGGTGATTAAGTCGTGTCATTTACCGTCCTCATTTCATTGTCTTCCTGTCTCTCTCCCTCCTTCGTACCTCTTGTCTCACCCTGATCACTGCCACCGTCCATAATCTGCCTATAATAAATTCATCTTTATTACTTTTCTTTTCACGTTCTGGTCTATCGATTTCTGTCAAAATTATTCCTAAGCGTGGGATTTTATACTAAATCTAAGCTATTTTGTAACGTATGTGTGATAACGAATGTAGTGTGTTAGATGTAACAGCGTACCAAGTGGCCCTAATTTTGCCACGATAAAGAAATTAATACACAATTGTATTTCTGTTGTATTAGCAGAATGATTGAAATTTTTAAGTGACAACATATCCACTACTGACAAAAATTTATTATAATTTCCACTTTCAGTCCTGACTTCTAACTCACTGTGAGTAGTGGAAAGAAAATTTATGTGGATTTTCAAAAACTTTAAGTGAGGACGTTACGGATTTATTGTTATACTGAGAAGGAGAGGATCTATAGTCTGTTGCATTGACTTGTCCTCAGCTGGTTGTTTAATAATAGACTATGGTTCAAAGATTCCATAGTAATTGCAACTACACTCATGCTCATAAATTAAAGATCATTGCAGAGTGTGGTGCCACACAACGTGGCACTACACAAAACTGTCGCTAATAGCATAGGTGCATAAGGAACACACACGACACAGATCTGTTAAGTCCACGGTACTGGTGATAAGATGAGAAAACCATCACCAAACAAATGTACTACGAAACGCCAATGTTTCCTGCGCATTCACCCCGACATCAATATGGGATATGATCACCATGCACACGTACACAGGCCACACAGTAGGTTTGCATACTCTGGATCAGGTGGTCTAGCAGCTGCTGGGAGCTAGCCTCCCATTCTTGCACCCGTGCCTGTCGGAACTCCTGAAGTGTCCTAGGGGTTAGAAGAAGTGCAGCGATACGTCGACCGAGAGCATCCCAGACATGATCGATGGGGTTTAGGTCTGGAGAACAGGCATTCCACTCCATTCGCATGGTATCTTCTGTTTCAAGGTACACCTCCACGACGGCAGCTCGTTAGGGACCCACTGCACCCCTTAAAAGGCTGAAATACTGATGCAAAATGACGTCCCGATACGCCTGACCTGTTACAGTTTCTCCGTCAAAGACAATCAGGGGTGTACGTGCACCAATCATAATCCCACCCCACATCAAACACGGCCTCCATACAGGTCCCTTTCAAGAACATTAAGGGGTTCACATCCGTTTCCTGATTCACACCAGATGAAAACCTGGTGAGAATCACTGTTCAGACTATACCTGGACTCGTCCGTGAACATAACCTGGGACCACTGTTCCAATGATCATGGGCTGTATTCTTGACACCAATCTTTACGAGCTCTCTTGTGACCAGTTGTCAGTTGAATGCACCTTGCAGGTCTCCAGGTGAACAAACCATGTCTGTTCAGTCGTCTGTAGACTGTGCGCCTGGAGACAACTGTTCCAGTGGCTGCGGTAAGGTCCCGAGCACGGCTACCTGCAGTACTCCGTGGTCGTCTGCGGGTACTGATGGTGAAATATCGGTGTTCTTGTGGTGTTGTACACTGTGGACGTCCCGTACCGTAGCGCCTGGACACGTTTTCTGTTTGCTGGAATCGTTGCCATTATCTTAAGATCACACTTTGTGGCACACGGAGGGCCCGTGCTACGACCTGCTGTGTTTGACCAGCCTCCAGTCGCCCTAGTATTCTACCCTTCGTAACGTCATCAATATGTGTTCTTTGAGCCATTTTCAACACACAGTCACCATTAGCACGTCGGAAAGTGTCTGAACACTTAACTCGCTGTACCGTACTCTGACATGCACCAACACACCTCTGCGTATGTGGACTGCTGCCAGCGCCGCCGTGCGACAACTTCAGGTCAAATGCACCGCATGGTCATACCCCGAGGTGATTGAAACCCGCAAACCGCCCACCACAGTGTTGTTTCACTGTGTATGAGCATTACCCTTAATTTATGAGCATGAGTGTACATTATCATTTCTGTAGGCTGAATTTGTGTAACCTCCGCTACGTGTTACCAAAATAATCAAAATTTCTTACATACTTGTGCATATCGGTAAGTTATCGTTGTCATCAGTGAGTAGCCAAGCCAAATTTTAAACCGTGTAGCGCATTCAGATTATCAGCAGTGTAGAACCTGATAGATTACAGGGCAAACAGGATGTACTGGGTTATCGAACGCAGTGCACTTATTCGATAGTTCTGACGTCAGTTGGCGATTGATTTGCTTGGTAGAGTGTTACTCAACACGTCTTCACATCCGTTAACGTGGACTTGTGACATCACAGTATGTGAATACCAGGTATCGTGTTGATCAACAACTAAATCTTCGTGGTACTTACGTAAGGAAAACAACTTTGACGCGATTTTCATCATTTCTTTTACCAATGTAATTTTATAGTTTAGCTGTTAGCTCAACAACCAGTGTCATACCAAGGTCTTCTATAGAGTTTATAGCATTGTCAGAGGACGTATACCCGTGGTCTAGAGTTGGTTAGCTGCCCTCTGAAATAAAAAATATAAAATAAAAGAGTGAATGGGTCATCGATGATCTTGAAAGGGTGTCATTGGATGTCCGCTCCAAACAAATGCAACGAACAATAATAAAAAAAAGATTAGCCAAAGAAAATGGACTGCGTCTTTGATTAATTATCAAAACGTCCTCGGTGCTGGGATCGAAACTCACCAACACTTATATTTTTATTAATAATCATAATTGGCGGCCGAAGACTTCCGGCATAGAAGTTACCCAAGTTTTTTAATGGCCTCGTCAAAGAGGGCGGAGAAGCGGACTAGGACTCAGGGCACACTCTTCTCCTCGAGGTGGGAAACTGCCCCTAAAGGCGGAAGAATGAGCAATAATCAACGGCATAAGGACGCAGAAGGCAATGAAAACCACTGCATTAAAGACACATATCGTGTATCCACAAGACATGTGGCCTTTGGTTGAAAAAGTGTCATGATCACTTCCCCATTGGCGAAAGATTCCGTAGTAGTCCCCCATTCGGATCTCTGGCAGGGGACTGCCAAGTTGAAAGTGACCATGAGAAAACGATTGAATAATCAACGAACGGATAACGTTCTACGAGCCGCAGTGTAAGAATGTCAGAAGCTTGAACGTGATAGGAAAGCTAGACATAGTAAGGGTCAGTGAAGTGAAATGGAAGGAAGACCAGGATTTGTGGCCATATGAATTTAGGGTATTATCAACGGCAGCGTAAATGGTATAACGGGAGTAGGATTCGTTATGAATAGGAAGGTGGGGCAGAGATGTGTTACTGTGAACAGTTCAGTGATAGGGTGTTCATATCAGAATCGACAACAAAGCCACGCCGACAACGATAGCTGAGGTTGTGGACTGGATAAAGAGATAGAGCGAGTGTATGAGGGTACTGAAAGGGTAATAAAGTACGTAAAGGGAGACTGGATTGATGTTGTAGGGAAGGCGTCGAAGAAATGGTTACATGAGAATATGGCTTGGGACAAGGAATGCGAGATGAGAAAGACTAATTGAGTTCTGTAATAAATTTCAGCTAGTAAAGCGAACAATCTGTTCAAAAATCACAAGAAGAGGAGGTATAATTGGAGAAAGCCGGGTGATGCGGGAACATTTCATTTACTTTACATCATGGTCAGAAAGAGATCCCAAACTCAGATACTGGATTGTTAGATATGCATAGGAGCAGATATAGACTCAGATGACAATGTGGTAGTGATGAAGAGTAGGTTGAAACTTAAGAGATTAGTCGGGAAGAATCAATAGCTGAAAACGTGGGTACAGAAGTACAAAGGACTAACGAGATATGCTCGAAGTTCTCTAAGACTGTAGATACATCAACAAGGAATTTCTCAGTAGGCAGTACAGTTGAACAGGAATCCACCGCCGCGCGGAGTGGCCGCGCGGTTAGAGGCGCCATGTCACTAATCGTGCGGCCCCTCCCGCCGGAGGTTCGAGTCCTCCCTCGGGTATGAGTGTAAGTGTTGTCCTTAGCGTTAAGTTAGTTTAAGTAGCGTGTAAGTCTAGGGACCGACGACCTCAGCAGTATGGTCCCTTAGGAATTCACACATACATTTTTTGAGGGATTGACCTCTCTAAAAACGGAAATCACTGAATTTGGAAAGAAAACCGTAGATCGAGAGATGGTAACTGCGAAGAAACAATGGATAACAGAAGAAATTCTTCAGTTGATCTATGAAAGAAGGAAGTTCAAAAATATTCTGAGAAACTCAGGAATATAAGTCGCTTAGGAATGAAATAAATTTGAAGTACAGAGACGGTAAGACGAAATGGCTGCCTGAAAAATGTGAAGAAATCGATAAAGAAATGATTTATATGGATATAAACACCATTTATGACCTGCAGCCGTCTAGAACGAAATTAGAATTATATATTAATACCTGCAGCTGCTGACTAGCAGGTAAAAATGTGTGCCTTGACCGGAACTCGAACCCGTGATCTCCTGCTTACATGACAGACGCTCTATCCATCTGAGACAGGCCGGCCGCGGTGGCCGTGTGGTTCTAGGTGCTTGAGTCCGGAACCGCGCGACTGCTACGGTCGCAGGTTCGAATCCTGCCTCGGGCATGGATATGTGTGATTTCCTTAGGTTAGTTCTAAGTTCTAGGGGACTGATGACATCAGATGTTAAGTCCCATAGTGCTCAGAGCCATTTGAACCATCTGAGCCACCGAGGGCACAACGGATAGTGCGACTGCAGGGAGTATCTTGCGCACGCCTCCCGTGATACCCACATTTTCACCTAATGTGTCCACACACTACATTCGTAGAGTCCCTACCCAACACACTCATTACTCGTGGAAGACATTCTTACCAAGTCCCGTAAGAGTTCGGATATATGCGTGCATCCGCACAGAAGGAGAAGGTCATGGCCGGTATTGCCAGAACTATATACTTATATGGATATGGTGTCTGTTCTTTCGGACATTTCTCGGTCGGGGCACACATTTTCACCTGTCCCCGTTGATATGTATCAACACCCGTCAGCAGCTGAAGCTATTAACACGTATAATTCTAAAAGAAATGATTGTCAGAAGGTCTGATTCAGAATATGGGAAAGTCAAAACAACCTTCGATGAAGTTAAAAGCGAGGAGAGTTACATAAAAAAGTGCAACGGGAAATCCATTTTTGAATCCAGAAGAGAGAGCGGGTACGTGGAAAGAGTACACAGAAGGCCTCTATGAGGGGAAGATTTGTCTTATGTGATAGAAGAAGAAACAGGAGTTAATTTAGAAGAGATAGGGGATCCAGTATTAGAATGACAATTTAAACGAGCTTTGCAGGACTTAATACCAAATAAGGCAGAAGCGACAGATAACATTCCATCAAAACTTCTAAAATCATTGGGGAAGTGGTAACAAAACGACTATTCACGTTGGTATGTACAATGTGTAACTCTGGCGACATACATACCATCTGTCTTTCGAAAAAGTATCATCCGCACAATTACGGAGACTGGAAGAGCTAATAAGTGCGAGAAGTATCTCACAATCAGATTCACAGCTCATGCATCCAAGCTGCTGACAAGAATAATACACTTAAGATTGAAAAGGAAATTGTAGGACGTGTTAGATGACGATCAGTTTGGCTTTAGGAAAGTTAGAGGCACCAGAGAGGCAATTCTGACATTGTGGTTGATAATGGAAGCAACTTTACTTTTACTTTACACGTGGCTAAGGCCTTATCGACCATACACCTGCTCTACGAGCCTCTTCCAATTATTTCTATCCAGGGAAATTGTTGTCCAATCAGAGTTGGTGCCCATCCTAGCTGCATCTTCCCGGATATTCTCCATCCACCTAATTCGATGTCTTCCTCTTCTTCTCTTTCCTTCTAATTTCTTAGTGGATGCTATTTTGGGTAGTCTGTTCTCCGGCATCCTTGCTACATGACCAGCCCAGTTCAGTCTTCTCTTCTTTAACATTTCCATAATGGTACTATGTTTGTACAGCTCCCGTAGTTCTTCATTTTTTTTAATCCTCCACTCCATGACATTTTCATCGAAGATTGGTCCAAATATTTTTCTTAGTATTTTTCTTTCAAATATCAACAGTTTTTCTTCCTCTTTTTTCCTGAATGTAATAGCTTCACATCCATATAATGCTCCTGGTACAATAGTTGACTGATAAAAACGGATTTTGAATTCAGTACTAAGTGATCTCATCCTTAAAATTTTGATACAGCTGTAAAAAGTTCTATTAGCTGCTGCTAGACGGGCGTCTATTTCTATTTCTGCTCTATTGTCTCTGCTAAACAGACTCCCTAAGTACTTGAAGTGGTCAACTGCCTTGAAAGTGAGACCATCTACGGTCAGTGGTGTATTCTTTTGGAGTTTTTTACTTATGACTAGATATTCTGTCTTTTCTTCATTCACATGAAGTCCAGCTTTCTCAGCTATTTTGTAATAATTTTGCATCATCCTGATTAATTCAGCTTTTGAAGTGCTTATTAAGGCTACATCATCTGCATAAGCAAGTCTAGTAATGTTCTGTCCCTGCAGTTGGATCCCTTGTGGATTAGTTTTGGTGAATTCTCTATCAATCTTCTCTAAGATAATATTAAATAGAATAGGTGAGATGGCATCCCCTTGTCTCAGTCCAGTGTACACCTTAAAATTTTCAGTCTCTCCTGCAGGTGTCTTAACTTTGCATATGGTTTCTTCCAAACACATTTTAACTAATTTGATTAATTTTAATGGTATTTCAAATTCTTTCATGGTGTTTAAGAGTGTCTGTCGGTGTATGCTATCATAGGCCTTCTTGAAGTCTATAAATAGAATATGGATATCTACATTAAATTCCCATGCCTTCTCATTTATTTGTCTCAATGTGAATAAGTGATCCAAAGTGGATCTGTTTGTGCGGAAACCACATTGGTAGTCCCCAATCAGTTCTTCGGTTATGGGAATCAGTCTGTGTAGTAAACACATCGACAAAATTTTATACGTGACATCGAGTAGGGCAATTCCTCTGTAGTTATCACAGACAAGGGGATCATTCTTCTTAAAGATGGGGCATATAATTGCAGTTTTCCAATCGGCCGATATGTTTTCTGTCTCCCAAATTGTTTCAATTAAGGAATGTAGTTCTATTTCCAATTGTGGTCCTCCATTTTTTAAAAGCTCAGCATATACCTGGTCTTCCCCACAGGCCTTGTTGTTCTTTAATTTCTTTATTGTTTGTCTTATTTCATTTACTGATGGTGTGGTGACTTGTATATCAACTGTATCTGGTTCTTCAAATGTAAAGTAATATTGTGGATCATTGCAGTTGAGCAGCTGTGTAAAGTATGTCTTCCATGGAAGCAAGGCTGAATAAAAATCA
Organism: Schistocerca piceifrons; assembly: GCF_021461385.2. Taxonomy (NCBI): domain Eukaryota; kingdom Metazoa; phylum Arthropoda; class Insecta; order Orthoptera; family Acrididae; genus Schistocerca; species Schistocerca piceifrons. The sequence goes on from NC_060139.1 coordinate 1,013,342,347, forward strand.
AGACACCTGTCGACCTGTTAAAAGCGTTTGGCAATGTAAAATGGTGGAAGATGATCGAAATTCTGAGAAACATAGCGGTTAGCTATAAGGAGATACGGGTAATATACAATACGTACAAGAGCTAGTAGGGAATAATAAGAGTGGACGACCAAGAACGAAATGCTCCGATTAAAAAGGGTTTAAGACAGGGGTGTAGTCTTTCTCCCGTGCTGTTCGATCTGTATATCGAAGAATCAACAGTGGAAATAAAAGAAAGGTTCACGAGCGGGATTAAAATTCAAGGTGGAAGGATATCAATGATACGATTCGCTGATGACATTGCTACCCTGACCGAAAAGTGAAGAAGTATTACATAATCTGCTGAATTTAATGAACAGTTTAATGAGTATGGAATATGGACTGTGAGTATACTGAAGAAATGCGGAAGTGCGCACAGCGAGAAACTTAACACCACGATTGATGGTCACGAAGTAGATGAAGTTAACGAATTCTGATACCTAGGCAGCAAAACAACGAATGATGGAAGGAGCAAGGTGACATCAGAATCAGACTAGCACTGGCAAAAAGGGCAATCCTGGCCAAGAGAAGTGTACTAGTGTCACATGGACTGTGGGAAAACGGGAACAATCGAAGCATTTGAGATGTGGTGCTACAGACGAGTGTTGAAAATTAAGTGGACTGTTAAAGTAAGGAATGACGAGGCTCTGTGCAGAATCGTAGAGAAAAAGAATATGTGGAAAACACTGACAAGGAGAAGGGGCAGGATGATAGGAGATCTGATGAGACATCAGGGTGTTTCCATGTTTTAAGTTTATCTGACTTCCTCTTGAAGTATGTTGATTTAGATACAAGGTTGTGTTCTCTGCAGAGTTCTACATGTCTTCGATCATTCTTGTTTGTAAAGTTATGTAGACTCCATTTACCAATTATATCTTTATATTTTCTTTGTTTTCCCAACTGGGCGTTGAAGTCTGTTAATAAAATTTTTAAATATCTTTTATTTGTTCTGTCCAGAGTTTATTCGAGAAGCTCCCAAAATTTGTCTACCTCGTTGCGCCCGAGACAGCAAGCAAAATGCAACGACGTCGTAGTTCAGTGGTGAATGACCGATCAACCTAACGGAATTCATGAGCAAGCATGTGCGTAAAAGCTAAAAGAAATGATCGGTAAATCGATTTTTACCACGTAGTGTGGTCCGTATACTACCCAACACTTCGCTTTTAGTCTTTACTTTACGGCCTCTGAAAAGATTCAAAAGCACATAAAAATTGTCTTCATCATCGTGTGAATCAAAGAAGTCTAATATTATGAAATGAAAACCTTAGAGTGAAATATACAGCATATTCTGTTTAATCCCAGTACCAGCACAACGAAACTTCCATGCTTGTGGCAAAACAACAAGTCGAGAAAAGGCGCAAACACACGGAAAGAAAAAGATTAAGTACGATTCTTTCTCTGTTAAAACAAAAAGCTGCTCAGAGTTCTTTTCGTTTCTAGAAGGTTGGCCTAGTTGCAATCGTGTTTGTCCATAGCACCTTACTTTGACTTGGTAGCATGCATTATTTTAAATACAGAGCGTGAAGGGATTCACGTATCATCACAATTACTACACAGTTACATTAGTATACATACATTTCTTCTTTAAACGTTTTTATAATTTCGTGCGTGACGCTACAGCGTTTTTGAAGGGGACCGTAGGGAAAGTTATACATCAAAACGGAGAAAGACGCAGAGTAGGCCGAACCACTTAATTCCGTTTTCCAAGACTCTGTAAAAAAGATCGTAATGTGGCTCCTCCTTTCGATCGTCGTATGAACTCATAATGACAGTTATGAAAATAAGTGTCCCCGGAAGAGGAAATAATCTGAAATCGCTCAACAGGGGCAAGACGACTTATAGAATGCGAAAGAATTTGCTCGTCTTATGACAGCAGTCTACCGTAAGCTGCTGGAGAAATGAAGAGTTCCTTGTGATTCGATATATGCGTATGTCATTCCCATTTTCAAGAAGAGTGCCGGCCGGAGTGGCCGTGCGGTTCTAGGCGCTGCAGTCTGGAACTGAGCGACCGCTGCGGTCGCAGGTTCGAATCCTGCCTCGGGCATGGATGTGTGTGCTGTCCTTAGGTTAGTTAGGTTTAATTAGTTCTGTTCTAGGCGACTGATGACCTCAGAAGTTGTCCCATAGTGCTCAGGGCCATTTTTCTTTCAAGAAGAGTAGTCGAGCTGACTCACGCTACTATATCGATTACGTCAGTCTGTTGTAGAACTTTAGAACGTGTTTTATGATTTCCTGTGATCACTTTTCTGGAGACCGAAAAGCTATCTGTAGGAATGAAGATGATTCGGAAAATAGTGATCGTGTGGAAACCAGTTCCTTCTGATGATCCATGCGACCTACAACGTAGTAAATGCCGTCGCCCTGATCCATGCCCTGTTTATTAATTTCCAGACAACGTTCCACATGGTTCTGCAGTGTTGTCTAGCGAACAAAAGACTAAAGTACTGAGTATCTGGCCAGAAGCAAAGAGTTAGTGGCAAATAGAGCACAGCATTTCATTCTTCACAGAGAGAAATCTTCAGACATGAAAGCAACGTCTGGTAGATTTAAAAGCGGTGTTATAAGGCAATTAATGGTCAGACACTACTAGTTAAGAATTGCTTCTCTTATACCGAGTCAAAACTTTGCTCATACCCTGATTAGATATGGAAATCCGTATAAATTAAAATCAAGGAATTGAATAGGGGGAATCTCATGCAATGATCTTCTGCAATTGATAATTATCATTGTGTCACACATTCACATCCTGTTACATGGTGTGGAGCAAACAGTATAAGTAGGGACTGCTCTCAATGCGAAGACCCAGGTGGCAATTAGCAGAATCCTTTGAACCTGCAGTGTGTAGCGTGTATATGAGTCATGTGGATGACAGTGATAAGTTATTAAGTGATACCTTTCTGAGGCTACAGATAATTGTATTACCTATACAGGAAAAGGGAGCAGCTCAGTGCTGACGCATGGCCTAAATTTCCCCAATAGTATCAAAAGCTGCGTGAGATTAGATCAAAACAAGCATTTGACATAGACCAGTATGGACAGACAGCTTTCGTCTAAGAAACAGCTTCCAGACGGATTTCTGTGGAAAGTAAGATGTTTACAGAAATCCTTCTGGCAAACCGAATATATGTCTTGGGTTGCTGGTAGATAGTAATCTACATAGAAATCTGTAACATCCTCATTCTTACTTCATATATATAAGCACGTAGGAGAAACACTTAGTCACTCGAAAGAGAGGTTACGGTAAAAACATTTAAGACCGCTTCTTGTCTTGTTATTGTCTTCAGTTAGGCGGAGAAGAGAACCCACGAGATTCTCCATGTAATCATACCCAGCTGCAGCTAGTCATTGATGGTTAGATCCGCAGAGCTACCGACTGTGGGGAAACTGATAGTTGAATTTTGCTCGCTGTTCCAGGCAGTCCCAGACATTTTCTATGGATTTAAGATCGAGAGATTAAGTGAACTATTCTAAATGCGATGATACTTCATAGAATTCTTCAAACATTTGCTTGTATCCCAGTGAATACGGTTTTTGCCATCTAAGAATTCGCAATATACTTATCATGAAGGTGTAGAAGATATTGAAACAGTTGGTCACTGTTGAAATAGGCATCCTGTCTCTTATTCTTGGTACCTGAATGAATATACTCAAGTGATAGTACGAGAGAGACCACCAAAACATCACAGAACCACCTCTGATCCGAACTACTCTTCCCGCCACACACTGCGGATTAACCCTGTCATAAGCAGTCTTTTCAAAATAAAATACGTAATTTCTGGCTTCACTTCCCTCATCTGTTAAATGTGATACGACCCTGATGACAAAATGCGATAATAAGGACAAATATACTGAAGAGGCAAAGAAACAGGTGCACCTGCCTAATATTGTGTAGGGCCTCCGCGAGCAATCATATGTGCCGCAACAAGATGTGACATGGACTCGACTAATGTCTGAAGTAGTGCTGGAGGGAACTGACACCATGAATCCTGCAGGACTGTCCATAAATCCGTAAGAGTACGGGAGGGTGGAGATATCTTCTGAACAGCACGGTGCAAGCCACCACAGTTATGCTCAACAGTGTTCATGTCTGGGGAGTTTGGTGGCCAGCGGAAGTATTGAAACTCGGAAGAGTGTTCCTGGAGCCACTCGGTAACAATTCTGGACGTGTGGGGTGTCCCACTGTCCTGCTGGAATTGCCCAAGTCCGTCGGAAAGCATAATTAACAGAATGGATGTAGGTTATCAGACAGGATGTTTACGTATGTGTCACCTTCAGAGTCGTACCTAGACGTATCAGGGATCCCATATCACTCCAACTGCACACTCCCCACTCCATTAAGAGCCTCCCCCAGCTTAAACATCCCCTGCTGACATGCAGTGTCCATTGCTTCCTGAGGTTATCTCCATACCCGTATTCGTCCTTCCGCTCGATACAATTTGAAACGAGACTCGTCCGACCAGGCGACATGTTTCCATTCATTAGCAGTCCAATGTCGGTGTTGATGGACCCAGACGATCCGTAAAGCTTCGTGCCGTTCAGTCATCAATGGTACACGAATTGGCCTTCGGCTTCGAAAGCTCAAAAATGGCTCTGAGCACTATGGGACTTAACTTCTAAGGTCATCAGTCCCCTAGAACTTAGAACTACTTAAACCTAACTAACCTAAGGACATCACACACATCCATACCCAATGCAGGATTCGAACCTGCGACCGTGGTTGTCGCGCGGTTCCAGACTGTAGCACCTAGAACCTCTCGGCCACACCGGCCGGCCCGAAAGCTCATACCGATGATGTTTCGTTGAATGGCTCGCACGGTGACACTTGTTGATGGACCAGCATTGAAAACTGCAGCTATTTGCGGAAGAGCTGCACCCCTGTCACGCTGAACGACTGTCTTTAGTCGCGGTTGTTACAGATGTTGCAGGATATTTTTCTGGCTGCAGCTGTGTCGGAGATTTGATGTTTTACCGGATTCTTATTGGAACATCTCCACTTCATCGCTGCCTCGGAAATCCTGTGTCCCATCGCTCCTGCGCCTACTATAACACTACATTCAAACCCACTTAAATTTTGATAACCTGCCAGTTCATACAGATTTTTTCTTTTCCTTTATGTTTTTGTAATACAGTATTTTATTGTATGTAGCACTCAGTCTTTCTGAAATACGCAAAATGCAGTAGTGATTTCGCGAAGCTTCAAAAAATTTATTTTATTTTAGAATAATACATTCATGGCAAGAACCACAAGGTTTAGATTGACAGTCTCTTCAATAACATTCACTTGGTACTAAAACTGAAAGAGTTAAACATTATATGAATGGTGGGCTCCATGTAGTTCCCAAGTCGCGCAGCGACCGTAAACCATAAAATTACCAAATGTGCAGCAACCAGTCGCAAAATCATGTTTTATAGTTTGACCTCTACTTAAGACAGTACTACTACTCAGGGCAAATATTGGTTGAAAGCACCGATGATGGCTGTTAATCGGTTGAAATCGATTTGCAAAAGTGAATAAATAAAACATGATTTTGGGACTGGTTGCTGCATATTTGGTAATTATATGGTGCATTGGTATCGGTGACAATAACAGCTACTGGAGGCAGAAAGAAAACTAGAGTAGAGTAAATAATTACGGAAGTACTCCTGCAACAGCAAGATCAACGGAAGGCGTTACTTTCACAAGATAGATTAGAATCTTGAACATAGCTGCAAACAGAAACTGTAAAACAACAGTGTTGTACAGGGTCAAACAATCAGCGAAACATTTGGGTAACACTAGTTTATTGTAGCCTTTGACCTAGGTTTCGACACTAAATTACGTTCCTCAGAAGAAGAATGAACTGTTTCAAGGGAAGATTGCTGGGCAATTCGGTTGTAACTAATGGGTCACAACACGCTGGAATAGAAGTGGAAACGATTGTTAACCAATTTGTTCCAAAGAAAAATAAGTTTATTGTGAGCAGTAGACCCCACTGTACTTGAATTTGTAATAATCTCGTGGAAGGGTTTGATCTGATAGATTTTCCCGTTACCACGTTATGAAATTACGCTAGAACCCTTACGTGGTACATGAGGATTTTCTACCAGAAGCTAAATACAACTGCAGTAAATTCCTGCATACTCAGGGAAGATACATGGACAAGTATACATGAATCTATTAGCATTCAAAAGTAGAATTACCTCTCGGATAATGTTCGAGGAGAAGGCAGAAATTACAAGGATATATAGAGGTCGAACTTCAGTTGAAACAAATTACTGAAGGACGTTCGAAAACGAGAGCCTGTCATTTTCTATTCACTGAATTGCGATTCTGTACAGGATCGCGAAGTCTGGCTGTGAAATACCAAGATGTGTCACTGTCGGGACTTGTAACACTTATGATGATTAGGAGTAACTTTTTATGTAACTGTGTATTTGCTATTTATGAAGTGTGTACTCTGTGTTGTTTACACTACATGACGTAAGGCAAGAAAATTAGAATTTTGTGATGCATGTATAAAAAAAGCAAAAGAATATGTTGAAATTTTAAATTATTGTAATATGAATATGTTTATAGAAAGAGTATGTTTGTTAAAAACTGGTTCATGCTTAGGACAGTTGTGTTTGTAACATGTAGACGTTGTAGGTAAGTCTCTCCGCAACGGAAGTGGCATGCCGCGATGTAAAAGGTGGGTTTGGCGGTCGATCTAAGCGGCTCCTTTGTGTGAACGACACGCAGTATATAGGTAGCCTTAGCACGGTACGCCCCGACGGTGCTAAGAGGGGCAGTTGGAAGCTGCATTAGAAGGGATTTGCTTCGGATGTGGATGTGGCTATTATTTGGTATTCACAGCGTAATAGAATGGCTCTAATATGTTGAAAATCCGACACCAAGAAGAGAATTTACAGAGCATTCGCACATCAAGTGTCGTGAGTGCAGTTATCCGCCACGTCGCCTGCCACTTCGTCACTGCTTCACAAACTTCATACATTCAGTTAGGTAATGTATATGGGCATGCACCAGTTAATTTGTGTCTTGTTTCAATAATAATCACATTAAACATAATTTCGTGTCCGGAACCATATTTTCAACCCTGAGCACGAACCTATGCAGGGTCCTCAACTAAGTACTACTAAAACCGAGTATCCTGATTCAAATGAACAATTCTTGCGTTCATGTGTTTAAAAGTGATTTTTTGTCTAAAGTGAAAGGAGCAGTAAAAGTTAAAGTAAGAGTAACATTTGGATGTTTTGTTAATAAACTACTCCAAGTGAAAAGGGAAATTTTGATAGGTTTTTGTTAAAGTATCTTAGTTTATTAAAAATATAGTTTTGTAGGAATACAGTGCAAGATTGTGAAAATATTACCGCATAAAATACCTGCTTCACAGGTAATAAAGTTCAAGTAGATATAAATCTTTAATGAACAGATTTACGACAGTATTGTTAGAAGAAAAATTATGCGCATTATTAAAGAAGGTGTATTTTTGGTACCCAACATGAAAAGTTCCTTTCTCTAAGTTAGTTGAGCCCAGTGTTGTATTTTATTGTCTTGCAAAGTAATTTAATGAATGATTAGCTTTTAGAGTTAGTCTTTACTATTGAAATAATCAAAGAGCTTTGACTAGTGAAACTATACCAATTTAAGGGACCCCATTATATTCTCCACCTATTAAGAAAAAATTGAGCTACTACTGTTACTAATGAAAACTGCTGTATGTAGAGGAGGCTAAACAGTGTCTTTATGATGTTAGCTATCTTTATTTGTTTTTTTTTCATGTCAATTAAGATAGAAGCCTCTCGTGCCCAAATTCAGTTCTGCACTTCATGGAGTGACATTTCGGTCTTTTGATTAAGTAATGTTCTTGAGTGTGGCTGTCATTAGTACGAGCTTAGTGCAAATTTGCTCCCCATAATTTACTGGTGTGTGTGTGTGTGTGTGTGTGTGTGTGTGTGTGTGTGTGTGTGTGTTATTGGTAACTGCTGCTGGTCACAGTACAAAGTGCACTTTGTCAGTTTGTATCCTGTTTATTATTCAAAGGGAAATCACGACAAAATTAACTTGAATAACCAATATTCAATTTTCTCAAATATGTATTTCCTAATTAATGTGAGTAATTGGGATGGGGACTTTTCATTTTTTCATTCATTTATGATTTACACTTAATTTCGCCAAATTCGAAATTATAGTCCGATACTTTATCCATTAGACACACACTGTGTCCATCTCCGAAATCCTCTTAGAGGCTAACATTAGCGTGTTTCACGGCACGTTAGTGTTATATGTGGCTTTTCCCCATGTCTGGACTAAAGGTTAGGATATTAGGGAATAGTGTTATAAACTGTTGACGAAAGCTTATTACATCGGTAAGATGTATAATGTTTCTACATCTACATGTTCATCCTGCAATTAAGTGCCTAGCAGTGCGTTCAGTGAACCACCATCAAGCTAATTCTCTACCGTATCCCTTACCCGCTCCCATATATCTTATTTTATGGTGATGATCATTCCTCCGAACAAAATATTTTCACACCCTGCGGGCAAAGTCGTTCGACTGAAATTTCATAAGAAGATCCTGTTGGAAGACAGTCATTCTGTCCCCTATTCCGCGGTAATAAGAAAAGAGCTGCCCTTCTTTCAATATCTTCGACTTCCTCCGTCAAGCCGGCCGGTGTGGCTGAGCGGTTCTACACCCTTCAGTCTGGAACCACGCGACCGCCACTGTTGCAGGTTCGAATCGTACCTCGGGCATGTATGTGTGTGATGCCCTTTGGTTAGTTAGGTTTACGTAGTACTAAGATGTTAAGTCCATAGTGCTCAGAGCCATTTCAATGATTTGAATTCGCCGTCAATACTGAAGCAGATCCCACACCGCACAGCTTCAGAATAGTGCGGATAGACAAAGTAAATAAACAAAAAAATGGTTAAAATGGCTCTGAGCACTATGGGGCTTAACTGCTGAGGTCATCAGTCCCCTAGAACTTAGAACTAGTTAAACTTAACTAACCTAAGGACATCACACACATCCAGGCCCGACGCAGGATTCGAACCTGCGACCGTAGCGGTCGCGCGGTTCCGGACTGTAGCGCCTAGAACCGCTTGGCCACACCGGCCGGGTGTAAATAAACAGTTACGAAAAATGCAGCAATCGGTGGCAAGGACGTTAATTATTTGCATATTGTGTACTCTTTGCTTTTGTTCTTTGGAATTACTATGTTCCGTTGTTGATTATCCACTTTTACGTTTAATGCGAAAAAGGGGAAATAAAGTAGTATGTTCTCGCACAATATGATGCTACGTAGCGGCCATAAAGTGGTGACTCTATATTCAGAAGAGCTGGCATACCAAGAAAGAAACAAGTTAGGCGACGGAAATTCGCCTACGCATACGACGGATGACATAAGTCCTACTTCACATTTAGTACAGCCACAGAGCATGCTGCGCAGTCACATACAAGACTTAAGGAATGAAATAGCGCAGCATGGAAAAGTTTCGTCAGAAGAAACAACGATTTGCTTGCGACAGGCTCCACAGTAGACGAAACTACGAGAAACGATTATTCATCCAGAGGGAGAATGAATGTGCGCACGCCTCAGTTCCTGCTCGATAATCCGTAAATGTTTCCGATGTTAGCATCGGTATTCACTGAAAATGAGGTAACGAAAGAATAAGAAAAGCAGTCAACAGTCTCGACGCCAGAGCAGCGGCATTATTAGAAAAAGAAATTAGGAGTCCACCAACAACACAGCAAAATACATTGCAGCGCCAAAGAAACAGGTACAGGCATGCGTATTCAAATACAGAGATATGTAAACAGACAGAATATGGCGCTGCAGTCGGCAGCTCCTATATAAGACAAGTGTGTGGCGCAGTTGTTACATCGGTAACTGCTGCTACAATGGCAGGTTATCAAGATTTATGTGAGTTTGAACAGTCTGCGCACGAGCGATGGGACACAGCATCTCCGAGATACCGATGGGTATTTACCCGTACGACCTTTTCACGAGTGTGCTGTGAATATCAGGAATCTGGTGAAACATCAAATGTCCGACATCGCTGCAGCCAGAAACTGATCCTGCAAGAACTGGAACAATGACCACTGAAGAGAATCGTTCAACGTGACAGAATAGCAACCCTTCCGCAAATTGCTGCAGATTCAATGCTGGGGCGTCATCAAGTATCAGCGTGCGAACCATACAACGAAACATCATCGCCGGTCGGAGTGGCCGAGCGGTTCTAGGCTCTACAGTCTGGAACCCGCGACCGCTACGGTCGCAGGTTCGAATCCTGCCTCGGGCATGGATGTGTGTGATGTCCTTAGGTTAGTTAGGTTTAACTAGTTCTAAGTTCTAGGGGACTGATGACCTGAGAAGTTAAGTCCCATAGTGCTCAGAGCCATTTGAACCATTTGAAACATCATCGATATGGGCTTTCGAAGCCCTTGTCCCATTGGTTTGCTCTTGGTGATTGCACGACACAAAGCATTACGCCTCACCTCGGCCAATCAACACCAACATTGGACTGTTGATGACTGGAAACATCTTGCCTGATCGGACGACTCTCGTTTCAAATGGTATATAGCGGATGTACGATTATGGAGACAACCTCATGAATCAATGGTTAGTGCATGTCAGCAGGGAACTGTTGAAGCTGGTGGAGGTTCTATAATGGTGTAGAGCATGTTCAGTTGGAGTGATTTGGGATCCCTGATACGTCTAGATACGACTCTGACAGGTGACATGTCTGATCACCTGCATCCATTCATATCCATTGCGCATTCCGACGGACTTAGGCAATTCCAGCAGGGCAATGCGACACCCCACACGTCCAGATGCTACAGAATGGCTCCAGGAACACTCTCTTGAGTTTAAACACTTTCGCTGGCTACCAGACTCCCCAGACATGGACATTATTTTGCATATCTGAGATGCCTTGGAACGTGCTCTTCAGGAGAGCTCACTACCCCTTCGTACTCTTACGGATTTATGGGGCAGCCCTGCAGGTTTCATGGTGTCAGTTCCCTCCAGCACTAGTGCGACATTAGTCGAATCCATGCCACGTCGTGTTGCGGCACTTCTGCGTGCTCGCAGGGGCTCTACACGATATTAGGCAGATGTACCAGTTTCATTAGCCTTCAGCATATTAGTCTAAAGAAGATTTCTATAATTAAGCTTAGTAAGCAACATGTAATGCAGCAAAAAGCGAGGCGACATATCTCCCTCAGAATTTTGGCTGCAGTTACTTCCCATGGCAGTAAGATTGGCGGTGGCTATCAAGGGTGGGTGCGACATGAATACTATTCTCTAGCTGGCTGACAATATGCAACAGTGGATGCAGCAGCCACGATGAACATCGCAGAAGCGGTAGCGAAGTCGGAAGAGCATCAGGCGGCGGCAAATTCTCAAAGGTCAACAGGCGAATACAACCGCAAAATTTAAGAATCTACAGGAACAACTAGGAGGGCTACAGAGGCAAACCGAGACTTGTCATAAACGGTTCGGTGAACGAGCCGTCAAATGTATTCTACCATGCAGTTACGCACGCAGTGTCTGTAACATGAAGGCTCTCAGTACAAATACTTCCTTTTGGCCTTTATCACGACGACTCTATCTACGATGTGTGAAGACTATGTTATTATCTGGCAGACATCGTGTCTGACGCAAGCACGGTGCCAGTAGAAAGAGATATCTCAGCTAAGGACAGTTCGTTAGATCGTCCCACGGCAGCAAATAAACAGCCGATAACAACGTACGGCAGTTGCAACAAGGATTTGAATTTAGGTTTTCGTAATACTTGTCGTTGGATGTTCGTAATAGCGAACGAGCCGGAACCAATCTCAGGGACGGATTTTCTGTACGCATACAGTATCACTATGGACATTCGGTTGGCTCGACTCGAGAAAGGAAATGAAATGATAACTGGGCTTCCACGAAAATTCAGGGAAGGAGGAGGCGGTTTGGTGCAAGTGACAGTGGTAGACCAGCACAAACGCCGAGCACAGCGGCAAATAATACGGTTGACTACACAAACAAAGTGGCAGGCACTGGAGCCAGACACGTACGCTGACGCAAAGGCCGAGTTCGAACGCATGTTATAAAAAGGATTGGTACGGGGATGTGACAATGCGTATTGTCCTGACGTTTACATCTAGTTAAAAAGAAAAAAAAAGACGGAAGCTGAAGGCTTTGCCGTGATTACAGGGAATCGAATGCTCTCACGATACCGTGATTTTACAAATCTGCTAGTGGGAGCAAAATATTTCAACGTCATGTCAAAAGGCATACCATCAAATACCGTTTACAGAAGATCATATACTGACGACGGCTCTCATTACTTATTTTGACATCGATTTTTTATGTATGCCATTTGGTCTTTAAGGCCCCTCAAACGTGGCAACGTTTCATTGACGGGGTGTACGAGTGTTAGACTTCACTTTCGCCTATCTCGACGATATATTGCTGTTTTCAGCACACAAAATTTACACGAGGCACGCCTTAAAGTAATATTTGACAGACTGTATAGGTATGTTATAACAATTAATGAAAGTAAGTGCAAGTTACGAAAAAACCACCTTACGTACCTGGGTCACACAGTTTCGACAGACAAATGGTTCAAATGACTCTGAGCACTATGGGACATAACTTCTGAGGTCATCAGTCCCTTAGAACTTGTTGTTGTTGTTGTGGTCTTCAGTCCTGAGAAACGTAGGATTCTCTTTCCTTAATCTAGTTTCTCAGGTAAGCCGTAGGGTCAGTATTGCCTCACGTGTTATACGGAATCCAAACTGATCTTCCCCGAGGTCAGCTTCTACTAGTTTTTCCATTCGACTATAAAGAATTCGCGTGACTTATTAAACTGATAGTTCGGTAATTTTCATATCTGTCAACACCTGCTTTCTTTGGGATTGGAATTATTATATTGTTCTTGAAGACTGAGGGCATTTCGCCTGTCTCATTCATCTTGCTCACCAGATTGTAGAGTTTTGTCAGGACTGACTCTTCCAAGGGTGTCAGTAGTTCTAATGTAATGTTTTCTACTCCCAGGGCCTTGTTCCGACTTAGGGCTTTCAGTGCTCTGTGAAACTCTTCACTCAGTATCATATCTCCCATTTCATCTTCATCTACATCCTCTTCCATTTCCATAATATTTTCCTCAAGTACATCGCCCTTGTACAGACCGTCTATATACTCCTTCCACCTTTCTGCTTCCCCTTCTTTGCTTAGAATTGGGTTTCCATCTGAGTTCTTGATATTCATACAAGTGGTTCTCTTTTCTCCAAAGGTCTCTCCAATTTTCCTACAGGCAGTATCTATCTTACCCCTAGTGAGATAAGTCTCTGCACCCTTACATTTGTCCTGTAGCCATCCCTGCTTAGCCATTTTTCACTTTCTGTCGATCTCATTTTTGAGACGTTTGTGTTCCTTTTTGCCTGCTTCATTTACTGAATTTTTATATTTTCTCCTTTCATCAATTAAATTCAATATTTCTTCTGTTACCCAAGGATTTCTACTAGCCCTCGTCTTTTTACGTACTTGATCCTCTGCTGCCTTCACTGCTTCATCCCTCAAAGCTACCCATTCTTCTTCTACTGTATTTCTTTCCCCCATTCCTGTCAATTTTTCCCATATGCTCTCCCTGAAACTCTGTACAACATCTGTTTCTTACAGTCTATCCAGGTCCCATCTCCTTAAATTCCCAGCTTTTTGCAGTTTCTTCAGTTTTAATCTACAGCTCATAACCAATAGATAGTGGTCAGAGTCCACATCTGCCCCTGGAAATGTCTTACAATTTAAAACCTGCTTTCTAAATCTCTGTCTTACCATTACACAATCTATCTGAAAACTGTCAGTACCTCCAGGCTTCTTCCATGTATACAACCTTCTTTGATGATTCTTGAACCAAGTGTTAGCTATGATTAAGTTGTGCTCTGTGCAAAATTCTACCAGGCGGCATCCTCTTTCATCTCTTACTCCCAATCCATATTCACCTATTACGTTTCCTTCTCTTCCTTTTCCTACTGCCGAATTCCAGTCACCCATGACTATTAAATTTTCCTCTCCCTTTACTATCTGAACAATTTCTTTTATTTCATCATACATTTCTTCAATTTCTTCGTCATCTGGAGAGCTAGTTGGATTATAAACTTGTACTCCTGTAGTAGGCGTGGGCTTCGTATCTACCTTGGCCACAATAATGCGTTCACTATGCTGTTTGTAGCAGCTTACCCGCATTCCTATTTTCCT